>NC_064863.1:44773340-45373340 GCF_024139225.1 Suncus etruscus | reverse complement strand
AAAGTCCTAGGGGTACTGACCCTCCCTCCCTTCCCTTTCTCCAAGTCATCTATTTGTCCCTTCAACAGGGATTTTTAGCTATCGGGAATGTACATGTTTGGATCTTAAAAGGAAAGCTCAAATGATGATAAAAAAACAAAAATACAGAAAACAAGCACTCAAAGGTGCTTGTTCAAGACTGAAGACCATGGGTGTCCACTACCTGGGAGCAGGATGCAAGTTGAAGGAAAACAAAGTAACTATCACAAAAAAAAAAAAGAAAAGAAAAGAAAAAAAAAAAGGAGCAAGGGATCTTCCTGTACAAAGACTCCCTTCACTCAGATGCTCATTCCATTCACACTTCTTCATGTACAAGCAGAGGCTGGGTCGAAGAGGCACTGCTGCCCACAGAATTGATCCGAACCGAATGGTCCACCACTGTCGTCTCTGGATTGGGGTTGGCATTTGACATGTTGGAGTAGATCTGAGGAAAACAAGTTCACAGTCAATGTATCTGTCCCCACAAGGGATACATGACAAAGGGGTAGTGTGTGTGGTGTGGTGTGGAAGCTCATGAAATATGGCCCAGGTTCTTTTATGGAGGAAGTTCTGATGGGCTTCAGAACCCCAACTCCAATCATATTCACCTAAGAACAGACAAGTTTTGCTTAATCCCTATTTTCCCCAAGATCTGAAGAAGCACTAAGTGATGCTGCATCTCCCAAAGAGTTTTCCTTACATGTATCTAGGAACAAACTATGGAACCTAGTGTTTGCTCGGTGGGCAGTACCTCCCGACCCCTATATAAGGAATGGGGTGCTAGGGAAGATCAGGTGGGGAGCTGTAATCACAGATGCATTTAAGAGGCATTATCTTTTTGTTTTTTTAAGGAAGGCAGGTTACCAAAGGGGTGGGGAGAATGATAATTATTTTTTCCTGACAAGGAGATGGTAGGCCCATTAAGTTTGGGAACTCTGAAGGTTGATGGTTCTCTATAGTCAACTACAAACTGTGGATTAGTGTCCTTTATACCCTGAAAATCAATGATTTCTTAAGTCTTCTGCTGAGAAACAAGCACTTAGGTAAGAAATGCTCCTTAATATACTGACCCCAGCTCAATTCCCAGCACCACATATGGCCCCAGAGCGATACCACCATGGGTCACTTCTGAGCCAGGAATAGCTCCTGAGTCCTAAAGGATGTGACCTAACCGTCTTGAGTGGAAAATGCACTTGGAAAAGAAAAGTCTCTGCACACAATTCAAAAGAAAAGTAATTAAAAACTAAAATCTGAATCAAAGTTATGGATCATTAACTCCTCCTTAAGAGAATGCACAGCAAGAATGGATTTGAGTTTGGAGTGTTCCTCTCACCTCTGCAAGATGGGGGGATCTCCCCACTTCAAATAACTGTTCATTCTCTCTGACTTGTGAGTTAACAGTTCTGCCATTTCTGGCTATGCTTGTTGAAGCAGAAGGCTGACTTTACTGAGATCACAAGCCATAGAATAGTTCTACGCCTTTACTCTTACCACACCTTCCAAAGGCTAAATTGTTTGACACATGACACCAATATTTGGGGTCAGGGAGGAAATCAAAAAAATCTTCCTGAAAGTTCTACTTCTAGGCTTCTGAATGCCACGTCCTCAACTCATACCCTGCATTGGTTTAGGACAGGGAGGGTAAGTAGGTCCTTCCATTGCTCCACCTTTCCATGGGAAGCCTAGGAGAGGAGGAGTGGGTCTCTTAGTCCTCATCCCAGTGGTGGAGATGGCATAGAGAGATAATGACTCATAGACCAGAGCACACACTTTTTAACTCTGGGTTAAAACCCTTGCATTGCATCACATGGTCCTTTGAACATCAATGGGTTAGGATGCCCCCTTCACCATCACCCAAAAAATAAAAGGGCCAACGAGAAGAACTATCCAGAACCAAGAGAAGGGAGACATATATTTGGCCAGTGTACTCACATGAGTAGAACTGTCTGAAATCTGCTTCTCAATGAGCTGAACAATCTGTTTGAAGGTGGGCCTCTTGAGGGGGTCAGCATCCCAACAAGTCTTCATTACATCATACCTGCAAGAAAAGGCCATGTTAGTGCCCTGTTTCTCAGTTGTTACCAGTTCATCCCCAGGCACTGGACAATAAAGAAGTGTGTGCATACAACAAAACACTGCCCAACAGTGTATTTTGAGAGAGAAAAAGACAATGAAAATAGGTGACATAAGTGATAGCCAAATGGAGGAAGCATAAAAAAAAGAACCAAATTTCAGACTAGGCTAGTTGAAACCTTAAAATGACAACACCCTCCATCCCCCCCCCCCAAAAAAAAACCTCAGAAAGAAAATTATTTGGGCCCTTACATTTCAGCAGGGGCATGCTCAGGGCTCAGCATTCGGAAACCTTCCTTGATCATCTTGTAGAATTTAGAATCCACTGGCATACCAGGATAGGGGCTGCTCCCTGAGGCACAAAGAGTTTGCAAATCAATGTTCATCCTAGGCGAGCAGGACACAGATTAACCTAAAGCCCACGCTTTGAGTTGCATCAAGGTGCCTTTGGTAGGAATCATCTTACCTAAGGAAAATAACTCCCACAGAAAAATCCCATAGGACCAGACGTCACTTTCAAATGTATACACACAGTTGAAAATGCTTTCGGGCGCCATCCACTTTACAGGCAGCCGAGCCTGCAATAAAAGTACAAGAGATACAGCTCAAAAATGAGAAATCTCAAAGAAATTAAAAACAGAACAAACAAACAAAAAAACCCCAGGGAATAAAAGTATTCCCTCTAGTTGCTTCTCCTGCTAGAGATGGGGGTGAACTTGACCACCAGCTCAAAACAGCCTTTCCTCTATGACCCCAATGACCTCTGACGTACAGCTTTAGATCAGTATCTTAAAAACAGAAACAGTGGATCAGTCCATGCATGGTGGTTAAAAGCAGAGTACAGACGTCAGAGATATGGGTTTAACCCTTGGCTAATCACTGGCCTCAAGTGACAGAGATTTGTTAGTCACTCCTGAGTTTATTTTTCTCCTTTCCACTCATGTTAGAACATGGACTTCCTCAGTAAGAGTCCTTGTCCAGCTCCTGTATAAAGAGGAATAGCCATAGGACTTCATTTTGCCATCAAGTTTCTGAGTGTTATACAGCAACTTAGAAAAAAGTTCAAAATGCAGTTCTGTCCTCTTCCTTGTTTTCTACCCATCTTGCCTTCTAGCCACATTGGTTGGTTCCTCAGTGAGGATCATGAAAATGAGGGCTACCCCCAGATTGGGCCCTAAATACTTCAGGTGCTTCTCTGGACTAGTGTGGCCTGCTACTCTTACTTTCACTTTCTTTTAGGTTTTCTTTCATAGGCAAGTCAGTTATCTCTTACCAATCAATGCATTGGGAAAAATCACTGAAATAGCTATCACTAAGCCCTGCTGCTATCTTCTGTAAAATAAAAATACTTCAAAGCCACCAAGTTGTTTTGTAGGTTAAATGAGATCATGGAAATGAGATAAGGCAAAAGTTTCTTCGCCCAAACTGCCTGACTCACAAATACTTGAAAAATAACCTAGCATAATAAGTAGTGAGCACCCAAAAGATCTCAGGAAATGCTTGCTACTTTTGATGATTTCAAGGTGGCAAGTGGCAGGTCTAGGGATTAAATTCAACAGCTCCAACTTCACATCCTGAACACTTTCTGCTCAAATTAAGGCAAACTTTCCATGACTATTCCTCTTGGAGGCATTCTGAATTCCTGTTTCTTAATCTACCATAAAAAAGTAAAATCATTCCTTCTTTTAATCCACTTAAGACTGAGAAGACAATTTTTTCTAGTCTTCAAGTTATTTTAGTTGGGGGAGGAGGGCTTGGTGGGAGAGAAAAACTTTCCAATAGACCTTCCCAAATTTCTCACTGAAATTCCTATAGGAGCTTTTAGACATCCGGCATGTCTTCAAATCAGATTCTGAGGAACTTGGAATGGGGGGTGGATCACCTTTTCTTTTTCACTAACTTCTAAGTGAAATTCAGCATTTCCTTAACATTGTGAATGAAGATTTAAAAAAACAAAAAACAAAAAAAACGCACTCTGGTAGGAGCAGTTAACTTGATCTGATCACCAGCAGGAATCAGCCAGCTAGTTTTATTTGATTTGCATTTAAATTTATTTCCACTTTGAAATTACAGTAGCTTTTGGACAAAGAGAACATATATAAGTAGCTAGAACATGTTTTTTCTGTGCAATGTAGTGTATATAAATATATCACCAATTTACATTTTAATATTTTGATAAGTGTATTTCAATCTAACTACTTTTCTTGGAGAACCTATGTATTTTTATCGTATGAATTTGTAAAACACTTCTGGCAAGAGATCATAGACTTTGCCAGACTGTAAGCCACAACAAATGATAAGGAATCCACTAGGAAGATGAAGAGATCTTAGATGACTACGCTTTAAATCTGTCAGCAATAACATGTTCTGAGAGTCGCCTGAGTGTATTGGGAAGCCCCTTTCAGCTGTGCTGGGGGACTGGGCAGTGCTGGGAATCAAACCTAAGTGTCTTACATGCAAAGCATGCACTTAGGCCCAGACAGTGCTCTCTGGCCACAAGCTCTCATTTTCAACTTGTCCCATATATTCTCCATAGCCAGCAGCCTCGTGAAAGCATTATCTGTAATTGGTTATTTCAAACGACTTGAGCAGAAGTCCACAATCTGGAAGCTTGATGAGTTTAATGTATTCTTGTGAATTCTAACTAAGGCCACCCACCAATATTCAAAGATTCGGTAGCTGCAACAGAACCATAACCATGATTATTTATGTTTCAAACAAAACATCTTTAAAGGTCAGTATTATACTTGCTATCAGATATTAGCTGCAGTTCTACTCCCTTTACATTCTCACATAGTAACTTTATAAGGCAGTAAAGGGATTATTTTCAAGAGGAGAAAAATAAGATTCAAAAATACTGGGAAGTCTTACCAAAGATCACACCAAGTAATAGAGCCAGTTTGAACTAAGCATAAGTGGGTCTGGAAGCCACAATGTCTTTTAGTCACTATTCAAAGGGCAGGGTAAGAAACTTACCTTTCACTTTTCCCTTGAACAAGAAAACCTTTCAACATGGAGGGGATTTGGTGTTTTTAACAGACCTGGTGGTAAAATTTAGCCTTGAAAGAAATTTACTAAAAATGAGGGTGGCACCTCGGAGCAATAGTACAGCAAATAGGAGTGCTTGCCTTGCAAGCTACTGAACAGGGTTTGAGCTCCAGCACCATGTATATGGTCCACCAATCCCCACCAAGACTGATGCCTAAGCAGAGTCAGAATTAAGCCCTGAGGTCTATGACTGTGGCCCTAAAACTAACAAAAAAACCAATAAGCTACCTCCAGAAATACACCTGAATTGCAGGAATGGACCTGGGAAAATAGATAAGAATATCTACACAGGACTATGTCACTTCCCTCATCAATGGGATGGTACCTAAAAAATATGGAACTGTTTTCACCTCTATTAACCTCTGTCATCTCAGGGAAAGAAAGAAAAAAAACAAAACATAGAGTGCTTTTATGTTTCCCTAACATTCAAAATATAAAAACAATGCATCCTGGTGCCAAGGATTTGTTCTGATGAAAAAACTGGCAACATAAAGCATTTTGAAATAAAACTACTATGTTCTATAAACCAATTATTGCTCATGAACCTACTTAAAATAAGCTTTATTACATAATATGCTCTCTATTGATTATAAGATACAATACTCTAAAGACCTAATTCTGAGCTATATCTGGGATTTTCATCTATTCCACATACCATGTCACTCTCCAAAGAAAATTCCCCTGCAGTGACCTTCAGAATCCACATTGTTTCACTTGAACAAAATCAAGTTCATTGCTATTCTCAGGCTATAATGAAAATTAAGGCTATTTCTGTTTCCTTCGTTCCTTTCCTTCCCATAATTACACAATTAGAATTAGGAATTCTATTATCAGAATGTTAGTTGTAGTAATGTTCAGATACCATGCAAATTCTGAAGTATACTTAATTTGACTGCTAAAATGCATGACATCACAAAGGTGGGATTTGCATTAGGAAAATTATAAAACATAATCCCTGTAAAAACTGGAAACTCAAAAACCTTTCACTGGCTTGTCAAGCAAAGAGGGGATGGGATACTCACGTTTCCTTTGACCACATAATTAGAATCATTCTTGATGTCTCTGGCTAGACCAAAATCACAAATCTTTGTGATTCGACCATGAGTAAGAAGGATATTTCTGGCTGCCAAGTCTCTGTGAATACACTATTAGAAAAGAAAGCCATTTAAATTTATTTTAAACTTTAAGAGTGAAAACTGCATTTAATACCAGGGTGCTCCTTATGTTATAAAAATCCAATACTTTTGCTTCACTTTTCAACTATGCGATACACCAAAAATAAATATTTAAATTATGCCTTGAATGATGCTCAAATTCTGTGTTTCATATCGTTAGAACAGTAATTACTATAATCATTTTCCAAACCAACTTGAATAAATGCTTTCTTTCTTTGTAGGACTGCTTTCATTCATAGAAAAATACATTATAAATAGTCGTATCATATTTTTTAAACTCATTTTGTATTTTTGTCTTTGGATGTCCTTTTAGTTTATGAAATGTCTTTGCCACTTCCATCTGACATCTGCCAAGGACATAGTGAAGAGGCTCCTTTTTTCAGCCACCATGTTCCCATATAGTTTGTTAATTATTTGAAAATGTCACCAATGACACCAAGGTAGGATTTATACATTCAATAATTTTTGTTAGGTCCAGTTCATAGAGAATTCCTCTTACTCTTGTAAAAACTGTTTCTTGGTTAGATTCCATCTTTCCCCTCTATCTCACTCTTTTCCAATGCTTTCACTGGTTAAGACTCTTTACTTCATACATTTTTCATACAATATTTGG
Organism: Suncus etruscus; assembly: GCF_024139225.1. Classification (NCBI taxonomy): domain Eukaryota; kingdom Metazoa; phylum Chordata; class Mammalia; order Eulipotyphla; family Soricidae; genus Suncus; species Suncus etruscus. The sequence continues at coordinate 45,366,413 of NC_064863.1, read as the reverse complement.
GCTCTAACTTCAATCAAACACCGAGCACAGCAATTCAATGAGATACTCATCCTACACTTTTACCAATAAAATAATGATCTCTAAGAGTAGCTCCAATATGAAAATCTAAATATTTTAATGCATTCATTACATATACAAAAATTCAAAGAGCGATCATTTTGACAAGTTTGCACTTTAAAGAAACTTAGAAAAATAAGACCAGAAATTCGAGAGGCAGCCATGGGAACCTGAAGTAACTAAATTGCCTCTGCTTTTCAGTTACCCCACTTCAGAATGACATGCTGTGTTCTAACTGCAGCTCTACAAAGCTCCTTTCTGAGCCCATTGTAAAGGCCTCCTCTGAGAATTGCTCCCACTCACATTCTTTGAGGCGAGGAATGCCATGCCCTTTGCCACCTGGTAAGAAAAGCTTAGCAAATCTTCCAGGTCGAGGGCCAGCTCATCATCATCCATGACAGCAGGTGTCACCTCTCTTTCGATGTAGGAGCCTGGGGGAGGAAAGGGATTTTCTTAACAATTAAAACCTTCGGGGTGAGTTAAGGAAAGGAAAGGAACAATGACAACACCAATGGTTAATAATGAATAACCTGATGGGAATTTGGTTGAATACCTCCCCAATGCTGATCCTTTTGTGCAGGGGTCACAAAGTTAAGTCACTATTCATTACAGGTTAGTAAACAAATATTTAGAGGGGAAAATAATATCCCAAAACTTATTTATTGTTCTGAAAATAGATACCTGATTTATTTTGATATGCAAAATATACTGGATAGTCAAATCTTTTTCTATCTGTTGGAGGATGCTGGATTCAATGCCCACTTACAACCACTTGCCAAGATCACTCTTGTCACTAGACTATACCACAAGTAACAAATGATAAAATATATTCACAATGCCATGAGCAATTCCCATTAGACTTGTTTTTATTCCTAGCTAGGCACTAACCTATTCGTGCAGCTCTCCTCTTGTCAGTCTTGGTTGGGACAACATAAGAAACTCCGGGCTTCATGTCCATATACTCGTTAGTACTGTCATTGCTGGGAGAGAAATAACCATTGAGGTATGAATAGATGAAATGGGATGTAGAGGATTGTGGGCATACTTTGGGGGCAGAGTTCAGCTTTTCAAGTAATAAGCTGATTGTACTGGAAGAAAGTTTGGCAAAGTTGGACTGAAGAGAACCTAGTTTAGCATAGTTATAGTGGTTAATTTTCAACATTAGAGTCCAATCCCTGGGAATTAGAGGTTCTTTTCTTTCTTGTGTTCAATCATTGATTGAACTCTGGTTAGAAATTTACCATCCTTTGACACTAGGGATTTAGTGGGAATCAGAGAGCCAAAAACATTATCCCACATTACTTCAAACTCTCAAAATTAACCTCAAGAGACAAGAAGAAAGAAACAAAGAATAAGAGCTTCTGAGATGTGTTATGGGGGAAGACAGTGATCGTGAACATATAGCAATTGATGGGAGCAAGTTAAAAAAAAAAATCAGTTGGTTCAGATAAACACCAATAATTTGGATGATTTTCTGAACCATCTGGACCTCTTGAATCTGCAACATTTCAACATTTGGCTGGAGAGTCTTCAAGATTTTTAGTACTTCCTGCTTCTGATTAGCATAGAAACACCATGACAACAATTTCTTCCGAGCATGCTGGTGGTTCCAATCCCATCTGGGACCCGAGAGCACAAAGAACACCTCCGAGGATTGAACAGTTTAGTCCATTATTTTCAAAGTATTAAAAAAATGTGCATGGAGCCTTGTTTTCAGGAGCAAGGCAATGTGATCCAAATAATTCATGTCAAGAGCATATGCTTGGGGAAAGCAAAGGTGATTTATACTGTATTTTACTACAACTTGACACTCTTGACATTACTCAAGATTAAAGGGTTTTGTTTTAAGTTAAGAAGTGGGGATTGGAGAACAGCAGTACTTGCTTTGCATATGACTTACCCAGATTCCATCCCTTGCACCCCATAATCCCCCAAACCCATCAGGAGAGATTCTTGAATGCAGAGCCAGGAATAAGCTCTGAGCACCACCAGGTATGCACCCCCCTTTCCACCCCAAAGTTAAAAGACATTACTTGGGAATGAAAATTTCAGGCAACTAAAAAGGGGTATAAGAAGTGACTGCTCAGCTATAACCACCTCCACAAACACAGTCTCCATGTTTGTGCAGGGTCAGCTCTATAGACAGACACACTCTTTTCTCCAAAGAGATATAAACTGAGCCATAAAAAAACATGGGTACACTGATCACAGCAAAAAGCTTACTATCTCAGGAGATGATGGGCCAAGCCTCTGCCCTGCTGAAGCTGTGCCTGCTGCATCCATCAACCAGAATGACCACTTTGCCTTGGACCCTGCCTCACCACTCCTGTTTGACTCTCTTCAGGGAGAACAAGCTGACCAAACTTCATGTATGCCAGTATTTGGATTGATATCACCAGGGCTTTCTTTTTGAGGAAGTGCAGGTACTCCTCCCCTATATCCTCCTTTTTCTGGAGGTCTTACGGCTGAAAAAAGCCTCTAAAAGCCACAGTATCAGTAATAGTGCTTTGAATTTCTGGACAACTTTGTTTGATTCTGTAATCCCTAAAGAAACACACCAATTTAACAGAATGGACAGCTAACAACAAGAGCTTACTAAACTTTCTGCCATTGTATAGATGACTTCATTGGAGATACTCTACTTTTCATAAATATGCTTGCTACTTTACTGTTTTCTTTTTTTCTTCTCTTGCATTCTATTTTTTCCCTATATTTTCAATAGCTTTTCTTTCACTTATCTGTAAACAAATGTATTATGGTCAACTATATGATGCATTCTCTCAAAATAAAGTAAAAATAAATGACGGTAGTTATGAATAAATCCTGGGACAGAGAGTTAGAGGGAGACAGCTGAAGATAAGTTTAAGAGACAAAGTCTGGATATCACAAGATGTTGAGAATAAAGTGAATGAAGAAGAGAAATCTACCATAGAGTCAGAGAAACACAAAAGAAGCATGATTAGTGTATGACTTGTCCTGGGCTAGGCAAGTGTCCAAAGTTTTAAGTGGTGGGTTTTCATTTGGAAAGAACACATTTGGATTATGAACAGGAAAGTTTACTGATTGGAAACTAGACAAATACGCCTCAAGGGAATTAAAGTTCTTTACTAATTAAATTCAAAATGCTATCCACAATGGAATAGAGAAAATTAAGATTCAGGATTTTATTTTGGGGGGGAGAAGGGTGGTGGTCCCACCTGGCTGAGCTCAGAGGACAGTATGTTTTGGTGGAATTCAACATAGGTTCCGGTCTCAGACACAGCTAGGCAAGTGCCTTGATCTTTGCACTATCTTGCTGGTCTGGTATGTCATTTTTAAAGATGTGCTAGAGTAGTTGTGCCTTTTTATAGAAGGATGTATACAGAAAGCAGGGCAAAGTACAGAGAGATAATTGAGAGATGGATGTCAACAACTCCTGTGGGGAGAGATGGTTAAAGCTTTTTGCTACTCTCTTTTAAAGATTCCAAAGGAATCAACTGTGACAGTTTGAGGTTTCTCCGTTTTCTCTCTGAACAGTTTCTCACAGAAAGAAGCATCCGGTACTCAGATCAACTGAGTATGCATGGACACAGAAAAGTATGCCACGGACACAGAAAAACCGAACCATGAAAAGAAAAGAGAATGGGTATAGCATCAGTCACTGGAGAACTAACTAAATCTTAGTGTGGGGAGGGGCTAAGGAGAGACAGAACAAAACAAAAAAGATGTTCTTTTTCAAATCAATAAGCATCTAAGTCCAACACTATTTGAACTTGCTGGACTGTCAAATTATTTAATAATATAATAATAATGTAAATATGTAAAATACTTAATAATCCCAATCTTGCACCTCAAAGTAGCTCAGCTCATTTTGTGAAAGAATCAGCCTTGATTGCGAACCCTTCTGACCCCATGAACTGCCTGTCAACAGCCGATGCTTATGTAAATCATTCTTACCAGGAAGACTCCTTTGAATGCAAAAGATTCTTATAAAGTGCGGAGTCTGCGTTATCTTCCTGCTTTGAGCAAATAAATGAATCTCGTTTTCTTCTCAAAAAATTCAAAAGATCACCATAGCAACAGTATTCTGTAATGACCAAGGTGGGCCCTACAAGCAAACAGAAAAAGGTGACAGAGAGGTGAGCTACATCGAGGATTCAGTCTTCTCATTCAAATATCCCAGTGATGATGGCCATTAGCCAGCAGGTTCAAGGAGATGCCTACATAGGACCAATACTCAGCTATGAGGACTAGACCTAGGACCAGTGCTTCAAGAGGCAGGTGGAGTTAAACAAACAAGCCTATCTCTTTCTCTCTAAATTCCTAAATGATGCCAAGTGTTTGAGGCCAGGCTTGACTGCTGGTTTCACACAAGGAATTACAGGTTGCAAATGGTGTACTATTTACAAGCTTCCTACATGAATCCTTTGATTCATTTCTGTTTACAGCAGGCCTTCACACCCTCCCAGTAATGTTATTATGGAAATGATGAAGAGTACAAACTGCGACATAATAGGAAAGCCAATCACACGGAACCGCCAGCTGAGACAAGTCTGGAAAGTGGGTGAAAAGCCGAACTAATAGGGCATCTCATCACCTGTGTTCAGAAGACACGGATTGTAAATTTTTTTTTAAGGTGGCTGAGAAAGCCTAACTGCGGCCCGGAAATTAACAGGCAATTGATGAAATTGAGCAGAAACCGCTCATAAACTAATTCATAATGTGATATGAGTGGTAGGAAATACTTTATGAAATTACATAAAAGTAATCCACTTGACTATGGATCCTGACAGACCTGAGAGAATTCTTAGCTCTAAACCTTTCTGTTCTTTTAAGTGAATATTTCTCAACCTTTTTCCAACTGTGGCCCCTTTCTGACCTTGTATACTTCCTGAGGCCCTCTTTCCTACTGGTTCAGCCCCTAGTACTATGCCATTATGCCTCCAATTAAGTGATTTTTAACCTGTGGTTCTCTTGGAATATCTAGGGAGCCCAGAATTTCCTTGATTGAGAAAAGCTACTTTAGCTAAAAGTTCTTTCTGGAAACAGCCTTGGATAAGAAACGCAATGAATACTTTGAAATTGTATATTTAATCTGTTTTTGCTTTGGGGCTTCATTCAGCAGTACTCAGGGGTTACTCCTAGGACAGGACCTGAGGAACCAAGTATGGGCAGCCAGAGATCAAACCCAGTCAAGTGCATGTAAGGAACATTGATATACAACAAAATAAATATCAGGAGCTCAAGTTAATGTTCTCCACATTTTTGGGTACATTTTATGCCTGGTAGGTTTAGAGGCCTATTTTAAATTATAATATAAAACAAAAGACTAATCCTATGATGACAGAATATAATCCAGCAAAGCATAAAGCCTGAGAGAATGATACATTCTGGGAAGATTTAAGAGGTCAATGAAGTGGATATGACTGACATACCCAATAGGAACCAGGGGTTGTCCCATTCCATGTTGATTAAAGTAAAATATGGATCTTTGGGTGAATATTTTGGGGTGAGGTAGGAGATGAGAAAGAATCTAGGTTAACAGCAACCAGGATCAATTGTCATATAAGCAGTTTGTCATCAAGCATATTAACGTGAAAACGTCTCATCTGCTATTCTGACAGATAACAAAAGGGAAGTTAAATTTGCCATGTCTTTACCTCCAATGGTGCATGCTCCAAGGAGATTGACAATGTTCATGTGATTTCCCAGGTAGCTCAAGACTTTGAGTTCTGACATTAGGGCTTCTCGCTCAGTTAAATGGGCACTTGCTAAAAAAAAAAAAATTAATGGGGGAAGGGGTTAATTTTCAGAAATTGCTTATTTTAGCAAAGAATAAACCAGGTAAATAGCTATGTTGTACAGAGAACTACAGGAACTTACGTTTGAGCATCTTCACAGCTACAGTCATGGCAGCATCTGACTTAATTAAGCCATAAGCAGTGGCCTCAACCACCTTCCCAAAAGCACCTGCACCCAAGGTTTTCCCTGCAGAAAGGAAGAGCCAAAGGAAGTTAGGAGGTAGGGATAGAACAGAGGGTTGCTTATACAATTTCGGGATTTGTTTGTTTGTTTTTGGGCCACACCCGGCGGTGCTCAGGGGTTACTCCTGGCTGTCTGCTCAGAAATAGCTCCTGGCAGGCACGGGGGACCATATGGGACACCGGGATTCGAACCAACCACCTTTGGTCCTGGATCGGCTGCTTGCAAGGCAAATGCCGCTGTGCTATCTCTCCGGGCCCATGCTTATACAATTTCAAAACTCAATCAAGGAATGATGAACTGGCTTAGAGACCTTTCCTGGAAATGTCCTGTAAGTCAACTCTACAAGAGATAGTGACATTTCACAGCAGTTTAGGAAAATCAGATAGTAGAAGCTACTGGAGTTGTTATGCAAACACACTCACACACACAAAAAAAGGTTATTTGGAAAGTCCCAGTTTCATACTGACCAAAACTCAGCCTGTTTCTGGGAAACTCCCATTTGTGATCATAAGGAAGCTGCGTAGGGTCTATGTAAACATAATTATTTCCATTGATTTCCTCCACTACTTTCCATTGGACTTCATACATAGGTTTCTGGGAGGGGATAAAAGGCAAAGTTAGATCATTGTTCAATGTCTAGGGATACCCACAGAATGGTGATCAGGCAGAAAAATACTTAAATGGTCACCTGCAAATATTTGTAGGTAAGGATCATCACAACGATGCACATCAGTCCAGCTGCAACCACAAAACCAATCAGCAAAGGCGTGAACAGGGTGTGGGAAAGGATTTCTTCTGAAGTGAAAGAGGAAGAGAGTATCAAAGCTCTAAGAAGGGTGGAAACTTGATTATACCCATCCAACCCCAAACTCATCCAAGAATTCAAAGCCATGTTCATCTCAGCTCCTTGCCTCGGAGATTATCTCACACTTGCCATTCAAAAACAAATCGTCAACACACTGAAACAAGGTACAAGGTGGCTCTGGACTATGTTGAAATTTTTATAGTACAAGCATAATATATGCTCTTTGTTAAGGATAAGAAAGAGCTGCCTGAATGCTGACCTTAGAAATCCCACCTCGGGCAACTTTAACTTTCCTTTGTGGGCACAGCTTATTTGTTTTCTCCTTCTTATGTCTACCTGACTGTCCTACAATGTTCTACAGTGAGAAGAAATTTCTACCACAACCAAGAAAATAATTTTAAGTGTTCGTCATTTGCTTAGCCTGAAAAAAAGCTACAGTGAAGAACAATAAATGCTTCCCCCTCATTACTCAACACTAAAAACACACTGCCTTTTTGGCAGGCCTCTTTGGCAAGCCAAGAAAACAGAAATATCCCTAAGAATGTAAGTGACTATTTATATTTTTGGTCTTCTAACTTCATAGTAATTCATCAATCTATCTGAAGGATGATCAAATTTATGAGAACTAGTCATTCATGAACCAAAATTTTAAAGATGTTAGAGAATTAGCACAATGACACACTTCCCAAGAAAAGCAGTGTTAACTTTCTGATCTAGTATGCTAAAACACAAAAGTTTAACAAAAATTATAAATTGATATAAAAAATTGACATTGCTTTTATTTGGTTTCTATTTTTTCTAGAAGGAAGGCATACACCTCTCTGATTTCTGTTTTTCATGGGAAAAATTGTGCATATACCATTCATAACACGCATGCATGCCTCTGCCATATATATAAGTGCACATGCACATAGACGCACACTCTATAAAGCAGGGTTAAAACTGTTGTGCACAGTGTATTGACTAGGACAAGAATGAAATTTAGTTTGATGACCATATGATGCAATGCTGATATTACCAGAAATGGCATGGCACATCATGAGATGAACTTAAAAGTCAGGATTGACATGGCAGGCAGAGATTAAACATCCCCTTAAATTGGATTAAAAAGAAATATACCTTTGTTGTTACCTTTAAGTGCAAAGTTAAAAAAGGCAGAATCCTTTCCCACATCGTTGCAAGCCCTACACTCGACTGTTCCGTTGTGCTTGAAGGTACTGTAGTTCACGGAACTCTGGACCATTATCATTCCAAATGGTGACACAGAGGAGTTCAGGATCTTCACATCTACCGGCCCCACAGGAACAGGAACAGAGCAGCTATGAAGGAGAAAACAACAACCCAGATGTGTTCTTGGTCAACCAAGAAATGTGATGCTTTGGCTCTAGCCTCCTTGAAAAAAGTAAATTCAGAAATCCACGATAAAACATTTCCCCTTATAAACAATAGTTACTGGAGATGAGAAAGGTGACATGGAAGTGAAAGAATGTTGTGGCTTTTGAATCTGAACTCAAACATGCCTCTTCTGTCAGTTTCCAACAGGCAACTTAGGGGACAGAGTGGTAGCACAGTGGTAGGGTGTTTGCCTTGCATGCTACTGACCCAGGACAGACACGGGTTTGATCCTAGGCATCCCATATGGTTCCCCGAGCCAGGAGCGATTTCTGAGTGCAGAGCCAGCAGTAACCCCTGAGTGCTGCAGGGTGTGGCCCAAAAAACAAACAAAGAAACAAACAAATAAATAAAAACCAACAGGCAACTTAGATTCTCCAAAACTCATTTGAAAATGAGGGTGACAATCCTTCAAGAGTACCCAAGGGATTAGAAATGAGCCTAGACAGGTGGCTGGAACATAACTTCCATAAGTGAACCATGGGAAGAAATATAGAGAAGGAAAACATTTAATTCAATCAAGATGAAAAAGAAAGTAACCCCCTAGAACCAAGAGCAAGAATTCTGTAGTTTCAGATCCAGATTGTAAAATCTGTTTGTCTTCCAGGTGGCAAAACCCCTCAAAAACCATAGAACCCAATTCTGATTCTATACCCCCATATGCCTGGTGCTGTTTACATTCCTGTATTCTAGCTCACTTTTAGGCAATACCACCAGCATTCTAGTGCTTGCCAACTTCTTCATTTTCAGGCCCACTCTCCCATCAGAGTGTTAGTTCACAAAGTCAGGAGAAGGGGGGCATCTTGCTCACCAAGCTCCTTGACATCTAGTGGGGCTTAATGGCATCCACAGGAATTAAGGGCCCCATAAATGCCTGTCAAGTAGGGAGAAGGAGGCTCTGTGGGGAAATTTCCTCAAGAATCCTGGGCTCTTCTCAACGACTAGCCAAAGAAACCATTCCACTGGAATTCTGCTACAAACTGTCATACTAGGTCATCTCTTGCAACTTGTAATCAAAGGTCTACTCTAGACTGTATGAAAAATAAAAAATTTCTATTATTAACCTGGCTCTTCTATTGTGATGAAACCTGAACATAAACTCTCAGTGAAGGCATAAAAAAGGCAGTACTGACCCTATATCTGTACAGTGGGGCCATGTACAAAGAATGGAAGATTTGTTTAATTGTGGATCAGCTACTCCCAGGTAAAGGTGCTGGGGGACCAGACACCTCATCAACAAGTAAATCTCTCCAAGAACATTATCACTTATAAACACCATATGGAAGCTAATATTGTGACATCATATTTTTTGGGTAACTTTGCAAGTAACTATTGAGGTAATTTTTTCATGGTAATTCTATCCAAATTTTCCTTACACATTATCTTTAGGATGGGAATCTAAATACTCCATTCTGAAAAATTGCTTTACCGACCTGCAAACTAGAAATTGCAAGAGAAATCTGAAATCCCTCCCCCTTCATCCCTTCATATTGAGAATCCTTCAGCAATCTTTTTCCCCAGTAAACAAAATTAATGCCTCCCCAGAAAAAGAGTGCAATTGTGGCCTTTTAAAAAGCAAAATAGGGATGCAGAAAGAAAAAATGCAAAATAGACAGAGGAGAAGAAAAAATAATCAAAACCTTGCCTTTCAGAAGGAAGAAAAGAAATGCTAAAACACATTTGAAACTGAATGAACTGAACTCCTTCACTTCCACATTGTCAGTTGTTCCCCAAATAACCATCTCACCTCTGCTTAGATCCTGCACAAAAGTACCAACTGATGGTAGGCTCTGGGAAGCCTACTGCCACACACTGAAACATGCTGTTCAGCTGATCATCGTTCAGAATCTTTGGTTTAGCTGCAGGAAAGACAAGTGGCTGTTAGATGGCTCAGAAACCTCACCAGTGTCAATATATACCTCCAATTCCCTCAAACACCACCTTCTGTTTCAAATCCCTAGAACTTTCTGAAAGCTGCAGAGGATCATCTACAAGAACAAGATCATGAAGGAAAATGTGTACTTGCAAGTGGAAGGGACAAGCAGGTGGTAGATGGCATGGGTAGATGGGACAAGCAGGTAGATGGCATGGGCTCTCTGAAGCATAGGCCACAAGACCATCCAGCAGAGTTTCTATACCCAGGGAGTCAGTCAGCAAGATTGCTGGCTATGAGTCCAGTGTCCTAGATTCAGGCTGTATCACAGGGAAGCTCTGTGCAAAGAGGATCTGCTAGTAAGTTACAGACACCTGTGGTATATAGTGTCATGTCACCCACTGCACATATTGTAACAGACAAAATTAGAGAAATTCGGGGAGAAAAGTATCTCTTAAGCTTTTCTGTTTGTTTTGAAATGAAGTGATTTAAAAAAGAACTGAATCGTATTTGCCAAGAGGCCAAATCTAACAGTGGACAGAATTTTACAAAAGAAAGTCAACCCAAGAGCTTTATTTATACATGCCTTTAAACCCAAATACAATCACCGAGTAAGTAAATTGTACCCCCAGGAATGCTCCAATTTGACATTTCTGTGTTAAGTACAATCATCAGCTGATATTCAATCAAGGATCCCCTGAAGCACTGCAAATTCCTGGAATTATTTTGAAAGCAAAACAAAGTGAACTGTGCTTTGTTTTTCTATTGGGAAAAGATTTGGAAGATCCTAATCCTTTGGGAGCAAGGAAGCTAAACTCGCAGCCTCTAATGGTAGGGACAGGAATGCAGGGAATAGAGGTATGAGGGGTTCATATCTCTGAGGTATGAGGGGTTGTATTTCTGAGCCAAACTCAGGAGGTGATGTATGTGTGATTCAGGCCTGCACACTGGTACCCACACTTGCTGGCTCTCTACCCATGATTGAGCTCCTATGGAAAAGTGGGAATAGAAGCAGCCCCCAAACTTCTCAAGGATGCTGTGAGAATAAAGTGAGATGAACCACACAGAACTAAGAACAAGAGGCCGGAGATGTACAATGCGTAGGGCACTAGCTTTACTGCATACAACAGACCAGGTTCAATCCAAGCACCCCATTCAGTTCCCTGAACACCACCAAGAATGATTCCTGAGAAGAGTCAGGTATGATCCCGAAATCAATAAACAAAAGAACTAAGTTAAAAATGAATCTTGGGGTCAGAAAGAAGGTTCAAAGAACTAGATCATATGATTAGCCTGTTTCCCCAAAAGTAAGACAGTGTCTTATATTAATTTTTGCTCCCAAAAATGCACCAGGTCTGATTTTCAGGGAATGTCTTATTTTTCCATGAAGAAGAATTTGGTACAGATTTATTGTTAAATGAAAATAAAGGAAATTTATTACCTGTATATAGTATGGTAGTACAGTAGTTGGCAACACAAACGAGACAAATTGTGAATCCTACAGTAGCCAGTCGGGTTGGCCCTAGCAACCAGTTTATGATAATTTTCATTCTGAGACAGAGCCTACGGGACCTTATTTTCAGGGGGATGCCTTATATTTCACCTAGAAAAGTAAGTAAACCTCTTATTTTCCGAGGATGTTTTATTTTTCGAGAAACACAGTAGTATGGGGGAGGCCTGGTTCAATTCTCCCTTCACACTTCCCAACATTGCCTGGCCCACTAAGCACTGCTTGGAGTGCCCCTCCCCCCCCCAAGTACTGAGATGGATATAGCCCCTGATCACAGCTTGAGTGTGGCCCAAACATCCTTCCCCAAATAAGAATTTTCAGCAACCAACCAGTAAATGTATTATTATTTAATCTATGTCTTCTTTGCTAATCCAAACACCTACCCACTTTATTTGCTAACCAATTAAATTCACTACATTTGCTACTCTACCTATTCTCTAGAATGACCTGAATATTCATTCATTGCTTCTTCAAAATAGCATGATTGTGTCTGTGCAGCTCACCCACTTTGTGAAGAAATTTGACACTGTTCATGTTGGAAACTGATAGGAAAATTGTAAGGGGCAAGGAGGAGACAGTCATATCAGAAACTTTGAGAGGTATGTTTCCTTGAAGGAAGGTAAGTGAAATCTGATAAATGAAATCTTTACAGAGCCTCTCAAGCACCTTGTCTGCTTGCGGGCAAAAGGGCTTGGCAGGAATCAGAGTGTGCACATGCATGGCACACCCACCTGTCACTCAACCTGGCCCTGTGGATGGGCTGGCCATTTGGCTAACACACACACACACACACACACACACACACACACACACACACACACACACACACGACACACCAGAGCAATCTCAAGGTAGGTACAACCTTGAGAGTTTGGATCCAATGCCAGTTTTCACAAATAGAGCAAGAAGACGAGCCATCATCTTGCAAAGACATCCATCTGGCAAGTTTCATTTAATTACCATGGGCAACTGTGTGATTGGGCTGGAAAGTAGGACATAACACACACATATAAAAAACTCCAGCAGAACTTTAGTAGAATGCAATTTGCTGGAGACAGCAGGCACCATAAGGCAGGTCTCTCTGGACTTAATTCAAGTGTCACTTCTTTTCCCAAGCTATCCTCAACTCTCAAGGCCAAGATCTCATCCTTCCTATTCCTGAAGAACTTCAGAGCACCTAACATATGTTTACATAACATATATGCTTACATAACATCCTGGTCAGCAGCTCCATCACACTGCAAGAGTAGTACAGCCTACAAAACAGTATCTTGGACTTCTATGAGAATCTGGCCTGTGGCAGACACTAAGTCAGAACTGCTGAATTCCAAAGAATTTCACTTGGAGTGAGCAGTAAGGTCTACGAGCATAGCCCAAAGGGGGCTCCTGTGTTGGGTGCTAGCTCCACTCTTTCTGCAACAGGGAACCATAAGAGAAAAAATGTCACAAATATACCTGGTTATGCGATCAATGCTGAGGGGAACACAGAGGCAGCAAAGTTAACTGGAGGTCACTCTACTAAGAGTGCTTCTAAGGCAGGAGCATGCATACCCACAATGTTTTTGTCTTTACTTCTTCCTGAATCCAAACAATGTAATTTAGTTTGGAGGATGGAAGTGGTTTGGGAGCAGTGCTGGGCAGTGCTCAGGGGCTGCTTCCACTGGTTCCAGGAAGAATAGAATACTGGAGACAGAATTCCAGATAGTCTCCTGAACTTAAAGCATATTATCCTCTCTCCAGAGACCCCCCCCCCAACCCCAGGATGGACAGGTTTTGTTTGCTTGTTTGCTTGGAGGGCTATACCAGGTAGTTCTCAGACTTTACTCTGGCCTTTGCACACAAGATTCATACTTGGTGGAGCACATTATGGAGCTCATGGTGCTTATGGCACCCCACAATTAAGTGGGTAGGGTACTTGCTGATCCAGGTTCAATCTCTGGTGTTCCATATGACCCCTCAAGCATGACCATAAGTAATTCCTGAGTGCAGAGTGAGAAGTAACCCCCAAGCATTGCCAGGCATGGCCACCAATACCCCTACAAATAAAGTCCAAAGGGGAAAGAAAAAAATAGGCTGAAAGAATTCCTTTCTTTATCCCTCGTGAACCCTCCCTCTCTTTTCCTCTCCCTCCCCATTGCCACACACTTTCTCTTTCTCTCTCTCTCTCTCTAGTTGCAATGAACACATAGCTAATAATGAGCCTATAAAACATTTTTTAATTACAAAAATGGAAATAGTTCAAAATTGCATAATCCATTACATTTAGCTTTGGTTGCAAGTGCTCTGAGGTCCAAGCCTCCCAGCCTGACACATGGTAGCAGTTATAAAACTGCCAGGCTTGCCAAGTGGTGCAGTCTGCTGGCCTACTTGATCCCGAGTGCTGGTTCATTGTGCAGATTTTCTAAATTCCTCTCCCAGGCAGTTGGTAACTAGAAGAGAGTGGAGTAGCTTTTATTCTACTGGACCTCAAACTGACCAATTTAGCCCAGGCAGTGTAATCCTCAAATATCAATGAGCGTTCCAGGCCACGCAACCAAAAATTTATTAGACTGAAGACACAAAGCCAGCAATATACATTTTGTGTGATATCTGTTATTATTACTGGGGGGTTCTATGAGGAGGGGGACAACAAGGTCATTCTAGCAGCTACCATACCTACTTCCATCAGTGCCAGGGATCAAACCCAGAGCCTCACACATGCGAGGCATGTGCTTGATCACTTGAGCCCCAGCCCTATAATATTTTGGGGGAGTGGAAGGAATACACAATCCACAGTGTTTAGGAGATACTCCTACTCTTACTGAGGATTCTCTCCAGGCAGTGATCTGGGAACCATATGTAGTAGTGGGGATCAAACCAAGGTGAGTTACTTGCAAGATAAGTGCCTTAACCCCTCTGTATTCAACTCTCGGGCTCCAGCAATGTGTTTAAAATACTTTTAAGGCACCCTGATCAGGGTCAGGTCTAGAGAGAGGGAAGAAAAGAAAGTAGAACATGGTATTTTGGGCAGCTCCAATCTCAAGAGGGCATCAGAGAGGTAAGAGAGAAACTGGGGACATTGTGGTGGAAAATGTGCACTGGTGAAGATTGTTGCATGCTGTATGACTGCAACTCAATCATGAACAACTTTGTTAAAAAAAAAACTATTATGAACAACCTTGTAACCACGGTGCTTAAATAAAAAAAAATTTAATGTTAAAACTAAACGTATGAGATTATGAGCTCGAAGGGGCATTGTCCTACCTGGAAGGCAGGTGTCAAGTAGAGATTTAAGTGGAAAGGTAAGAAGACAGAACTTTGAAAGGAAATTATTTGTGGGTGTCAGGAAAATTTAGGTGTGGGGAAATGATCCATGATAAAATATTTTTTAGAAAGGGAATGACATTAAAACTTTATTCTTTAAAAAAAAAGAGAGAAATATCTTGCAAATAAATGCTGGCAGCATTCTAAATCTCAACCTACTCTCAACTCTGTCCCTATCCTAATCTCTAATCTAAACCCAACCTTGTCCCTAATACTGAGAAAGGATGACCTTTAGAAAAGGCTAAAGTTACAGGAGTACAATTTGGATAACAACATGCCATACTATGCAATGGAAATGTTTAATGCATAAAGAATGAGCTAGGTATAAACCCAATCCCAAAAAATGAAAATCTGGGCTCATCTACATTTTCTAAGTGCCTCAATGCACAATGTAAGGCATTACATATACATTTTGCTTTTAAAGATATATAACTCTGTCATTCTCCAGGCTAAATCTGAGCTTGTGGTTTCTCAGATATTCTGCCATCAGCAGCAGACCAAGTGACACATTTCCTAATTCCTCTAGTGATACATTCCCTAATTCCTTTCCAGTTGGGAGGCTTAGATAAGCCAAAGAGATGGATAAATTGTGTTTTCCAGGAGGGATTAAGAAAGAGCCACTTCTCCTTTCAAAACTTCACATATCTGAGTCATCCCAGTGTCTCCAACATCACTGATCAGCTTGCAGGCAGGTTTGGGAGTACATAAAATCTGAGAATTTATTACTTATGCGATTAAAAATCCTAACCACTCATGAATTGACTCACAGAAATGTGATTGTGAGGTGACTGGAGTGATAGCACAACCATACGGTGCTTGCCTTGCATGTGACTAACCCAGGATGGGCTCGGGTTTGATCCCCAGGATCCTATATAATCCCCCAAGCCTTCCAGGAGTGATATCTGAGCTCAGAGTCAGGGTGAGCACCACTGGGTGTGGTCCAAACAGGATAAAAAAAGAAATATATGATTGTGAGAAACAATTTTTCTTAACTGCAATCAGGTCCATATGGAAAGCAAAAACAAAAATGTCTGAGAACATTTGTAGGAGATATCAAGAAGTGGGGAGCAGGAAAGAGTGGTAAGAGGTGGGAGGAGTTACATGGACTCCAGCTTAGAGTGGGGAAGCATTTCCCAATACAAGTCTTCTCACGCATTCCCTACACACCTCCACCAGCTCATGCCACAGACACACATTTGCACTCATTCCTTAGTCAACAAAGAATAGACTTAAGGCTCTGACAAGAAAAAGACTAACTGAGAAGAGATCACACAAATGAAGTGTGAAAATTCTAGTCTTCTGTTTAATAGCATCACAGCATACTCCACAGCAAAGTGTCAGCATCCTGGCTGGTGCAGGTCATAAAGAACAAATCAGTTATAAAGAATGAGGGGGGGATGAAACTTATGGTATAGCAATGGTCTAGCACACACAAGGTCCTGTTTTGGGTTCTTACATGCCACTGATATGCTCCTAGAAACATACCACTACATTAAAAAAAAAAAAGCTTTAAATGTGTTTAAAATAAAGGCATTTGGTCCACACAAATCAGAGCAAAGACTCATTCTATTTTACTTATCAAAAAAAATGACGTGGAATAAATATCTCTGGGATATTTTGAAAGCTTACTATTTTATTATAGTCTTAAAGATAGCCAAAAACCGATGAAAGGCAATAGAATACTACTTTGACTCAGATGTGCTTGCCTTGCATATGTGAGGCCCCATATTCAATTCCCAGAAGGGGAAAAAAAAAAAAGAAAACCAAAAATCAGTTGCTGTAGGTATTCAATTCCAGTTATATTTTTTCTTTTGACAAAGTATCTACCATTTTAAAAAGTATCATTCAGCTCAATGACTTGATCAAGCAAACTTTTATTGTAAAAGACAAGAGAATCAATAATTAAATCTTTTTGGAGCAAAGTATTTGTCTAGCAAATTCTGCCATTGTGCACAAAATAGACAGAAGAGTTTAAAAAAAATAAAAAGAAAATATGTGAGGTGGCGCTAGAGGTAAGGTGTCTGCCTTGCAAGCACTAGCCAAGGAAGGACCGAGGTTCGATCCCCTGGTGTCCCATATGGTCCCCCCAAGCCAGGGGCAATTTCTGAGTGCTTAGCCAGGAGTAACCCCTAAGCATCAAACAGGTGTGGCCCCAAAATCCAAATAATAAATAAATAAATAAATAAATAAAATTAAAAAATAAAAAATAATAAAAAGAAAATAAATGAGTGGGGCTGGAGAGATAGCATAGGATTTAGGTTTTTGCTTTCCATGTGACTGGTCCCAGTTCAAATGCCTGGTACCACATATATTTATATTCTTCAAAGCACTGTCAGGAATCATTCCTGAGAACTGCCGGGTATGGCCCACTCTCCAGAACCCCCAAAATATACATGGATGTGTTCAATAAGGTTTACATCCGGGTCATTCAAATTTGAATTTTATTTTCATGTCTCCTGAAAATAAAATTATTTTTGATACTTTATTTCAACCTTTCAACATTAAAGAAAAACAAAAACAAAAATACTTTTGTGCTGTGGATCATGTCCAAAACAGGCACAAGGCTGAATGTGGCCATGTTCTGTAGCTCTGTCTATTCTAATTCTCAAGAGCCAGAAAAATGATCACCTGCAGGGGGTCCAAATCCTAAGTGACCTGAATCCCAAGTGTCAACAGAGGCTGAGTCTGAACCAGTGCTGCCCCACATATCTCTGTGCAATCTTAGCAACTTGGCTGCTTTGGATTTCCTCAGGGCCACCAAATGTGCATGAGCCGCAGAGAACACCAGAACCAAAGTGAATGAGAACAGCAGCCTGACTATCCAGCATGCCATGGCATCATCTTGCCTCCACTTTTTTTTTAACTTCAATTCCCCCCATATTTAAAAAACAAAAAACAAAAAACAAAAATCCTCCACATCATGGCAGTACTTCAACTTTGGAAACCTCACCCCCAAAAAGCATAAAGCCTACACTGATTACACAGTGAACTATGCTTAACGGTGTCCAAGTTCAGTGACCAAGCATGCTTCACTTGCAGTTGCAGAAATCAGAGAAGAGGAAAACCAAAAGCTCACTCAAGGCTGAGATGAAGCTTCCAAAACTAGACAGCACTACCTACCTAGAAAGACCTTCTCAGCCAGAAGCATCAGGGAGCACCAGTGCTGGGGAACCCCTAGTTGTGTGCGCCAGTGCCACCACTGTAGGCACATAACAAAACACCCTTCTGTGTCAAAGTAGGGAATTCATTGTATCACTGTATCACATGACTGAGAAGAGGGAGAAAGGGTTACATCAGTAACCTGTGCACCAGGAAATTATGTACCTATTCTTGGACTGATTTAAATCTCCAGTAAATTACAGCTGACCCCGTATACATTTGTAAATGAAAGGGGCTAATTTAACATAAAAACACAGGTGGCTGGCCCAGAAAGGAAAAATTCATAGAGTAGAAATTCCAGTGACATGAAAGAAACTTGTTCTATAATTTTTAGCAAAGTACACACACACACACACACACACACACACACACACACACACACACACACACACACACACACACTCAGAGTCAATACTAATATAATCTTTTCAGGCTTACCCAATCCAGTTCCCCTACTCTACCAGTACATATCTGCAAAACTGGCTAGACCAAACCAACAGAGAAATACAGGGTGAGACCATCTCAGAACAAGGGGCTTAGTGGCCCACCTTGTTCCTATGAAAAACTTTCAACATTTAAATATCACCCCCTTCCCCAAATAAGCAGATTGAATTTTTTTCAGCCAAATGATTCTCAGAAGACCTTAGCTAGTACCCCACTAGTGATTCTTAGCCACAAGGGCCAGTGGTTCAATGCAAGAAACTAGGTGCCATTTGGACCCGTCAGAGTTAGAGATCCCTGGGCCATTCTAGTGGTGTCCTAGAGCTGTACCTGGTGAGGCTCAGGGGACCTGTGGTGTCAGGAATTAAACTAGGGGGTCAAACACATACTTGACTTATATTCCACCTGATCTCCAGTCCCCAGGCTGACTTTACTTGAGTCTAAAAGGAATCAATACTCAAGGAGGGGAGTCCGTTTAAAGCCACATTTTCTATATTTCTTATAGGAAAGAGGGAAAAAAATGAAATTCTACCTAGAAGTTGGGCCCGGGACTCAGTGGTAGTGGTCTGCTGTGTTTGGGGAAATAACTTTTTAAATGATTTCCTATGTTGAAAAGCACCTCCAATTAAAAATAAATTACTTTGGATGTATAAATTAAAAAGAGGGGTAGGAAGAAGGTGGGGAAACCTGTAACAATTCCAGAATCTACAGAGATCCTCGTTCTTAGGAGGAAGATATTAAAGTGTCACATCAAAAACAACTCATAACTTGCCAAGGAATTGAAGAACAAAACCTCATTTCAAGTGCAGGGAAAGGAAATAAAAATAGGGGACACTGTCAGATGTCTCAAATGAACACACATTACCTATAAAAAGGTTAAGGCGAAAAAGACAAGAAACCATTTGTACGTAAATTGGCTGCCACTCTAAAAATATTTGAAAACGAGTCCCTCATTTAACACCCCATGAGAGTCAGCACGGGGCACTATCAGGACACATAAGCAAGACACAAGACAAGAAAGATGTCAGCAGAGAAGGTTCTTGTCACTTGGACACTTAGGCAAGATCCTTCATGTGGGATTAAAGATCAGTACAAATAAATCATCTGACTTTTTTCCATTTTATTTTGGCTATTAAGATTTTATCATAAAATGATAAAATTTAAAAAGTACTGTGCATGGTCAGGTTCATGTATAAAATGGCCCAACATCAGACTATCTACCACAGTCCTCATTCTCTCCATATTCTCTCAGCATATCACGCTGCCCTGGTAACCTGCTTTGTAGACAGTTCTTAGATTCTGTTACTTTTGGCCATTTGTTGTTTCCTTAATAATGGGTTGTTTGGTTTTGGACCAGACCTGATGATGCTCAGGATTTACTGCTGGTTCTGTGCTCAGGGATCACTCCTGATAGAGTTCAGGATACCAGATGGGATGCCAGGTATTAAATCCAGGTTGGCACATGCAAGACAAATGTTCTACCTTCTGTATTAAATGCCTCCACCACTTAGGGGATTTTATATACAGCAAATGTAATATAATTCTGTAACTATCCCTTTCTTACTGGCTGACTTCAATGAGCATGAACTCCTCCAGTTCCATCTGTGTGATGGGTTTCCTTTAAGACTCAGCCACATCATCTCAGAATCCCACCACACACTCCACAGTATCTCACAAAAAGACATCAGACAGGATTCAAGAAGTGATGGTTTCTCTGAGCCATGAACCCCCAGTGCTGCTGGAGGAGAGTATATTAATATCAGCTAGAGCCCTATCATGCAGTCACACCCCACCCTCAGGTTACAGAGCAATAAAATTTCATTTTAATTAATTTTTATTAATTAAAATTTTAATATACTTCAGTTTTAATGGTCTAGAAAAGAGGCTAGATTAGCAATAGCAATTTATAAGAAGTAAATAAAATTGAAGACAATACTCATTGGGTTTTTAATTTGCATATTTACATTTGCTATTCTTGTAACCATTTTCAGTAATATATATACATAAAAAACAATCCGTATATGTGTTTGCCCAAACCAAGCTATAGTCTAGTTACTATAGTAGTCTTATAGCTAACTCTTGAAAGCAATTAGAAAGGAGTTCTATTATTTAATATTTATTTAATATTTAAGAATACCAAAGTAATAGAATCCATCTAATGGGGTAGGAGAGCAGGGGAGACAAGAAAAAGCAAAGTCTCTTAAGAAACTCCATGGATAAATGACCTAACAGTATGTCTCTAAGATTGTTGTCAGTCCTTACATATGAGAATAGCTTAGCCCCAAAAGCTTGAATAAAGGGGGATTGGAAAGATAATACAGAAGGTAAGTCACTTGCCTTGCCTTGCACACATGAAATTCCATTTGATTCCAACACAACAGAGTCACCTGAATACTCCAAGACTTATCCCTGAGCAGAGAGCTAGGAGTAAGCTTTGAGCAGCACTGTGGGTGAGCCTCCAAACAAAACAAAAACAAAATGCATGCAATGTCCCAATACCAGACTCTCCACTAGAAGCAAAAAGTAATAATTATAAAAAAAATAAAGGAAATAAAAAGGTTAATCCTAATCAGGTTAAGAGCTAGGAAAACATTTCTACCTTCCCCAAAGGTGGAGTCTGAGTTACTCTATTTTCTTGTTTCAGGAGACTATTGAAAGATATAGACCCATAGTTTCCACAAATGGAGGGGTCATTGAAGTGAAGCCACCACTGTTATTATATCCTGGGATAAGGGCCCAAAGATGCCCAACCAGGTGGGTGACACAGATGGCTGGCTGATAAGCATGCCAAAACCATCCATCTCCTCAGCCATCTTGACAGGACAGTCATCACCTTGGGCAAGTGGTGTGGGCTGGCCACATGCTTTATCAGCAAGGTTCTAAACATCCAATACCCTCTCCCTAGAAGGAGAGCTGGGCCATCCATACCTGGGTGGCCCAAAGATATAGTAAAAAATGCTCAGAATTTGCTAATTGGGCCAAAGGGAAGCTTTCTCAACACAAGGTCTCAATTTGGATGACTTCTCACCAGAAATACTATCTCATCTTAGTGTCTGTGCACTCCAGACAAAATGTGAATTCTATGAGGCAGTGTATCAGAACTAACACATTATTAAGCATTTCCTTAAGCTGCCTCAACATTTTCTAAAGGCCCTACCAGAAATAGTGACACAAGGGGACATTTGTGTGGCTCAGCAGTCAACAGGAGGAGCTACTGTTGGTGAACATTCATACGTCCATTCTAGGTGGACCATGAGGTCTCTATACCCTACTTGTCCTGCCCTATACTCCAACTTACTGTGGATGATCATTAAAAGAAGGGGGAGAGTTGTCTATTTATGAGCATTTTAAATTCACCAACCCAGGTTAGAATCCCAGGTATCCCCTATGGTCCCCTGAGCCTACCAGGAGTAATTTCTGAGTGCAGAGCCAAAAGTAACCCCTGATCCCTGCTGAATGCAGAAAAAAAAAAAGGATAAATTCACATACTGATATGAAAATACTTTCAGATAACAGGCTTAGAAGTGTCCTTTTAAGAAACTGTGGTACATATACACAATGGAATATTATGCAGCTGTCAGGAGAGATGAAGTCATGAAATTTTCCTATACATGGATGTACACGGAATCTATTATGCTGAGTGAAATAAGTCAGAGAGAGAGAGAAAAACGCAGAATGGTCTCACTCATCTATGGGTTTTAAGAAAAATGAAAGACACCCTTGTAATAATAATTTTCAGACACAAAAGAGAAAAGAGCTGGAAGTTCCAGCTCACCTCAGGAAGCTCACCACAAAGAGTGATGAGTTTAGTTAGGGAAATAACTACATTTTGAATGTATGAGGAAAATGGAGAGCCTGTCTAGAGTACAGGCGGGGGTAGGGTGGGGAGAAGGGAGACTTGGGACATTGGTGATGGGAATGTTGCACTGGTGATGGATGGTGTTCTTTACATGACTGAAACCCAAACACAATCATGTATGTAATTAAGGTGTTTAAATAAATTTAAAAAAAACTTATAAAAAAAAGTGTCCTTTTAAGGTAACTGGCAAATCAAAGCTCCAAGGTATCATTCACCCTCATTAGAATGTCTATTATCAAAAAAATAAGAGATAATACTTGTTAGTATAGATGGAAAGAGGGGACCTTGGTGCATTGTTGTGAAAATGTAAACTAGCAGAGAGATGATGGAAAACAATATGGAGGTTCCTGAAGAAATTAAAAATAGCACTGTCATATAAGCCAGCAGGCCCACTCTGAATATATACATATACAAAGGAAATGAAACCATTATCATGAAGCGTTATCTGTTTATCCATATTCAATGCAGCAATGGTTGGTCACAATAGCAAAGAAAGGAAAACCACCTACGCTATGATCAGTGATGAGTGGATCAAGAAAACGTGAGATATATAAACACACACATACATAACAGGCACATTGGAATGTCATTCAATTTTCAGAAAGGAAATCCTGTCCCCTTCAACACAGACCTTGAAGTCATTATGAAGAGTAAAATAGGTCAGGGAGAAGACACTGTATGGTATCACATTAAGGAATCTTTGGACAAAAATTAAGTCAATAAACTCTTAAAAAAAAAAAGAGGGGGGCTGGAGAGATAGCACAGTAGTAGGACATTTGCCTTGCAAGCAGCCAATCCAGGATGAATGGTGGCTCGAATCCTGGCATTCCATGTGGTCCCCCTGTGCCTGCCAGGAGCAATTTCTGAGCAGAGAGCCAGGGGTAACCCCTGAGTGCGACTGGTTGTGACCTAAAAAAAAAAAAAAAAAAAAAAAAAAAGACAGGCAGGAGAGATAGCATGGAGGTAAGGTGTTTGCCTTGTATGCAGAAGGACGGTTTGGTGGTTTGAATCCTGGTATCCCATATGGTCCCCCAAGCCTGTCAGGAGCTATTTCTGAGTGTAGAGCCAGGAGTAACCCTGAGTGCTGCCAGGTGTGACCCCCCCCCCCCCAAAAAATAAAAAGCAAACAAACAAAAAAAAAAACCACCCAAAAAAGAGTAGAAAAGTAGTTGCCAAAAGCAGAGTAGAGAGAAATGGCTACTAAAAGGATATATATAGCCTGGGGCTAGAATGATAGAACAACAGGTAGGACATTTGCTTTGCATACAGCTGGCCCAAGTTCCACCCCCAGCATTCCATATTGTACCCCAAGCCTCAGCAGAAGTGATACCTGAGCTCAGAGCTGAGTGTGGTCCAAAATTCAAAACGAATTTTAAAGGGTGTAATCGTTCAGTGATTCAGATGAATAAGGATTAGTTCTCCAATATGAAACAGGGTGATGACCAAGAGCTATTAACACTATAAGGAGTTGCTCAAATTTGATAAAAAGTAGAATGTAGATATTCTCCCTCTCTCACATACACTCACGCACAAAGTAAATGTGAGGTTATAAACGTGCTAATTAGACTGATGGGGGAAATCCTTTCATGATGTATACATCTACCCAGGGACCACGTACTAGGCAAGTTCTCTACCACTGAGGCACAGGTCAGTTACATCTATTCACTGGGTTCTTTGCATTGATATTTGCTAACATTTCTTTGTTTTGTGGGGTTAATGTCACACTCAGTGCTTGAAATCAATGCTCAGGGAGCCATGCAGCATTAGGGATTGAACCCCAAGCCTCAGCATGCAAAGCACACACTCCATTCCTTTGATCTACTTCCCTAGAATGTGGGACACACTGTAGCTTTCAAATTCATCTGTCAACTCTACAAATAGATGCAATAAAGCTGCATGAAAGAAGTGCTTCTTTCAATCACTCCAAAGGTTTGAAAAACAACCTGACTTATTATATCAATCCCAGTTTTTCTGTAATTATATAAATGATTTTGGTACCTTAGGTAGGATATTTGAATTCATAGGCAAAAATAAATGTATAAAACATTTACTGCTTAACATTTAGTTCCCTGTAAGTCTGAGATTTATTCAAGAAATATTGAGTACAGTGCAGAGTGAATAAATTTGGGCTAAAATACATATTTGGCTTTTATTTGTCCTGAATTTGCTGAAAAACTCATTGTGTGACATATGTGACGTTAGAGATTCTGCCTTACTTCTCAAGGCACATGACACGTACTTCTCAGGACAAGTGATACAGAATAATAGTGGTCTTATTTTTTTAACATCTCCAGAAATTTTGGAAAGATGGTGTCTCCTAAAAAATTGGATCAGTTCCTAGTTTTGTTTTTTGGGGAGGCACACTTGGTGGCACTCAGGGGTTACTCCTGGCTTTGCACTCAGTAATTATTCCTGGCAGGCTTGAGGGACTATATGAGATGCCAGGGATTGAACCCAGGTCAGCTACATGCAAGGCAAACACCCTCTCTGCTGTGCTATCGCTCCAGCCTCAATTTCTAGTTTTTAAACCCATAGTTTCAAGAACTAAGAATCTGATTTCCATATGTTCTCAATAAGCAATTCAAGAGCAAACATAAGATCCTGAGTTTAACACAAAGAAACCAATATTTTTTTGTTACGTTTTGCTTTGTACTAAAAACTTCCATCAGTTTCTTCTAGAAGTTCTGCTCAAAAAATATTATGTCAAACCCTGCTCTTGGCCACAATAAGCCACCTTTTGTATCATTAAACCAGCTTAATATAATAGGCCCATTTATACTATTAAACAGTAATTCAGTTAAAAGGGTTAAAAATAATGTGAATTGGGGCTGGAGAGATAGCACAGTGGCATTTGCCTTGCAAGCAGCCAACCCAGGACCTAAGGTGGTTGGTTCGAATCCCAGCGACCCATATGGTCGCCCGTGCCTGCCAGGAGTTATTTCTGAGAAGATAGCCAGGAGTAACCCCTGAGCGCTGCTGGGTGTGGCCCAAAACAAAACCAAAAAAGTGAAAACATTTTTAGCTTAACATTATTGGAGTTGGGGATGGGGTGGGTTACATCCAGTGGCACTCCAGGAATACTGACTCTAAGCCCAGGAATCACTCCTGATGAGATCAAAGAATCATAGTACCAGGGATTGAATCTGGGTTGGCTGTCTGCAAGGCATGCAACCTTACCTACTGTATAAATGTTTTGGCCCAAACTTTACATAAATTTTAAGCTTAGCCTTGAATTAAGCTTAATATTTCTCTATTAAACCAAAAGAATATGATTTCTTATAGCCTACAATATAAACAAGTAAAACATATGCATTATATACAAAATAACTCTAATATATACCACACATATATAATACAATCTATATGTAGAATTTTCAAAACAATAATTTTTCCACTGCTAAACATTCAACCATTAAAAATTGAGAATTTTATATGCATGTCTAACAGTTGAATCTATTAATTGGACATCAATGCCACGTAGTAAAAGCAGCCTGCCTTGCTACATTAATAGTATGCACTTATTTTTCTAATTTTTATTAACTATTTCTTGCATCACATTCCCCTTCATTCTGAGGTTAAGTTTATGAAAAGAATAAACCATATAGTATATCTATCTATACCACAGGTTTCTCTAAAATGCTATGTCAAAATGGATAGAACCACACCCACTTTGGATTTCGAAGCTATTTTTAGCTTTTGATTTGAACATTTTTAAAAAGCTTGTCTCATAAATGTGTTAACTTGAATTTGTGTTCAACCAAAAACAAAATCAACAAATAAATGAGCTAACTACATCTGTGAAGAGCAACTGGGACAGATTTCACAGGAAACAGATGTTTTGAGTTGCACACTAAAAAGCTACCTCTGTCAAACCATTTGGAGATCAAGAAATCCAATGTGTTGGGTAAGTGAGATCAATCTTGTTAGCCAGTTTAGTGTCTGAAGCAAACTGACACCAAGGCAAAGACTACCTGAAGTGCTTAACCTAAAGGAGCAGTTATACCATCCCATCTGGTGGTCCAGTGCCCTGAAGCATGAAAACAGTCAGTCCTGGATGGGGATCCAGGCCCCCAAAGGCCTCCCCTTCAGTAATAGCAAAGAACCATTGGGAAGGATAATACCCTTCTAATTGGTTTCAAGCAAGCATAGATTTGCCAACATGGGGGTGGGGGTGTTATGTTTGGCAATGTTACTACATTATCCTGCTACATAAAAATAGTTGCAATTTGGGAACCTGAAGGGTGACTGCCTTGCATATGGCCAAGCCAGGTTTGATCTCTAGCACCACATATGGTCCCCTGAACACTGCCAGGAGTAAGACCTAACAGAGAGCCAGAAGTAAGCATTGAGTAACACCAGATATGCCCCAGTCCCCATCCTCTCAAATAAAATAGTAGCAACTTTGACACCCAAAGTAAATTTAAAGTAAGGAGTACTTCAGAGACATATTCCTAATGCCAATGACTAACCAGTAGGCCACCCACTGGCAAAGAACAGAAAAAGGACAAAAAGACAGATCTTCACGTCCTTGGTCTTGGAAGCCAGAGACAGATAGAAATGATATTTCACTTTGAGAAGCTTCAAGCGAGAAACTGAGCTTCCCAAAAGGAGGTATTCAGAAAAGATCTGGTGTTACTGGTCTCCAACAGGTTAATGACAGGCACTGAGAACATGCACTTACAAGGAGTAATACAGGGGCTGAAGAGACAGTACAGCAGGTAGGGTGCTTACTATGCTTGTGGCTGACCTAGGTTTGATCCCAGAGATCCCAAACAGTCTCCCTGTACTGCCAGGAGTGTTTCCTGAACACAGTGCTAAGTTGAGAACCTTGAGCATTGTAAGGTCTGACCTCCCCCTCAAAAAAAATCAAGGAGCAATACAGTAGCATCATTTTTACCATCTGTTGAATATGATAGTTTTTTTCTTTAATCCAACCCTTAATTTTATATCTTGGTTCTGTTTCATTTCACTTCCCTGGATTTTATAAGAAGCACTGATCCAGAATAAATTGGAAATATAAAATCAAGAAGGTCTTCTGCCCTAGTTTGAGGCAGTTTTCACAAGAGCACTCAAAATAAAAAATTGTATGTGAATAATACACATGTTATGCTTGCAAAGATACTCATTTACAAGTATCTCTTAAATTGCTTGAATATTAAGATTTTTTCAAAGCACATAATTTTGCTCATGTGTAATACACTAAGTTCCTCTGATTAGCACCTGAATTAATCTAGATCTACTTGAATTGCAGGTCAATGAGATACCATACAATCAACACTATTTGGAAGAACTGAGATTATTCATTAATGTGATTACACTGAAAAAGGAGAGTTCTGTGGTCAAACAAGTTTCAGATACAAGTTCTATCCCACACCTCCTTTCTGGGGAGGTATAACAATCACATTCACATGTTAGGGATCCTTAGAAGGCCTGTAGTTAAAAAGTGCTTAACTGCACAGATGTGCTCTTTTTCCAAATGCATGTTAACAACCCTGCTCGGGGAAAACACAATTTTGGAGCTGCTATAATAGTCAAGACTCCAGATTAGCAATCAAAAACCTGTCCTGAGTATCACTTAGAAGCTGCTTCTTGTCTTCGTCTGTACGTGAATCTCATTACCCATCTCACGACAGTGCTGAGTGGCAGCACAGAAGAGACACGGATGTCAAGTCACAACTCCAGCATGAAGGGACAGGAGCTCGGCACCCACCACTGCTCCTCACAGCAGTGCTCACACAAAATTGTTCCAGATCGTCCTCTTATCCCTCATATATCCAAGCTAGCTAATTCATCATGCAAAGGTTATTTGGGAGTGGTGGGGGATACACTCCCTTGGAACTGTGTGTCCTGAAGGCCCTTAATACTCTGGCTGTTATGGGAGGCCAAGCACCCGAACTCTTCCTTGAAAGGCAGATGAGACCCAAAAGAGATTTGGCAGATAGTTGTCCTGTCCTAGGACCAACCTCTACTTCTGTGACTCCAGCACCTCCGAAAGCTCACAGCTCTGAGAGCTGGGAAGAAGTATCGGCCACAGCTGGGTAGATCTCAGGAATTCAAGTAGGTTCCCACCTGAAGAATTCCTCCCTTCTCTTATAAAATTCTACAGGTAGCTACAAAACAGCTGGATCAGTCTGGGTCAATATAACTTAAAACAAATCATATCACAATCCCAAAAGAGAAAACACTGGACATAGCAATCATGTGAGGGGACTTGAGCTAATCTTTCCTGTGCCACTGCTAAAGCCAGCTTAGACTCCCCCAGTCAGTGATCAATAATAATAGTTTCCCTCCAATGACAGGTATCTTAAATTTTGATGGTGTCTCTGCGTATGTTAGCACCCACATGTAGGGCTGTATCTACAAGGTCATGTGGTCAGTGCAATGTAGGTCAAGGCATTGGTTTTGCTTTCAGACATTCTTCTAACCACCAGACCACAGGGTCTTTGTTAAGGTCAAAATTATCATGAAACATTATTTACATAGCACACAATGAGCACAGGGCAGCAGCTGTTACCAACACAAGCCTCAAAGTGAAAATAGGAAAAGAAAAAAAGAAAACGATAAGAGGTCATTTGTTTTACTCACTGTTCACGTAAACATTAAATGTCACGGAAGAAGACACTTCTGCATTGGACACGACAAATGTGTATGTGCCTGGTTCGGTCTCTTTTAATCTAGTTAGGTGAAGTTCATTGACATATCTACAAAGAAAGAATAACTCATCAGCCACCAAAATCAGCCCACCTCAGCATGCAATGGGGCACAAAGAGACTTCACATAACTCAGTATCGAGGACACAGACAGACAGACACACACACACACTTCACATAACTCAGTATTGAGAGGGGATGGACAGACACGGACGGACGGACGGACGGACGGACACACACACACACACACACACACACACACACACACACACACACACACACACGAACAGAAAACAGCTAAAGGCTTTCTTCAAGGCCTCTCCCTCCAGCCTTGGCCTTTTCAGTCCTTGATCCTTGCTCAGACTCTCTCCAAGGTCCTGGATTTAGCTAAGGTCTGGCTTCAATTCCAGGGACTCAAAAAGTGACACCAGAGCCTAAAGCCAGGAGAGTGTTGATCTCTCCACACCTCTTGCCCTGCCCTTTCCTCCCAGGATCCCTAACAGGAACATGGTCCTCGCTGAACACTGTGGATGAGGTCTTGGCAATGAAGGCTTTAAGTGAAATATTGTCGAACAAAACCGATTACTAGAGGCCAATTCATAGAACAAGATCCTATACCACTGTATCACAACAGTTTGTAGGCATAGGTCCTGGACTGCCCCCACCTACCCATGTTATTGCTCCAGCTCTAAGAGAGGTTAAAGGGTGCCTACCAGTCGATATGTGGAGCTCTCCTCAGAACTCCAGGAAAGAACTTGCCTCCATTATATAAGTGAGAAAACTCAGGCACAGATTTGTGTGCTTGACACAGAGCAAATGAAACAATGGAGCATCCAAGAAGGAGCTCCAAGTGTCTTCCTAGAGCCAGTTACCTCTCACTCACGCATAGGCCACAGATGCTGATTTTGAGAAGGGGTGTTGGAGTGGAGAAAATGGTATAATCCCTGTGGCTGTCCCTCTCATTACCTGATATTACTCTCGTTCTCAGACTTGGGGTAGTCATCCCACTTGTCAATGGAGGTATTGTTCATGTACAGCCACTGCTGGTGCTCAGGTTTGGGGTAGGACTCATATTCAACAATCAGATCTATATTTTCACCTTCATTTACAAACACTGTGGTGTTCATCATAGGGAAGGTATTAATGAATCCTTTATCTAATAATAGAATAAACAAAGAAAGAGATGGTTACCTATAGTATCTGACTGTACAACCCCTGACCCCCAATTCATCAACTTCACCTTTGGAGACTTTGTATTTGACTGATTTGCAGTAGTAACTGACAAATATAAACTAGCATTTTTCAATAATGAAAATGCTATCATGGAATTGTTGTCATAAGGAAAAATAGAGCCCAAGACTCCCACATACAAAGGTGTTTCTAGTTCTTTCAGCTATCATTCTGGCCAGAGGAATAACATAACCGGTAGGACATTTGCCTTGTATTCAGCCAACCTGGGTTTGATCTCTGGCATCCCATATTGTCCCTTTAGCCTGCTAGGAGTGACTCCTGAGTGCAGAATCAGAAAGCAATGCTTGCTGTGACCTAAAAGCCAAGGGGGGAGGCGCTGACAGTCACTCCTAGGGATCTTGCAAGGGTGCAAGAATTATTTATTAGGTGGATTCTTGAGGCCAAGAATCCCTGAGCCATAATACTGATGGTCTAAGTCCACCTGAGTCATACTCTATAGTTCTGGGGTACTTCCAGGACTCTGTCCAAATGGTTTGAATCCCAGCACCACATGGCTCTTCTCAAGGGCTGTGTGTTGTCGTAGACAGCACACAAAATATGTGCTCTGACTCCTGTATCATCTCTCTGGCTCCTTAAGAAGCCTTTTGAATAAAAATTAACCTATACACAGACCAAGTAAAATCTGGTATGTGGCAAAGATAAATCATAAATCAAAAAGGAAAAGTGAGGGGCAGGAGTGGTAGTACAGTGGTAGGGCATTTGCTTTACAGGCAGCCAAACTGGGACGGAGCCAGATTTGATCCCCAACATCCCATATGGTTCCCACATCTGCCAGGAGCAATTTCTAAGTACAGAGCCAAGAATAATCCGAGTGTCTCAGGATATGGCCCAAAAAACAACCCCCAAAAAAGGAAAAGAGGGACTCTAATGTTTAATAAAAATTTTGACAGATGAACTGGAAAGAGTACAGAGGTGAGGTGCTTGCCTTGCACATGGTCAATGCAATGGCTAACACAGGTTTGATCTCTGACATTGCACATGTTTTGGTTCCACAAGAACCATCATCTATCAGCAAACAGCCAGGAATAAGAGCCAGGAGCAAGTCCTGAGTACAGCTGGTGTGAGCCCAAAACAATGTCACTCGTGTTGAAAATCAGATAGCATTTAAAAAGTAGTAAACCCAGATCTCTTCATTCCATCATTTATTACAAATGATCCAGGTACACCACTTTCATAATCATGTGGGGGTGTTTTGGGTCAAACCCAGCAGTGCTCAAAGACTATTCCTGATGTGGTGCTCAAGGAACCATTCATGCAGTGACAGGAATCAAAACCAGGGCTTCTGCTTACAAAGTTCTTGCTCCAACCCATTCAGTTATCTCCCTAGCCTAAGGTCTCTTCCCTCCTTTTTCAACTAAATAACAAAATCTGTCATATCAAAGTTCTACAGGTAGCAGTTTTCTAGGCTTTCTGAAGCAACAGAAACAATAAATTAAAAAAAATTAAAAATGCATGTAATTTAAAGATGTGAAATTAATCAAGGTGACAAAAAGAACATGAAAATGTAGAAGAAAAAATATTTAAACTAGTAACAGAAATAAGGCATACTCATTATTTATTAAAAAACAGTAAAAGCTCAATTAAGCTGTTAGAAAGTATAACAAAACCAATTTGAAACAGACAATTTTTGCAATTGTGAAGAAGCATACTGAATGACACTGATTTGGTACAACTCCTTCAGAAAGCACTTATCAATATAGATTTTTTTTCTTTCAAAGTATCTATTCCTTAGGGCCAGGGAGGTGGATTAAAGGGCTGGAACACTTGCTGTGCATGCAGGGAAGCCATGTTGGGTCCCAGCTTACAGGAAATAACCTTCCAAGTAGCCCCTTAGTACCAAAAATATTCCAAATTAAATCCTCTAGTCTCAATTTACCCCATAGTTTCCATTTGGGAAAGTTTCTTAATAAGGCTTGAAGTTCTAAAAGAAATGTTACTCACACCAGTAAATTTTTTTTAAAAATAGAAAACAAATGGGGCCAAGAGAGATGGCATACAGGTAAGGTGTTTTCCTTGCATGCAGAAGGACGATGGTTGGAATTCCAGCATTCCATATGGTTCCCTGAACCTGCCAGGAGCGATTTCTGAGCACAGAGTCAGGAGTAACCACTGAATGCAGCCAGGTGTGACCCTCCAAAACAAAACAATACAAAGGAAACAAAAACTGGACTTAATAAAGCATCATAAAGTGGCTCTCATTTAAATAAGATTAAAAATGGCTCTTTTTCTCCAAGCCTGTATTCTCTCTTGAACACATATGGACTCCTCTCCTCTCTCCTCTCATACTTTTCTAACTAAATTTCATTAACAAGTATTTTGCTTCAATAAGAAAAAATGGCCATATATAGTAACTATGTAAGGCAAAGTAGAATATTATAGGACTGGGAAGAATTCAAGTGGTAAAGCACAAGGCCTCAAGTCTGATCCTAGGCACACCATGCATCGAACCTCCAGCACCATTGGGTATAACCCAAGTATTCTGGGCTGCAGACAAGCACTACTAGAGTCACCAAGACCCTTAGCAGAGCTGAGAGTGACCCTTACAAGAACTAATAAAATAGTTGCCTATATTAGTTTTATAGCCACCATTTATAGCATGTTTATTGTGTGTACCAAATTGCCCTAAGTAATTTAGAATGCATTTTATGTATGACATATATTTAATCTTGTAAAAAAAAAAAAGACTAAAAGAGAAAACTTACTTTGATTTTATAGACTAAAAAAAAAAATCCTGGAAAACTTTATAGCTAGTTACCCAATGACAAATGCTAGATTTAAAAACAGGTCTTTGAGAAGTCAAAGCTGACCTCCTGATCTCCTCTTACTAGAAGAATCCAGATCCCAGATACTCCATATAATTTCAGAGATAGAGAGAAAATAGCATTGTATATATAATTAAAACCCCTGCTATATAAAAGTCTAATAAAGTTCCATCAAGTAAGAAAAAAAAAATTGGGGGGGGGGGGAGTAGGGCCACAGACGGTGACACTCAGGGGGTTACTCCTGGCTATGTCCTCAGAAATTGTTTCTGGCTTGGGGTCCATATGGGATGGAATCGCGGTCCATCCTAGGCTAGCACGGGCAAGGCAGATTGCCTTATCGCTTGTGCCACTGATCTGGCCCCTATAAAATTTTAAATTTATTCATTTTTCAAAATTTAAAAATGAATTTCAGTAGCCAGAGTGATAATATAGTGAGTAGTGCCTTGCATGCAGCCAATCCAGATTTGGTCCCCAGCATCACATATAGTTCCCAAAGCACTGCAGCGTGATCCCTGAGCACATAGTCAGGAGTAATTCTTCAATGCAGAGTAAGGAGTTACCCTTAGCATTGACGGTTATGGCCCATCCTTCCCCTATCCCCCCACCCAAAATGGTGGTTTGAATACTGGCATCCTATATGGTCTCCCGAGCCTGCCAGGAGCGATTTCTGAGTGTAGATCCAGGAGTAACCCCTGAGTGCTGCCGGGTGTGACCCAAAAACCAAAGAAAAAAAAGAAAAAAAAAGAAATTTCATTATTTTAGACAGTCTAGTTATAAATACTTAAGTCCCATGGAAAGTTGTCCTATGAGATTCTTGACCCCCCCCCTTTAGATTTTATAGACTGAGAAGAAAAAAACTGGAGTCCTACCCTTCTGTGTATGGATTCAGGTAAGAGTGGAAAATCAAGTGAAAATCAGGGATAGAAATCATAACCTGTCTGAGTCATAAATAATAGTCCTTATCATTCTTTAAATCTATTTAATTGTAGGAATACATGTTTCATTAGCATCCTAAAAGAAATTTTTAAGTTCTCAAAAACATGAATCAAAGGATATCACATAAGGCAAACCGCTGAAACACTACAACCAACAATACAATAAATTGCATCTCTGACAATCAACATGTATGTAGTATTTCAAGGTCCTCAAGTTTTCCTTTCGTATAGTTTACTCAATAAAATGTTATGTCCTAGAATGGAGATTTTCAGATTCATTAATTAAAGAATCATCAAAATCAAAGTGTTCTTTTTATGACTAAAACCCAACTACAATCATATTTGTAATCATGGTGCTTAAATAAAGATATTATTTTAAAAAGTAATTAATGGGGAAAGCACTGATAAAAAATAAAGTTGATAATTTAATCAAGACAAACATGATGTGAGTCACTTCTCTACTATATATATTGCCTTTTATCCTTTTGAATGTGTTGAGTTGAATTCAAAAGATGCAGAATACCAATTTAAAATCAGATCAGAACAATGCCAATGCCTTTGCCACTGCCCACACCACGTTCAAATCCACTTTATATCCTTTACTCCATTTCCCCCGTTTGTGTCCTTTCCAACCCACTACTGAAATAATATAAAACCAGATTCGGGTTTCACCACTGAATGTCTTTCCAGTTATACAGTTATATTCTTGGAAATTGATGAATGCATTTAAAAAAATTTGATTACATACAACAATATGCTCAAAACATCCTTACTAATTGCTTTCTGGAGCTGAAGCTGATGTATCAACATGCTCCCTAATCAACTTAGCAAATTAGCACTTATGGAGTTTAATATTTTAAAAGCATAGCCTCCTATTCAAATTAATAAATGGCTCACAATCATGTTTAGGGACAGTACTGTTCTTTCTCTGGGCTGACTGTAATTGCAAGTAAAGCATCTTCTCTATATTTGGTCTGGTGATAGACTTCCCATTACAGTATGGGGCAGGGGCACCAAAATGAAATGAAAGTATGGTGGGATAAATTACAGGGTTAAAGTACTGCTACATCGATTACTGAAGAAATATGGGAGAGAAAAAAAATAAAATTTTATATTTTATAATGGTGCATGATGAAAAATTTCATCACTACGCAGTCCTTAAGCAGAACTAAAATGCTTTAAAAAGACAAAAATTAAATCTAAATAATATTCAAAAGGCTAAAAAAAACATATAAAATACTTTAAAATGTTTATTTTTGGTGAATCTAAACACAATGTTTATCATTGTACTCTGTTCTCTTAAATACAGGTGCTTGTTTTAAAAATATCACTAATTGTCTAGACCAGATACAACAGGGTTAAGGGACAAACTAGTGCTATAATTTGTGCTAATTAAGTGAATTCAAGTATGAGCCACTCGTGGCACACACATTCATCACCAATAGCTTGGTAAGGATAGAGGAGTGTCTGAGATGGAGCAGGGGAGGAGATAATGGAGTGAAGCACAATTCAGCCTTTCCTGCTTTAATCACCAATAAAACAATAAGCTAAATGGCTGGGGGACTCAGGCAATAGTCAGAGAAAGAACTCTCAGAACATTCATGGCTTTTAATTGAGGTATCATGGTTTGCAACTGTATTAATATCATTGCTTTCTGCTTACAAAATTACTGCACTATACCCACCCCAGAGTGCCAATATCCTTCCACCAATGTCCCTGAGTTCTTTCCTGTAGTTGCCCCTGCACCCACTCATCCCAGCTTCAGTGCTCAGTACCCTGAGAAATATCTCATGCAGTATTCATTATCGAGAATTGCACAGAATTCTCCTTACATCCTTCTCCAAAGTTAAGTCATTCAGGAAGGACTAGGACTTTTGATAAAGTGCAACAATTTATGCTTTTATTTGTTTGGTTGAAGAGGGAAGGCAGGGTAGCACAGATAATGAGAAGTTTCAACAACCCCAATTACAGCCTCCACTTACTTTCTTCAAGCTGGGAAATTTTCTAGCTGGAAGAGGCTACAAGGACATTTCCAGTCAGCCAGCCAGCCACTCCTTCATTCAGTGATAATAAAATTTCTAAGAATCTGTTCAACTTTCCATTTACATAAAAAGAAAACTATCTAGTAATTTCTTCTTTCACAACTGCCAGTAATTTATACATTCCAATAGAGATATTTACCTACTACTTCCAAGGTTGTTGTGACATTTGCAGATCCCAAAGTATTATTGGCATAACATATGTACACTCCAGAATCATTAACTCTTGCTGAGCTGATAGTCAACTTTTCTTGACGTAAAAATTTGAAGTTATCCAGGTGCCGGCTATTAGTCTGTACCTGTGCTTTCAACTGCTGGTTTCAGAAGAGGAGAGGGGAAAAATAAAAAAAATTACCATAAAATTTATATTCATGCACTTTCCTAGATAAATTAAAAATAGTAGCAATTAACTTCTCCATATTAGCATTTATTATACACTAGTTAAATATGAATAATAAAGCATCATGACAAGTCAGTCATTGCAACACTTCATATTACAGGATCGTATTGAAGAAGTCACAATTAATGATTAGGGGAAAAAAGTAAAAATTTATTTCTTAATAACCAGTGCAGAGACCCTTGTAATTCCAGTGCTAAAAATTTTTTAGCATAATTTGAAAGTTATATAATACTACAGAATATTTATGAGTTAACAATGTTTATATGTTTTATCAATATTTTCTATTACTATTTTTGTATTCTAAATTTCAGTGAGTAAAAAATACACACTGCTAATAACAGTCTTATTAATGATTATGCTATTTTCAGTAAAAAATAATAAATGGCACAGTCAATAACAAAATTGGAAATTCAGTGCCTATGGTTATACTCAACAGAATTTTGGCTAAGGTAGTTCCAAGGTACATGAGATACAAGACCATTTATTTAATGGTCTTATTTAAGTAAGTTATTTAAGTATTAGCTGCAAATTATTTAAGTATTAGCTAAAAAGAAAAGGCTATATTTCCCCTTATCCCACCCTTAGTATTATAAACAATACATGAAGATATTTATTGAAAGAATTATGGGGGAAAAATACTTAATACAAACTATAGCTGTTCCATGAAAAGATTAAAGGAAGTAGTGGCATATTGCTTTCTGTATCTTTCAAATTTTCTGTAGATGAACACCTAACCAAAAAAACAAAACAAAACAAAAAAAAAAAGTAGGGCCGGAGAGATAGCATGGAGGCGTTTGCCTTTCATGCAGAAGGTCATCAGTTTGAATCCCGGCATCCCATATGGTCCCCAGAGCCTGCCAGGAGCGATTTCTGAGCATGGAGCCAGGAGTAACCCCTGAGCACTGTCGGGTGTGACAAAAAAAAAAAAAAAAAAGTAAATGCAAGCTTATATTGATGTGGAATGAGATCAAGAATGTCTTATCAGCCAGACTATGGTTAAGCTATTAGCATTACACCATCCTGAGAGTATGGCAAACCAGAACATTCTGAAAAGCAACTTGGGAGTATGTTTCTACCTTTTGATCAGCTAAACAAATTCGTCTCCAGAAAGTAACAATAGCCAAAAACTTCAAAATGTTTACTGCAATGAAAATTTAGATGATTTATCAGCTGTCAAATGAATATGTGGAAATAAGAAAATAATTTCTATTTCTAAAAGGGTATAAATTCAATGCATATTAAAATTATAACTGTGATAATATGTATGTATAGGATTAGAAAGGAAAGAATATTAAAAATAAAAAGAGAATTATTAAATAACTTTTAAATCTCCTATAAAGGAAACTCATGGATTCTATGACACTGATTTACTTATATGAAGTAGTCACACGTTACTACCAAGCACTTGAAATATGGTAGTCCAAATTAAATTGTGTTGGCATTCAGTTCCAGATTATGAAGATACAATATGGAAAAAAATCAAAATAGCCCATGCATTTTATGCTAATTGCATTATAACATATTTTCAATAGTTTGGCTGAATAAGATATGTTATAAAAATCAGTTTAATTTTTTTTTGTTCTGTGCCTACTAGAAAATGTTTAATGGCATAGGAGGTTTGGATCATATCCTTTCAGCACAGTAAGAATGCTAAACTATCATGGAATGTTAAACTATTTTTATCTCATGTTCCATTTTTGGAGGTTTTTTTTTCTTTTTACATTAAAATAAGCACACATACAAGCTGACTGCCAACATGAAATGCTTCAAAATACAAAGAAAAGCAAGTTGTTTTTGTTATTAACAGAAATGTTGGGTAAATCAAGGACACCACTGATTTGCTTCTAAAATGGGATAAAGGGGCCAAAGATTGTTGAATACCTTTCCAGTTTGAAGCACAAAACAGATTTGAATCATAACCGCTTTATCTGTCTTTAGAACTAACTCAGAGAGTGCTCAGGGGTCCAATACAATGCAGAAGCTGGAACCAGATTACCTACTTCTAAGATTCTTCTAATCATTGGCAGCAATCTGCCATTTAACTACATAAGACAGGTAGAGTGTAATAAACTGCAATAGTAATTAATCTGAACAGCCTTTTCTATAGTTTATCCCAGGCTCTTATGTCAGATTTTTTTCTCTGCAAATTAAAACCACAACAGACAATGCTTCTAGATTCAGGCATTTCCCTTTGATTCTCACAAAAATATTAAGCATTAGGGATCTAAACAGGAGCATTAAGAATGTTCATTGGAAAAAAGTTGGCCATAGTGGCGTGATATTAACAATCCAGTCCAAAAATCATAATTAGGACTTTGTGGAAGATGACAATTTAAAGCAAGTAAAAACTACAAGGGCTTAGGAACATTCGATAAGCTAACCAAAACTCCTTTGTGTATCAAAGGCAAAAAACTCTAAATACTCCCTTCACTTGACCATCAATCTCACTATGATTTACAGTTATTCTAAATGACCAGAATCAAATATTATGGATTTTTAAGGTAATTTTATAGTGCTAATAGTGCCGACTATTCCAAATTAAGCCAAAGGATATCAATAAAAGATTCATGGATGTGTCTTGGCAATGAGCCAAGAGCCCATCTGCA
Source organism: Suncus etruscus (assembly GCF_024139225.1). Classification (NCBI taxonomy): domain Eukaryota; kingdom Metazoa; phylum Chordata; class Mammalia; order Eulipotyphla; family Soricidae; genus Suncus; species Suncus etruscus. The sequence goes on along the minus strand of NC_064863.1, from coordinate 45,327,407 downwards.
AGTCACACATTACATATTGTTTGCACCTGATTTGGTTTTCTTTAACCCTTAGAGGGGGCATGCTGGGATTTCCCTCGAGTTCCCAGCACTGCAGGCTGATCCACCAGTGCTGGAAGATTAATTGGGAATGGCATGCAGGGCCCCTGGGAAAACGGTTCAGAACAAAACTGCCTGGGGCAATTTAATTTCTCATCTCAAGAAAGACTAATTTTCAAGTTATACAGATGTTCACACACACATTCTAAATTGTTCTCTCATCTGAAATCAAGGATTATGTAAAGTCAATGAATATGGGGCTGTGTTCTGTAAGGTGAGTCAGGAATCTATCCGGTAACTTTTGCTTTTATTTAACTATGGTATTAAAACTTGTTTATCTGAATCATTAACAACATATCCATAATATACTCTATTCTCATAGTCAATAGTGGGTTTCATCCATCACTGGTCCATACGCTTACCATGATAACGCTCTGTATTATGCTAATCACCATGGTTACTTGTTTAACAAAGAATTCTTTAAACAAGCATGAAATTGCCTGTGTTGACCATGAGACCCAAAGAAGAGGAGGAAGAAAGTGTTTCAATTTTCCAATGGATTACATATAAAGCACACTGAAAAATCCACTGATGGCTACCTTAGCTAGCCAAGCTTATTTAAACAATAATAACTGAAATTTCAATCAGCAGGAATTTTAAAGATGATACATTTTCAAGACTTTGCAATTTATATTTAGAGGGAATATTCCCTTCAATTTTCTTTTATTTTAAAATATAACGAATCTGGCAACTGATATAAAGTAGTCATTCAATAGGCATTTGTTAAGTGAATGAAAACATAACCATGTGCAAATGTTTCAGATGGAAGACAAGCATTTTATTAATACAGCCTAAAACAAATAGAAAACCATTAGTAACCTGATCCCAGGTAATCAATCAGTCAGCCCCAGGAGGAGCCAGACCCATCTCAGTGAGCAGACATACAGCTCTCCAAAGGTCACTTTTCGGAGGAAGGAAAAGTTTCCTGGGGTATGGCTGAGACCCTTGACAGTATTTTAAGATATGGAAGAAAAAGGAAACCAACTTTTGCCCATTTGTTGCATAATGTCCTAAAGACCACGGACACTGTTGTAAAAAACAAGTGAGAATAGTTAAACATTCATTTTTAATTTCCTTTGTCAAGGCACTCAAAGAAAAAGTGTAAGGTAAGATAAGTCTGAATCACTATGATTCAATTAACTGACAATGTATATCATTTGGTTACTAATAATGAAAATATAGGCCAACGTGATCTACAGAATGTGGGATAAAAGGAAAATTAAGTACGGAAATATACTTCCTCTGAGAGACAGGCCAGCTAAGACAGTCCTAGGACACCTAACAGAAGCTACAGAAAATCTTATCATGTCCCACTACCACAGATAGCAACACAATATGACAAACGAAGCAAATATTTCTCTCACCTGACTGTTCTCCTTTATCCACATGGATTCCACGAAACTAGACACATCTTGTATAGAGCAAGTCACTGTAAATTCTTCCCCTTCCCGAATAAGTTGGCTTGGTTTGGAGACAGTCAAAATGGGTAAAGCTCTGATGGCTAGAACAAAAATAAAATTTGACCTTAAGCAATTTGCTTTAGTAGAATCTGAAACCAAACTTTACCATTTTGCTTCACACTTGAAGAGCTTATTTGTTGTGCTTCAAATAAAATATCAAGTACGGTACTAATGAATCGGCACTGTTTGCCCCTTTAAGGATACAGCAATCTAAGCAGCCTCATTCAAGTCAATTCATTTTGACTGAATGGGAAGGTGAGGAATGCCTTCTTAGAGGGAATAATTAGAAACCTTGGCAAAATAAAAAGTCTTGACCTTTTAGGATTCATGGGGATATGATACTTTTGAACCAATGAGTTTTCTGTGTGATATACAAATACCCTGTTTGTTTCTTGAAACAAACATATCCATCGTTTTAAATAATCAGAGTTGTCTTAATTTCAATGAGCATCCTTTTCCAAGAACCCAGATAACACTGACTCAACAGGTGATTACTGGAATGGAAGTACATAAACCTAGATATAAAATTTTGGTCCTTTCCAAGTCCTACAGACCACCACCAGAAAACTGCAAGGTCCCAAAGCAATAAGCTAGAGGCCAGAGCAGTGGCAAGGAGCGGTAAGGCATCTGCTTTGCTGGAGCTAGCCTACGATGGACCGAGGTTTGATCCCCTGGCTTCCAATATGGCCCCCAAGCCAGGAGCAACTTCTGAGCGCATATCCAGGAGTAACCCCTGAGTGTCACCGGCGTGCCCCACCCCCCAAAAAAAAACACCTAAAAACCAACCAAAAAAGACCAACCACAACCACCAAAAAAAAGGAATAGCTAAAGAGAAATCTAATTGGTGGAGATCTCAAGGAATGAGTAAACTGGACGTGGTTCTTTTCAAAGCGTCTCATTGAGTTTTTCTTGGGAGAATCACTTTAAGCAATGAAATAGCTTCGGTTTGGAGGAAATTTTACCATATTTTTCCGGTGTATAAGACGACCGGGCGTATAAGACAAACCCCTTAATTTTACAGTTAAAACATAGGTTTAGGCCTATATTTGCTGTATAAGACAGAATGTTCCTGTGCTGCAACTGTATCTTTCACAGTGAGCCAATCACAACAAGCAAAGGTCTAAAGGTTTTACTGTAATAGACGTCCTCTCTGACTCTGGACAATCTGAGCAGTGTAGATTCGGGTCCAGAACATTGTCTAATTTGCATGCATAAAAAGCCTACTTGGATTGGCTGAGTTAGAGAGGCAGTCCGAGCAGCCTGGCAGTGATTGGTGCAGGATCGAGTTGGAAAATTCGTTTTGTGGCAATATTCAGACAATTTTCATTTAGCGACATATTGAAACATTTTTCGGGATATACTCGGCGTATAAGACGACCCCCGATTTTCGGTTGACTTTTTTGTTTCAAAAGTCGTCTTATACGCCGGAAATATGGTAATTCTTTTTTGGGTGCCAGTGTTGTAACCCTGGGTCTCATGCAGAAACTAAGCTGGGAGTACCATGCCACATCCCAGGCATCCCCTTTGTGCAAGCAAGAAACACTGAGCTATAAAGTCTGGTGGCTTAAGGAACACCACCCCTGTGCCCCATATGGGTGTCCATGGGAACCAAAGACAGACAGCCAGGCTGCAGGCAGTCATGGAGGAGACCCCTGGCTTCTCAGACATTATTTTTCATCTCGGGGGATGGATAAACTGTCAGTTGCCTAAAGATTGAAACAAAGTACCTATGAGAAGAGGAATCCTGGCAGATGGCCAGTGTGGGAGTGGGAAAGGACCAGCTCATACCTGGCCTCACTTTCAGGTTAAATCTTGGGGACTCCACAAGTGTGCCCTCAAAGAAGGCAGTGCAATGCAGGCAGAGACGATCATACTCGAGCTTCACTTTGTGAATGGTGATGCCTGCCTTGGGGTTGGCCACAAATGTCAAGTCTTCAGGAAGAGGATGCCCTAAGCAGCCTGTGAGTGAGAAACCGATCACATCTGGGTTTGTCAGCAGACAAGGGACCAGCGCGTCCTGATCTTCTTCACCAAACAATACACCGTCAGGTTTGATGAAAAGATTGTCAGGATCTATAAAGGATAATAATAACAGTAGATGAACTCTCAAAGATAAAGGGCCACCTTCTATATCCTGAACAAGTGAGTCGAGTCTATTTACTCCAGACTTTCACCATTTGATCTCCCTAACAATTACAAAGGGAAGACAAAGCAGAAGGAGACCAGGGCTCCTGGGCTTGACAGCTCTGGAACTTGGGATAAATGTAGTCATTTCCCTTCTCTCAGAAGCATGAATAAAGGCTCCTTCTCAACCTGCTACAGTGATAGCCCAGCCTAGGCACCAACCCAGAACTCACAATAGAAGATATAACCTAGGTTATAGGATAAATTTTTAAGTGCTGGATTTTCCCAGGAATTCTTTTTCCTAACAGGAGACACTCCTGCCAAACATTTCCCCAGCAAACCTCTTCTCCAAATGGTTTTCACTACAAAAAAAAAAAAAAATCTGAGTAACTGGATTCATCATAGGGAACAATGTTTAAGGCTTCAATTATGTTTTTAATCTTGAATCCAAGTGATTACAATAATTTTTTTGTTTTTTTGAGCCACACCCTGTGACGCTCAGATGTTACTCCTGGCTATGCACTCTGAAATAGCTCCTGGCTTGGAAGACCATATGGGGTGCCGGGGGATAGAACTATGGCCCATCCCAGGTCAGCGCATGCAAGGCAAATGCCCAACCGCTGTGCCACTACTCCGGCCCCGACTGCAATGATTTTAAAAGAACTGTTTTATTAAGGATCAAAGAAGAACAATTAACTCACTGAATTTTTTTCCTCAAATTTACTCCCCCAAAATGAGTCAATTTTTTTTGAAAGATTAAGTCTCTGGAGCCCACAAGGACCCTTTGTTCACAGAAGGGTCTTTATTAGGTGAGGGTCTCTGAGATCTCAAGATATTAAAAAGCAGATTTCCCAGAGGGCCTAATTAAGTCTTTGTGTTCAACATGAGCACCAAGACAAATGGACACACAATACTGTAATCTCATTAGGAATAGAGTTATGGTCTGACAACTTTTAGTTGGCATCAAAGCCATGACTTATCAATGTCAAAGCCATGATTATCAAAAATTGGGGAAAACTAACAAAATGTCCAGCTTTCTAAACCTAGCCAATTCCTTTTAATCTATGGCTCAGTCATCTATATTTTCAGTATCTTCAACTGCTGGACCAGTGCCAGGACCATAGGGAGGCAGGAAACAGCCTTGGTTATAAACTGCCAGTCCAAGATCTGGTACACAAGACAGGTACCACCACTCTGAATATAAAAAAGTCTAATGAACATGGCTCTATATATCATCCATAAATTAAGCATGATCCTCAAAGCAGCACTTCTCAAAACTTGGGTCCAAAAGACCCTTTTTGAGATACTCGCTATCCCAAAGAGGTCATTGGTAAAAACTGCATCACTATTAAGGGGAGACCATGGCATGAGACTAGGGGGGCAACCACAGGGCACAGGAAGGAAATGAGGTCAGAAGGGGAACAGGGTCAGAAAAAAAGCTTGAAAAACATGATGCAAAGCATCAACACAAAGCAAAATTCAAGCTTTTACCTTTAACAAACACATAAATAGAGCTGCTGAGGCCAGCTGTATTGGTGCACGTGTAATTGCCTGTATCGGTGGCCTCTGCTTTCTCTATCAGCAATTCATTGTCACGAATCTCACTCAGGCTACCCAGGGATTCAAAAGTCCACTTGTCAAATCCAGGATGAGTGCAGAGCAGCCGAATCTCGTCACCAACACTGACTCTTAACTCTGACTGTGCTGGATATATGGATGGAGGAGACAGTTCCTGTGGACTCACAGATGGTTGCAAAGAGCCTGCCAAGAAAAATGAGAACTGTGTTGAGTATAATCTTTTTCCTTAGTGAAATAAAGCCTTTTCTCCAATACCGATTTCCATTTTCTGTGTAGTCTATAATAAAAATAGGACAAAGCTGCCCTGCTATTTATGGTGAGGAAGAAGAGTTAAGTCCATCTGAAAAACTATTTTCTGCAGCTTTCAATTAATCCTGAAGGTCACACGTGGTATGCAAGCCAGGACCTGGTGGATACTATGGCTTCTCTGAGTTAAATGTACAATTAGATCAAGTTTCCCTTCCGAATATGGGCCACTGCAATAGTCTGTGACACTAAGCTTAGAATTACCAATAGCAGAAAACAAATAAACAAAACTCACAATGAGCAAAACACACACAGTTATAGTTCTATCACTCTATACAGTGTACAGTGGTAAACTGTACACACCCATGGCAGCTTCACTTTTTCTTACAGTTCTGCTGACTAGTGATCTCTATGATACTTGCCTTGTATGATGATATTCACCCAAAGGTGGCAGAAATGACACTACCACTGAAATATATTTCTTTAGGGGAATATTGTTGGTGCCAAACCAAGCCCAAAAGCTTTACTTTTGGTTCTGTTCTCAGTGGACCATTCTGTTCTCAGTGGACCAAGATCAAAGCAGAATTGATGGCATATTTAACCTCATATTTAACCTGATACTATCTCTTTGGCCCCAAAATCAGACCATGAACTATTTCAAGACAGATGTTCGGTTGAAAACTAATGCCTAGTTTCTCAGAGAGAAAATCAGTAAGAAGATGCAAAATTTAGTCCAAGGATGGGAAAGGTGCGGCTCCAAGGGGGAAATCAAATGGTTTGACTACAGTGCATGATGGGACAGATATCTATGCTTCTCCTTGGCCGCCAGCCAATCAGCTGTACTATAGGACCCCAAATGTTATAAATATCCAAATGGCCCTTGGTAGAAAAAAAGATTCCTTAAACTGCCTTAGACCTATAGACCATGAACCTTTATTCGTTCATGCATTAATGCAAAAAATATTTGTTCATTACTTATACTATGCAAAAGCAAGGTGCTGAGGAAAGTTCATATGGTCCTTACACATACTTCAAAGCTAAAGGAATCCACCAGTAGTTAAATACCCAAACAAATGAGACATCACTACAAGTCTGAGCTTTAAACTGGAAGGGGGAGGGAAGAACTTGGCTGGTTATTCACAACATCTAAAAAGGCTAGAGAAAATAGACACACACACAGAAACTAAGTAGACTTTTTTGTAGAAACATGAGCTCTTTCAGCAGAAAACTGACATGTAATAGATTAAAAATCTAGGTGAAAATCTGATACAGGCAGAAATACTAGAAAGCTAGAGCAAATATTGGATACTGGAAAGATGCACTATAGCAAGGCCTCTGCAATTTTCCTCCTTGGAAATCCTCAAATGCAACAGAAATACAACAAGGCAAGCAGAACTCTGCAGAAACACCTGGGTTCTCACAAGGTTGATTTTTTTTCACTTCAATTTCAGTCCTTGCACTTTCAAACTGTTGCCAAATTTCTTGTGACCCTCCTCCCTCCTCTCCCAGGCATACACTCAAGTTACATAAGCTTGAGGTTATATACACCCCACCCCCACTGTTTAAGAGCTAGGCATGTGCAGAACTCAAAACTTAATTTGTGTACCGCCCTCTTCAGAAAAAAAAAGGGGGGGGGGGAGATCCCTCTATGTCTCCCTGGAAATCAGAAAATTCTAGAACAAACAAAAAGTGGTCCCAGTTGCATCTGAGGTTATGTACGGCCTTTCCAATACCTCCAGAGAGGCCAATCATCTACTTTGGAAAAGCCTGAGCTCGAGGAAACTATATTAATGAGTCTATAGGAATTAGAAAGACCTAAAGATTGACTCAGCAAATGCCAAACCTGGGTATAAGAGATAGAAGCAAGATTTCAGTGCTGGGGGAGGGCACAGTGGCAAATAGTGCCTGGTTCACAAACATGAGGCCATGCCTCTAAATATGCTGAAATGATACATGGAAATGAAAGCTCTATACCTAGGAATCCCAGCACTGCCACGGAAGATACAATCTCAGGTGGTTAAAAGCTATGTTCTAGGGGACCAAGAGATGGCTCAGTGGCTAACGTATCTACTTATCAGTTTAGTCCCTGATTGGCCATGTGTGCTGAGCATGATCCTGAGAGCTCTGCCATTCAGGCTTGCAGCTCTGCCAGGTGATACCTGGTGAGCACTATGGACTCTGAGAGCACCACGGTCTCTGAGAGCACCACAACCACATAGAACATTCCCACAGAGCACCATAACCAAGTGTTTTGCAGTTCCTAGTCATCAAAACAGCACCAGCAGCAATAAAGCAAAGGAAGAGGGTGGTGGAGAGGTGAGCTACACTGCAGGACAACAGAATGTCCTGTCAGTTCAGCAGAATTGTATGAGCAGTGTGGACTCCTGAATATGGGACTTTGGTCCTCTCTACACACACAAAGATGGAAACAAGAACTGACCAGATTCTGAAACAGGAGTTAGCACATCAAACCAGGAGGAAGAAGAGGGTTTGGGAAAGAAGAGCAGAGGCTACATGAGACAGATTTGCCAGAAATTCCATAGAGGAACAGGCCAGGATAGGCCTGGGTATTACTTGGGCAGTGGATGGATTGCTCATCTTACTACCTGAAGGTCAGGTGGTGGAGGCAGAAGGACAGATGCCAGTGAAGTTAAGCGGTGGAAGCAGATCCTCGGGCGGGGGTGGGGTGCTGGGGGGCTGGGGTTGGAGCTTTGTAGGAAAAGAGAGAAACAAACCAAGGATGGGTCTTGGAGGATTATCCTAGCCAAAAGGATGTAGAAAAGCATGGAGGGGGAAAAGGTGTGATTATGAACACACATAACCAGCACAAGTGTGTGTGTGCGCGCGCACACACACACACACACACACACACACACACACACACACACCTCCCTCTCACAAGCATGCATACATACTCACCCTAGAAAGGAAAGGGAAGACACCAAAGAAGCAAAAAAAGACTATGCACAGGGCACCAAAGGTAATGTTGCTGGGTACTATATGAAAATGGAGAAAGTGGGGGGGGGGACCCTAATTTGATTAGAGAGAAATCATAAAATATATAGGAGTAAGGATTTAAGTTCCCTGGGAATTTATTTGCTTCTCTGTTGAAGGCAAAAAGCATAAACCTCTCCTCAGAGGGTAGAAGGCAGAGAAAGAGTTATAGTCCTACATGGTTCTAAGTGAAGTTATATGACCCTCCTGGCCCCTGCTGGCATGAGAAGCTAGGAAGGACCTAGTGAATAAAGAAGGGGCGAAACTGAACCCAGGATGACAGAGATGTGAGCTAACTTAATCTCAAAGCAGTACCAGAACAAGATTTTCAGGGCTATTCTGGCATATACTGTAGTCTGTGGGTATCACACAAGCTTCCTCAGTTGGATGAGACATTCAGCAGGCTGGACTGACAAAAGGCAACAATCAGGCCATTATACTCATCAAACATCACTTAGCACCCACAGGAGACAAGCTGCTGAGCCAGACTCCTGGGTCCAGTGAACTCTGCCTCTGAATGGAACAACCGCAAAAAAGTAACAGGAAACAGAAACCAAGTGGTTGGGATTATTTTCAAATGCATCTAGAACATTAAAGAATTGAAATGAACACAGGAACAAAGGGAGACAAGAGTATCTTATCTTTCCCTTAAAAGCAAACGAGTAGTTTGGGGCTAGGGAGAAGTTCCAAAGTGGAGCACATGCCTGTCACACACTAGGCCCCAAGTCTAATTCACAGCATCATGGAACCTCCTATGCACAGTGGGGTATGGCCCCAGGTGGGCCCCAGCAGCACTGGACCACAGTATTGAACTGTCAGGTTCACACTGTGGCCCAGGACTGCCACGTTCTGAGAAATATAAAGCAAAAGAGCAGTTCAAAGTAAATGTAAATAACCTGGATAGAAAATTCAACACAAAAGTTATGTTGCAGTGGCTTGAGAGAGAACGTGTAAGAAGTAAGGTAAGTCTCGCATGCAGTCAAGTTTAATCCCTGGTACCACGTATGATCCTCTGAGCACTACCAGAAGTGATCCCTGAGCAAAAAGCCAGAAGAAAGCTCGAGCATTACAGTGATGAAGGTGAACAGTCTCACCATTTTCCCCAAGGGTTCTCCTGATGCCTGCATCCCAATCTCAACTACCTTTACCTGGTACTCATGCATTCTGGTATCCCCCTTCCCCTCCTGAAGCCCTGTCCCAGACTAGCCACTCACCACTTCCCAGAGATACCACATTTTCCTCAATGATCTCAGTACCACCAGTCCTCTACTCTTCACATGCCCTGATCACCCTGGCTTACAGCCCTGAGGTCCTCAGCCTATAAAAAAATCCCCAAAGAGGAACATGAAGATGGGTAGGGAGGAGTCTGTTAACAAGGCATTTTTAATAGGCTACATTCCTGGCTGTTTTCTAGACCCAATTTGCCTCTACAATAAGAGTCTAGACTGGCTAATGCACAGCCCTGCCAACATTCTCCCATTCCTTGCTATGCCATTTTTTCTGCCTTCCCCATTCCACCTAGGAACGACCCACCACTCCACCAATTCTCTTGGCTATGTGAAAGGTTCTGGGTTTCATGGATGCTATTCCAAACCACTCCAGGATCACCTGTCCTAACTAAATTCCTCATATTTCAGTTTTGCCCTTATGGGTTTGTTCAGCACCATACCCTAGGGGGCTATGTCAGACCTTAATCCTTTCCCTGGAGTCAGGATCTCATTCGTCCCCTTCTTTTCCTTGCAGAGCCATAAAATATCCCCCTTCAGTCCCTGAAGGGCTTTCCCATGGCTGAGGACAGAACAAGTTCTTAGACACTAGAACTCTGAAAACCAAAGTCAGTAGTCCACAGAAAAACAAATTCATCCAAGAAAAATGGCTATAGGACCCTCCAAAAAAATGGGCTTCCAAATGGTAGCAACTCCACTGACGCTTCGCTTCAATAATTTTCAAACATCCTTTAAAAAAGTAATTACCACCAGGTGCATTTTGGGTTTGGATTTCAAAGTAAATTATTTATACGTGCAACTCCCAAATTCATAGTAGAAAATGAAAAAAAAGAGCTAATATTATGGTGGGATTATGGGTAATGTTTATGCTTCCCCCAAAACTACCCTGAATGCTCTTATAATATTCTCATAATAAGACTAGAAATTCATGTTAAAAGATGTGTGTATAATATATAATTTAATACCAATAAGGTATACCAACTGAGCTTGGAAATGACTCTGAAATTACACATTTGGGAACGTGTCTCCTACACAGCACATTCTCAACAAATGTATGTGGAATCGAGTTTTAGCTACATCAGGGCTTTTTGCATTAGTGAATATACTTCCTGAATCATCTTGGGCTCAGGATGAGATTAAGAGGATTTTTTCTGTTGATTTTTTTTTTTCATGTTCAATGAAGGTGTCAAAAGGAAGTGCAAGACAGTAAGTCTTCATATTCTAGCCAGGTGACTCTCAATTGGGACAGCTATGGGCTGGTCAATAAACCTAGACCTGGCAGCTGCCCCAATGCTGAAGTGAGAGAGTGGTCTTTTCTCACAAGTAGTATAAATGGTGGTTAAGCCTTGGGGAAATCTGGCAGGAGGGTCCCAATAGTACTAAGATAAAGACCAACACATCCTCTAGACTAGATGATCTTTACAACCCCCAAAGTCATGAAAGCATAAAACCCTGCTCAGAAGAGTACATCCAAGTTTAAAGTACTTCACACCAGCTAAAGGGTAGAAATCACCCCAGGAGGTGACAGACAGAAGATCACAAATTAAAGGTACTCCTTGGGGATGGAACTATAGTACAGCAGGCTAGATGCTTGCCTTGCACATAGCCAACCTGAGTTCATTCCTCAGCACCTCATATAGTCCCTTCCCCTAAGTACTACCAAAAGTGTTAAGCACCACTGTGTTTGGCTCCAAAGCAAAATTAAAGATAAAAGAAGTAAATTAAAGGTGGTTCTGGACAGCATTCTTAATACCAGGGTTCCTAGGCTAATTCAAGAAGAACACAATAAAATCAACTCAATGGGGAGAGGGGAGGAGTAACCAATAGGAACAAAGTGCCCACAGAAAGCAAGGTCCAAGGGATCAGTTAGGAAAATGATGAGCAATTGCTCTACAGTGCTAGTGTAATTAAAGGCTATGGTTTCAATTGGCTTCACCAGCTACCTTTGTGCCTAGCCTGCTACCTTCTGTGAGATAGTCTCCTAAGGCATTTCCCTTAAGAGATTAAGATGAAGTTGCCTACACATGCACTTTGAGGCCATATCACTATCTAAACAACAGAACAATATTCAGCTATAAGGAAATGAAATTCTGGCCTATACACTCTTTCTAAAGAGGCTCAAGACTTAACAACACAGTGTATAAAAAGATAAAAACACTCAGCCTCCAATTCTCACCTGGGGGGATTCTGCCCTCCAACTGCTCAAATGTTAACAAAAAGCACATTTTGAAAATGGAAGTGAGGAAGGAAATGCAAACTTGCACATTGGGAAGGATATGAATGAAATGCCCATTCCCCCAAAGACATATAGGTGGTCACTGCAAACTCAAAGTCAACCCAACTGAAAATAAAAAATTGCTCTACAGTAAATACAATGCACCCTCTTCATCTTTTAAGAGTTTGAAGATGGGGGACTTCTAGGTGGTGGCTCAGAGGGGCCAGGAGTCCCCATCTGTGAGTCTCAGCTAGACCTGGGAATGTGGTTTGTTGATGGGGGTCCATGGCGATCCTCAGAAGTCTGTGTAGCACCAGAAATGGAACTTAGGATTGGTACATATTAGGGCATGTGCCATAACTACTGTCCTACCTTCCATGATTGAAGTGAACAAAAAGAATCAAGGTAGGCTTTATCACCTATCATTTAAAAGGCAACTATCAGTTGTCCAACCACCATAGTTTCCAACTACCCTCCAGAGGACTTTACCTTGCTTCAGACACATCTAAAGCTGCTGCAAGTGGCATTTATAGTTGGGGTTGAAAGTGAAAAGTTGCTTTTTCTCCTCTGGACACATATATAAGGAACCAGGCAACACCATGGGAGGAAAAGCCTGACCTCCCCACCCACAGAGAGGCCACTGTTTACTGGGGGAAGCAGAGAAGAATGAGACAAGACTGAGGCAAGACCCTTGACCAGGCAGTCCAGTTCCAGTCCTACTGAACCACAGCCTGTAATTAAAAAGCTAATAATCTGTCTATCACACTGTTTCTGACATACTTTTCTACACCATCCTCCCCACTCTCAACCCCTTTTGCTTAAACTGGATAAAAACCAAGATAGAAGGATCCTGGAGTTGCCCACAACACCCAAGACACTTTCAAACAGATAGATAATTCTGGAAATAAAAGCAAGCTGGGGTTAAGTGTAGGATAGGAGTATTGGACCACCACCCCAAATCCTCAAAAATGTTCTTGCACCAAAATGAAGAGTCTGCATGTCCATTCTGATCAGCTACAACACCAGAGTCTCAGAGGGTCCCCACAGCCAAAGGAGGCCACCACCACCATGAACCACAGAAAAAATTCATTTCCACATGAGGAATTATACATGGGGAAACCTAGTCAAGTTTAGAAAAAGAATTCAGTGAAAATGAAAGTAGTGAGGGGTGGAGGCCAAAGCAATAGTACAACAGGCTTGTTGTACAACTCACCTTGCAAATTCCCAATTGAGGTTCAATCTCCAGCACCTCATATGGTCCCCAGAGCCTATGAACTTTCCCAAGCCCAACTAAAAGTGATCCTGAGCATAGACAAGAGTAAGCTCTGAGCACCACTGGGTATACCCCCCCCTACCACCACCACCACATTTAAACAAAAAAAAACTATAAAGGGAAAGGACTATAGCACCAGATTCAAAGGAACAGGTGCAATTCTGCCCAAATGCACAGCGAAAGTTGCAAGGGGGAACAGAAAAAGGGGTGCCAGAGAAGCTGGGGTGGGGGGTGTCCATGAGCCAGGAAGAATTTGTCTGCACAGCTTGCCTTTAACGGTGCACTAGAAGAAGAGAGTGACCAAAGCCATGGTTTGGAGGGGCTGTTACTGAGTTCCTGCCTAGTAGCCTGGATGGGACAGGGTACCCAGAATTCAAAGCAGAGCTTAATAGGGAAGGGAAGAGGGTATATTCCCACAAATAATATCTATTCAATGTACCAAAGGTAGGCAAAAAGGGACACAGAGGAGGTGGGCAAGACAAAGGGAGAGATCCCAAGCTGTCCCAAGCTGGACAATGTGTCAAGCTGCAGGAATCCTGGCTCTAAGCTAGGGGGTAAAAGGAGAGTAGAGTGCATAAAAACAGAAGCCACAGATTGAGATGCAAACCTAGTAAGATAATAAGAATTTTTAACAGAACAAATAGACCCCAGCAGACTGGGCAGGAATCTCCTAAGGAGTTCTGAGTGGGTGAGCCTGGTTTGGGGCCATTCCTTGGAGACCGAAGAATAACTTTGAGATAAGGAGTCAGGAGAAAATATGATGTGGACAAGAGCTGATAAGAAGGTTCCCCAGATAGGACAGTTCGAAAGGCAGAGATGGGTGTTTCAAGTATGAAGGTAAGACCACCCCGGTCTCCCATACTGAGAGCTTTCAATGTCCATATCCTCTTCTAGCTTCAGTAACTCAGAGGATCAGAGGCACACAGGGATCACTGGGAGGGATGACTACAGACAGGGATGGAGATGCAAGAACCATATGGAACAGAGCTTCCACCCAGGGCACTGGGGCTCCCCAGTCTTCACAATGCCAAGTAACTGCAAATATTCTTGTCCCATGAAATAGAAGAGTCCTGGTAAAGAGGTTTTGGGAAATAATAAAACTTAAGAAGAAACTGCCTAGCCCTATTGTGGACCCTTTGAGATGCAAATGTTGAACTCTAGCAATGAAGAAACCGAGGCACCACAGATGCAGAAAGTGAAGCCCTACCCAGAGAAGAGTGGGTGCCTTCAGGAAGAGAAGGCAGGAGAGCCTCATCATCCAGAATCAAGGCTTTCTTTCTTTGTGATACAACACCAAGTGAACTCTTATGTATGAAAAGAAATCCAGATCAAGACAATATAGAGAAGTTATATATAAACTTCCCAAAAGACATTCTCTACTCTTTCCCTTCCAAAAAAGGCCCTGCTCCTTTTCATTTGGCTCTTTCGTGCTCTTTTCTCTCTCTGTCTCTCTCATCCCCCTCTTTTTCTCTCTCTTCTTCTCTAAGTTAGTTTCATTCCATAAAATTATTTTGCCTCCTTTTTGAGGCAATGTTTCTGGAAAGCCTATGACAAGGAGAGGACTGACCTTCCTTTTCCTGCAAAGAAATTGTCCTTGCTCCAGCCTGAATTCATGACTCATTTCTGCACTGTGCAGGATAAGTGGGTTTCCAGTACAGCTTCATGGTTGCCTTGTTAAGCTGGTGGGAAGTAAGTATCTGTGCTGTATAAGTGCTCTCAGAGCCAACTTTACCTTTCCTGAGGCATACCAGGCACTTCCACAGATGACCAAAGTGGGCTGAGAAGAGACTTGTTTTCTCAAGACTTCCTCTTAATTTTACCTAGGTCACCTTTAACATTCTGGTATATTATATATATTCTATACTACATATAGAAAATTGAACCCATGCATTTTGGGGTAGGAGAAATTAGAGCCAGCCCCAGCAGTTCTGGAAGTTACTATTGTTCTGTGCTCCACTTGCTTCCATCAGGCAACCATGCTATGATAGAGATGGAATCTAGACCTCCCACATGCCAGGTATGTTGTCAGTCCACTGAGCTGATGCACGCAAGCCCTTTTTTCTTTTTGCCTTTGCTTTCCAAAAAAGTAAGTCATCTAACTACTTCCAAGAACAAATCATCAAATCCTAACTCCAACCTCTAAAAGCCAGGGACCATAAGTTTGAGAACAGTCTTAAATTTAAATGCATAACAAACTCTCAGACTCAAAATTCTATTTCCAAAGACTTTCTGGGCACAAGTGAGTTCAGGTCTATCTTTAAACTTGTAATACATATTAAAGCACCCATATGGGTAGAGCTTATCATTAAAATCTATTCAGGTACAGACATGAGGTAAATAATAACTACCTGACATGATCTCCTTCACTAACTTTTTGAAATCTTTCCTGCAATTCTCCTGTGTGCAAGCTCCCCCCCCCCCCAAATGTAACTCCTCATTGTAATACAAATCTGTATTTCACTTTTAAAAAGCAAAAAGGAATTTTCTATCTGCACTCCAGGTCTCAGTACTACGTTCAGTACAGAATATTGACAATACAAAAATCTGTTTCAATATTGTGACAGTTTACTGTTCCAAGAAATAAGGATATGCCATTATAAAAATGATCAGCTGTGTGCTTTAAATCACAAAGACTTCACTGCGGTCCAACATTTAAAAAAATAAGCAGCTGCTTTGTACTTAGAGGGAAGATTATGAACTAATTGACAGTAGGAAGCACAAGGATAGAAATAAAAGCATTTTTAGTAATTAGAGGCAGAGTAAGAGGGATCCATAACAAAGCAAGGTACTTCTGAAAGGTGTCTTCATGGAGGGGCTGTTATTGAATTCCTGCCTAGTAGCCTGGATGGGACAGGGTACCCAGAATTCAAAGCAGAGCTTACTAGGGAAGGGAAGGGGGTAGACTCCCACAAATAATATGTATTCAATGCACCAAAAGCAGGCAAAAAGGGACACAGAGGAGGTGGGTAAGACAAAGGGAAAGATCCCAAGATACCTCCAGGTGGACAATGTGTCAAGCTGTGGCATTCCTGGCTCTAAGCTAGGGGATAAAAGGAGAGTAGAGTGCATAAAAAACAGAAGCCACAGATTGAGATGTAAACCTAGTCAGAGAATCAGAATTTGTAACAGTACAAATAGACCCCAGCAGACCGAACTGGAATCTCCCAAGGAGTTCTGAGTGGGTGAGCATGGTTTGGGGCCATTCCTTGGAGGCCGAAGAACGACGCTGAGAGATAAGCAGTCAGAAGACAACATGATGTGGACAAGA
This sequence comes from Suncus etruscus, assembly GCF_024139225.1. NCBI lineage: Eukaryota > Metazoa > Chordata > Mammalia > Eulipotyphla > Soricidae > Suncus > Suncus etruscus. Next base: position 45,310,927 of record NC_064863.1, on the reverse strand, counting down.
GCTGATAAGAAGGTTCCCCAGATAGGACAGTTGAAAGGCGGAGAGGGGTGTTTATGAGGGAATGGAGGTGCTGGAGATGGGCTGCTCTGGCTTGTGAAGGGGCACAAGAAGAAGAGAGATCACACCCATGTGTGGCTTTGGATGTGGAGAAGAAATGCCAGTGCGTCCAAGTAGGCCAAGCATACAGAGAGACTATAGAGATGCTTCTGGACATGCAGATCCAGTGCTCAGACACATGCTGGGGTCTCACCATCGCACAGAGAGGAGCTGTCAGGGCTGCTTCAAGGATTCAGGCAGGGAGGGAGAGGAGAGGCTGAGAAGTAAAGAACATGTCCAAGGTGGTTGGGACAGGTCAAGGAGACAGAAATTCCACTGCAGATGTAGCCTGGAGGCCTTCTTTCTAGAAGAAATCTGGACACTAGTGTGCCAGGCAGCCATGCAAGGAGCAGAAATAGATAAAGTGGCAGTCCCCAAACTACCACTTACACCCCTTATTCCAAACTGTGGCTATCCAGTATTGCAGGCAAAAAGGAAAAGGGGGTGGGGTGGCTGGTAATGAGTTTTTCAGAAAATAATAAAATAAAATAAATAATAAATAAATAAAATAAAATAAAAATAAAATAGAAAATGTCCTAGCCTTAAAGTAATCTAAAGAAATGAGAACCACTTCCTTTTAAGATATAATACTGAGCCCCTTGGAGGAAAAACTGAGGCTAGAGAAGAGTGGACCTTTTATAAAAGCAAAAGCTACAGAAGAATCTAAAGGTCCTGATAAGAATATGAAAGACCATCAACAGTCCAAGTCCCTGTGGCGCAAGCAGATGACCTCTTTATATGTAGATAAATTCAGGCCCACACAATTCAGTTAAATACCACACTGGTAAAGGCTCTCATTCTCCACCCATGTGGCTGGCCACATCTCAACCCTCACAAGATGGACACTCTTAACTGTTCTGGGGGTGGGATACACAGAACAGTGTACACACAGCAGTGCTCAGAGCTTCATCCTAGTCCATGCTTGGGGATCACTCCTGGAGGGCTATGTAGTGCCAGATATATAACCTGGGTTGCCCATATGCAAAACAAATAAATGCCTTACCCCAACTACTATCGCTCAGCCCCACCATGTGCTCTCTTGAGCAAGTCTCTCTTTCTGTGTCTCCTCACCTTAGACTTCTCAATTTCTTCACTTCTTATCTTCTTCTAAAATTCTTTACTATAAGGGAAGGCAACAACATTCTTGATATGCCTATGCTGAGGGGAGACTGATTTTTCTTTTTTTGACAAAGGGAAATGCCTCACTCCAGTTTGAGTCCAGGGTACTCCGGTGTAGTGCAGAACAAGTGGGGCTTCAAGCATGGCTTGATAGCTGCCTTAATGGGACTGATAGGAGCTGAATGTCCATGCTATATAGGTACTTGGAGCAAACTTTACCAGTCTTGACACCAGGTCTTTGGGGGAGGGGGTAATGGCAGTTCTAAGTCAACAATTTTCAAGACTTTCTATCACACACATACACACATCCCCCAAGTCACCTTAATCACCTTCAACTCTTGAGAATCAGGCAACTTACAAGGGCATTTATGAGCTACCTAGGAAATCCTTCTTCTGAGGCGAGACCTCTCCTCTACTCAAAGCTAGCATTGCCCACATTCCAGACATTCACATATCCATCTTGCTAGCACCATTCAGCATGGGGCTAAGGGCCAGAGGATAAAGCTGTGGTCACAAGAGAAGAGGAGCCTTGTCAGTCCGGGCTATGTGATCAGGGGCAGTGTTGGGGTGAAGAGGAGGTAGGATTCTCAGAGAAAATGTGAGAAGGGCAATAGCTGTGGGTAGGAAGAAGGCATGTGTTCCCAGAGGGCTTGGGAGACAGTTGGGGAGGAAAACAGTCAGTCAGGTGCTCGGAACAACGCCAAGAGAGAGGGAGGGCAGGATGAATAGATAGATAGGATGCCAGTAGGCTTGCTATTGTCCACGTTTGAGGGGAAGGGAGGAGAAAAGAAAGGGAATGATGAAAGGAAGGGGAGAGAGAGGGCACAGAGGAGGAGGTCATCCATTTATACCTGAGGCTTTGAGGTTCCTGAGCCTGATATCAAATGCTAAAGGATATGAAAAGACACCAGAAGTTTAGGTGAAAACATGACAGCTGAGCTTTTCTTTTCTATAGACATTATCTTTTCAGGAAGATCTTGAACATAGATATTATAATGCATGGGTCCTACCTCACCATGAACAGAGAGGTGTACCAGGTTCTTGGATGCTAGAAAGAACTGTCCCATCACCCAAAGTGCCCTTCTCTAGGGAAGCAGGGTCAGGCTAGGTAACCTTCCTTTTCTCTGGGCTCCAGCCTAGAAGCTGTACCTGCAGTTGAAGTTCTACCTGCTTTTGCTCATGGAAAAGCTTCTTCCAAGCATCCAGTGGTTCCATTTTTGGCTAAAACCATGTGGACCAGTACAGTGAGAATGGATGCTCAATGTCCCCTTTGCACTCTTCACTTTTTGGGCTACTGGGATCCTGAAGTGGATCCCATTAAGTTCAATTCATTCCTTTGTTGGGTTGCCCGTTCATAAAGCACATCTTGAGAAGTCTGGGGAGAAGAGCCTGGGATGAGATGGGCCTTTTCTGAAAAGCACAGCCCAGATCTAGGTGATATTTCATTTCTTCATGAATCTAAAGCCATTCATTAACAGGACCCAGACCTGACAGGAATGATATAAACTTCAGGCAAATAAATGCCTTTTCAATCAATGACATCTGGAGCCAAAAAGACAATACAGGGGTGAAGATAGAACTTGCCTTGCAAGTGGTTTCCATCCCAGAACCTCATATGATCCTTCCCAAGCATCACCACAGGTTTGGCCCTAACCCCACACACCTCCCACAAATTAAAATAAATAGATCTATGACATATTTAAACTTTTCTGAGGCTAGAAGAAATGTGGCCAGGAAAAAGAAAGGCAGAGGTGGGTTGAATATAGGATATTTACTGTATGTTTTAGAAAATGTATTTAACTGCCTATTATTGCTATTTATGAAGCATGGGGTATATAATGAAAAGCCAGGTCATGTGGATGTCTGCAATCTAAATCATTATCACTTAGATCCTCAAGATTTGTTTTCTATAAAACTATAGAAAGGTCATCTCATACCAAAGGCTGCAAACACCAAGGATCTATGATCAGACGTCAGTGTATTAGCAGCTTCAGAGGTACAGAGACCCCTTGATGCAAGTGTAATGGCTAGACATAAAAGGTACTTCAACTTCAAACAGTGAAAATGAGGAGCAGAGGTCCGTAGGCACACATCATTCTTCACCTGCTCTATTTATAAAGAGCTAGAACATTGACTAAGAACAGCTGGAACCTGGCACCGATCTGGGGCTCTCACATCTTACAGAGTCATGAAGATAGTCCCATGGACTTCCACATGGAAAGGACACACTTCAGTTGGTTATTTTGCAAACTTTCTTCCAGCTCTGCAGCCATTTTCAGCAGCAAAGGCTTTCAGAAGACTTGATCTATTTCCTATTCACTCATCCTAAGAAAAACAAAACCCCAGGTTTGCGGAAGCAGGACTTCCCCTTTTGATCTGAGACAAAGATCAGGAGGGAGAGGAAATGTCTCCTCCGACATTATGCTGTAGGTCTTTGGAGAGTCAGATAAGGTCTGCCCTTGACAAGTACGATATATTAGGACCCATCTCTGCAACAGAAAAGAGGAACTTTCTCATTTCCAGTGGGTTTTTCCCAATAGCCCAGTATAGCTACTGTTGTACATATACAGATTTCTGTGTTAGTTCTGGAAAGCACTTACTGAAATCAGAATCAGATTAAGAAGCACTTAGGGATTTGAATCAACACCTTAACAAGACCCTCAGAATTTATGCACGTAGTTTTATTTTGGGGAAGGGAGTGCTGAGGGGGACTCTTGACTTCTAAAATAAACTTCTTTAAAAAAATAGTTGAACAAAGTCTAAATTAGAGGATGAAGAGGTTATGAGTGAGGGGTTCCTTGTGAGTCAAAGGTCATCTTTGGAGGGGTGCCCACCCAGCTATGTTTAGGGATCATTCGTGGAAGGGTTCAAGGCAACCACATGTGAGATTAAATCCAGGTTAGCATCATGTAAGGCCAGCACTTTCCCCAGAGGAGTATCTCTCCAGCCTCTCCAATAGGCCACTTGTAGGCTGAAACCTTCCAAGCACAAAAGAGGGCAGTGGGCTTGTGTCTCGCCTCTAAAAACCACCTCCTGCCTACACAGTCTAGAAAAGACTGAGCTAGAACCTCAGGACTGTCCAGAGGCGCCTCTAGTTCAGAACACCACTTTTCACAGAATCTGGGCCTGCCTGAACACAGGTATGAGGGGGCTGAGAGTGTTTAGCAGGGGACACACGGCTCTCCAATACAAATAAATAGCCTCACAATTTCCTCCTATTAGGAAACGAAAGTTCTTCAAATGCCAATTCCCAGGCCCAGAAGGGAAGTAAGACTGAAATGGTAAGCAAATAAAAACAAATAAAATTCCCACAAGTTCTAGCTTTAATTCTATACTAGCTGAAACTAATGAAGATGGAACTGGATGGGCTATGTATATTCAGATGGACTGTTTGATCTATATTTATGAACACATATATGCATGTGCACGCACACACACATACTGGAAACATTAATATTTCTTTTGTTTGGAACTGAACTTATAGCACATCAGGTAAGACACTTAGCTTACACTGACAATCTGGGTTTGATCCCCACAGTCTTTAATAATCTTCCAAGCCCTGTCATGATTCCTAAGTAGAGCAAGAAATAAGCCCTAAGCACTACCAGGTGTGCCCCTCCCCAAATTTTGTTTGTGGTTACATCAACAGTACTCAAGGAAGGATAAGTCATTTTTCTTGCATGTGCCAGTCTCCATTTCAATCCTCAGCCCTTCATAGAATCCTAAGCGCAGCCAAAGATCACTCCTGAGCATAGAGCCAAGAATGACCTGAGCAGTGCCAGATATAATTCAACCCAACAGCCGTGCCAAAATATTATTTTACTTTCATGCTCATAAAACAGATATGCAAGAAAACTAACCTCTGTGACCATTGTAACTGTCAAGCTGAATGCCATAAAATACCTTTTTACAATGTTATACGAACATCACTACAACCTGTCTTCCAGAAACTCTTCATACCAAGCCCAATCAATACTAGCCCTTGTTTTCTGCTGCCCCAGCCCTGGCAAAGGCTACTTGAACTCTTGTCTGTAGGAATCTGAAACTTCAGGGACCTCAGAATAGTTATTCTTTGGTATTGTGATTCTTTAACAAGCAGCATGCCTCCAAAGCTCAACTGTGTGAAAGAATGAATTAGAATTTCCTTCCTTTTAAAGGCTGAATAATATTCCATTGTCAAATATGCCCCCCCTTTCATATAACCACTTAGCCTGGCATTTGAGGTGCTTTCCTAAGGCATGTTTTAAAAGCCTTTACTGAAATGTGATCTACATCTTTTCCTCTCTGATTTGTTGGCTTTGAAAAATGCTAGCAATTCCACTTGGCTTGCATAGATAATTAAGCTAATTTTCACCATGAGCAAATCGATCCATTTTGTTAGTGAATATACTCTAAGTCCCACTTTTAATGAACCTGTCAGATAAGAAAAACTGTTCCTTCCTTCTATCCCTCCATCCCCACACAGAGCAGAGCAGCTAGAACATGTTTTTCTTTCAAACTGTCCTCCTATAGCTGGAGGGCTGGTTATACCAAAGGAAGTAAAAAAAAGAAAAAGAAAAAGAAAAAAAGTACCACACAATTTTTTAAAGGGAATTTTATCTGAGGCAGTTGCCAGAGAAAAAGTTAGCAGCATTGATAACTGTCTTGCAGATTTGTATTAGCAAGATAAAAACAGTTTAGCTGTGGGTTTGGATAACAAGCTAAAAGCAAATTCCCTTTCTCCCCTATTGCACATAGGCAGAAACAGAACCCCCCCCCCCCACACACACACACCCTTTTTTTTTTTTGGCCTTAGATTTCCCTTGCCATGCAGGAGATTCAGATTTTTTAGGTATTACAGAAATACATTTCCAGGAGGCAGAGGATGAGTTTCAGAATCTGATTGGAATTTAGAAGATTGGGAACCAAGGTTGAAGATAGAAAGTCCTATCTCAGAAGAAGATGGGAGTTTGTCCTGGCTAGGAAGAGGGTCTCAACATATTTAAAATAGGGTGTTTGCCTTACAAGCAGCTGACCTAGGATGGACCACAGTTCGATCCCCCGGCCTCCTATACACTCCTTGTGCTCATTTGCAACTTTTCTGTAAGTTTGAAATAATTTGCTGGGAGCTTTAAGAACAAAGATCTAGTTTCTGTGATTTTATTTAGCAATACCTTAAAGGTTAGGGCTAGCTCAGACTCTGCAGATAATGTTGCATTCCCCCAGCTCGGGAGAGTAAGAAAAACTCCAGGGACAGTACCAAGAAAGGACTGAGGGGTTGGAGCTAGGCATGCCAGGACCCCAATCTTGTTCTCTGCGACTTTGGAAAGGAGACGTGCCCTCTACCAGCCTGTGTTGCCATCTACAAATTGAGGGTGAGCTATATTAAGATGCTGACACCCTGTCCAATTTCTCCAGGCACCTGGCACTCAACAAACCATCCTGTTACTCTGAGCCTGACAGCAGTAGAGAGGCGAGAACCAGGACAAGATGAGCCATGTGGGATCTAGACTGGGTCAGAGTGGGGGGTGAAAGAGGAAAAGGAATAAATGAATGAATGTTATAAAGAGACATGGCATCTGCTAAAGGACAGAGGCACAGAAATTTCTGCAAACTCCCACTACTGGCCCTCTTCACTGCACCTATTATGATAAGGACTTTTGTCTCAAAACAAACCATGTTTTTCAGAGTTACTTATCTAACTGAAGTTTGCATGTGGTCTGAGGAAACACGTAGAGTCTCAAATATTAAAAGGAAAAAAAAAAGAAAACACATTAACTTGATGTTAACTCTTTACATCTTGAGTACTATATTTAAGGAAAGAAAAATGCAAGCCCTCACTCTCAGCATATGCATGTTTATACATTTATATACAAGGACATGTTGTCAAGCCTCCAATTAAATATCAGCAAAGTTCAAATCATTCCTTGAAACAAATTATCCTCCTATTGCATCGAGGAGGCCCCTTCCGAGCAGAGTCAAAATGAAATTCAGTTTGATCCAGACCACAAGCATCTATTCTAGATGAAACAGCTAAAATAAGGTGGGGGGGGGGGATCTCTACTCTAAAATGAACTTTGAATGGGCCATAAGGGGCTTTGATCTTGACGTCATCCAATTCTGAGTCACATAATGAAAGAAGATGACAATGGCTACACCCCTGAAAACTTTCCAACACTCCACTGGTGTTTCCTCATATATACTCTCCTTGTCTCATAGAGCTAAGCAACTTGTGCCTTCCTGTTTCTTTAAAAACTACTCATGAACTTCTGGGGCCAAGAGAAAGATAGTATAGCATACCCAGATCAGTAGCTGGACTAGTAGTCCCCTGGTGTATCCTGGGCACCACACTCTGGACTCTCAAACATATCAGGCATAGCCTGGAACCTCTTGAGCATCACCGGGCCACTTATCCATTCTCTAACACCTCCCAAAAGTGACACCCTCCTAATGTCTGCCATAGAGGAATGTAAAGGGGAGGCAAGGGGGAAGGGTGCAAAGTAAACTGGGAACATTAGCAGTGGTGAAATGTACACTGATGAAGGGATGGATGTGGCACATTTGCAAAACTGAAACTCAATCATGAACAACTTTGTAACTATCTCACCATGATTCGAAATTCAAAAAAATGTTTTAAAAAGAGTTTTTCCTGGGGCAGGAGCTGTGGCACAGTGCTTGCATGTGCTGACCTAGGATGGACCCCGATTCAATTCCCGGGCATCCCATGTGGTCCCCCAAGCCAGGAGTGATTTCTGAGTGCATAGCCAGGAGTAACCCCTTATGGTCACAGGGTATGGCCCCCCAAAAAGGAGCTTTTCCTGGGTGTTCCAGGAGCCAACCCCAAATCAAACATATGTGAAATTCTGTTGCCATTGCACGAAGCATTTCTTTTCAGGCATGGGCTTTGTTGGTGATTGGTAAAGCTTATTAAACTCCATGATAACAATACCTTTGTCAAACTCAATACACACATCACAGGCTCTAGAGATAAGGGGCAACTGCCTGTCTAGACCCAGCATTCACTGAAGTATATTTTTTCCTTGAATGCTGACTGTGAGCCTGTCCCTCCCTCTGATGAAACTGCCCATTGAGTATCCTGAGAGCACAGATCTGACAACATCATTACAGCACAATGACTGTGCCAGTCACCGGGCAGTGAGGACTGACCTATGGAGCCATGAGGAGGGATCATAAAGGAAAGCATGTGGGTCAGGGGCTACACTACCCTAGGAGACCAAGGACAGAGGTGCCCCTGAATGCTGTGAGCAGCAGGGGACTCCTGTGGGGCCAGAGTACAGGAGCATCAGACATCTGGCAGGTTTGAAGAAAGGGAACACAGAAAGAGTAGTGTGTGGTTAGAAGATGCAAAGAGACACAAGGAGATACAAGAGGCTTTTAATGGTATCTACATGGACACTTTATTATTTCAAGGATCTACACATGATAATGCCAGGGGAAGGGGAGCTCCCAGTGGTACTTGGTGGAAAATAACACAGTGCTGGGAATCAAGCCCAGAGCTCTAGGATCCAAAACATGTGTTCTAGCTTTTGAGACATCTCTCTGACCCACACACTTTTTCTTTGGGACACATGACATTGAATGTGAACTGGGGTTCACTGCATGCAAGGTATGTACATTGTCTACATACCCCCTACTGCTATGCCTCAGCCCCTGCACCCTCCTCCAAGTTTATCCTTTATCCCAAAGAGCCTGGATGTCTCTGAAAGGTTGTAATAAGAGATATGAGGTCACAGATAGCTTTTTCAAATCCAGCTCTCTTCTCGGAAACCAAAGGTAAAGCAAGAAAAATTCATTTGGAGAAACGACATTCCAAAGATAAAAATTGATGAAATGTTCGGGGCCTGCAAATAAGACAAAAGGTAAAGGCATTTTGACTTGCATGTGATTGACCCAGGTTCGACCTCCAGCACTGAAAATATTTCCCAGAACCCTGCCAGGAGTGATCCCTGAACAGTGACATTTAAGACAAGTGTGGCTTAAAACTCAAACAAATAAACAAAAGTACCACCTCCTACACACCTCTGTGGCCAGAGGACACCCAAGAAGTCCAGCCCAGTTCTGCCGCAGCAGGTTTCCTGTCTGGATACTAGAACTTGGATCACTCCAGCAAATGATCTGAGCCTTGCATCCTGGTCTAACACCTTAACTTTTTTATACCTTCAACACAACCCTCATAGATATTTCAGATGTCATGTCATTAGAAGTAAAAGAAGTACATTAGGAATTTTAAATTTTCTCCAGGTGATTCAAATGAATTGGGAAATTCTGTCACATTCCAACAGACTTTTAGCGCAGATTCAAAGCATGTGAAGAGCTTGAGCCTGCAAGCCCGAGTTTCTATCCAGTGCTGTGGGTCTAGGGTGGGGTGGGATGAATAATTATCTTGGACATATCCCAGGTTCTTCTGCACCCAGACCATGCTTAGACAACCAGTTACTGGCCTCACCTTGCCTGACAGCCACAACCAGACAAACCCCTGGCATTACTGCAGGAAGAAGAGGGGGAAAAAGCCCTTTATCTTCTGTATATTGGAACTGAGAGCAAACCCGCAAAAACAGATTTTCTTGAGTGAGCAAAATCTGCTTGGCTTTTACACCTAGAAATCGGCCCCACTCTGGGTCCCCCTGACAAGTCTTGGCAGCCACCCGGGCACAGATTTCTCGACTCCCCATGCTTTAGAAGTGGGAAATGCTGCCGAATTCACGAGTCACAGCTATAGGACTCTAGAATGGTAACACCGAGTAGCAATACAACTGCTGTGGCACATCAGACCTCAATCTGGGGCGCTACATCTGAGGGCGCAGCCCCACGTGCTGAACCCATGCTCAGTGGGGCAGGTGTAGGAACACCCATGTGCCGGGCTGTGGGTGTAGGGGACAGGGAGGTGGTGTTCTCCCAGTCATGGCTCCATCAAACCCTAACCATTTCTGTGGGGTCAGAGACCATTCCCCCATTTTCTCCAATGCTCCTAATATTGCTGTGGCAATAGCTAAATTGTGCAACAACCCTTTCCACATTCAAACAAGCGAAATATAAAAAAAGTAATTAGACCTCAACCATCATATTGGTCTAAAAGCACACTAATGGACAAAATTTGTTTATTCCAATATGTGGCAACATTTAGAAAGAACACTTGCTGGTCAATTTGCTTAATGAGTGTTCACTTTTCCCCTTAATTTTTCTTGGGCAGCATTCACTTAGAGTAATACATTAAGCCTGCTTCCCCTTGGCAAAGATTTCTTAATGACCAACCCACTGGTTGGAATTTTATCTTCTCTATTTCTTCGTAGAAATGAGGAAATCTATGAAAATGGAAAATCTATTCTATTTTCCAAAAAATGTTTAAGCTTCCAGTATGGCCATTTAGAAAGTTTTATTTCTTCCAAGATGGTGTTAGAAAAATAGTTATTCCCAAAGGGAAGAAGGAGAACTTTAAAATTGTAACCTTTTAGTATGTAATTGGAATCAATGGCCCACTGGAGGAAGCCAGTTTTAGGAAGGAAATTCAGTATTTCTGGAAATCTAAATTAATATGATGTCAAGCCCTGGCAGCATCTTCTTTTAAATGACTATAATTAGATATGCAAATTTACTTGGGGAGGGGGGGCTAAAACAGAAAAATAAGAAGCTAATTAAGTGATGGTTTTCTTTATTAGATAGTATTAAAAACAACTATTTTAGTTCTTTTAAAACTAAAAAATGGTATTATCGCCTTCAGAGCACAAGGAAGGACTGTCAAAGCAAACCATGGCAAAGCATGTAACTTTTGGGGAGAGGGGAGTCACATCCAGCAGTACTCAGTAGATCCTTTGTAGCCAGGGTTCACACCCAGCATTTCCATGTGAAAAACATACACACTGGGGCAAGAACTATAGTGCAGCAGGGATGGCACTTGCCTTGCAAGCAGTCAGCCCAGGTTTGAGCCCCAAAATCCCATATGGCCCCCTGAGCACTGCCAGGTTTGACTACTGAACTCAATAAGAGGAGTAAGTCCTGAGCAATACTGAATGTGTCCCCCCATATCTGCCAAAAAGTCATGCGCTTTTCCAGTGTTTACAGTCATTACCCAACCTTAACAGTGTGCGATATTTTTTATGTTTTCTTCAGAATCCGTAACTCATAGATGAACTGCTGGAGCTCAGATAGTTTTTTAAACTTACATTTATGTTAGCTGAGGTGCTACTAGTTTACATCATGGTGTTTCAAAAGTACTTTTGCACAGCTTTTCAAAAGTCAATTGAAAGCACTGAAGCACCACTGAAGTGCCAAAATTCCTCCATCAAACTCCTTCATCCTCTGTACCATCCACAACCTCTCCTACTGGTAACTTCAGTTCTCTCCAGTGAGTTAATATTGAATTGGTTTTGTTTGTTCCCTTGCATTGCTTCTTTATAGCCTTCTTTATAGTGGTTATACAGCAGCTGGTATGCATCTTATTCTGATTTGCTTCACTTAGCACACCCGCTCCTAACCCTAGACGAAAAAAATGTCAAGACTTTATCTTTCTTGATGGCTGAAAATATTAGTTTGTGTATATATACCACATTTTCGTTGCTCATCTGCTCCTGGGTATAACAATGCAATGAACACATGAGTACCCATGGTCTTTCAAAATTCTGTTATATTCTTCACCTGGGCACCTACTAGTTGCAATTGCTGGTTACATTTGCACCCATAATTTTCCCTGAAACCTTACCAGCATTTCTAGTCTTTGTGACATAGGCCTTCCAGTCTGTGATATAGCCATTCTCACTAGTGTGAGGTGATCTCTCACTGCAGTTTTGGTTGTATTTTCTTGATAAGTGATATGTTATTTTTTTTCAATGTGCTGGTTGGCCATATATATGTTTGGCTAAGTGTTCATTTCTTCTGTGTCTTTGCTGGGACTTTTTTAAATGTCATTCATACTGTGGATCTTTATATCCCTTGCTGGATAGGACATGCAAATATTTTTAGTAAAATAAATGTCTTCTAAGTTACTGGAGTTTCTTTTGCTGTGCAAAAGATTTTTGGTTAGATATAGTTGTGGCTATTTATTTTTGCTGATTTCTCTGGCTGTTGGGAGTCCAGTCCTCCAAAATATCAAACATTATATTGTGGAGGATTCTCCCATATTTCCTTTATTCTTGGACGGGAAGGGTTGTTTGCTTTCAAGTCCAACATCCAAGCCTTCAATCCATTTTAACTTCATTTTATTGTATGGTGTAATATAGTAATCTAATTTCATTCTGTTGAAAGTTAATTTCTAATTTTCCTAGCACTGCCTATTGTAAAGACTTTCCTTTCTCTGATGGACACACTTGAGTGCTGTCCTATTTGTGTGTGGGTTTCTGATCTTCTGATGCTATTTCATTGATTTTTTTCCAACATCATACTGCTTTGAATATCATCACTTCGTAGTAGTCTGAAATTGGGTGGCATGATGCCCCTCATCATTTTTCTCAGGATTGATGTGGCTACTCCTCAGGGTAATCTGTGGTTCCATACCAACTTCAGTAGCATCATTAGTTGTTTCCTTGAAGACTGATGTTGGCCTGGGGATAAAGTTTTTGGTTTGTTTGTTTGTTTGTTTTCTGTTTTGTTTCTGAGTCATTTAGGGCTTCCTCCAGTCTCGATGCTCAGGAATCACTCCTGGGGTATTGGGGGAATCGTATGTTAAATACTTTACCTGCTTATTACACTTAATCTATAAATTATCTTGGTAGTCTAATCTGGTCACTTTAACAATGTTCATTTGTGGGCTAGAGATGTAGTTTAGACATGCACCACCATTTGTCTTGCCATGTGTGAGACCTTGGGTCTAATTTCCAGCACCACTAAGTAATTTTTGTAATCCATAAACACAGAATGAATACCTTCTCTTCCTTGATCGTGTCTTCTTTTGGCGGTCACATCTGGTAATGCCTCAAGAGATGTTTCCAGAAGCATTTCCTTGTTCAGGGACCTTCTCAGGCTGGAAATTCCTACATGCAAAGCATGTGCTTCATTCAGCCCTTTAAACCATTTCTTCTTCCCTCTTATTTCCTTTAACAAGAACTTATAGTTTTCCTTTACCACTCCTTCACCTCTTTTGTTTAAGTTTCTTTCAAGATAGTTATGAGATAATTCCTAAGTTTTCTTTATCTTCTGAATGTTCTAGAATAGGGAGGTCATCTCGTTGTTTGCAGACAAATGCAAAAGACTTCTACTATACTAATTTTTGTAGCCTGCCTCCTTACTATTAGTTTATTTTATTTAGTAGCAATCTAGTGGAGTCACTATGAATATTACCTATTTATGTATATTTCTTACAGATTATGTTTATTTGCAAATGATTACAATTTTAGCTTGCTAATGTGAATTACTTTTTTTTTTTTTTGACTTCTAGACTCTGGCTAGAACTTTAAAAGTTCACCTAAAAAGATGGTGCAAAGTCAGTAAACATATTCAGACAAAAATAGAAACCTCCACTGAAATCAGGTTCTTGGATGATTTCAAATCTAGTATCTGTCATAAATTATCAGCTTAGAAGACTAACACTAGGGGCCAGAGTGATAACACAGTGGTAGGATGTTTACATTGCACTCAGCCAATCTGGGAAGGACCCAGGTTCGATTCCTGGCATCCCATATGGTTCCCCAGTCTGCCAGGATGATTTCTGAGTGCAGAGTCAGGAGTAACCCCATAGTGAGGCCTGATGTGCTCCCCCCCCAAAAAAGGAAGACTAACACTAGAAAGGCAACGAAATGTTTCCCTTGTTTTTCAAACACAACTTTTCTCTCTACAGTATTTTCTTAAAAACTTCTATTGGAAGAAACTTATTTTTAAAGGCAGTTGTTAGTTATTTGGAATATGTGAATGTTTCAAGACTCTGCTATGTTAATCCCAATTTGGAAGAACCAGAGCTACTTTTATTTTTGTTGGAATGAGGGGGTGAGGTGCTTAGAAGTCCATGGGGTAAGGATTGGCAGCATAAAAAAGAAATGCCTAATACCTTAAACTCCCTGCACACCATTTCTCTAGCCCACCAATTTTTAATTTAGAAAAAATAATAAAGTCTGACTAACTGTTGTCAGCTACTGTGGTGGGAGAATAAATTCTAACTCTATAATACCAGCCCCTATCCCAATCATAAAAACAGACAAAGCAGAACTAAAACCCACAGACAACAACAACAAAACCAAAAATGAGGTATCCCCAGAGAAAGTCAAGCGAAACCACCAATAGATAAAAGTACTGTCACAGAGGTTTGAGCACACCCACAGAAACTGGAAGAGGACTTTGCAAGTTCCAGTTCCACCACTAAGGATAGCTACCCCAGAATGATGTTGGAATGTTCTGGAATGGAAGAGGTCTGCTCTTTGAACTACTGCTAGAGACGACTAAAGGAGAAGTCAGACAGGGTGGACAGGATTGTAAGGAGGACAAAAGAGAAAATAGTCCACTTTTTAAATAACTTATTTAAAAAAAATGTAAGTGGAAAGGAAAGCCAGTACTCAATTAAAAGTATAGAAAATCCACAGTGTGGGGCCAGAGAGATAGCATGGAGGTAGAGTAGTTTGCCTTGCATGCAGAAGGATGGTGGTTCAAATCCTGGCATCCCATATGGTCCCCCCCTCCCCCCCCATGCCTGCCAGGGACAATTTCTGAGTGTAGAGCGCTGCTGGGTGTGACCCCCCCCCCAATAAAAAGAAAATCCACAGTGAGCAACAGAAAACAATTATGGTTGCATTCTAATTTTTAATGGGTGGAGGGACAGACTGACATCTCTATCAATAAAAATCATGCCAGAAAATTAAAAAGGGGGAGAATAGGTTCAGAGTAATGGGGGGGAAATAGGTCCTGCAGGTAGGGCATTTGTCTTGTACTCAGAGAACCCAGATTCGATTTCCAGCATCACATATGGTCCCCTGAGCATCACCAGGTTCCTGAAAGCAGAAATAGTTATAAGCTCTGAACACTGCCAGGTATAACCCAAGAACAAAAAACAAACCACCAAATTAAAGACGATGAAACTCTGCCTTAATAGTTCAAAGTGAGAAATGGAGAGCCAGTACAGAGTAAGGAACTTGCATGTAGTATACCCAGGTTCAATCCCCAGGACCTCACAAAGTTGGTAGGAGTAACCTACATGCAGAACCAGGAGTAAGCCCTAAGCACTGCCAGATCTGATTCCCTACCGAAAAAGAAAAATTAATAATCTAAAAAAGGGGCATAAACTCAGAAATAAGCTGGCTGTTGAAAATAAAGATTTGAGAGCCGAAGAGATAGCCTGGAGGTAAGGCATTTGCCTTGCATGCAAAAGGATGGTGGTTCAAATCCCGGCATCCCATATGGTCCCCCGAGCCTGCCGGGGGTGATTTCTGAGCATAGAGCCAGGAGTAAGACCTGAGCACTGCTGGGTGTGACCCAAAAACCAAAAAAAAAAAAAAAAAAATCTAAGTATAGAACTAAAAAATAGTACGTAGTTCAGAGATAAAGGGTAAATAAAAAAAAAAACAGAATAAAATCCAGTTTCTTAAAATAACTAGCAGTTTAAAGATCTTTAAACTTCAAATTTTAACAGCAGAGAAAGTAATGGGAGCAGAAAAGCAAAGATCAAACACACATAATGAGAGTACTACAAAAAACCTTTTCAAGGAAAAATTCTAGTGTCACCTGAAATTACATATTAAAGAGACAAATCACTTATACTCTAATTTTCTAAGGAGAATGATTCCCCCCCAATAGTTTTTAAGTAAAACTATTTTTAAAAAAATCAATCCAATACTATCAAATGATTCAACTTTGACAGGGGATAAGGCTCAAGTCAGAGAGCATTATGCTTTGTGTGAACCCTGGGCTCAATTCCAGGGCACCACAAAAAGAAAAAAATCAATGTATATACCTTAATTTAAAAATGCTTCATAATGGGGCCAGAGAGATAGCATGGAGGTAAGGCATTTGCCTTGCATGCAGGTTGGTTGTTCAAATCCCGGCATCCCATGTGGTCCACTGAGCCTGCCAGGAGCAAGTTCTGAGCAGAGAGCCAGGAGGAACCCAAGTGCTGCCGAGTGTGACCCAAAAACAGAAAAAAAAAAAAAAAGAAAAAAGAAAGAAAAAGAAAAAAGGCTTCATAAAAACAAAATAGCAATATATGATTATACTTCAGAGACAAAGTAAAACACATTCCTTTGGGTATCTAGGCAAACATAACAGATTAAAAAGGAAAGAATATCAGATTATCAGACTACAGTAAAGTACTAGGTAGAGACATAAGCAAAAAAATAAAAATAAAAAAGATTTTATATCAGCAACCTGACTTCAAAGTATCAAAACTACAAATAAGCTTCTATGTGCTTAAAATTCAGAAAGTACTTCCCATGATTTCTACGAAAGGACGCATTTCAGAAAAAAACAAGATCTCAGGTGGGGGGAAAAACATGACCTAAGACTACTTATGGCAACCATTAATCAGGTATTGATCTACTAGTAGAACTAAAACTAGTTTGGTAACAAAAGAATGAGTTAGTCACAGGGCATTATCTATGCTAATAAGTAGATTTAGAGGTGGGGTTGAGGGGGAAGTAGAATATGGTCATTGACTGCTTTACATAGAAAGAATAAAAATTATTTCTTTAAATTTCAAGATAGGGGAAGGAAGGGGGGTGGAAAAGGGCTAGAATTTACTTATTTCATTTATTTGGGGGGAGGGATTAGTGGCCCATACTCAACTGTGCTCAGACCTTACTCTTTGCAGTGTTCTAAGGATCTATGTGGTACCTGGGACCAAGCCAAGGTTTGTTGGGTGTAAGACAAGAGCCTTAAACTGCTACCATCTCTCTGCCTATAGGTAGTATGAAATCATCAGAAAATAGCTATTTCAGAAAATATGCCTCCAGGGACTGGAGCCATATAGCAGTGGTAGGGCATTTGCTTTGCACGTGGCTGATCTAGGATGGATCCCTGGCGTCCCATATGGTCCCCCAATTTGGAGCAATTTCTAAGCACATAGCCAGGAGTAACCCCTGAATGGCACTGGGTGTGGCCCAAAAACCAAAAAATAAATAAATAAATAAAATAATAATAATAATAAAATAAAAAAGCCTCAAATCAAAAGGTAAATACTGGGGCCAGAGAGATAGCATGGGAGATAAGGCATTTGCCTTTCATGTAGAAGGTCATTGGTTCAAATCCTGGCATCCCATATGGTCTCCAGAGCCTGCCAGGAGCAATTTCTGAGCATAGAGCCAGGAGTAACCCCTGAGTGCTGCTGGGTGTGACCCAAACAAACAAACAAACAAAAAAAAGGTAAATACTGAAGTAAACAAATTTTTGCAAGTGTTCAAATACTTACTCCATCACCTACCCACCCAAAGGAAAGCTAGAATAGAAGAATGCATCCTCTATAAAGTACTCTATAAAGGGGGCTGGAGAGATAGCACAGCGGTGTTTGCCTTGCAAGCAGCCAACCCAGGACCTAAGATGGTTGGTTTGAATCCCGGCATCTCATATGGTCCCCCACGCCTGGCCAGGAGCTATTTCTGAGCAGATAGCTAGGAGTAACCTCTGAGCGCCACCAGGTGTGGCCACAAAAAAAAAAAAAAAAAAAAAAGTACTCTATAAAGTACACTGGGGTTGAGGGAATTGGGTTTTTTGGGGTGGGTCGCCATATCCAGCCATGCTCAGAAGTTAATTCCTGGCTGCACTCAAGAATTACTCCCGGGCTGGGAAGGTGGCGCTAGAGGTAAGGTGTCTGCCTTGCAAGCGCTAGCGTAGGATGGACCGCAGTTAGATCCCCCGTCCAATCTCCCGTGTCCCATATGGTTCTCCCAAGCCAGGACCGATTTCTGAGCGCATAGCCAGGAGTAACCCCTGAGAGTCAAATGGGTGTGGCCCAAAAAAAAAAATAATTACTCCCAGTGGTACTCTAGGAGACCATATCGAATGCTGACGATCAAACCTGAGTGAGCAGTCTATAAAGGCAAACATGTATCTGCTGCATTATCTAATATTTTTAAAAACCTATAATACGATCAAACCACATAATATGAATCTAGACGCAGGGGTCCTCAAACTTTTTAAACAGGGGGCCAGTTCACTGTCCCTCAGACCATTGGAGGGTCTGACTATAGTAAAAACAAAACTTATGAATGAATTCTTATGCACACTGCATATATCTTATTTTTCAATGAAGAAACAAAACAGATACAAATACAATATGTGGCCCGCGGGCCATAGTTTGAGAACCACTGATTCTAGAGGAAAAACAAGGAATAGAGGACATGCTTAGCCTCAACACACGGATGCAGATGACCAGAATTCAGACTGAAAAAGTGCACCAGGAGAAAACAGCTTCTCCAACTACTAGAACAAGAAAGTCAATGGTGTCTGCTGGCGTCAGTGAGTATTGAGAGGAAGGATTGGAGTGATAGTACAGCAAGTACTGTGCTTGCTTTTCATATGGTCAACCAGGGTTAGATCCCCATCACCCTATGCTGTATCCCCCAAACTCTGCTAGGAGTGATTTCCCAGCACAAAGCCAGGAATAAGCCTAGAGCATTGCCATGTGTAGCCCAAAACAACAACCGCAGCAAATTAATAGAGCTTTTGAGAGTCGAGAGTCAGTCTGACCCAAGAAAGTAAAACTGTTTGGTGGGAAGCAAAGCCTAATGGGAGAGCATCATTTCACAGAACCCAAAACTTGAACATGAAAAAGATGGAAGCTTCTAAAAAGAGGTACAGAACTCCCAGTCCTTGGAGGCCTATAGGTGGAGCACTGCGCCTGGAGGACTAAAGCATTTCTCCAAGCTTTCAAAGCATGAAAGGCTTACTGGGCTGTTCTGTCTTTTAAAAGTGCTGAGCAGACACTAATCTGTGTGCTTAGGGGTTGCAAACCCTTGGCCAGCCAG
This sequence comes from Suncus etruscus, assembly GCF_024139225.1. NCBI lineage: Eukaryota > Metazoa > Chordata > Mammalia > Eulipotyphla > Soricidae > Suncus > Suncus etruscus. Next base: position 45,291,842 of record NC_064863.1, on the reverse strand, counting down.
ATTTTGAGACAAGTCCTTTGCTAGGATTCCTCTGCTACAAAGACTGCAGATACAAAGCTGGGAGTAGAGACCAAATGAAACAGCAGCACATGTTCTTGCTCAGCCTTCTCAAGGCATGGGAACTCAGCGATAAGTATCTAAAAAAAAACAGTATGACAGTATGATCCCAATCCCTTACCTCCTTTTGTTCCCCCCAATCTTTGCTCTCAAAGCTTCTTTCCCAAGACTCCTGAAAAATCCTTTTCCTTCTCTGATCCCTTTCCTCTTTGGAGTAGGGTCAAACCTGGCAATGCTCAGTGGACCATGTGCTTACTGGGGTGGAAGTCAGGCCTCCAACCTGCACAAGAAGTGCTCAGCCCCTTGGGCCATCTTCCTGGGCCTTCTGCTTCCTGAATAGATCAGAACACAGAATTGAATAGAACCTAAGTTATAAGTAATTTTCTATGGCAGACATTGTATTTTTCTTCTTTCTGGCCTCTCTGTGGGTCTGAACTCCTGAGAAAGAATTCACTAGAACATCAGCCCCAAAAGAACAGAATTTTAATCTTGTGGGTTCCTGCTAAACAACCCCACACAAATAATGATTCGTAAACAAAATCTATGAAATCCTGGTACAGGGCCAGGCTGCAAGACCCTGCAGACAGGTCCTGCTGAAGGAAGGCATAAGCATAAGTGGACTCCTCTGATCGCCAGAGCTACTGTTCCAGCATCTAAGCTCGGGAGAGAAGCCAAGTCCAAACTGCTCTGAATTTCCACACCTGATGGCATGGCCCACCTTCGTTCCCGGCATCCACTCCATGGCCAGCCTCTTTATTAGGCAATCATTCTAAAAGTAAGGTGATCATTTGCAGCAATATTCCTTGAAAATACTGGCATGTAAATGAGGCTACACATTCAGATCCACTAAAAAATTCATAAGCCCTTCCACATATGCTAGTTTATTTTAAAAAGCAGGAGGGGGGTGCTTTTTTGTGAAAGTGATGCATTTTGCTTGAACTCAGAATTGTTTCCTTGTAGTAAAATACAGACTGTACTCAGTGGAAAAACAGTCAAACAACCCAATGAACCATTTTCAAGGTACTTTCCTAATGACATATTGAGGATTTAAAAACTGGTTTATGGCTGGGTATCTTAGCTCTAAGGGCTGGTGTGTACACCTTGTTCATAGGAGGCCCAGGTTCAATACCCATATCACCGGGAGCAAAACCCCCAGCAGTGAGCTGCAAGTAATCCTTTAGCATTGCCTGATGGGTTCCAAAATCAAAACAAACAAAACCAAATCATGGTTTAATTTCACAATGTCAAAAAGGCTGATGATCAATCCCTGCTGTTTATTGCCTTTCTTGTAAACTAAAAATTTTTACTGGGGTCAGTCATTATCAGTCACAATAAAAAAGAAAGTGCACTGTGAAAAGGAGGATAGAAAACACTTTATAATTAACAAACTAGAATAGTAGAACCTTAAAAACACCCAGTCTTTCCAAGTAGGTTGGTTTTTTAATAGCATTTTGTTTCCTTCAAAACCTGCACTTGACAAGCAGAATAACAGCAACTGCCATCTATCACCTTTAACATGAAATGAAATCACCGTGTTTCACCCAGAAAACAAATCTACATTAGACCCCTTTCTATAAATACTTCCATGAAACAAGAGACAGGCACCAAATCATTTCTCAAGTTCTTTGTGATAACACTCTCCTTGGTTCTGACTCTGCTAAGCAATTCCTCTATGAGTCTGCTATTATATTTAAATTATTAGCAGCTGCGATTGTTTTTGAAGCATTTTATAATAACTGAAAAAAACCTGGGTCACCTGAAATAAGACCAGATAAAGTTGAACATTTTTTCTCACTAAAGGCCAAAAGAGCATAACATGCGATGTTGGCGTTACCACTGGTGGTTTACACTTGGCTGTGACTTAATTAATACAAATTTCAGGGCCTGTATCATCAAGGCCAAGAAGAGTCCTCAAAAGGCTGGAGCACATGCCTTGCCAGCCCCAAATCCCAAGGCCCAACTCTGAGGCCCTTGAGCACCATCTGGTGTGAGTTTGGTGCCTCCAGTACCACAAGACCCAACAGAACTTAAAGTACCCCCCCAAACCCCCACCCAAAAAAGAATAAAAGGTAGTGTGAATTTCCTTCTCCCTTTTTTTTAACCACTCAACAAAGAACAAGACAGTCTTCAACAAGGGCATCACTCCTATCTTCTCAAGTGACAACAGAATCTCAAAATGTCACATGTCACAAAGGATCCTTAATCCAGGACTGGGGCTTTCTTGGTTGTGGCTCTTGTTTTAATTGAATGCACTGACACTGGACAGGAGTTACTGTCTTACTAAATATTTTACATGTAATAAGCCAAGAATTAGAGACTTCTATGGCTCTGATCAAATGCTAAGTGTAAAAAGCTCCCAAATGTAAAAAGGCCCCCCAAAACTGTGACCCTGACTAAGAGTGAAGTGGTAGGAAGATGGGCCAAGGTCAAAAGCCTTGCCATTAGACTCCGAAGTCCACATCCCTGAACCCACACTAGGAGTCATGATGTTGAAGACAGAGAACATGTAAAACAGGCAAAAGTGAGAGTGTTTGCACTGTCCCATTTTCTTAAATTTATTTCTTTGACTTCCTTTTGTTTTTCTTATTTTGACATTCATCTTAAATTATCACATGATACCACTCATTCTATAGTTAAAGGACCCACACACCTGCCACGGATCAATAAGCCATGTTTAGCATTCATTATTGCCAAACTGCAGAAAACAAGTCTCTGGAGCAGTTATGAAAAACATTCAGACACACATATAAGGCAGTGAGGAATGAAAACCAGCTGATTATTTTATTGAGCAAGAATTTCAGACAAGTCCCAGATTGGGCCGTACCTTAACTATTTCAAAATAACAATTATTTAACTTGCCTCAAACCAGTAGCTAAAGACCTTGTTCCTTAGCTCTAGTAATGCAATCAAAAGTCTTTTGCAACCCTTCCAATCAAAGAATTTTCCCTAAGGAAAAAAAAATCTCAATTTCCTGCTAGAGCAATTGAACTACTACTCATTTTGTGCCATTCTTCACTCACATACTCCAAATATTTGAAGATTGTCATTCACTAAGCCTTCCTTCACCTTATCTTCTACAAGATTAATAAATCCCATTTCTTTAACTTGCCTTCAAAAAGGCCTATTTCCCAAAACTTTAATCAACCCTAGGTCTTCTATACCCTAAATAGCCATTTTCTCTGAGATAACTCAACAAGCCTACTTTTTAAATGCCCTAAACACAGAGAATCAATGTGGATTAACTTCCTGTGCACGTAGTCCTTATGAAAACTTACTGTGCGTCATGACTGGTCTACATTTAACACACCAAACAATTTCACGTCCAGATCCAACCCTAATACCCAAAGGCCCTTGTTTTAAGATCCCTGGGATTTAGTCTTCACAGTTAGCTCTGACCCAAGAAAGAACATCATTTACCCCTCCTACCCTGGCTGTAAAATGGGCTTTAAGACAGAGACCATCAGGGGCCAGAGAGATAACACAGCAGTAGGGCATTTGCCTTGCATTCGACCTACCTGGGAGGGACTCAGTTTGATTCCTGTCTTCCCATATGGTCCCCAGACTGCCAGGGGTGATTTCTGAGTGCAGAGCCAAGAGTACCAATGACCCAAAAACCAATCAATCAATCAATAAAGTTAAAAAAAAAAAAAGACCACCAGTAAAAAAAAGCACACACAGCGGAACCCAATCACATATTTTCATTCTTATAGACCCCTCACTCCTGCTTTTATTTCTGTTAACCCCAGCATCCTACCAGTCCTTCCAGTTACCAATATCACAACAAACAGTTCCCCCAATCCATATCTATCAGTGCCCAGTGCTAGCAGATATATTTGCCAAGTGAAAGAAATCAGCCATCATTTATTTCCTTGATTCTCATAAATGCTTTTTCCATCTATCCAGAGCATGCACCCTAAAACCCAGATCTTGTTCCTTCCTCCAGATCATCTGAAGAGCCAGACAGATGATCTCTTGGTCTATCCACATATAATCCCCACTCTACCTACATATAAACTCAGTCATTAAATGACCCATCCTCAAAGAGACCCTTCAGAAACTTTCCCCTATTAGGGTTTGTACATTCATTTTCACAGCAATTGACCAATTCTTCTGAGGGTCAAGTCTGTCAGAAACTAAACTAAACCCCAAAGGGATGACTGGGGGTTTCTAGAGAATTGCATGTGTAAATCATGAACTAGCCATGACAAAAAGTAAAGTCAAGAAAAAAATCAGAGCAGGGCCAGAGTGATGGCACAGTGGTAGGGCATTTGCCTTGCATGCAGCCTACGCAGGATGTACAATTCCATATGTACCCCCCAAGCGAGGAACAGCAATTTCTAAGCACAGCACCAGGAGTAACCTCTGAGCACTGCCAGGTGTGATCCAAAAAACAAACAAACAAAAAAAGGACTAACTAGAGCTGAAGCCATAGTACCAGCCCCACCAGGAGTGATCTCTGAGCACTGTGCCAGGAGTAAGCCTGAGCATAACCAGGTTTAGCTCAAAGGAAAAAAAAATTTTTTTCATTAAAAAACGAAGTGAACTGTCCATTAAAAATGTTAAGGGTGGTGACTTTGTGTTATATGGGTTTTTACTACAATCTAAATATCCATCCACTCCCTTATGTGGGAGTACCTAGCACCGTACCCAGTAAGGGCAGGCTGTATGACTTTTCAGAATTAGTTATTAGAGAGGGACCCAACCTGAATGTAAAGAGTCACCAGCAGACCAGCACCCAGAATTAAGCCCCGACACTGTAGACAGGCTCAGCTCAGATGGGAGAGCAAAGCTTTTCTCCTAACAAGGCCTGGAGACTCAACACACTCTCCCTCCTTCAAAGCTCAATCTAATCAGAGTCTACCTTCTGTAACTCATCCCCACAGTTCCGTCTTCAGACCAACTGAAAGACAATTTCAAATAACATCATCGTGTCTTGCTCAGTTTGTTACTTTCACCCAACGGAGGCTGCAACTTTAGGCACTGCACTACCTTTTTTGAAGTTGCAAAAATTCATCTGAAATTTCTGATCTCTGGCACATACCTGCCCACCAAGAATAAAGTCCTCTTCCTTGAAGTCCTGTCCATCGCTTGACTTTATAGTGTATATACTATGTAAAATAAAATATGCTTTAATAATAACTAGTTACAGCCAAGACACTAGTCGTAATGGACAGTTTTCATGATTTATCATGGGGCTCCAGTACTCAATGGTTTCCAGGAGAGTAATCTTGCAATCACAAAATGTATATAAACATTCCTTGTGATACCAAATCCTGCTTTCAATCAGTGTCTGTTCTTGCCTAACCACAGCCCATATGGGCAAGTACCTGAATAGACAAGGGCATGTGGACTGGTAAACATCTGCATCTTTATCTGCATCTGAAATGTTTACTAAATCTAAACTTTTTACTGTAAGATGATGCCAAAGGGGAGACATTTAAAGAAGCAATAAAGAGCACAACAGAAACCCTCTAGGGCAAGGGTCTCAAACTCAATTTACCTGGGGACCGCAGGAGACAAAGTCGGGGTGATCCTTGAGTGCAAAGTCAATAGTAAGCCTTGAACATTGGGGGGTATGACCCAAACAACTAAAACAAAACAAAACAAAAAAAGGTTCCTCTAGGGCAGGACCACAAAATGTTGTAGGGAGGGCCGCAAACCACGGGCCTCTAGGGCAACAGACAAGCTCACTTCATCCTCCCTTGGAGCAAGGACAGACCCAGTTTTCCTTAACCAAAGAATAAACACCATCACTTCATATGGTGGCAGAGTTCAGGACCCTCCAGGAGGTCTCAGTGCTGAGCATCCCTCCCGAGAGGCCCAAGCACCTTCCTAGTCAGGGAACAAATGGAGTCGGTTACATGCACCTTGGTTGTTTTTTGGTTTTGTTTGGTTTGTTGGGGTTGAGGAGGGGTATTTGGGCCATACCCAGCAGATCTCAGGGGTTACTCCTTGCTCTGTGCTTAGAAATTGCTGGGGATGGGGGTGGGAGATAGAACAGTGGTAGGGCATTTGCCTTGCATGCAGCAGACCCAGGATGGACTTGGGTTCAATTCCCAGCATCCCATAGGGTCCCCCAAGCCTGCCAGGAGCAATTTCTGAGCACAGAGCCAGGAGTAACCCCTGAGCGCCATTGAGTGTGGCCAAATTAAAAAAAAAAAAATGAAAAAGAAATTGCTCTTGGGGCAGGCTCAGGGGCCATATGGGATGCCCGGAGCTGAACCCAGGGTCCATCCAGGCAAGGCAAACACCCTACCTGCTGTGTTATAGCTCTGGCCCCAGGTTACACACACCTTAACTTCTGTACTCGCTATTTCCTTCCCTCACTCCCAAGCTTTTATTTAGAAATCCGCATTCCCAGGGCCACAGCGATAGAGCAGCCAATGCATTTGCCTTAATTTGGTTGAAGATGGGTTCAATCCCAATCATCCGTTATTGGTTCCTTGAGCCTGCCAGAAGTGATTCCTGAAATACAGAGGAGGAAGTAACCCCTGATTGCTGCTAGATGTTGCCCCCAAACAAAAAACAACAACAACGAAAACCTATATCCCCCTTGGAGTAAAAAGCACTAAGGAAAAAGATCTACAACATATCCCAAACCCTGGATCAAGACCCTTTGTGAGAATCTCCAATTGTTGGGTTTTCACATTAGATTATGTATTATTCCCATTTCAGGGATATTTCCGATTCTATAGTTAATAACTGTGGTAGCATACTACTCAAAAGATTGGTTTTGGAGGGCACACTTGCCTTGCATGTAGTTGACCCTGATTCAATCCCTAAATTTCCACATGGTACCCAGAGCCCACAAGGAGTGATCATTGAACAGAGCCAGGAGCAAGCCCTGAGCAGAGAGGCAGGTATAAACCAAAAATGACAACAAACAATGGTTACAGGGCAACACATTAGCTTATGTGTTATGGCACAGAGGTTATGACACAGAGGTCAAGCTATTGTCTACGGGTTGGGTCGCAAACAGCTTGTAACTGACAAAACTTTGAAAAAAAAAAAAGTGAAGCTCAAACAGGTTAAGCAACTGGTTTCAAAGATACAAAAACTGTCAGCCGCAGAGCCAGCAAACACCAAGCTATCTTCGCTCCTTAAGTCTCATGTCCCGCCCCTGGCCCCAAGCAGGCATTATTCTGTGGTTATCCCAGTGCTTACCAGGGCCCAAGGTGAAACGTCCCATTGCCTAAGAGCTGGCAGTATACAAAGAGTTGCCGGGTGAACCCCATAGAGCCCATCTCCACAAGGCTTCCCAATACTCTGAGAGAACAGAAACTCTAGATTAGAGTATTTAAACCTTGGCTCTATGCTTTCAAAAAAGCACTATAGGTGCCAAACAAAACAAGACTCTTGGATTACCAGACTACCTACACCTTGCAATTTCTCGAGTCTGAAAATCTAAACTGGAGCAATGGCATAATCAGCATCCTATATGGTCCCTCAAGTACCACTAGGAGTGATTCCTGAGTGCAGAATCAGAAGTAACCCCTGAGTATGGCAAGCTGTGGCCCCAAACAAACATAAAAAAGAAAAAAGTCTTAAAATTTGAGGACTGGGAAGACAGCTCAAAGGGCTGAAGCACAAACTTGGCATAAGCCCAGCTCTGGGTTCAATTCCCAGCGCTGCATGATATTCAAGTACCACCAAGTATAGCTCTAATGCCCCCCCCCACTGCTGACGCCCCCTAACACACACACACACACACAAACCACCAAAGGAAAAATTAAATCTAAAGATCTGTCTTGTGTCCAAAACTGTCAGCAATCAGAACTGTTAGGTCAAGTTTAGTCACACATCCCCTGAACTTTCCACAAAGATTTACACAGGATTTGCCCAAGATGCAAACTTTTAGGTGTGCTTAAGTCCCTTGCAGGATATTTCCACAGTGGATATGCAGCTACAGAAAATGTCCAAAGTTCTAGACAGTACCTATGAGATTTTGCATATTTCAGATTCTTTTAAAGACCTTTCAATCCACTGTTTGAAAGTCGCCCCACTTAAAAGCAGCTCCATAAAGTACTTCCCACGTCCCGGCCTGCAGTGACCTTGCCTCCTGCCTGAGTGATCCCCACATTGCCGCTATGGACCTGGCCCAACTGCCAGCAAGAACAGACATAGCAGCTCATTTCCTGGTGTCCTTCTAGAATCAGCTGGAGTGCCTTGAGGAAATGAGTCAAAATCCTCAGGGCAACTTCCAGCAACAACAGCAACAACAGCAGCAAAAGCCATCAGCACAACATCTGTCCCAATAGGCACTCCAAGGGAAGCCCACAAAACTCTCGGCTGAAAAGGCTGAAAAGAGTTGTTAGGGAAGCCGACAGACTGAGAAGGTCACATCCAAGCTCTCTCATCAGGCTCATCCAGGGCCAGTCCCACAGACCCACACCTGGAGAACGGGGCGGGGATGGAGGTGGGGGTCTCTGGCAAAAAAATGCTACAAATTTAACAACGCATGCAAAGACCTTTTTATTTTTATTTTCTTCTTTGGTTTTTGAGCCACACCTGGTGACAGTGACGCTCAGGGGTTACTCCTGGCTCAGTGCTCAGAAATTTAACAACGCATGCAAAGACCTTTCCTTTTTATTTTCTCTTTTGGTTTTTGGACCACACCCGGTAATGGTGACGTTCAGGGGTTACTCCTGGCTCTGTGCTCAGAAATTTAACAACGCATGCAAAGACCTTTTCTTTTTATTTTCTCTTTTGGTTTTTGGACCACACCCGGTAATGGTGACGCTTGGGGGTTACTCCTGGCTCTGTGCTCAGAAATCGTTCCTGGCTTGGGGAACCATATGGAATGCTGGGGGATCAAACCGTTTATTATCTTGAGGACGGAAAAGTATTTCTCAAAGGTCAACTAACTCACACAGTCATTGTTGGACAGAGTTTCTCTTCACTTCTGAGGTTGTAAGAGAAATAGGAGAGCTAACACCTCTTTGCCATCACATTGCAAGTCAATCAGTGAATCCTTCAAATCGAGAAAACTTGGCTAACTCTAGCAGTCAGAAAGGCGGGTGTCTCCCAGATGGTTTTCACCCAAATTAGGAAGGTAACATCTTCAGACTGTCCTACAAGTGCAATGATTGGCATAAAAGAGCAATTCAGGAAACATTTCCCAAGACCCTCGATCACTCTGTACAACCACTGGACAGTGGCCCAGTAAAGTCAATTGGTTGCACCACCAATTCTTTGGGGATATGACTTGAGCTCAGCCAGCTTTCCCTACTAAAAAAAGGTGCAGAAGGTCACAAACCAAAAAGGTCCAGGTTTGTTTAAAGCCCTGAAATGTTGGATCAAGGACACAACCTGAGGCCGAAGACATAGCACAGCAGTAGGGTGTTTGCCTTGCATGCGGCTGACCCAGGACGAACCTGGGTTCAATCCCCAGCATCCCATAATGTCCCCCAAGCTACGAGGATTTCTAGGCACATAGCCAGGAGTAACCTGAGTGTCACACCGGGTGTGGCCCAAAAACCAAAAAAAGGGGGGTGGGGGAGCCCAGCATGACACTTAGGAAATCTAGGGCATGGTAAAAAGCACGTCCTCATAACATCGCAATTATGCATTTCTTTTGCAAAACATGGCTATTATTCGTGACTTGTAAAGGGAGAAGAAAAACAATGTGTGGATGGGTGGGATTTGAAAACTATCTGGACTCCCTTTATAAAGCCAACATGTCATTTCCAGTAGGGTCAAGATCTAGTGTCCTGTGTCCAGCTGCTGGGGATGACTAGTCTACACACCTGCAACCAGAACAAGGGGGAAGCTGGGAGTGACATTTCTCACCAGCTCATCCTGCTAGGCACAAAAGTTATAAACGCTGCTGGGAACTGAACCCAGAGCTAGGTTCAATGGGTTCAGCGGGTCTCGCACTTGCCTTGCACGCAAGTAGTGTGGACTGGAGTGTGGACTGAAGCAAGGGAGGACTTAAAGATTCCAGAAGAAGTGTGGTAGGTGCCAAGGATCAAACCCAGGGCCTCACACATAAGGCTATATGTGCTGAGGTACATTCAAGACTACAGCAGACAACTATCCAGACTAGCTCATGCTGTGGACGCCTCCTTGTCCTTTTGTGAAGTGGGGGCACCCTAGAATCATGGGGTGCATAGCCACAAAATGGTTGAGAGCAAGGAGACCCCAAAGGGCAAAGCAAGACTCTTTCGTGGCACCGTAGTGCCCCCACAGGAGCCAGACCTGAAAAATGCCTTTGCCAAAAACCTTAGATGCAGCGATATGGTTCAGGGAAAGGAAGAAGCGCTAAACGCATTCAATTTTTTTCAAGGGGGAAGGGAATTTTTCTGTGGATCTGTCACTCCAGCGCCTTCCTTTGGGCGTTAGTTAAAATTAAAAAATTAAAAAATGAGGGCCCGGAGAGATAGCACGGCGGCGTTTGCCTTGCAAGCAGCCGATCCAGGACCAAAGGTGGTTGGTTCGAATCCCGGTGTCCCATATGGTCCCCCGTGCCTGCCAGGAGCTATTTCTGAGCAGACAGCCAGGAGGAACCCCTGAGCACCGCCGGGTGTGGCCCAAAAACCAAAAAAATAAATAAATAAAATAAAAAATGCCCAGGACTTCAAGGTGCAAGATGGACACAAGTCGAATGACCGAAAGTCCTGATTCCCCCCCCCCCAACTCCATTCCCACCCCGCTGGGATCCAGGTGTCAGGCCTCCGCGTCACAGGAAAGCCCTCACAATGCATTTTTACAAGACCAGAGGCGGGAAGCAACTTATGAGTATCTGGTAAAACTAAATAGCAGTCAATAGAGCCCTACAATAATAATAATAGTCCAGCAGCACGCTTCCTTCCAGCCCCAGATTTCCCATTCAGATTCACTTTCTGGCCTTAACAGCACCAGGTGGCCTTCAAGGATTAAAAAAATAAATAAATAAAACAAAAACACCTGGATAAAGGGGCCTGGCCCGCATCCTTTATCCCCCCCCCGGGGGGGGGAAGGCAAAAAGAAAAAATAGGGGACATTATCAGAAATCTTAGGGAGCGGTCCATGAGACTGTACGTATTCTTCCACAACCCTAGATAGAGTTCCAGCGGAACCCAAATTCCCGCGCAGATGGATGCGGATTTTCACAACCCTGGAGCTTTCCAGACCCAAGCCTGCAAAGTTCCAGGTTGTCTCCCACCTCCAGCCCCCAAGCAGCAGCCCTGAGTTTAGGCTTTCGCATGGGTGAAATCACGGGATGCAAATCTTTAAATCGCCCAAAACAAAAACAAAAACAGAAACAAACAAAAAAACCCCACAGCTCTTACATACAGGTCGCAAATAACCAGCATCAAAAGGAGGGATTTATTTGCACCACCTGGCAGCCTAGCCGGGCCCCTTCGGGTGCAAGCTGGAGGAGGTGGCCCACTAGCTGGGGATGATCCCGGTTTTGCAACCTCTTCCCGGGGAGCGGCAGACAAACCCGGCCACTAGGCGCTCCAGGGCGAGGGGGGCGCGTGGCAGCAGAAAAACGACAGCGCCGCCGAAAAGGGGGGTGAGTAGGGGGCCCGAGGAGAGATGGCAAGCATAGTGGTGGGGCGTTAGGCTGCCTTGCATGCGAGCGCCGGTTCGATTCCCATAGGGTTCCCCCAAAAAACCTGCCAGGGGCGAGATTTCTAAATGCAAGAGCCAGGAGTAACCCCAGAGCGCCGCCGGGTGTGTCCCAAAAAAAAAAATAAATCAATAAATAAAAAATAAATAAAGTTAAAAAAAAGAAAGGGGGTGGAGAGCCGCGAGATTCAATAACCAGCAGCCCCCCCCCAAAAAAAAAGTCTGCAACCTAGCGGGCTGCTTCAAGCTCCGACACAAGTTGCGTCCCCGTCGCCGCCGCCCCCCAGCCCAGCCCGGCCCGGCCCGGCCCCGCGCGGGAACGTTCCGTGGCGGAGACAGTCGCTCCCAGGGCGGAGAGCGGGAACGAGAGAGAAAAAGGGGCGGCAGAGCCTGAGGTTGGGGGGACACTCTCGCCTACGAGTGGGGCTCCTCGAGAGGGTCGGGTCGGTTTTTCTTTTCAACCCCGAAGCTCCGGCACAAAGAGCGGCCGCGGGGTCGGAGCAGCAGCAGCAGCAGCAGCAGCAGCAGCAGCAGCAGCAGCAGCAGCAGCAGCAGCAGCAGCAGCAGCAGCAGCAGCAGCAGCAGCAGCCGCGCGGCCTCCGCAACTTTGCCCGGGACGCGACCTGGCTGGAGGGATGGAGGGTTGGAGGGATGGAGGGTTGGATTAGAACCTCAAGGTGGGTGCGAGGATATGCGGGAGTCTGGGGCAGCCCGGTCATGCACGCACAACTTTTCACAAAACAAAGCCACCCCGCAGCGATGGGGGGAGAAGAAACGAACCCCCTAATTCCGCCCCCCGCTCTGTGTCCCCGCAAAAGCCGCCCCTAACTGAGCCCCCGCGCAGGTTGCACCTTCCTTCCCTCGGTCCCTGCTCGCCGTCCAGGCAGACGCACCCCCTCGGAGCCAAACCCACCCGGGCGCTCAACTAGGCGCAGGTGAGTGAGTCCGTCCTCCCCGCAAAGCCTGCCCAGAGGCGGCCCCCCGCTCGGACACCTCCGGAGAGGCCCCCCCAAAAGCGGGGACACCTCAGGGCAGGGGGGTTCGGAGACCTCCCTCCCACCTGTGTGGCTTCCGAGCAGGAGCAAGAGCAGGACGCCGAGGAGCTCCCAGGCGCGGCGGGCGCCTGTCCTCATCGCGGTGGCTGCTGCTGCGCGGCGCGGGGGCCCCGGAGAAGCTCCCAGCGACCGACCGCCCGTCCGTCCTTCCGTCCGTCCGTCCGTCCGCCCGCCCGTCGCACGTTCCTTCCAGCTCGCGCCCAAGTGCAGCCGAGACGAGCGCGGCCGAGATGAGCCCCCGGAGCCCCGAGCGAGCGCACAGCGAGCGGAGCGCCGAGGCCACGCCCCTGCGCGCGGGCCACGCCCCTTCTCCGCGCCCCTCCGCGCCTCCCCCCTGCCCGCCCTCTCCCCCTCACCCCTCCCCGGCTCTCCTCTCCCGTCCCCTCCCCGCCCCGGGCTCTGACCCCGGGCGCCTTCCACGTGCTCCTCCCGCAGGGGCTGAGCCGGGTGGGCGTAGGGGTGGAGGGTGGAGGGTGGGAGGTGGGGGGCAGGGGGCTCCCTTCACCCCTCTCCACCCCACCCCATTCTGGGAGGCGGTTCCCCGGACCTTGCAGGCCGGGCAACCCGCTTGCACGTGAGGGCACCTGCCCAGGTGCTGCTGCCCAGACAATAAAGAAAGAGCCATCGCCCGCCCCTGAAACATGCATGCTCCAGCAGGACGTTCGTTCGCCTGCATAGGGGCATGGGGTGGAGGGTGGTGGTGCAAGGGACTACGTAGGAGGAATTGGGCACTGGCAGTCTCCTTCTCCATTCAGTCTGGGACGGGGCGCGGGGGGGAATCTAAGGGTGTTTAGGGGACTGCCAGGGAGGCAGCACCGCGGAGAGAGGCTGCTTGCTGAGTCTAGGCTCCATCTCCTGCTTTATGCTCAGTTTCTCCACCTGCTCCTTAACCTGGCCCCGCACAAATGGTTGCGATTGGTCGATGTGGCCTCCTTCTCCTCCTCCTCCTTCCCAGCCAGCTCCTCCTGCCGAGACTTTAATGCAATCTGGGGGCTCTGCAAAAAGAGGGGGGAGGAGGAGCAGGAGGAGGGAAGCCTGGAGAAGTTTTTTTTGTTGCTCCGTGAGCCTTGCTTTTGGAAATCCCATTTTTAAACCCAAGTCCTAAAACTAGACCCTCTCTCTAGGAGCTTTATTATCATTATTATTATTTTCCTTTTTTTTTTTTTCCCCTGTAGGATGTCTCTTACCAAAGGACAGTGACACTGGTGGGAATCCTTGCATTCCTTTTAGCTGCCTGGAATAGCAGCAAAAATAATAGCAAAATGATTCTCAAACCAGACTCCACTGTCGAGGAGCTGCGTTCGCCCAAGTAACCACAGCGTCTGTGTTCGAGCATAGTTTCTCTCCATGCTGATTGTGTTTCCTGCTCATGCTACTAGCTTTATGAGCTGGCCAGAACAGAGCAGATTTAGTAGTAGCCCAAGTTCACAGGGCTTAGCCCAAATTCACAGGGCTTATAGACTGGAGACCCAGTTATTTTAGACACACACACACACACCCCTTCCCAATTATTTTAGACACACACACACACACACACACACACACACACCCCTTCCCAATTATTTTGGAACTGTCTCCAAGTAAGATACAGTTTTTCTAGTGTCTTCTAATAAATCTGTAGACACACACACACACACACACACACACACCTTCCAGATGCTCTACAACTACAGAATAAATGGGTTGTGCCTTTCTGTAAACATGTGAGATGATTTAAACTTATCTAGACCCTTCCCTAAACTATCACCCACCAATTATAATTAACCAACTTTCCTCTGCCTCATCATTGATTGTTGAAAGCTCTCTTCTTTGATCTTGATAGGTTTTCAGCTGGTTTAAGGAAAATAATTTGGGACGTAGCTCAGTGATTGGACACTTGCATGAACACTTCTCACATGTATGAATCCCTGGATGGGAGGAGTGAAAAAGAAGAGTTCTATTTGGGGAGGAGGGTTGGGCAATTTCTTTTGGTGTGCTTTGGGAACCATGTCATGTCTGAATCAAACCAGGCCTTGTTTAGCCCTTTAAATTACCTCTCGGTCTTAAAAGACTTTTGAAGCTAATCACTTAGCAGTTATCACTACTAGATCAATATATATTACCACTCTTTAAATTTATTTCTCCATCCAGCAAGCATGTCAGTGTCTACAGTGAAGCAAAGAGGAGCTTTTAGGCCTTAGAAGTACTATTGTTTCTAGACAAATCTGCCTCAGTTCTTACAGTCAAACCTGGGTAGGTAGCCCCACCTAAAATTCTTGCAAATGGTTCTCCCCCAATTGTGGGATAACTGAAATTTGAAGATCTCCATGCCCTGATCCATTTGACCACGTCTTATTCTTAGTATGTCAGAGATAAAAGATACCACTCAAAGCAATCATAAGTTTCTAGGATCTTGATCTATTTATAAAAATTCATTTTGTAGTGAGGGAAAAAAATCACTGTGAGTTAAAATATCAACATTATGCCTGAGAGAAAAAAATTTACAATTTTCCTCTTCTATCAACTGATATTGGAGAGGATAGCAAGTTTCCAGAAGAGAGGGTGAAAAGAGACCATATTGCAATTTAATTCAAGGCAGGAAACTTCTATCAAGGAGAAAAAAAAATTCAGGATGGGAAATTATACAATGTTGAGCCAGGCTCATTTATGTTCACTATTCAGCAGACATTTATTGAGTACCTATGTAGGGATGAGACCTATAAAAATCACTAAAAACAAGTTGATGCCTAGGGGAATTCAACACTGTGGAAGGGACTCACAGACACTCAAGTAAGAAACTCAAATATTTTAACTGGCTTATGTTCTGCATTATACAACAATGGTTGGCAGAACTTTAAAATCCTGTATAGACTGGGCAAAGGCTATTCCCCTGAACACTTTCATGTCCCCCTCATTTCAACCCCCTTTTGAGATCCCCAAATCTCAGATTCATCGATCAAAGATTTAATGCTGGGCATAGTAGAGGTTTTGCCTTTAGGATTGTTATTTATTTCTATTTTTGTTTGTTTGTTTTTGGGTCACACCCAGCAGTGCTCAGGGGCTACTCCTGGCTCTTCACTCAGAAATCACTCCTGGCAGGCTCAGGGAACCATATGGGATGACGGGATTTGAACCACCGTCCTTCTGCATGAAAGGCAAACACTCTACCTCCATGCTAGCTCTCCGGCCCCGTTGTTATTTATTTCTAAGAACAACTACATCTGCAGAAGGTAAAATGAGAATAATCTTTAATATAGATGGTGTCCAGTGGAAACATTTACAGTGATGGAAATTATTTATTTCTCAGGTAGCATGTAGAGGACAATTTATGTTTTCAGAACTCTGAGCCCTTTCATAAATTATACTTGTTATATTTTATTGTTTTCATCATTGTGTGACTACCTCTCTTGATGACAGCATGCAGAAGTCTGAATTTAAGCAAAGAAAACACTATTGGCTCTATAAGTGGGAACTGCATTGATGCTAGTGATCTAGACTTTTCTCGATCTAAGGACTCAAAGTCACTAGGATTATTTGATGGTATAATATATGATATATTATACATAATATATCATATGATGGTATGGTATATATTATATTATTATTATTATATGTCTGTACGCTTCTCTACTGTTTCAGCCTTTGGCAATATTTCCTGTTAACCTCCTGGTTATCATGTGCATTCAGACAGCGCTAGGCTTATAATTCCTCGGTATCAATATCATTATCAGTGTTAGTATCAATATCAGATTAGTGTTCTGCTTCTGTGAACTGCGCTGGCGAAAGTCACATGACCATCCAGAACCAATCACTGAAGCCAGGCAGGTGGTATGTGGTGATTGGTCAAGTCTGAGTCACAGGCCTACCCCTACCATCTTTCATCCACACTACTAGGCCCAAGAATTGGGAGGTATATGTAAGAGAAACTGAGGTACTCTCATCAAAAGGAATAATGATACTGCACAAATAGAGCAGATGTTCCCCAAGACTTTCACATATCCAAAATATCTGAATAGACAAAAAGTTTTGTTTCTGATTGTAAAAGTAAATGTGCATACTGTTCACCATTTAGAGGAGAAGAAACTTCACAAATATTCTACAAAGTTAATGAAGAGTTCATTTTTGGTATGTTCCTCTTTTTCCTCTACATATGGTCAGGTTTCCTTTTCCTCTCTGTAAGATTTTATCATACTGCTGGGTTTTTAACCAACATTTTCACCAATCATAATATAATCATTATACCAGTCCATCATAAGTTCTTTAGAAACAGAAAGTATAAGGCAAATTGATTTTCAGTTGTATGCATGTGCCTTAAACTCTGGATGTTAATTTTTTTTCTTTGCTTCCCCTCTGCCCCAGCTTTCATAAATCAATTGGTGATGAACTTCCTTGCTTTTGATGACTTGTTTAGGAGTATTCCTAGAGGTTGAAGGATATAATCCTTTGCAAATTTGCTACTTGGGGGGGGGGGCACACCAGATGGTGCTCAGAAATCGGTCCTTGCAGACTCAGCAGGATCATATAATATGCTGGGTATTGAACCTGGGTGCATCCCAGGTTGGCCGTGTGCAAGGCAAAGGGCCCCTGTAAGGTTGCTACTTAATAGTCCTTGGGACCGGAGAGATAGCATGGGGGCCCGGAGTTATAGCATGGGGGTAGGGTGTTTGTTTTACATGCAGAAGAATGGAGGTTTGAATCCCGGCATCACGTATGGTCCCCCAAGACTGCCAGGAGCAATTTCTGATCCTAGAGCCAGGAGTAACCCCTGAGTGCTGCTGGGTGTGACCTTTCCCCCCCAAAAAATAGTTCTTGATTATCTAGTAACCATTTGAAAGTCTTTAACCCATAAAATAGAAGAAATTGGCCATCCCTAGCCATGCTTGGATCTTATTCCTGGCTCTCTGCTCTGGGATCACTCACTCACAGCAGTACTTGAATTGGAGGTATTCTGCAAAAGCTAGACATTTGAATCGGCATCTGCAGCAGCCAAGGCAAGAACCTTAACCTCATACTATCTTTCCAGCCTGATAGATTTTTTTTCTGTTGTTTTTGGCTTGGAGTCAACACCAGAGGGGTTCAGGAATTATTCCTGGCTCTGTGCTAAGGAATCGCTCCTAGTAGGCTCAGAAGACCATATGTGATGCCAGGAATTGAACAAGGGTTGGCCACATGTAAGGCAAGTACCCAACCCTCTATAATATCCCCCCACTTTCTCAATAAATGAATTCTTTTTTTTTATTTTTGGGTCACACCTGGCAGCACTCAGGGGTTACTCCTGGCTCTATGCTCAGAAATCACTCCTGACAGGCTTGGGGGACTATATGGGATGCTGGGATTCGAACCAATGACTTTCTGCATGAAAGGCAAATGCTTTACCTCCATGCTATCTCTTTGGCCCCACAATAAATGAATTCTTATTGGTGGGTTCTAGACTAATAATCACCATCTCACAGCTTTAAAAAAAAGAAATACATACGTTTAGTTAAACCTTCATTTGAGGGGCTGGAGCAATAGCATAGTGGTAGGGTGTTTGCCTTGCATGTGGCCAACACAGGATGGATCCCAGTTCAATTCCCGGCATCCCATAGTCTACCAGGAGTAATTTCTGAGTGCAGAACCAGGAGTAACCCCTGAGTCCTGCCAGGTGTGACCCAAAAAACAAAAACAAACAAACAAAAAACCTTCATTTGACATTTATTGGGCACCTACTATGTGCCAGCTGGGCTACAATTGGGTTCAAGAATGCTAAGCTAGATAAGATACAGATGCTGCTTTCCTAGACCTTATAGCATAAGTCTCATAAAGGGGTCAGAAACAGGCACCCTGATAGAGTTATGTGCAAGGTTATGTTTGAATAGAGACATGCACCTACCATATATCATACTATAAATGCCCCAATTAAATTTCTCTAACAGGGAGGCGATTCAGTCGGACTTATCAAGAGAAGCAGATCAAATAGAAAGAATGGTGCACGCAGTAGAGGGCACACAGACTCCAAGTACTCAAGGCAGGAAATAGCCTATGAAGAACCGCATGTAGTTCTCACAATTAGAGAAATGGGGCCCATGAAAGAGGGGGAGAGTTGAGACCATAGAGATAAACAAGAGCCAGACAGGCCAAGAAATGTGAACTTCATCCTCTGGGCCTTGAAGAGTCACTCAAGGACTTTATGCTGGGACCAGATGTGATAAGGCTGACATTTTGGAAAGGGAGCGGGAAGTTCTGAAGGATGAATTAAAAAAGGTCAAAACTTAAAACCAGAAATAAAGCATATGGAGCTTAAATGTGGTTATCCCTGGGAGAACAGTGACCAGAACTAAGCCCGCATTAGTGAGAATGATGAAAAGAGATCAGCATGAGGGAGGTTCTGCAACTTATTTTTGCCTTGCTCACAACGGTGTTACAGAAGCTGGGTGGAAACAAGGATCCTCAATTTATTCTCAAAATTCTTTTATGTGGGGGAGGGGGTCATGGGCCACTCCAGACAATAGTCAGAATTTATACTGCTCTGTACTCAGAGATCACTCTTACCATCATTGTCCAGTAGATTTGATGCAGTGGCAGGAATGAGTCTAAGGACAGCTGTATGGAAGGCAAGTGCCCTTCTTATTCACTGTACTATTTCTTCAGCTAACGTATGCTATAAACCAAAATGGGTTGTCCTGTAATTTAGCAGGAAGGTAGGTGTGGAGCAGAACAGGAAGGATCTGGAGTGGAGCCTGGTGGGACAGAGGTACTCATGAATCTCTCAAATGTTAGCCTGGAGTTCAGCATCAGGGATGGCGCTAGCCTGAGATAGGGGTGAAATCACCTCAAATGGGAGTGCACAGCACAAAGGAAACAAGGAGCTACCATTGAGAGATCAGTAAAAAAAAAAAAAAAAAAAAAAAAGAGGCAGATCCCTGGAAGGGGCGTGTGTGCTGTATCTTATCTCTTAGCTAGGTCAGAGTAGATAAAGGTGGAAAAGTTTACAATTACAATTTGTGATAATAGGGATGGACCAGGTGGAGCACCATTCTCCATTCTTTATATATAAGAATTCATTTAATCATCACACTAAAACTGTTGGATTAGTATATTCTCCATTTCACAGTACAGGAAAGTAAATAATTTGCCCCAGGTTTGTACCCAATTTTGTGATAACTCACTTCCTGGATTAACCTAGAGATCTTAAAAGTCTCAAGCTTAAGTTCCTGTCCAGACAGACACACATGCACGCAGTTAATGGGGCCAGAATTCAGACAATAAGTGGGTTGAGCAATACCTAGACATGCAGAGAAGCAATAGATTATTCTTGTTAAGTTTTCAGGAAATGTAATGATCTAAGGAAAAGGTGGATGGGAGATCAAGGGGGAGACCTAGGGCTTTGAGCAGTTTGTGGAGATGAAAGCACTGGAGGATCCAGTGGTTGGGAGAACATAATGGAAAAGAGGAAATGGAAACAATAGAAGCCCAAATGGAGGCATGAACCTTAGAAAACAGAAAGTACAAGTCCAGTGAGAATTGGGAGAACAGAGTAAGCCATATTTAAAACCCTAGATTCTTACCTAGCTCTTTCTTTAAGTAGTTGAAATTTGACACTCAAAGATGACTTTGCTGTAATTACTAGTAATCAAAGCAAAGAACTTCCTACGCCTGACACATTGTACTAAATAAATAAATAAACAAGGTGATAAAGTCTCTTTTTTTGTTGTTGTTGTTGTTGACTGGTCCTACCCTGCAATGCCCACGACTTACCCCTGGCTCTGCACTTAGGGATCACTCCTGGCAGGGCTACAGGACCATCTACTGTCTTTTATCTAAATCCTTGCTTTCTTTCCAGAATTGGAGTCCTTCTAAATGTCTGTCACACTGATTGCTATAAATCCTCACAGTGCATGTTTCAGATATTTCTTTAAGCCACCTATCTTTTACAGCCTTATATTGAAATTATTTTTCTTCCCCCCCCCCCTTGCAACCAAATAATATATTCTTTGAGAAAGCTGCTATAATGCAACTGAGGAGGAGCTCACTGTAGGACTGCTCCCAAATCAAGTCCTGCACACAGTAGGCACTGTCAGGTATAAGTGGAAGTACTGACAAATCATGCCCTTGGATGTCTTTTTCTATGGTTTAATTTGTATTTAAGTTTCTATGTACTCCTATGATTAAAAATGAATTTATATTGAAGAGACCTAAATTTATCTTTCTTGCTGTTGTCATGAATTTTTATAATCCAAATCTTTTGTATTATTTGGGTGGAGGGCATCCCAGCAGGGTCACTCTTGGCTGTGTGCTCAGGTTTTGCTCATGGCAGTACCATAGAAGGAATCTGGGTCTTCTGCATACAAAGCACCCCAGCTCATTGAGCTCTCTTGCCAACTCCCCGATTTCTGTCTGAATCTTATAGGAAATGTCATGGCCTTCTGACACATTCCTTTCAGCTTGATAAAGAAGTCACATTGTAGGAGAGAGAAAGAAAAACTTGCCTTAAGATCAAAAGCATTAAATGATTGAGTAAATACAAAGAGTAAAAGTATATTTAATAGACACATAATTCAGATAAATTAGTCTCCTGATTGGTGGAGGTGGGAAGGAACAGAATTGTTTCATGTACATACAATTTGAAAAAATTGCTGATAAGAAGGAACAAGAGAAAAAAAAAAAAAAAGAAGGAACAAGAGAAGTAGTAGTTCAAAGAACTAAGTACATGCTTTGCATGCAGAAAGTCCATGTTCAATTCCTGGTACCAAAAGTCCATTGAGCATTTTGGAGATTGATTCCTGAGCACAGAGTTTGGTGCTCTCCCACTATCTCTTTGTAGCCCAATAAATTCCCCCCAAATAATACTGCTAACAAGAGGCCAGGCACATAGCTTAGCAGTAGAGTGCTTGTCTTACATTGACAAGGTTTCGTTCAGAACTGAAAAAAAGGGGCCGGGCGGTGGCGCTGGAGGTAAGGTGCCTGTCTTGCCTGCGCTAGCCTAGGACGGACCGCGGTTCGATCCCCCGGCGTCCCATATGGTCCCCCAAGAAGCCAGGAGCAACTTCTGAGCGCATAGCCAGGAGTAACCCCTGAGCGTCACAGGGTGTGGCCCAAAAACCAAAAAAAAAAAAAAAAAAACTGAAAAAAAAAAAAGGCAAAGCAATGATTTAATGATTTGAGATTAAGGACTTAGTCCTCATTCTTGATTGCTAGAAATTATTTCCACGGTAGAAACAATAGCAATATAAGCATGGCCTGTTATACTGATCCTGTAACACAAACTATCCCCAGAGATAGAAGGAGTTTGCCCACAGAACACCAGCGATTAAATTAACTGTGGAAGGAGGGTGGGGAAGGAGGAAGTTGACTGCAGACTGCAATAAAGAAGCTTTTAAAAATAAACCTGATGTTATTTTTAAAAACATACCTGCGGGACCAGAGAGATAATACAATGAATAAAGCACTTTTCTTGCATTGCAGTGGGCCTGAATTCAATCTCCAGCACCCCATATGGTCCTCTGTGTCATTCCAAGAGTGATTCCTGAGTGCAGAGCCAGGAGTAAACCCTAAGCACAGCCAAGTATCAACCCCCCCCCCCAAAAAGGCAAAACAAACAAAAAACAAACATATCAGGGTATAGGCAGGATTAAAGGCAATCCAGGATGACTACTTATCCTGATCACAGAAAATGGAGAAATGCCTCTCAAACTGCTACTCAATTTCTGCTGGAAATCAGATCTCTTCTGTCATTGACACTCTTTAGAAAAGAAATGCCTTAGAGAATATGGCTACAGGAATTAAGTCTTTCTAGCTTTTATGAGAGCGTGAACAGGAAGAGAAAGGCTAAGTGAAGGAGGATGGAGTGAAAACAAAAGGAGTGAGACAGAATAAAAACATTTGCACATTCAATTGTAATTGATAATACAACTCAATAATATTAATTGACTTAAACATTTAAAAAATTCTGGAGTAGGGGTTAAGGTACTTGTCTTGCATGTGCTCAGCCCTAGGTTAATTTTGGCACTGCATATGGTTCCCCAAGCATCACCAAGGATTACATAATTACATATGAGCACAGAGCCAGGAATGACCCAGAATACCCCCAAATCTTTACCAAAAGTCATTATAATAAAATGATTATGTATTTCTGTTATTCATGACATAATAATTAGGATTCCTCTTCTTTCTTCTATAAAGTACCTTTACGATTCATTAAGAAAAAAGTGGCCCAGCTACTCTACTAAGTTCCTAAAGAAAGACACTTCCCAGGTAGTCTTCTCTGGATTGAAAACTCTGAGGCCTTCTCAGAGTGAGTGGGAAAGATTGCCCTTTCTACCTGAAGCCATATCAGCCCACTCCCACCCCAACAGTCTATGGCCCAGTTCCACAATTTAACACTATTAAAACTGCCAAGCCACCAAATCTGTTTCAGGTCTATAGATCCTAGGCTGTGTCATTGCTTGTGACCAGGCGATACTTCAGAATTTCTAGTGTGTCAGTTCACTAAGATCACAGAATACCTGATGGGAAAGTTATACAGAAGATCTTTAAGCTTAATGATCCTAAACAGTAACACAAGACTCAACTCTCACCAACCACAGACTAGAAAGTCCAGAGACAATGAGTTTAGTAACACAATGAAGAGATATAACAATGATCACAAGTTGACCCTTCTTGACCTAAGTTTTGATAATTCCATTTGCCTTTGTGTTGTAACAAACAATATGAAGTAAATTTGTGCCTGCAAGGGGACAAGCTAGGGTGGTGAATGTGAAACTGGGAACACTGGTGGTAGAATTGGTGTTTGAACATTTAATTCCTGAAACAACTATAATAAACAACTTGGTAAATTGTGGTATTATTTTTTTTGGTTTTGGTTTTTGGGCCACACCAGTGACACTCAGGGGTTATTCCTGGCTATGTGCTCAGAAATCACTCCTGGCTTGGGGGACCATATGGGATGCTGGGAGATTGAACCACAGTTCGTCCTAGGCTAGCGTGGTAAGGCAGACACCTTATGCCCTGCGCCACCACTCTGGCCCCTCTGATAAAATTCTTAAAAGACTAATACATCATAACCATGTTGAAGTATAATAATAATAAAGATAACTAATATGTTTTAGGTAATAATGATGTGTCATGAGCTCACCTTAAAGCTTGCTTGTATTTTGTTTATTTTAGGGCCATCCCCCACTATGCTTAGTGCTTACTCCTTGCTCTGTTCTCAGGAATCACTTCTGGAGGAGCTTAGGGAACCATATGTGGTACTGGGATCAAACAAAGATCAGCCATATGCAAGAAAAGTACAGTAACCCCTTATTCTATCTCTCTCATCCATTGCTTATATAATTGTTTCTTCTCCAAATGCCCCTAGAAGATGACTCTATTATTTCCCACCTCTTACAGATGAGGAGAGGAAGAGAGCTGGGTAGATAGCCCATTTTATGCTCATGTGCCTAACTGTTCACCTCAAAGCACCTTTAAGCTCTTTATTTGTATCCCTGGAGGATTATGAGTACTGCCAGACCTGAGCACTCAACAGTGTCTGAGAAACATTATGAATCAGCTCAGAATACCCAGTACTACTGAGTATAGCACCATAAAAATAATTAAAAAGCATGTTACAATTGGAGCAATATGAACCCTGAAAGACTATCAAGATATTAAGCACAAATGTACTTTTTAGGTATGGAGATTACATATATGCTAATATTTAAATGCAAGTCCTAACCTGGAAAGATAGTATAGAGATTAATGCTATGACTTGCACACAGCTGACCTTGGTTAGGTTCCTGGTGAGTAAAGTAAAATGCAGTCCTGGAGTAAATAGGTTGCCTAAAGCATCATGTTCCTCTGGGTAGCCCAGGTAACCTGTGCACTACAGAGATGGAGCAGCCACATATATACTCCTACCCTGGCATTAAACCCTGATCTATTTGGCAAAGAATCACCTGGAGAGAGGACCAGAGATACAATACAAAGGGCATGATGGGTGCTTGCCATGCCTATGCTTGCAGCTGACACTGGTTCAATCCCCAGCATCCCATATAGCTCTCCAATCCCACCGGGAGTAATTCTTGAGCACAGAGGCAGGAAGTAACCTGTGAACACTGCCTGTGTTGTTCCCAAAATACAAGACAGGGGCCGGAGTAATAGCACAGCAAGTAGGACTTTTACCTTGCGAGAAGTGACCCTGGTTTGATCCCCAGCATTCCATATGGTCCCTGAAGAATTACCAGGAATGTTCTCTGAGCTCACAGCCAGGAGTAACCCCTGAATACCACTAGGTTTGACTAAAAAAAAAAAAAGAACAGAAAAAGAATCACCAGGAGAAACCCCCGGGGCCCTAAGCACTGTTCAGAAGACTCCTTCCCCTTACAAAAAAGGAGTGTTCATATTGTATGTAGATAATAGAGGATTTTCCATTAAATATAAACCATCTAAAGTTTTCTTTCAAATAACCTAATAAGAAGTAGTATCTTAGTGGTAAAGCACTTGATTTCCATGTGTGAGGTGCTACCTTAGATCCTCAGAACTATATGTAACAAACAAACAATATGCATTGGATGTTGGGAATGGAATTAGATAAAAATATAGATGAGAGACCAGAGTGGTGGTGCAAGCGGTGAGGCACCTGCCTTGCCCACACTAGCCTAGGATGGATCAAGATTTGATCCCCCAGTGTCCCATAGGGTCCCCCAAGCCAGGAGCGATTTCTGAGCACATAGCCAGGAGTAACCTTTGAGCATCACTGGGTGTGCCCCCCCCCCAAAATATATATATATATATACACACACATATAGATGAAGAGGATCAGAGATTGCTGAAACTGAGAAGGATTGGGAGAAGAGGATATATCATTTATTACACTAGGGTATTAAGGAGGCTAAAGAAATAGTTCTGGATAAGGTACTTGCGTTGCACTCAGCCAACCCTGGTTTGATCCTTTGCACCATATATAGTGCCCTAAACCTTATCAGCAGTGATCCCTGAACACAGAGTCAGGAATAAGTTCTGGTCACAACTTAATGTGGCCCCAAACCATTGGAACTATTTAACTTTATCTGCAAACAACAATTTCAGTAAATTTTGTTTATTACATTGAACCAAATACTGAAAGCCGTGGGGGTGACTGAGGCCCGTGGACTGAGCTATCCATCCTCCAGTGGCATCCTTTTTTCAAATAAATATTTTGCCTTTGATGATCTTGGGATTCTATCTAGGCTCCAATATTTTAGGCTTCTCTAATTTAGGAGAAATACTTGAAGAAGTATATGATCCAAGAAGAAAATGCAACATCACTCACAGTTCCTCTTTAACCTCAGGCACCACATTATTTTTATTTCACTCCTCATTCTATCTTGGCAACCTTGGAAAAATTATTATTCCTGGCACCTCAGTTTCCTCATCTGTAAAATAGGGTTAGAAAAAAGCTCAAAAGCCCCTCAGAGTGACCCGAGTTCATGGCTGTCAAGTGCTAAAAACAGAACTGGTATGTAGTACGCAACCCATAACAATAACTATTTTTAACATCTTAATTTTATAGTTATTAAAATGGATTGTAGTACAGTGAGATGTGTTTTAGTCATCTGTTTCAATAAACAACAGAGCCAGCAGTTACCATCAATCCAGCGCTACTTCCTCTCAAATTGCTCTCTAAGAGCATCATTATGAAAAAGAGCAATTATGAAAAATTATACTAGCTGATCATTGAGGGGGACCAGGTAGAATTCACAGACTCAGGCAGTGATCAGAAACATTGGTTGTTAACACAAAAACTTTGTCAGCCTCACAGTCTCTGGATCTTGGAGCCAGCCGGCATCTCTCCCAGACTGCCTGGAGCCCACACAGTTCAGCCCCGGAGCACTGAATGGCTGAAAGGTAAATTACATGAGGCTGTAAGAGGCAGTCCAATACAGTGAGGACAGGGCCCCCCTTTTGTTTGCAAACTGAAAACTTCAAGCCATATACACTGGAGCTCATGCAAAGAACCAAACCTCTTGTGCAGGCTAACCTCAGGCAACCCATTTCTTTTCCAAAGGAAAGTCACTGTGAACAATTTTTGCAACAAAATTGTTGTCCACCATCTTTAGCATCTGTTCTCTGTAGCATTTGTCTGTCATCTCAGAATTACTACTACTATTATTATATTTTACTGATACTTTCAATACAATGCATCTCTATATGTTCACACAGTGTTTAAAGGTATGTCACTAAAAAAACAGAAAAGTTGTCAGAATAACATATGTATTACGATTCAAATTATGTTAATAAGTCAAATCAAAGTTGCGGTTGATTTGACCATTTTGACTAACAAAATGGCAATTTTATATGGTTTCACTTCATCTATCACCATATCCCAGAAAAAACATGCAGCAATTTGTCATCTATGTTCATCTGTGATAAAATAAGTTGATTTAGGGGCTGGAGCAAATAGCACAGTGGGTAGAGCAATTTGTCTTGCATGCGGCCGAGCTGGCATCCTATATAGTCCCCAGAGCTTGCAAGGAGTAATCCCTGAGTGCTGCCAGCTATGGCCCCCAAACAAAACAAAATAAAACAAAAACAAAAAAGTTGATTTAAAGAAGGAAGGCAACTTGGAGGTTCACTGCTTTCTGTTTCTTCTTGTGCTCTTTGAATTTTTATTCAACAATGCTCATGTATTTTATAATTAAAAAACAAAGTGACGCTTTGCCAAATTTAGCTCTGCCAAATATTTTCTGGAATGAACTTAGGCATTAATAAATATTTATGTCAAATTAACATTCTTAGCCTCCAATATGTTCACATTTTGCATGTATGAGGGCTACACACTTCAGATATCACAAATTCCCAGGTTTCCATTGATTCATTTCAGTATTCCTCCCAGTGTGATACTCTATGTCAACCTTATCTAAGTATTCATTGGGGTGAGGGTGGGGGTTCGGATAAAAAGACATCCAAGAAGTAAACAAGTTTAGTTAGAAAGCTGATAGTCCAAGAGGAGGGTACAGATAAAGATCTGAGGGCTCTTAATGTAAATTACCAGAACATGGGTGCCCATAGGGAACTCAGAGTACTTTATACAGTCTTTTATCTTTCACCCCACCCGGAGGAAGACAATCTTCTTACCCTAGTATCCTCTTTTCTCAATATATCCTCTTACAAAATGTAAAGCCCCCTTTGATTTGGTTAGCATTAGGTAGGAACTTGTCATCCGCCCTTCTTCTAATGATTGATTATTCCAGAGCAGTAAATATTCTACTTTGAGGATAGTTTGAGCTCTTTGTCCACGAGGCAGTCAGTCCCTGTCCCCATGCTGTTTCTCTAATGTCTGTCTCTTTTTTGTAATCCTCGAGGTGAACTTGAACCAGGCATGTTCACCTGGAGCTGGACTCCAGCAGTGGCTCCTAGTCAGGGACCTGGAGCAGCAGGAAATGTCTATTGTCGACTTGGATCTGTGAGACCGAAGAAAACCATGGATCCAGAACAGAAAATGGGGTACCCCCAGCAAGTGAACACATCTTTAAGGGGGACTGTTCTGGGAATTTGTTAATCAGGCTTATCGTGGGGAATAGTACTTCTAAAGAAGAGGAGTACATTCGGCTCCTAAGATCACTAATGTGCAATACAAGAGTAAAAATTAAAAAGGAGGCCTTTCAACAGCTACTTCAGGCTATAAAGCAGCAATGTAATCCGCCGTATTTACAAGAGACCTTAGATTTGAAGGAATGAAAGTTATCTCAGAATTAAGAAAAGCCCACGCATAGTCCAGGGGCCTCTCTAATTCCGTGTGGTCTTTATGTCACCTGATTTTGTCACCATTAGAACCATTACAGAAAAATCATAAAGACCACAGGCAAAAGAGGAAAGTAAGGTAAAATTTCAGAAGATTGTCTTTCTTGGGGATGGGTGACAGATAAAAGATGTACACAGGACTCCAGTTGGGGTTTTGGTAATTTACATTAAGAGCCCTCATATCTTTATCTGTACCTCCTCTTGGACTATTAGCTTTCGAACTAAACGTGTTCACTTCTTGATGTCTTCTTATCCCACAAGGGGATGATAATAATGAGGATAACTTTTGGTTCGTTTTATATGAAGACAGCATTTTTATAATGAAAGCCATATTCCTAGGCCCTATAGACCAAGTTAGGGGTCTCCTATGTCATGAGTGTGACTCTTAACATGGTATTTCTCATACTAGATTATAATCCCCTGTTTACCTGTATCTGTGTCCCCACACACACTCACTCAGATCATCCTGCTTCACAATCAGCTAGAAAGATATCATCCAGCACAATTGGGGTGCATCCATATTTATTAAATGAATGGAAGCTGGTGTGAGTCAGAGAAAGCAAACTCTTTCCATCAAGTTCATTTTTATCTCAAAGAAAATTCGTGCCAAGATTCTAGCAATGGCAGAGCAGAGCTTTAAAAAAAAAATCACTCATGAGATAGTTCAAGGACAGAAAGAGCTAAAATCAGCCTCAACTTCTTCCCGTTGTGTTCAAAGCTTGGTAACTCTTCAACATGTATTAAATGTTAATAAGCAGCTCTCTGGGTCAGTGGGTTAAGTAATAGCGCTGGTGGGAAGGTGAGAGGTGAAGAAATACACAGAAATTACAATCATAGACGGCTTGACTTACTAGATCGCAACTGGTATAATGGCGTGCAAATGATTTAACCATGTTCTCTCCCTCATCTCAGAGAGCAGGCTTGATCAAGAGACAGCTTTCACTTTATTCAGGCCTCAGCAGAGTCTGGTAATTCTGAAAAATATCAGAAGGCTTTGCTTCCAGGGTTGGGTCACCTTCTTAGGGAAATCTGGAAAAAAAAAAAAAGAAGAATGAAAGAAAATCACTAAATTGAACAAGTTGTCAGGAGCTGACTATAAGTTTGTGGTTCATTCCTTCCTCTTTGCATCTGACCATTTGTCTGTTCTTTCTCACAAAGGCCAAGTAAAGAAACAAAGGGAGTTTTGTGAACACCAACTTGCCGTGCCTGTATTGCAGTGCAAAAATAATGAGACCAGTTGATTTTTCCTGGGTTCTTACCGTGTGCCAAGAACCTTACTGAAATTCTTGGTGATGTGAAAGAAACTGGTTTTTCCTACTAGGGCATATTGACAATGTTTGGAGATAGTTTTCCTTGTCACAGTTAAGGAAGAGAGGAGAATAGGGGGGTGATGATTATGGCAATTAGTGGATTGAGGAGTTCGAATCTAACACATATACCTTTTAGGAACTTGGGGGGCAAGTGACCACTTTTTTTTCTTTGTGAAAAATGTGAATTCAGTGTGCACTGCTGCTCTGAGTCTCTT
Source organism: Suncus etruscus (assembly GCF_024139225.1). Lineage (NCBI taxonomy): Eukaryota > Metazoa > Chordata > Mammalia > Eulipotyphla > Soricidae > Suncus > Suncus etruscus. Next base: position 45,261,932 of record NC_064863.1, on the reverse strand, counting down.
TAACAGCTAAAGTAACTGGATTGTTAACATAATATTGATGTAGTGTTCTTCATAGTAAAGTTTCTAAAAAATATTTACAAAGCCGTTGGTGACTGTTATTATTATCCAGAATAAGAGCAAAGTAATGACCGAGGAAAACCTGCCTTTCCTTTGCCCATGGAATTTTCCTTTAGCTGTGGAACAGTGGGCAGAAGGTGTCTTAAGGTATGTGAAATTCATGAAACAACCTTCTTTTCCTTATCAGCTCTCCTTCTCCGTATTTTAAATTGAACATTTTAAGAGAATCGAGCATTTAAGTACCTCTGCACCAGTACAGGGCAATAGTTCCAAACCCAGCAATAACCTATTTCACATGTTTATAATTTTATTTTATACAGAAGGGCTTCTTTCCCCTCTTTCCAAGTCCTCAAAGGTCTTTCACTGACTCCACTGAAAATCACCCTTTTCTGTGAAGTTGAAAGAGGTTACATGCAGGATGGACCAATAAAAGAGTTTGGAAATATTACTAAAAGTATTATGTTTTCCCCCTTCTCTGTGGGGTATGTTTGCTTCGCTCCTCCTTGTCATAATAAGATTTCTTGTGAATTAACTTATGTTTACATTTGATTTGAGAGTGCTTTCAGGTCTTTGTCTGTACCAAAATTGTGTCTATTTGCAGCAAAGCAAACAAAGATGTTGAGGACCATTCAGACCCCTAAATATTACCTGTTGCATAGCCACCCTGCCTCAATGCCCCTACTTTGTGGCCATCCCTACAGTCTTGCCCAACTTCTTAGAAGTAGAAGAGGCAAATAGGAGAGAAGAAAAGGAAAAGGATCTTGAAAATGAAAAAATTAGAGGAAAAGTCCTTAGATAGTTGAACAGTGGTATTCTTTCTTTAAATATTTTTACTACTTTTAAATAAAAGAATATGTTAGAGTAAAATAATAGATGTGCTTTAATAAATAATTCATCAATTAAGAAGAACTGCTCAACTTAACCATTAAATTAACATTAAGGGGCCGGATAGGTGGCGCTGGAGTAAGGTGTCTGCCTTGCAAGCGCTAGCCAAGGAAGGACCGCGGTTCGATCCCCCGGTGTCCCATATGGTCCCCCCAAGCCAGGGGCGATTTCTGAGCACATAGCCAGGAGTAACCCCTGAGCGTCAAACGGGTGTGGCCCAAAAACCAAAAAAAAAAAAATTAACATTAAATCACACTTTCAAACAAAATATAAATGAGTAGTTTATATTACTTTCTATTTTTTATATTACTTTCTATTTTATACCGAAGACAGAAGATAATAAACCCTCAAGTTAAAATTTTCAAAAAATATTTTGACTGAATGACCTCTAAATCAAGCTGTAGCCTTCAAGTATATTTTTCTAAAATCAAAATATAATTCTAAGGACTATTTCAGAAAGCTTCAATAGCTTTCAGTGTTACCTTGAAAATAATATTTCAATGCCTTACCATGGCATTTAAGGCCCTTCTTGATTTGACTATTTTATTTCTTAAAAATTATAATTTCTTTTTTTTATGCAAGAACTTTAGCTTCAGAATTTTCCAAATATTTGTTATTATTGTTAGGTCTTTTTGTGTCAATGCTTCTTATCATTTTTTTCCTGTTCAATCCATCTCTGTATGCCCAATTGAAACAATATCCTCTTATCAAGTCTGTAACATCCATTTCTCAAGAATGGAATTCTTTAAAGCATCTAATGGGTGGACTGTGGAGATGTCTCATGTGTCAGACCACATGTCTAACATGTGCAAGATCCTGAGTTCTATTCCCTTCATAACTGGCCCATGCAGAGCTGAGCTCTGTAGGGAATGTCCCCTGCTAAAAACAATAATGATAACAAAATGTACAATTTCTGTTACTTGCACAAGTCTGTGACTCTATTCAGTTTCTGGGTTCAAATATTATCTATCTTTTGTAATATAGACTCAGGCTCATAACTGGGGACCAAAAAATGTTTGATTTGAATTGAGTTCAGTGACCATAGAGAATATGTTTTTCACATTAAATTGCCCTGGGAAGCTAAGTATAGTATACTTAAGCCAGCTACTCTTTGTGTTTGGCAAATTTTGAAGGCATTTAGGTGGAAGTGGTGTGCAAAATATACCCCAAATAAGCAGTTTCCTTACATCTACAGTATTCAAACAGATTGAATAGTATTCCAAACAAAAGCTCCTCAATCCTCAGACCCACCTTTAGACCGAAGATGTTTCTGAAAAAGCGAAAAGCATTTGCTCACTTTTTGTTTTCCCAAGAAAGCTACTTCCTTTCAGTTCTTTCAGTCATATAGTCATTATAATATTGGTACAAGAATTTTAGACTTCACACCATATAAGGTTCATTATATTTTGTAAAAATACCTAGCAATTTAGAAATGTCTTTACCCTTGAAGCAAAGGCACATAACCAGTGGTCTAAACATACAGCTAAATAGGGCTCATGTGGGTATATTGTACTAAGGGTATATTTGAAAAACAGAAACTTTAGCCCTTTGCATTCTTCCTCCAGGCTCTATTCTCTGGCTTCTTCCTTAAAAACTCCTTCTGCCCTGGGAAAAGAACAACACAAGTTGTTTTTCAGAGACAAACATTGAGAATGAATGAAGCAGTATACTGAGGAGCAAGTGAGGCACAGACCTGATGAAGATGGCATTTCATCCTGAAAATGCTATCTGAGATGAGAACACTGACAAATGACTGTGAGACAAACGTCAAACATCTATAGTAGTTCTAGACAACAAGTAGAAGCAGATGTAAGAGCAGGTGAGCAAAAGTCCAGCTACTGTTAAAATATAAGGCCGTGTGGCCATTTGAAAAAAGAGATTAGGTAAAAAAGAGCTCAATGGGCTGGGCACATGCTTTGCATGTGAAAGACTTGGGTTCAAAGGGTTCCCTGAGCACTGCCAGTAGTTCCTGAGTACTGTGGTATGGCTCACAAATTATGAATTGATAACTAAAATACAAGAAAAATGTGGCTAGTCTACCCAAGTGACAGTTGCTAGGGAAGGATGAGAGGTCTTTCTTTGGCCCAAATTTCCAATTTTCCAAGAAAAGTTGAAAGCATAGATTTTGATGGGGGATAGCTCTTGAAAAGGAAACATTTTTGAAAATCATTTTCACCCATTATCTAAGTCTAGGTAAAGCCAATTTTCAGGTTGGATGTGACCTGGGGACCCTAGTTTACAGTTGTTTGAGACATTTAGCTCATCTCCTTCATTTCTGCAGATGGTGAAACTGCAAGTCCAATTGAGTTCACCCATGGTTGGAAGCAAAAAAGGTGACTATAGGGCCAGAGAGATAGCATGGAGGTAAGGCGTTTGCCTTGCATGCAGAAGGACGGTGGTTCCAATTCTGGCATCCTATATGGTTACCCTAGCCTGCCAGGAGAAATTTCTGAGTGTAGAACCAGGAGTAACCCCTGAGTGCTGCTGGGTATGACCCAAACCTCCTCCCCCACTAAAAACCCCAACAAAAAACAGCTCCTGTCACTGCTAATTAACTTAAAATTCTTCATCTTGGACCAGGCATTTGAATTGAAGTAAAAGAATAGAAGGAACAAGCCAGCTTGGAGGGTATTTTTGTTTGTTTGTTTTGTTTGTTATTTTTTGGGTCACACTTGACAGCACTCAGTGGTTACTCCTGGCTCTGTGCTCAGAAATCGCTCCTGGGGACCATATGAAATGCTGAGCATCAAACTCAAGTCTGTGCTGGGTCAGCTGCATGCCAGGCAAAAGCCCTACCACTGTGCTACCAATTTGACCCAGCTTGGAGGGCTTTGCCTGCTTCCTGGTCCATGTTAGTTAGAAGGACTATGGCAAGTAGTTCCATTCATATTCTTTCAGAGCCTGGGAGTATTTACCTCTTCCCTCAGCTGACTGAGCATCAGATGAATGTGAGCTGCCTTACAGATTATTGATTTCTATTTTCACCCAAGAACTAAGCAATATGTAGGGCATATATATATATATATGGAGAGAGAGAAAAAGAGAGAGAGAGAGAGAGCCAGGAGTACTACTGAGCGCTGTTGGGTGTGACCCTATGTTTTTGGGTCACACCCAACAGCGCTCAGTAGTTACTCCTGACTCTATGCTCAGAAATCGCTCCTGGAAGGCTCGGGGGACTATATGGGATGCCAGGATCCAAACCACCATCCTTCTGCATGCAAGACAAACACCTTACCTCAATGCTATCTCTCCAGCCCTGCGGCTCCTCTTCTTTTCTCTTTTTCTTCTTCTTCTTCTTCTTCTTTTTTTTTTTTTTTGTTTGTTTTTGGGTCACACCCAGTAGCGCTCAGGGGATACTCTTGGCTCTACACTCAGAAATCACTCCTGGCAGGCTCAGGGGACCATATGGGATGCCGGGATTGGAACCACCGTCCTTCTGCATGCAAAGAAAATGCCCTACCTCCATGCTATCTCTCCAGCCCAGGAGATATACTTTTAAAAAACTAAATTACTTTATTTTATGAGTAGTTTTTAATTCTAGAAATTATCTATTACATTTTTTTAGTTTAGAATTATAATACTGCTTAAGTTTATAGTATTGGTATGCAAAGTTATAGCAACTTTTGCCACCAAAATGCCTGTGACCCTCTATTATTTGTGGATTGACAGTTATAGATTTGGAGCATACTAACCCTCTCTTAGCACAGCTCATGTGTCCAAGACCCTCCTCTTACATTCCCAAGTTTCTTCCTGTCAGCCAATCTCCTCCGTTCTCCCAACCTGGCTGTCTCAGACCTGTAATCCAGAGTTCAAAGTTTATTATCAATTGATATGTTCATTACCTATAATTTGAGAAACTCGACAAATTTTATATCAATGACTAAAATGGAGCTGCTTTAGACTGAGGAATCAATGCAGACCCAACCAAGAATTTCAAATTTATTCTAATCCAGGCAACAAGCTTCATACTTTTCTCCAGTGTTTCAAAGTAGTGTTGCTCACTTAAAAATAACTTGGTTCGGGGCCGGAGAGATCGCATGGAGGTAAGGCGTTTGCCTTTCAAGCAGAAGGATGGTTGTTCGAATCCCGGCATCCCATATGGTCCCCTGTGCCTGCCAGGGGCAATTTCTGAGCATAGAGCCAGGAGTAATACCTGAGCGCTGCAGGGTGTGATCCCCAAAACAAACAAACAAAAAATCTTGGTTCATCTAGGCCTTCAGGAAGTTTGAAGGTGATCATAGATGAGCATAATGTAAAGAGGAGCCACTACACAAAACTAAAATGCCAACTAGAAGAACAGCAGGGCCAGAGAAAGAAATCAAGGTGGGAAGGGAGTTATAGACAGAATAAGATTGAGAAGACTGAAGAGATACATTTGACTAACCCAGGTTTGATCACAACGTCCTGAGCTCTGTCAAGACTAAGCCCTGAGCATAGAGCTAGAAGCACTGATTAAAATTAGGCATGACTCCATTACCTCCACCATCACCATTAAAAGGAAAGAGAACAGAGACTGCTTTAAAGCACTCTTTCCATTCCAAAGAATCTATTTTCTCACATGTTTAGGGGAAAGAAGAGAAAAAAGACTAACCCTGTGTAGTACAACTTTGACTTTCCAATAGTAATTCTGAGTATATTTTTATTTAATAATGAACTTGAACAGCTGTAATAAAATACTTAACTAAGTAATAAATGATAAATTTTTCATAAATTATACTTAAACATTTTCTATGCTAATAGTTCTTGTTTTTTTTTTAACTACAATGTGTAAACATTTAAGGGGAAGCTATGAATTAGATTTTAAAAGAGATGAGTAATTTTAGATGGTGGCATCCATTTCCATAGCCTTACAGTTTATTTTAAGGGACAATTAGTAGCACTTATAAAAATGTATCTAATTGCTAGGCTAAATTAAAATCTGCTGTATTTGGATGATTTTATCCCTCATCGGGCCTATTTTTTCCTCACAGTGACCAAGACAATAAAGGAATAAGGGCAAAGAAAAATTCTAAAAGCCAAATGCTTATAATAAATATAATTATCATTTAAAAAACCAGCCTACATTTGCTTACAGCAATAACTCTTTTTTAGGTCACATAAATAGGGCCAAAATATTTCCTGATCAAATGTAGCCTGCTATCAAATTCAACTGTTCATAGTTATTTCTATTGTTTGCTGACTTAACTTGTTTCCCAAAATCCAGGTTAAAAATTTAGCTTTCACGGGGCCGGAGAGATAGCACAGCAAGGGCATTTGCCTTGCATGCAGAAGGACGGTGGTTCAAATCCCGGCATCCCATATGGTCCCCCGAGCTTGCCGGGAACGATTTCAGAGCATAGAGCTAGGAGTGGCCCCTGAACACTGTCGGGTGTGACCCATAAACCAAAAAGAAAAAAAAATAGCTTTCAGGGACCAGAATGATAGCACCACAGCAGGGCGTTTGCCTTGCATGCAGATGACCCGGCACGAACCTGGGTTCACTCTCCAGCATCCCATTTGGTCCCTCAAGCCTGCCAGGAGCGATTTCTGAGTGCAAAGCCAGGAGTAACTCCACTGACCACCCAGTGTGGCCCGCAAACAAAAATAAAACAAACAACAAAAAATTCAGCTTTTATCAGTGGCAGTGATGGTGGTGTTACTGATGGTGTCAGTGGTGATAGTAGTAGTGGTGTTGGCAGTATTTGTGGCAACGGCTTTGATAATGTTAAAGGTAATGGTGTACTGGTAGTTTCAGGGTGATAATTATGATGGTGATGAAGAAGATGATGGTGGTGGTATCAGGGGTGATGATGATGATGATGATAATGAAGTGGTAATGGTTATGCTGGACTACTGCTAAATCATCCACTAATAGAATCAACACTTTGGTGTTGTTTGTCATGTTTCTAGGTATATGACCCAGTAAAAGATTTAAATAATGCATAGATTTATTTCCTCCTTTAAAAATTGGGGGCATGGCGCCCTTGTAGAATTTTTATGAGCCAAGTTAGCTTGGTCCTAAGAGGAAAAAATCAGTTTAACTTCTTATTCCATGCCCAGAATTTGACAAAACAGAAGCTCTCAAGGGTAAATCATTTCTATTCCAGCCACTACCCACTGCACCACTTGCAGAGATCTTTGAACAAATCTCTCAAGGCCTAATCAGGCCTAACTCCATCTCAGTCTTGCACAAATATTCCCTGAGTTGGTTCTTCAGTTCTGATGGATTTTCTGATCAAATTCTGTATTAACCTCTTTTTAAAGCCCTCTGCTATTATCTGCAAGAAAACTGTAACAGGGGCAGAATGCTTACATCAGTGAAAAATATTAGAAAGCAGCCCACAAAGGGACTGTGTACCTTCAAGAAGGGTGGCTGCAGCCCTGTCTCTAGCTTCAGATCATGTGCCATGTGCTTTGGGCCTTCCTAATTTTCAAGAATAGCGGGTATCTAAATTTTCAAAATCCTGATTTTTAAACTCAGGCAACTGACTTAAAATAACTTCAGCATTGGTCCAGAGAAATAGTATAGCAAGTAAGGTATTTGCTTTGCATGCGGCCAGCCTGGGCTCAGTCCTGTCACCACATGTGGTCCCCAAGCACCATCAGACTGACCCCTGAGCACAGAGCCAGAAATAAGCCCTGCACACTACTGGTTGTGCTCCCAAAACCAAAACCAAAAATAAAAAATAAAAAATTTCAGGGCTGAGCAATAGTATATTGAGAGTGTGCTTGCCTTGCATGTGGCCAACCCAGGTTTGATCTCCAACATCCTGTATGGTCCCCTGAGCACTGCCAGGAGTAATTCTCGATAGCAGAGCCAGAAGGAACTCTTGAGCATAGCTAAGTGTGACCCCAAAACAAAAGCAAAAACAAAAAAATAATATAAATTATTCCTTAAGTGAAACAATACATATCCATCAAACACTTTTTTTTTTTTTGGTTTTTGGGCCACTTCAGGTGACGCTCAGGGTTATTCCTGGCTATGTGCTCAGAAATCACTCTTGGCTTTGGGGACCATATAGGATGCCCGGGGATCAAACCAAAGTTCGTCCTAGGCTAGTGAGGGCAAGGTGTCTAGACGCCTTACTGCTTGCGCTACCGCTCCGGCCCCCTTTTTTGTTTTTGTTTGTTTTATTTATTTTGATTTTGGGGTCACACCTGGCAGCACTCAGGGGTTCCTCCTGGCTCTACACTCAGAAATCGCTCCTGGCAGGCTGGGGAGACCATATGGGATGCCAGAATTCGAACCATTGTCCTTCTGCATGCAAGGCAAATGCCTTACCTCCATGCTATCTCTCCAGCCTCTTGATTTATTTTTTAAAATAAATTTTAAGTGAATCACAGTCACAAAATTTTTCATAATTGAGCTTCAGTTATATAATGTCCAACTTTCCCTCCCCCCACCTGCCTCTATGGCAGACACTTTTCTTCTCTCTCTCTCTCTCTCTCTCTCTCTCTCTCTCTCTCTCTCTCTCTCTCTCTCCACTCTTTCTTTTTTTCACTTTAGACATCGTTTGCAATATTGTTACTGAAGGAGTATCATGTATATCACTTCACCTCTTTTCAGCAACCAGTTTGTACCCAGTGTTTAGCATAATAGTCTTCATATTTATTATGTATAAAAAATTTTATGACTTGATTTTTCCTAACAGCTGTGTATTATTCCATTGAGATGTACCACAGTTTCTTTAGCCACTCATTTGTTCTTGGGCACTTAGATTGTTTCCAGATTCTAGATATTGTGAATAGTGCTGCAATAAATATAGGAGTGTAGATGCCTTTTCTGCATTGTGTTTTTTGATTCTCAGGGTATATTCCCAGCAGCTGTATTGCTAGAGCACATGGAAGCTCAACTGCAAAGTTCTGTGAGGAATGTTCATATTGTTTTCCAAAAAAGCAGGGCCAGTCTACATTTCCACCAGCAGTGGAGAGTCCCTTTCTGCTGTATCCACACCAGCATTGAATGTTTTTGTTCTTTAAACTGCTTGCAAATCTCTGTGGTATGAGGTGATATGTCATTGTTATTTTGATTAATCCCTGGTAATGATATGGAGCATTTTCTTTTCATGTACCTTTTGGCCATCTGTATTTTTGGCCATCTGTATTTCTTCTTTGAGGAAGTTTCTGTTCATATCTTCTTTCCATTTTTTGGATGGGGTTCAATTTTTTTTCTTGTAAGGTTTTCCAAGTTTTATATAGCTTAGATATTAACCTTTTATAAGAATAGTTGAGTGAGGAGCAGGAGTGGTGGCTAAAGCGGTAGGGCATTTTCCTTGCATGCGCTAACCTGGGATGGACCATGATTTGGCATCCCATATGGTCCCCCAAGTCAGGAGTTATTTCTGAGCACATAACCAGGAGTAACCCCTGAGCATCACTGGGAGGCCCCCCCCAAAAAAAAACCCCAAAATAATAGTTGAGTGAATAGTTTCTCCCATTTTGTGGGTAGTCTTTGTGTCCTAGTCACTCTTTCCTTTGCAGCACAAAAGCTTCTCACTTTAATGTAGTCCCATTTTCTTACCTTTGCTTCCACTTGCTTGGTCAGTGGTGTTTCATCCTTGAAGATGTCCTTAGTTTTAATGTCATGGAGAGTTCAGATCAGATACATCTTACTAATGTACTGTCAGTTTGTAAATTCTGCTCTGGGTTTATAGTCTTAATGGAATCAATTTAGAAATTTCACCCTGGATAGGTTTATAAGGTAGTAGTGCAAATACAATACCTATTACATGCAGAGCACTGTTTCACATACTAGAGATACTGCAGTGATGAAAGGGATCAAATGAAGCTTACATTCTAGCACATTTCATTCATATTTATGGTTTGCAAAGACTATAACACAAAAAGTGAAGGAGTGGGAGATAGAAATTCTAGAAATTAGAATAAGGTGATATTAACAGACAGTTTCTGAGTAGCCTATGAAAAAGTTTGCCATATGGTTCTAAAGTCTGAACCTAAGGTCTCTGCATGCAGAACAAGTTAAAACTTCAAAAATAGGGAGTATTGCTGGTGTGGCCCCCAAAACAAGCAAGCAAACAAAAAACTTTAAAAACAGACTACTTCATAATAAATGTACCCATGTTTCAAAAATCTAGTCAGAATAAAGAGTGTCAACATTCAACAGGTTGAACCCTTATTATGTTCTAAACTCCTTGCTGGACAGAAAAAAAATAGAATGAACAATACAAATACATGATTTAAGCTCTCTACATTCAAGAGCAAGGAACAAAGTAAATCAGGAAAAAAAGGACATAACAATAAATCACATTGATAAAATCCTGATAAATGTTATAAAGTATTTTGCTTTAATCGGGACTAAAATGGAGACTAGTGCTGAGAAAGAGGTATCTGATTTAAATAATATAGTCAGCAAAGTTCTGCTTGAGGAATTGACTTTTTGTTTGTTTTTGAACCACACCCAGTTAAAGGATACTCCTGGTTCTTCACTCAGAAATCACCCTTTGTGGTACTTTGGGGCCCATATAGAATGCCTGGGATTGAACCATAGTCTACTGTATGCAAGTCAAACACCCTAATTGCTGTACTATCACTCCAACCCCAGAAACTGACATTTAAATCAAGGTCTAAAGAATAAAAAAAGATGCCAGGGAGAGAGTCCAGAGGTTAAAATACTTGCCTTGCATACTAAAAAGCTAGGTTGAATTCTGGCACCATATATGATTCTCTACCAGCAGTGAACACAGGGTCAGGAGAAGTCTAAAGCACTTCTGCCCCACCACCACCAACAACCACCCTAAAAAAAAGAAAGAAAGAAAGAAAAAATGAAAAATCACTTGGAAGAAGAAGATGGAATGGAGGGACATTTTCTAATAAGAAGAACTAGCATGTGAAAAGATCTTGAGATCAACTCATTCAGATGAAAGGCATTGATGTCGAGTAGGATTAGAGAATTAAGCCTGGGGGGGACAAGCTGGACTGAATACTAAGCGTGTAATATAGAGTCATAAGAAAGTGACATCGCTTGATTTATTTTTTGAAAATCCTCTAATTTTGCAAAACACACAAAGGCATTGTGTAAACTTCTCAAGGATTTGGAATAGGAGGCCCTTTAATGAGTCTCAGTGAGAACACAACTTCCCTACAAGAGTGGCATTGAAGCTGAAAGAAAAGATTCAGATATTTCCTTACATTTTGCTCCCCTCAAGAAAGTTTCCTATAAATTTCTGTTTGTCTACTCCTATTTTTTCCTAGGAAATGAACTGTACAAGGTTCAGTGCCTTCTGATATAAGCTGAGAACAGAAAATTAACAGTCTCTTTAAAGTTTAGGGAATAGACTCAACAACATCTCTACAAACTTACTTTTATGCAGCTGAAGTCCAGATAGATTAAAAATCAGGGGCATGATCCTATCTGCTAAGTGTCTCCCTTACTGCCCAAAATTAGAGTTATTAAGAGTTTTTTAGATTTTGAAAAATACAAACATCACGTCTGTCCCTCTTATCAAAATACTTTGCACATGTTTTATGGGTTCTTTGCTAAGAAAATAATAATAAACCACCATAGATGCAGGAGAAACTTTATTACAGCTCTTAACCAAATAAAATTGATAATGAGTAAATCTTGGAGAAAGTTTAAATGGGTTCAACAAAGCTGACTTGCCCTGAGATGTGGGACACTTGCGGCTTATTTATTTTTGTCCTCTCTGTGCTAAGGGACCAGGGAAGTCAGCCTGTCTCCAGTGGGAGGCAGGGGTGCCAGCAATTGGGCCTTGGATATCAAGCACATTTGAAAGGGAAAGTCAAAATAAACATCTGATGTTTCCTCAACTTGATACAGAGTGGGCAGCTTGACATAGGAGCCTGGAGAGAGTAGTAGGAGAATTCTGCCTGAGTCTGTGCCCACTCTCCTACAGGAAGAGGAATGTTATCTTAAATCCTCAGTCACACAATTCAGATAAGTTTAACTCTGCTCTATCTCATGCTTTCTTCTCACTTCTTTATTTATATTTTCTAAAATCCTCTCTAGCATGAGATTTTTGTTCTTATTGCTATTTTATGATGTTAGGGATTGAACCAGGACCCCACACATCCCAAACACATGGTTTATCGTTAAGCTGCATCTCTGCCTCTAATATGGACCTGAAAAGAGGGTTTCAGGGAAGGACTCTAATAGTAGACAATGTGGCACATTTATAAGAGTTGGAGTGTTAGACATTTCCCTCTGTAGGTGAAAAATAATGGAGAAAAGGCCACCAAATGCAGAGTTCAGCTATCTTCCAATATCTTATTTTATCTTGCAGCAAATCTAGGATTCTTTTCTTTTTTGGGGGGGGGCACACCCGTTTGATGCTCAGGGGTTATCTCCTGGCTAAGCGCTCAGAAATCGCCCCTGGCTTGGGGGGACCATATGGGACGCCGGGGGATCGAACCGCAGTTTTTCCTTGGTTAGCGCTTGCAAGGCAGACACCTTACCTCTAGCGCCACCTTGCCGGCCCCAAATCTAGGATTCTTGAAGACATCAATTCTTTTAGTGTTTCTCAACTAGAGATTCCTGATTCCCAGGATATTCTAAGGGGGCCATGGGTAAAAATCATTATAAATGGGGGTTTTCCACAGTACAAAACTAGGAGACAATTAGTAGGAAGTGGAAGCAGAGGAAAGTAACAAAATTGGAAGGTGCAAGAGTCATAAAAAGGTTGAGAGACATTGATATATTGGAATCCAAGTGCACATCATCCTCTTAGTCAAGGTTGGAAATACTTAAATATTATACCTCAGTGCTCATCAAGAATTAGCCAGGGGCCGGGAAGGTGGTGCTAGAGGTAAGGTGTCTGCCTTACAAGCGCTAGCGTAGGACGGACCATGGTTCGATCCCCCGGCGTCCCATATGGTCTCCCCAAGCCAGGGGCGATTTCTGAGCTCATAGCCAGGAGTAACCCCTGAGCGTCAAACGGGTGTGGCCCAAAAACCAAAAAAAAAAAAAATTAGCCAAAAAAAAAAAAAAAAAACACTTGAACAGAGGGCTTGTAGCCAATTTCAGGAATTTCATTTACTTCAAAGTTTTGGGAGAACTTTTGAAGTCTAAATTAGGGCTTCTTCCCTGAGCATTGGATGTGGTAGAGAATGATAACCAACAGAGAAAGTGCTGATGTGATATATTATGTGGTACCCCAAGAATTTGGCTTGTATGACTTCATGAAGTCCTCACAATTATCCTCCACTAGAGGGGAGCACCCTGGCTCCAGGTACATGCTAGTAACACATTCTGCTACTCTCTAAGTCCCAAGTCATGACTCTCATGTCTTCCATTCCTCCTTAGATATATATCTTTTTTGTTTGTTTTTGAGTCAGATCCAGGGTTACTCATATTATTATTATTATTAATATTGCTTTTGGGGCCACACCCGGTGACCCTCAGGGGTTACTTCTGGCTATGAGCTCAGAAATTGTGCCTGGCTTGGGGACCATATGGAATGTCAGGGGATTGAACTGCGGTCCATCCTAGCTTAGCCTTGAAAAAGGCAAACACCTTACCATATGTGCCACTGCTCGGGCCCCTGATTTATATATCTTAAGAAAGAATTGAGGCCCGGAGAGATAGCATAGCGGTGTTTGCCTTGCAAGCAGCTGATCCAGGACCTAAGGTGGTTGGTTCGAATCCTGGTGTCCCATATGGTCCCCCGTGCCTGCCAGGAGCTATTTCTGAGCAGACAGCCAGGAGTAACCCCTGAGCACCGCTGGGTGTGGCCCAAAAACAAACAAAGAATTGGATTTTTTTTTGTTTTTCTTTTGTTTTCTGTTCTAATTTTTATTTATATCCACATATGAGAGAGGACATTCTATTTGTCTCTGCTTCTGACTGACTTGACTTAGTATGATACTCTCTAGATCCATCCAGGAAGCAGCACATTTATGATTTTTGTCCTTTCTTACATATATTTATATATATATATCTATATATCTATATATATTCCTTAGTTTCTTTATCTAGTTATATGCTCTTGGATATTTGGGCTGTTTCCAGATGTTGGCTATAATGAATAGTGCTGCAATGAATATAGCAGTGCAGATATCTTTTATGAATAGAGTTTTTAAGCCCTTGAAGTCAGAGAAGTTACCTCCCCGGTCGTTTTCACACAGAAGACAGAACATCCTCCTGATTTAGGGAAGGGAAGAAAAGGAAGGGAATGGAAAGGAAGATAAAAGGAACTTCCTCCATAGAGGCCATGAAGGTACTTCCCAGTGATACCTTCCCACTGGATAGGCAGTTGAATACGCAAGCCTGAAAATGCCTTGGGCTCCTTGGACTGTGTGGTGCCAGGGACCACCAGAACTACTGTACTGTTCTTTGAGAGCACCAGTGTCACATATGATGATGCTCAGGACTACATATGGTGGTGCTGAGGAGTCTGGGAATTTGTGGTGCTGGGGATGAAACCCTGTGTTTGCATCTGCAAAGCATGAATATCTTAGCCCTAGCCTTAAAGAAATCTGAATTTTTATCTCACAGTTCTAAAGCTCATGAACAGATTTGCAGCTAGTGCTTTCACATGGTAACTAACAGACCATAAAGCAGTATTGCCATAGAAGAGGTAAAATGGAAAATAATAAACACTCAAAAGTCATTAAAAAACATTTTCCTTTTTTCTCATGAATGTAAAAAATCAGTAACAAAACACTAAATATTCAAAGATAGACATATCTGATTATACAGAAAACACAGTATTTTTCTGTATTAACACCTGTGTGAAAATCTATGACACTAGTGCACAAATTGATTTTGCTGTGGTTGTGGATCGGACCTGAATCTTGTCTTCTTTTTTTCTTTTGTAGTATTACACAGGATTTATATTTTCTGATGATCAAACTTAATGGAAGTGTGCAATCAGAAAATGGAAAGCCAGATCAGAGCACTGTACTGGAAAACAAAAACACATCTATTTTGCAAAGAGTTAGGTTCTTATTTCCTCATTGAAGAAATGAAACTAAACTGACAACCAACTATAAAATACACTAAATAAAACTAGTCCAAAAAGGATGATGGATGGATTAGCCAATGGAGAACCGAAACCAGTGAGCCATCAGCTCAATTTTTGTTTGATAGTAAAACAATCTACTGATCAATTAGTTAATGTTTTTATTAGAATTACCAAACACATAAAGCTGAAGTTGAAGTAGGGCAGTACCAAGGTTGTGGGTGGGTGGTGATGGTGGTGGTGGATTAATTTCTTTGCCTTTTCCTGCAATGAAGCATCCTAGCTCTTGGTTTTAGGTTACTCTCTGTCTCTGCTTCTATCCTCACCTCTCCTCTATACTGACCTTGTTTTTACAGACACCTGGGGACATTCAGGCTTATTCCTCATCTCAAAACCCCCAATTTGACCCCTTTGCTGTGTAATACAGCATATACCTAGGTTTGGGGAATTAGGTAGTTATCTATCCTTTGCAGTGGAATTTTGGTTCAGGCCATTATTAAACAGATCACACACTCACCCTGGTGTGACTTGCCTGGTAGGTGTAAGGTAAACTAGCACAAGATGAAAGGGATCCCTTCTCTAACCAGCTTTTTTTGTTTTTGTTTTTGTTTGGGGGCCACACCCAATGGTTCTCAGGGATTACTTCCTGTCTCTGTTCTCAGGAATTATTCCTGGCAGGCTTGAGGGACTATATCGGATGCCCAGGAATTAATTTGGGTAAGCCGTTTGCAAGGCAAGCACCCTAACACTGTGCTATCACTCCAGCCCCACTTTCATTAGGGTGGCCAGGGTTGGTGCAGTAGACCCTTTGAAATGGAACCAGGCCCTTGTGGAGCAAGAAATTGCTAGAATCATCTTTAACTGTACCCAACCACATTTGCAAGGTGCCCTCTGACCCCCAGACTGCTGGTTTTGCGGCTTATCACTATTTTCTCTGCTTCTGTCTTTAAGAGCTGAGTCAAGCTCTCCAGGAAGCCTAAATCCCCTTGAAGGGGAAAATGGAGGCAAATGGGATGACTTTTAAAGTTTAACATTTTCCCCCATCACTGCTAAGATTTGTGGGTTTGGAGGCTGGGTGTATGGCTTAGAGGTAGAACATATGCTTCAGATGTGTGAGGCTCTAGGTTTGAACCTCAGTACTAAAAGTACTGGTGCAGGGGGTGCTTTGATCTTCTTCAAACAAGAGTAGGAATGAGAAAAGCCATCCTGTCACTTGGGATGGAAAGTAAAATCTAATGAGTCTTTATCTCAGGTTTTAGTTTCCAGAGACCATTAGCTCTCTTAAGCAAGATCACAAGTTGCAAAGTGCTGGAAATTAGATGCTAACACACCTTGGATCCATTCTGAAGCTCAAAGCCTCTTTCTTTTATTGTTTTACTTAAGTTATTTATTTTAAGTAATACATTTTTGCTTTTATTTATTTAATATTTTGTATTGTTTGGGAGTTATACCTGACCTTGCTAAGGGGCTACTACTCTCTGTTCTGTGCTTAGGGATCACTCCTGGCATGGTGCTCAGCGGGCATGCAGTGTCAGGGACCAAACCCAGATTTCCTGCTTTCAAATCATGTGCCCAGTCTATAGAGCTCTCTCGAGTCACGTAGGATGTTTCTTTATGGACTGCTTTTCCTATAAGTCTTGCATTTTAAGGCTGATAAAAAATTTGACCTTTTTCCTTTCCCAGTATCACATCTAAATTCACAAAACACAATGTCAATAATGCTTAAAACAAAACAAAACAAAATTAAAAATTCACCAGATTGCTACTTTCTAGTCTAGACCTTATTTTCTTTATCTGTGGGTCACAACCCTTTGAGGAGTTATGTAACTGAATGTAGAGGTCAAGAAACAACTTAAACTTTTGTTTTAAAAGTAATTCCTTTATGATTTATTATAAGTAAACAAACATTGATTTATAAGCCTATTTTATATCTCTATGTACCTAGAAATTTATAAAGAAAAAAAAAAGGTTTTGAGCAAAAAGGGGTCAAAAGTGGAAAAAGTTTTAAAAGTCCTGCACTCAGTCTCCTTATATCACCTCTCTTGGGATCCCAACACTCTTTTCTTTTACTTCATTTCTATGTCCTGGAAGTTTCCCAAGTACCCTTTGTTTCAAGAATACCCTGAGCTGGATGGTTAGAGCAATAGTACTGTGTCTACATGGCTCACAGAGGACTTAGGCATCCAATATGGTCCCCTATACCCACCAAGAGTTATTCCTGAGCACAGAGCCTGATGTAAACTATGAGCACTGCTGGCAATGGCTTGAAAAACAAAACAAACAAAATAAGACAGGAATTCCTAGCGGTCTTCAATGAACTTCTAAACTATATAGAAGACACCTTGTCTCTCTGACTTGCATTTTAAGACTGATAAAACAGTGCCAGGGTTGCTTGCTGAATTCTGAAGTTGTAGCAGTTGTTCTCTAGACCCCTAGAAGAAAATGCAAATGGCAGAGCTGGAAACTGGCAGTTACTGGAGAGTATCCATTTTGTAGATGAAGAAACTGAGGCACAGGTCACACAGTTAATTAAGCAACCAAATATACTTTTTTGAGTTTGTAATAAGAGTCTAGATGCCCTACCTTTTTGTTTGTGCCTTAACCATCATACTGTCCTTCTGGCCCTTGCTAGTCTAGATTTTCAGTCATGAATCATTCTACTCTGACAGAATACAAATCATGTACTCAGGTTGCCCAGGGTTCAAGGCCAGCCTCTGCCACTTGCTGTGTGGTCATGTACATGTTTCTTAACATCTTTGTTCTCTATCCAAAAAACTGGGAGTAATCAGAGGATTAATGTCCAAATTAAATTGTTTAATGTGTGGGTTATCCCCAGTAATTGTTTGTCAGGTATGTATTATTCATTATAAATTAATTTCATTCCATGTGTAGTTGATTCTAATGAGCCAGGGCTACTGAATTTTTCTGCAGTGCTGGAGAGTTGTCCAGACTTAGGTGGGCATTACAGAAGAATAGATAGAAATGAATAATGAAGAATGGTTGGAGTACATACCCTAGTATTATTGGCTGACCAATAGTATAGTAAATAGGAATGGTGTTTGCCTTGCATGTGGACAAGTCAGGTTTGATCTGAAGCACCACACAGGGTCCCCCAAGCCCTCCAGGAGCCCAAAGCTAGGAGAAAATCTTGAGTATCTGCTGGTGTGACCCCCCAAAACAAAACAAAACAATGGAGCTGGAGTGGTGGTGCAGGGGTAGGGCATTTGCCTTGCTTGCGGCTGACCTAGAACTGACCTCAGTTTAATCCCCCAGCATCCCAATGGTCCCCCAAGCTAGGAGTGATTTCTGAAAGCATAACCAGGAGTAACCCCTGAGCACCACCCAAAACCCAAAAACAAACAAAACCCCCCAAAGACCAAAACATATTTTACTAAGTAACTGGCGTTAAAGCAGGGAGATAAATCCATTTTATTTTTTCTAGTTTTCCTTGCCTTTTTTCTCTCAATTTTTCACCTTGTTCTTTTTGGGTGGCTAGAGGAATTTAAGCCATATCCAGTGGTATACAGGGTTTACTCCAGGCTTTGTACTCAGTGATCACACCTGGCAGTGCTCAGGGCACTAGCACTGAATTAATGAATATCTATAAAGATCTGCATTTACAAAATGACTCCTAATCAGCTTATGACTTAAGCAATTAATGTACATTGTTCCAAAGAGCTCTAGGAACTTATCTGAGGTTCTTAGGATCCTCTAGGTCACAGAGGTTGATGGTGAAATTAAGAAAAAAATTGTCCTTCAACTTCACTCCTTCAACTCTGCTCTTTTCACTCTTTACTTCTCGTTGTTGATCTTTATCCAAATCTAACAGAAGCACTTGCTTAAAGACGTGTTGAGGGTGATTCAGCAGTGTGCATGCTTTGTGTGACTCCCAAATTACTAACATCCTTGCTTAATGGACAAATGGCTCCAGAAGAAACAGAGGGCCCTGAGTGAGGCGATTTTTGTCCGAAAATTTACTTGTAAACTGGGGGGTTGGGAGAAGCTGGTCACTTAGGGCTAGGACCAGGGAAGTATGGCAGAAAGGCTCCACCATGGTCACTGCTCTACTTACCAGCAGGTGTCCAGCCTGACCCTGAGCTCATGACCTTCAAAGGACAGACTCACCTGGCAGGAGAAACAGCCTGGAGTAAGAATCTTAAGGATTGAGCCAATCTCTGAAAGGCAAACAAAAGAAATTCTAATCTAAACCAGCCAGGAGCTTTTCCTAGAGTCATTCCTACCCACCACCCCAGCCTCCCTAAGGGGCTTAGGCTCATTTTCAGTCTCAGGCAAATGCACCTATAGGAGTCAGGTTTGTATCTTTGAAATTCGCTCACCTTTCAGGAAGATGAGCCCTTTTCCCTAAGAGAGACTGGTGAATGTTGCTTGCACACAGAGGGTGAAGGTGAAGGTGAAGTCAAGGGGTTGGGGTGGAGGCAATCCACTTCACAATAGCTTTAAAGCAGGTGGCAAATAAACTGAAGGTAAAAAGCTGGGTGCAAATCAAATTGTGTGTTTGTAGGCTATAGCAGTAAGGATAAAGAGGATCTTTTAAATACAATAGGTATGGGGGTGGGGGAGAGCTTGTTGATTCAAAGACTCTGCATTTGAGATAAAAGAATAAGGTTCCTGGGGCCGGGCGGTGGCGCTGGAGGTAAGGTGCCTGCCTTGCCTGCGCTAGCCTAGGACGGACCGCGGTTCGATCCCCCGGCGTCCCATATGGTCCCCCAAGAAGCCAGGAGCAACTTCTGAGCGCATAGCCAGGAGTAACCCCTGAGTGTCACAGGGTGTGGCCCAAAAACCAAAAAAAAAAAAAAAAAAAAAAAAAAAAAAAAAAAAAAAAAAAAAAAGAATAAGGTTCCTGGGGCCAGGGAGATAGCATGGAGGTAGGGCATTTGCCTTGCATGCAGAAGGACAGTGGTTCGAATCCCAACATCCCATATGGTTCCCCCCATCATGCCAGGGGAGATTTCTGAGTTTAGAGCCAGGGGTAACCCCTGAGCACTGCCAGGTGTGACCCCCCAAAAACAAACAAACAAACAAAAAGAATAAGGTTCTTGGGGCTGGCAGGCAGTAGATCACTTATCTTGCACTGCCAACATCCTTGACACCCCATATTGTTCCCTGAGCACTGCCAGGAGTGATCCCTGAGCATAGATCGAGGAGTAAACCCTGAAAACCTAATTCCCCCACTCTCCCAATAGAAGGCAATTTGCCCCCCCCCCAAATAATGAATGGCCTTTGTGAGGAAGTTGTGGATACAGATTTGGGGTAGAGAGTTCATTGTGCGTATAGAAGACCCCGAGCTTGACAATGGTTTTGAGGAATAGCTCAGCAACAGGGGCATATGCTTGGCTTGTGTAAGGACCTAGTTTGAATCTAAATTTCTCTTTAGACCCCAGCCAGGTGTGTGACTGGAGGCTGGCACTTGACATAGCAAGCAGTACCCATCTAATATTGAACTGTCTGGCCAGGTGGACTGAGAATATCTAGAAGCATTGCTAGGAAGTTGAGGGGCCCCTCATTACCCCTTCCAGGGACCATAATTTTGTTTCTTGTTTCTGGAAGTGAAGCCCATATTTTTTCTGTAACATTTTTCTACTTTCAAGAGGTGAATGTGAAGTTAAGAAAAGCAATAAGGGTCCAGAGTGATAAGACAACAGTAGGGCATTTGCCTTGCACAAGGCCAACCCAGGACGAACCTGGGTTCCATTCCCTGCATCTCATATGTTTCCCCTGCCCCAAGCCTGCAAGTAGCGATTTCTGAGTGCAGACTGAGGAGTAACCCCTGAGTGACCCTCCCAAAACAAACAAACAACATTAAAAAAAAACAGTGAATAATTTTTCAACAGTATTACTAATTGACGATTACTCTCCTTGTTTGACCTCTGACTTTAAAACAGGCCCTACAGTTTATGCCCCCCCAAAAGACTTCATTATAATAAAAACAACAATGTTTATGTAACACTGGGAACAGAGTTTCAGGAAACTCAGTAGGGAACACCTTGGACATCTTTTTCATTTCAGCTTGAGTAAGGTTGGTTAGAATGGCCTAGAAGCCCAGGGGTGCCAGGTGAAAAGCCAGACCTATTACCAGACCTCCCCTCTCATTGGGGCTTTTGCTTTATTTATTTATTTATTTATTTATTTGTTTGTTTGTTTGTTTGTTTGTTTGATTTGGGGTCACACCCGGCAGTGCTCAGGGGTTACTTTTGACCCTACGCTCAGAAATCACTCCTGGCAGGCTCAGGGGACCATATGGGATGCTGGGATTCGAACCACCGTCCTTCTGCATGCAAGGCAAATGCCCTACCTCCATGCTATCTCTCTGGTCCCTCATTGGGGCTTTTGTTTCCAGCTCTGGCTTCCCCTTTTTCTTGGATGTTTTCTCCCTCCCCACTTCTTAAATCCAAGTTCCCTACACAAAATATGGCCTCTCTTACATACCTTCCTGTCATCATGCCGCCCCTCACTTTGCTTGCGCTTCCTCCTGGTGGGGGTGGCTTATGAAAATGTGTTCATTTTCTATGAAAAGCAGTAAGTTAACCAAACACTGGTCTAACAGAAAAACAGGACTGTTGGCTTTAGCCCGACCCTGAAAGTCAACAGCCAGGCCAAAAGAGGAGGAGCAGAGACCTTCTAAATGTCAAGGCCCTCTCTTTTGAATACCCCCTGTCCCTACTTTCCATTTGAGAGGCATCAGCAAAGAGCATCCTGGCATGTCTTAATAGCTGCCAGGGGATGGAGGTGATTAGACAGATGCTGGAACCCAGCTGTTCCCCAGCTCTACGGAGATCAGAGTACAAAATAGCATTTTAGCTCAGGAAGGTGAAGATAGGTAATATAAATACAAGCTAAAAAATATCTAGGAACTAGACACTTTCACAGAAAGGTGCTCACTAGGTATCAGAATCAATATCTGAAGACATATTGGGAAGGAGGGATTCCCAAGCTGTCCACAGGGTACCTGAGGGCCACTCCTGGCAATACTTGATCAACTAGGCAGATGGTTTAATGCTAAGGGTCAAGAATATGGTGCTGGCCAGGATTTGTGGTGCTGGGAACATCCAGGGTTGCATCCAGAGAAGCTCAGGAGGCCAGATGGTGTCAGAGATAAAGCCCTGGTCAAGTGCATAAACACTAACTGCTGAGTATAGTACGTTTCAATGAATGGATGAATGTGGTGGTAAGATAATTCTGTCTTAGTTGTATTTAGTTCCTGTCCTTCTGAGAAACAAAGCAATATTATCTTGATGAATAGCTATGCTCATTAGTTCTTTTTTTTTTTTTTTTTTTTTTTTTTTTTGGTTTTTGGGCCACACCCAGTAACGCTCAGGGGTTACTCCTGGCTATGCGCTCAGAAGTTGCTCCTGGCTTGGGGGACCATATGGGACACCGGGGGATCGAACCGCGGTCCGTCCAAGGCTAGCGCTGGCAAGGCAGGCACCTTACCTTTAGCGCCACCGCCCGGTCCCGCTCATTAGTTCTTAAGATCCCTAAGATGTTACAGTTCTATATTTTATTGAAAAGCTCCAGGCGCAGAGAATTCCTCTGAGGTGTTCCAGTCTAGTAAGAGAAAGACTGCATCAGAGTCTGACCCACCAAGGAGGCATTTATGATGGAAATTTTCATAGCATTTAAAAAATGTAGATTACAAAGTTCTGCTTCCCAGTCTAACTATAGATGGAATCTATGAATTTATTAAATGCATTTTGAAATTTAATGCATTATCATTCAATATTTCTTGAGCTTGCTCTGTTCCAAGAATATGCTAGACACAGGAGATATAATAATAAACACAGTAGACAATGTCTGATTTCCAGGGAGGAGATAGTATATAAGAAATACATATATAATGTGTAAGGTGATGGTACTATAAAAAGAAATAAAGCATAATAAATTGTATTACAAATCATAGTAAGGTACTTGTCTTTGCAGGTTAATCAAGAGTTGCTATCCCAATAGGGTGATATTGGAACAGGTGGGACATTAGAGAAACAGAACCTTGCTATGCTATAGGAACAAAGCATTCTGGATGAGGGAATAGCAAGAACAAATGTACTGGTGTTGAAATAATCATGGGGGTCCCAAGTATGCAAGGAAGCCCAAAATGATAAAATCGAATGAAGAAGGAGCAATCAGAAGGCAATAAGATCAAAGATGAGACAGGAGCAAAATTTCCAAAACCTTTTATCTGAGTGAGATAGGGAACCAGATCATAAAGTACTGTGATTCATGTTTCATAAAGAAGGTCTGGCTGTCCTGGGAATTAACAAGCTGTAGGGGCCTAAGGATTGCAGAGGGACATAGTGGTAAGGTGGAAAGAGATCAGTGTCCTAGACTTGGTATGGTAGAAGCAGAATTGGTAGGAAAAGTTTGAATTGTGTATATATTTTGATGGGAGAGTTGACTGGATTTTCTATAGGTGGATAGAAGAAATACAAAGGAAGAGAAGAGACAGGGATAATTTAAAGGTTTGAGGCCTAAGCAACAGGAAGAATGGAAGTGCCATTTACTAGAATAGGGGAGGTTTGGCTCTAGAAGAGGGAAAGTAGGGGTTCTATTTTGGACAAGTTAAGTATGTGGTGCCCATTGGATATTCAAGTGGAAATGTCAAGTCAGCAACAGACGATGCAAGTTTGGAATTTAAGTGGATAAAGGCTGGCTATATAAATGCAGGAGTGAGAAGTCCTGTTGGATATTTAAAGCAAGAAGGCCAGCTATGAAGTGAATGTAATAAAGAAAAAGTAAGATTTAAGGCCTGGACTCTTAGAACACCATCATGTAAAATTCAGAGAAGCAAAAAGGAAGAATATAATTCTTGGCTCACCAGGGAGGGATATTTTATTGCTATGTGTTTTTTTTGTTTGTTTGGTTGGTTTTGGGGCCACACTCAGTGATGCTCAGGGGTTACTCCTGGACCTGTACTCAGAAATCACTTCTAGCTTGGGGGACCATACGGGATGCCCGGGGATTGAACCGTGGCCTGTCCTAGACTAGCGTGCGCAAGGCAGACAGATGCCTATGGCTAGCGCCACCTCTCTGCCTCCCCTTTTTTTTATTGCTATGTGTTTTAACAGGTTTATTTATTTTTGAAATGCCCTGAAAGCCATGTGGTGTGGAGATTGCTGCATGCCAAGCATGTGCTTCTCACTTCTCTGGTCCTATTTATTTGTTTGTTTATTTGTTTGTTTGTTTATTTAGTTATTTATTTAGTTTTTGGGTCACATCCAACAGTGCTCAGGGGTTACTCCTGTCTGTGCACTCAGAAATTGCTCCTGGAAGGCTCTAGGAACCATATGGAATGCCAAGAATCAACTGCCATTTGTCCTGGGTTGGCCACATGCAAGGCAAATGTCCTACTGCTGTGCTATTTCTCCAGCTTCTGGACCTATTTATTTTTATGGAACACTAGTCTAATTGCTAAATAATGATTTAACCAAAAAATGCTCATATGTTTATATAATTACTACTAGAAGAAAAAAATAGGTGTTCCAGGAAAAAGGGCTATAACTCAACTGGTAAAGAACATGCCTCACATATCCAAGACTCAATCCTTGCAGCAACCCACATTCCTATTCCCAGTCCAGTACACAGAGTACCACAGAGTATTACTCCTTAAAATAAGGTATCAAAGGGCAAATTGTAGTGATATCTTCCAAAAATAAAATATAATAATTTAAATATAAAAGTTATAAATCAACAATGATATAAATATGATACATGGAAACAAGATGGTAGATACTAATAGAAATCAGTAACACGGTTTTCCATAAAGGCTGGACTAGACTGCATTCCCACCAGCAGTAAATAAGAGTTTCTTTCTCTCCACATCCTTCCAGCACTACTTGTTCTCATTCTTTGTGATGTGCACCAATGTCTGTGGCATGAGATGGTACCTCATAGTTGTTTTGATTTGAAGCTCCCTGATGATTAGTGATGTGGAGCATTTTTTCATGTGCCTTTTGGCCATTTGTATTTCTTTGTGAGTGTCTGTTCATTTTTTGATGGGCTTAGATTTTTTTTCTTGTTAATTTCTGTCAGTACCTTGTATATTTTCAATATTAACCCCTCCCTTATCTGATGGGTATTAGGTGAATAATTTCTCCCATTCTGTGGGTGGCTTTTGTATCCTAGGCACTATTTCCTTTGAGGTGCAGAAGCTTCTCAGCTTAATATAGTCCCATCTGTTTATCTCTGCTTTCACTTGTTTGAAGAGTGCTGTTTCCTCTTTGAAGATGCCTTTAGTCTCACTGTCATAAAGTGTCTTGCCTATGTGTTGTTCTATATACCTTATAGTTTCAGGCCTGATATAAAGGTCTTTAATTTATTTGGATTTGACCTTTGTGCATGGTGTTAGATGGGAGTTTGAGTTCGATTTTTTGCAAGTAGCTAACCAGTTGTAAGCTCCAACATGATCCAGCTATACCATGCCTAGAGATATAGCCTAGGAATACAAAAATACAATTCAAAAATCCCTTCCTCACACCTATATTTATTGCAGCACTATTTACAATAGCCAGACTCTGGAAACAATCGAGATGCCCTTCAACAGATGAATGGCTAAAGAAACTGTGGTACATATACACAATGGAATATTATACAGCCGACAGGAGAGATGAAGTCATGAAATTTCCTATACGTGGATGTACATGGAATCTATTATGCTGAGTGAAATAAGTCAGAAGAAGAAAGATAGACACAGAATAGTCTCACTCATATATGGGCTTTAAGAAAAATTAAGGCCATTATTGCAATAATGCCCAGAGACAGTAGAGATGAGGGCTGGAAGGACTGGTTCACAATAAGAAGCTCACCACAAAGAGTGGTGAATGCAGTTAGGAAAATAACTACACTAATAACTATCTTGACAATCTTAATTGTACTTAATCTTAAGTATAATGCCTATCTCGAATACAGGCAGGGGTGGGGGTGGGGGAACTGTTGGTGGGAATGTTGCACTGGTAAAGGGGGGTGTTCTGTTTATGGCTGAAACCCAACTATAACCATACTTGTAGTTATAGTGCTTAAATAAAGAATTTATAAAAATACATAAAAGAGAAATCAGTAATGTGGAAGAAAATGATCCTCTTTGTGGGGAATAGGATTGTGGAAAAGGAGAGAATGGAGCAAAGGACTACTATTTTTTTATATTCATCTGATAGACTATAATTTTACCACAAAAGAAATGCAGGGCTGATAGCTACTCCAAGGAGGGGCCTTGAAAACTATGCTAAGTGAAAGCCATACATAAAAATTCACACACTGCAAGATTCCATTTATATGAAATATTTGGACTAGACAAATCTATGTAGACAGAAAGAAAATGAGTTTGCCAGGGGCTTGAGAGAGAAATGGAATAACTACTAATAGGTATAAGGCTTTTTGGGGGCTATAATTAAAATATTCTGGAATTATATAGTGATAGTTGTACAACTTTGTGTAAAAATTCAAAATGATTAAGTTGTTCACTTTGAGAGAGGGAATTTATGGTGTAAGAGTTTCAACTTTCTAGTTTCAACTAGAAAATGTCGATATTTTAATATAAGATTATATAAAAGTAATGCCTCATTAAACTGAAAATTTATGGAGCTAGTGTAATAATACAGTAGGTGCTACACTCCCTTGTACATAGTTAACCTGGGTTCAATCCCTGACATCCTATATAGTCCCTAGAGCTCCCCAAGAGTGATTTCTGAGCACAGAATACCAGCAGTAAGATCTGCTCATGGCTAATGTGACCTCAAAACAAATACACAAAGGCCAGAGTAAAAACACAGCAGTAGAACATTTGCTTTGCATGCTGACAATACGGGACTGGCCCAGGTTCGAACCCTTATGGTGACTAAGCCTGCCAGGAGCAATTTCTGAGTGCAAAGCCAGGAATAACTCCTGAGTGGGTGTGGCCCCCAAACAACCAAAAAACTCCAAAAACCAAATAAATAAATAAATAAGCAAAAAACAAACAATAAAGAATCAAAGAAAGAAAAAGAGAAAGAAAACAAAGGAAGAGTTTAGTTAGAGAAATAACTATGTTTTGAACTATCCTAATAATGAGAATGTACGAGGGAAATAGAAAGCCTGTCTAGAGTACAGGCGGGGGGTTGGGTGGTGTGGAGGGAGATTTGGGACATTGGTGATGGGAATGTTGCACTGGTGATAGGTGGTGTTCTTTACATGACTGAAACCCAAACACAATTGCAAGATATCTTCGCCGTTATCTTGGCTGGGTATTTGTGAATCCAAGAACAGTCCCCAGAATGAGAAATTACTTCCCATCCCCTTGTCCCGTTTCAGGGGAAGACCTTGGTAATATTTATCCGCAGCAAATAATAATCCACACAGACAAGAATGATAGGGTTTAAAAGATCGGGCAAGGAGAGCCAGAGAATCCTCCTGCAGCCAGCAGCTTTTTCACAGAAGGACCCCTCACTCCTGTCCCTCAAGCTATTTATTGCCAACTCCACAGCGCCCCACCTGGAAGGGTTAGGTGGGGCAAAAGTCACAGAACAATCCTAAGGAAACACTTTTAAATACAATTCCAAGAATCATCTTATGGAAACTTTTTCATATGCTACACACAATCATGTATGTAATAAAGTGTTTAAATAAAATAAAAAAAATTATACAAAACTTTAGATTACTTTTGGAAGAGTAAAGAAAACACACTTTTTTTTTGGTTTATCTTAGACATAAAGCAATTTATTTTGACAGTTGTGTGATGACATTCCATTTATGATCTTCACCACATCTGGTTTCTGTCCACTACCATACAATTTACCTCCTTTACCTATATCATCCACCCACTATTCTTCCTTCTGTAGTCTCCATTCTGTTATCAGAATCTAAGACCTTGTTTTGTTATGATTTGTTAGTTTATTTTGTTTTTCTTTTAAATTTTTCTAGATGTAAGTGAAATCATACAGGAGCCAGAGAGATAATACAGAGGTAAGGCACTTTTCTTGCATATAACCAATCCCATTTTAATCTCTGGCACTGCACTATTCCCTGAGCTCTGCTGAGAGCAGGCCTTGAGCACAGAACTGGGAGTAGCTTCTGAGCACTTCCTCTGTGCCCGAGCCAGACCCCTCCAAAAAAGTGAAATCATATGATATTTGTCTTTCCCCAGCTGACATATTTCACTTAGCAAAATCCCCTTAAGTTTAATCTATCTGTTTATGGGTGATTGTCCTTCCACTGTAACTTTACCTTGTCCTCTTTTTTGCATCTTTGTTTTCATAATTAAAAATAAAAAATTAAAAAAAAGTTTAATCTATATTGCTCCTGATGGAAATTAAAAAAAATTAAGTAGTAGGGCCAGAGAATAGGCTGAGCAAGACACCTACCTTGTACATGGTTGACCACAGTTCAATCCTGGCAACCACATATGGTCATCAAACAATACCTTGAGTGGTCCCTGTGCACAGCATAATGTGGTCTCAAAACAAATAAATGGGGGCCGGGCGGTGGCGCTAAAGGTAAGGTGACTGCCTTGCCTGCGCTAACCTTGGACGGACCGCGGTTCGATCCCCCGGTGTCCCATATGGTCCCCCAAGCCAGGAGCAACTTCTGAGCACATAGCCAGGAGTAACCCCTGAGCGTTACTGGGTGTGGCCCAAAAACCAAAAAAAAAAAAACAAAAAAAAAAACAAATAAATGGTTAAGTAGTATTCCAGTTATGGAAATAATAAAAATAGTAATGAAAATTATAAAAAGGAGACGTGATATTAGTGTGGCAGGTATCTCAGCAGCAGAGACATATAGACCAGGCATGTCTTACATCTATGAAGTTCTGAATTCAGTCCCTGGCAACACAAAATAAGTAACAACAACAATAACAACAACAACAACAACAACTGAAACATATGGGTACAATGGATTACTACCCATGCAAATTCAAGCTTGGCTTTAGGATTCCACCTTTTTGGGTTTTTTATTTTGTTTTGTTTTTAGGCCCACCCATTGGTGTTCAGAGGTTTCTCCAGACTCTGTGCTCAGAAATTACTCCTGGTAGGCTCTATAGATCATATGAGATTCCTGGGATGGAACCCAGGTCAGTCATGAACAAGGTAAACTCTGTACCTGAAGTGCTGTCACTCTGGCCTCTAGGAGTTCATCTTTTTTTTTTTTTTTTTTTTTTTTTTTGGTTTTTGGGCCACACCCGGAGGTGCTCAGGGGTTACTCCTGGCTGTCTGCTCAGAAATAGCTCCTGGCAGGCACGGGGGACCATATGGGACACCGGGATTCGAACCAACCACCTTTGGTCCTGGATTGGCTGCTTGCAAGGCAAACGCCGCTGTGCTATCTCTCCAGGCCCGAGTTCATCATTTTTAATGTCTCATGAAAGCAACATTAATGGTGGTGAGACATAACTGGTATTAAGCAGTTGACCAAATCAATGGGATGAAGGGAAATTGTTTTTATGGCTTTTTTCATAAGGGATTCAAACTGAGACATTAAAACTGAACTTACATTTAAAAAAAGTGTGTGGAATCTGGTGAAAATTAAAATGCAATTTCCTTTACTTAAAAAGAGGGACTATTTCATGAAAGATACTGAAATATAAAGCTTTTAATTTTTTGGTAAAGTCTCTCTCAACAGAGTGGTTATTTTCTATTGTTTTCAGCAAGAAAAGTTAAGAATTTAAATTACTAGTATGAGTTTTACCTTTTTTTTTCATAGTACAATGACTGTTTCAAATACAAATATAATAATACTAGGTTTGCATGTAGACACATGGAAATCACAAAGTTGTGTTTTGTAGTTTGTGCATGTAACATGCATTTTGTTCTTTTCAGAACAAAGGGGACACTGCTCATGACTTTGAACTCAAGTGTTTTCACTTCACTTTTTGATATGCACACATTTTTCTTTATTCTGGATCTTCAGCTGACTACTAAAGAAGGACCAATAAGAAAATGATCTCTGGATGGTCCCCTCTGTCTTTTCTTCCACATACTCATTTTAAGCATAAGCACTTGGCTAATTACAGGGAAATAATAAGGACAGTATGTACAAAGATATGATATGCTTCATCTTTCTTAAAATGTCTTGACCTTCTTTCTGTATTCCAAGTAGTTTTGTCTCTGTGGAGCTGTGTATGTGAAATATCCATAAACAGAAAGGTCAATTCTTAGAGACAGAAAGTAGTCTAGCCATTGCCAGGCCTCAGAGAAGGAGGAAATGGACTGTCCTAGCATTGGAGGTGCCCTTAGAGTCTGTGCTCCCTGGAACAACCCCTAAAGCTGGTTGGGGAGTAAGGACCATTCCTGCACAAATGTTTTCTATGTATCTCCTCTGTTAAAACTCATACTCCATTGTGCCTTTGGATTTCACTTACAAAACAAATTCAAAGTTAAAATTATTCTGAATTTCAAGACCACCACAACAGAGCATGAAACTAAACATGAAGCTTTTCTGAGCGCGAGGTCATCTAACAGCTCAGGTTGTGCGCCCAAAAGCCGGCCCTGCTAGTGGAACCCAATTAACCTACAACCCCACCTGCAAGGTGAGGGAAAATGTCTGGGAAATGTTTTTCGCTCTCTAGCTCTGCGAGAGCACACACATGTGAAGAGGCAATAGAAAGTGATTCTGAAAGCTAATTCAGTTAAAATGCAATAAGACCTCTTCTCCTTTCCCCCTGCTAACTTGTCTCTCTTTCTCTTAACTATCATTTCGTCCTCTTGCTTCCTTATGAAAGAAATATTTTTCTAACAGACACACACACACACACACACACACACACACACACACACACACACACACACACAATGTCTTCACTTCTGAGATCAAGTCCCACCTTCTCAAAATCTCCTTTTAATGGCTGCCTTCAGAGCTCTTGAAATCCTTCTCTGACATGAGTACAGGCAGCATCTTTGACAGACTATGGAATCTACGCCTTCTGGCCTTTGCCTTTTTCTTAAATTAAATTGAAATATTTGAGGAAACATTTCATCTTGTTTAGGACAAATTATTAATATATCTTAGATTCTCTTGGGAAAAAAGCACTATAGTAATAAAGCAATGTTATGATACCTTTTCCCTTCAATTTCCACTAGAACAACGGGGGACATGGGATGATATTTAAACTATTTACTGATATTTCTATTAAATCAGTGCTCATGCAAAAATAATTCCTTAAACTATATGTGCAGAAAAGTATATACAGCTTGGTATAGCTGAGAAAATAAAAGTATATCCCAAGTTCATAATTTATTAGCAGTTTGATTTCTCTAGGTATAATGCAGTTCTCCAGTCTATGTTCTATACTATAATTATATATAATTCTGCACTTAATTTAAGAACTGACTCAAGTCAGTTATTATTATTATTATTATTATTATTATTATTATTTTCGTTTTTTGGCCACACTTGGTGACGCTCAGGGAAATTCCTGGCTATGTACTCAGAAATCGCTCCTGGCTTGGGGAACTATATGAGATGCCAAGAAATCAAACCACGGTCCATCCTAGGCTAGTGTGTGCAAGGCAAATGCCCTACTGCTTGTGCCATCACTCTGGCCCATCAAGTTAGTTCTTATTGAAGAGAAATAGCGCAGCAAGCAGGGTGCTTGCCTTGCTTCTGACAGATCCAGAATCAATTCCTGGCATCCAAAATGTTTTCAGACTCAGCCAGGAGTAATTTTTGAGCTCAGAGACAGGAATAATTCCTGAACACTTCTGGGTATGCCTGCCTCCCTTCCCCCAACCTGACTCAAACACAAAAAGAATATAAATTTAGATTGACTACCAGTGGTTTGGAAATGGCAAAAATAGACTTTATAGAAAAACTGTCCTTCCTATTAACTTTCAGGGGGTATTGATGACTCACTGAAATGAACTTTATTCAAGTATGATTCTTGATGGCTTATTGACAGTAGAATTTCTTCTCACTGTAGCCTCCAATCTCTGTGATGAACTTGTCTCTAATGTGAATTCTTTTTGAGAGAGCCTAGTAAGAATGGGGGCAGGAAGGAATGGTGGAGGACACTTATATTCCCTGGAGTTGCAGCTCTCATTAGATCTATCTAGTTCATTTAAAATGTAGAACTGAGGGACCTATGTCACCAAGAATTTCATTGCCTTTTCTTGGCCTACACAAGAATAGAAGAATTGGAACTCAAATCTTCTGGTTGGTTGATTCTCCAGTACCCTACTCTTGTCTTTCATTCAGAACACTGTGCGTGTGTGTGTGTGTGTGTGTGTGTGTGTTGTATATATGTATGTAGCAAGGGTGAGGAGAGGGTTGGTAGCTATTGGGACCTATATAGATTTGAAGAACTGAATTACTTTCACTAATGTCGATTTCTAAATAAAAACCAGGCTATAGAAAGTAAAAAGGACAAAAAGAAATCAATGAATTCAAGTGCTATTCCTTTGCTATATTTTAATAGTTATACCTGGAGAAGATAATTTCTATTGCCTTTTTCTTTCTTTTTTTTAACAGTGGGTGGGTGGGCTCCCAATAGTGCTTGGGAGATTACTGAGGTCTCCTGACAGTTATTAGCCATCCAAGCCAGTGAGGATCTGAGGATGCAGTGTCGAATGGGCACTGTGGTGCCAGAATTATCCTGACCAGACTATGCTGCTGAACAACTCCTAGAACTACACACAGCAATCCTCAGGGGACCGTGTGGTGTTAGAGATTGAACCTAGGTTGACTGCACTTTAAACTATGTATTATCTTTTTAGCTTGAAGGTAAATGCTTATATTCCTATGTTTTCCATGTCCATGGGAAGATGAAGTTCAAAGAATCTGACTACCCAAACAATTTTTTATCTTACTTTCTATGTACTGGAGATTTTTGAGTGGGCTTCTTCAGCAATGCTTGGGGGTCTGGGATGCTTCTAGGACTTCCATGCTGTGCCAGGATTGAACTCATGTCTTAGACATGCAAAACATGTGCTCCAGCCCTTTGAGTTTTCTCCTGGGTACCTTTCCTCTTCCTGCCTGCTGCTGAACTTAATTTCCAGCCGATTTCATGTTCTAGTGAATGGGAATAGGGCAGAAGTGATGCCACTTCTAGAAACTGCAGTTAGTTCATAAGCTTCTATGTGTCCTTCTCCACTCAATAGTTGAGCTGCAGGTCCCTGAGCAATATTAGAAGCTATTTGCTAAAGGTGGCTGAACTGCATCAGCCTGGTACCAGAATAACTGAAACTACTCCCCAGAAGAGGAATCACTGTGCACCGTGATATGAGCAAATAAAGAAGCTTTGTCTCTTAGTGTCTCTTGAGCCATAATCTGTTAGAATCTATTTATTATTGCAACCTATTTTTTCCCCTGTACTAACTAATGTGGGGCCAAAGAGTTCTTTCTTGGACCAGGCATGTGGCTTGTGCATGGGCAAGACCCTGTATACCACATAACCATTCCACCCCCTCAGGAATGCAAGGTGTTGACCTGGTGGTGATTGTTACCTGTGGTGCTCAGGCAATGCCCTAATTAACAATTTAATAAGCAAAAAATGATCAAAACCCCCAAAGTTTCTTCTACATGCAAGCAAAAACCAGATGTCTCATGGCTAAGAGCAATGTATATGTTCCATTGGGAACCCAAAACATATGGGAAGCTGGGGCAGGGGGTAGGAAGGAAGAAGCTAGCAGCATTTGATAATTTTTGTCTTGGGTTTAGAACAGCAATTTATTCATAGATTTTCACAAAATATTTAACATTATGCTCTACCATTAGTGGGTTAGCTTTTCAGTACCAATGGTGTCACTGATGAACCATTTAATTTTTTCCTCTCTGTACAAGAAGGTAGTTGAAGACTAAGGTGGCCATTGCTTCTTCCAGTTCTATTAAGATGCATCTAAATTTTAGCCCTAGAATTAAATGCTGTCTGCAAAGAGAGCCAGACGGTGTTGCTCTGATATTCAGCTTAAATGACCTGGCTTGACAGTTATCCACTCTCATTTACTGGAATCATGCTGGGCTTGTTAGGTCTTTCGAATATCATCCTTGGTTATTTCTGTCAGAAATCAAATTTAGGACTTTCTCAAGCCCCTTACTTTAGTCAGATTATGTGACGAGTGAATAAGAAGATCAGGGTGTTCCCAAACACCCAAACCGTGGCCATGAATTTCATAGATGCTAAAAGGAAAGAAAACAGGTTCTGGGACAAGTAAGTTTGGTAAATACTAGGTGGAACAGATATACTCTGTTGAATAGAGGTTTTCTCCCATAAACTTGCTCACTGTCATCTTCAGACCATCTCCATCTCATACCTTTTGGCATTCAGCCCCTCCCCTATCATATTCACTAAATCTTTGCAATAAAAATAAATTATCTTTTGTCATTATTATTATTATTATTATTATTTGTTTTTATGAGTCACACCCAGCAGCGCTCAGGGGTTACTCCTGGCTCTACACTCAGAAATCACTTCTAGCAGGCTCAGGGGACACTACGGGATGCCAGGATTCCAACCACTGTCCTTCTGCATGTAAGGAAAACGCCTTAACTCATGCTATCTCTCCGGCCTCTCTTTTGTCATTATTGATATTGTTGTTTTAATGACCAGGGACTACATACCTGCGATGCAATGTTTGTGCAAGCATAAATTGCTGGTGGCACTAGAAGTTTACAAGCAGAAGAGATTCCAAGACCATGCTTGGCACATGTGATGATACTGGGGACTGAACTCAAGAATGTGCATTGCAAGACATGACTTATCTAAGCCACTGATTTTATTGTTTCTTGTTTTGCCATTGGGGTGTGTGTGTGTGTGTGTGTTTGTGTGTGTGTGTGTGTGTGTTGGTGGGTTGTTGTGCATAGATGAGCATGCGTATGAATGCACATGAGTAAGGCTTTTTATCATCTTCTATTCCCATAACAAGATTCCTTAAATACCTTCATTATATTCCAAGTTCCCCTTTTTCGAAATACATAAAAATCTTCCTCCCTATTCTTTCTTTATCCATATACAACTTCTTTTCTTTCTCTCCTCTGTGCTCTGGGGCCACATCCAGCAGTGCTCAGGATTTACTCCTGAATGTGCATGTAGGAATTACTCCTGGTGGACTCAGCAAAACTTTTTTTTTGGGGGGGTTGGTTTTTGGTCAGACCTGGTGGTGCTCTGGGGTTACTCCTGGCCCTGTGCTCAGAAATTGTTCCTGGCAGATTCGGAGAACCATATAAGATGTCGGGATTTGAACCAGCATCCATCCCGTGTTGGCTGCAAAGCAAAAGCCTTACTATTGTGCTATCACTCTGGCCCCTAAATTCAAATTTTTAATCAATGTCTAGAAAATGTTTATCTTGGCCCCAAACCTGTACATTCCTCAATTAAGCAAAACTGGCCCTATTTCCTAGAGTGAGCTTTTGGTATCATCAGTTGTTTGTTAACAAGATCCTTATAGATTCAGAACCCACCACCCTCCATAATCCTTAGCAGATTATAAATTAGTCCTTCCAGCTGTTCATACCTGCCAGTATTCCCATCAACCAGTTTTTCCTAAGAGTAATGATATATAATTATATTTTATATTAGTTGATACACTCATTTTGTGGCTGATCCACAAAATTTGAGTGAGTGCTTGTCATGGTTAGAGTCCACGCTTTTCCTGGTCTCTCCTCTTCTTTCTCTCCATCCTCATAATCAGCAGCAACATGTTCTCTATTTCCATTGTGAGTAAATTAAACTTCCACTTCAAAAAACAACAGTGTCGGGGCCGGGCGGTGGCGCTAAAGGTAAGGTGACTGCCTTGCCTGCGCTAGCCTTGGACGGACCGCGGTTCGATCCCCCGGTGTCCCATATGGTCCCCCAAGCCAGGAGCGACTTCTGAGCACATAGCCAGGAGTAACCCCTGAGCGTCAACGGGTGTGGCCCAAAAACCAAAAAAAAAAACAAAACAAAACAAAAAAACAAACAAAAAAAAACAACAGTGTCTTTCATCCATTCTGTGCTTCTATCTCCTACTTGAGGGAGTAGAAGCAACTCACCCTTTCCAGGGATGCACTTTTCTCATTTGGGCCCCTGAAATTCTTCCTACCAAGATCCAGGGCTCCTCTTCACTATCAGCACCCCCTTTCTTCCTTTGTACACCCACTTTGTTCTTCCACATTCCGCCACTGCCTTCATCAAACAAACCATCAGATGTATAATAGATATTTATTTCTCCTTGTTCCAGATATTGACAAGTCCAAGATCAAAGTGCTAGTAGATTCTGAGTTGACTGAGGATTTTCTTCCCAGCTTGCAGCAGTCAATCTTCTTGCTGTGTCTTTGGGAGACAGAAAGAGGGTTTGCTCAGGAGCCTCCCGATGTGAGGACACTGATCTCATGATGAGGAGGATTTCATCCCAATGAACTAGTCATCTCCCTAAGACCCCATCTTCCATGTCATGTTTTGTGGTTACTGCTTGTTTGAATTTGCCCATGAGACTAAGGAGTTAACAAGGTTGGCAGTTCAATGTGAGAGCTCAGAGATGCAAGGACATTAGTTGGTGGTGATGGGGTCTCAACCTAGCAACACTCAAGACCCTGACTGGCAATATTTAGAGACTGTATGGTGCTGGGGACAATAGTGGAATTCACTACATGCAGAGCATGACTAACTCTTTCAGCCTCACAATCCAGCTTTCTTCTACCTTTTTGGTGATGGAAGATATTAGACCATATGTAGCAGTGCTCAGGACTTACTTCTGATTTTATGTTCAGGGGCCACTCATGCTAGGCAATACAAGAGCTCTATGTACTGTACTATCTTGCAGGCCTCATTAATAAGCTAGTCTTTTTGGAGGGGCTGAAGAAAGGAAGGCCACATTCAGCAATGCTTAAGGATAACTCTTTCTTACACTCACAGATGACTTCTAGTGGGGCTCAGGGCACCATATGGGCTGCCTGGGACTAAATTTGTGTCAACCACATGCAAGACAAGCTCCCTAACCACTGTGTTATCTCTCTGGCACCACAATTAACTTCTTAAACTTCAGACCTGCACTTTCTCCATGTAGTAACCTATACTTCTCTCTCTCTCTCTCTCTCTCTCTCTCTCTCTCTCTCTCTCTCTCCCTCTCTCTCTCTCAGATCCTTATTCCATAGTGATTCTCCCTTCTTTCTAGCACTGTTAAAGTCATCAGATTCTTGTGAGTGCTGGATCTAGTTACTGCTATTTAGAACAACAGCTATTAATTGCATGTATTGGGGAGGTCAGTGTTAAGTGCTTATATATTTCATCTCATTTCATCTTCACAACCTCTTAAAGACAGGCTGAAGTTAATAATGGAAGGTCACAACTCAGCGATCACACACAGTCTCTGGGAGGAGAGAAGATGTATTTGTTGTTCTCATTATCATATTAAATTGGCTTAGATTCCAATTCTTCTGCTTCTTATTGGTTCTTAGATATTTGTTATTGGGTGATCCCAAGATGCTTCAGTTTCCTCATCAGTAAAAAAAAAAAAAAGGGAGGCAAGGAGGATGACCGGTCTCAAAAGTTTGTGTTGTGGGGCCGGAGAGATAGCATGGAGGTAAGGCATTTGCCTTGCATGCAGAAGGATGGTGGTTCAAATCCTGGCATCCCATATGGTCCCCTAAGCCTGCCAGGAGTGGTTTCTGAGTGTAGAGCAAGGAGTAACCCCTGAATGCTTCAGGGTGTGACCCAAAAACAAAACAAAAAAAAAGTTTGTGTTGTGAGTAGCAAAATACAATAGCCATATGTGAAGCACTCACATAGGTCTGTCTGGTGCACAGTAGGTGCTCAAGAAATAGTGATTTTGGAGCTAGAGAAATAGTACAGGGGTTAAGGCAGTTAGTTGCCTCACAAGCGGCTAACATTGGTTTCATTCTTGGTACTGTATAGGGTCTCCCAAGCATGAATATGAGTGACCCCTGAGTACAGAGCCAATGGTAATCCCTAAACACTCAAATGGGGATCTATCTCCACTCCCCCAAATAGCAGTTCCTCAAACTCACTTTACTTAACAATATTCAACCCTAATTCAAGATAAGGCCTCTGCATGCAACTGACCAGGGATCAATCCCTAGCACCACATGTTCTCCTGGACACCAGTAGGAGTGATGCTTGAATGCAGAGCAAAGAGTAAGCCTTCATTATCACTGGCATAGCTCCTCAAATACAAAGCAAAATTCCATAAAGGATAAAAACACTCCCCACCCCAAAATTTAAAATGCAAGGTATCATCAGCATCCAGCTTAAATGACATTCAATTGGGCGACTGGAATATATAACTGGTATGAACCGTACCTCTAGTTCAATTTCTAGTCTTGTACAGAGCTCAAAGCTCCTTTGGATGGCCCCCAGAACCAAAATAGGAGCAAGCAGGGGCCAGAGAGAAAGCATGGAGGTAGGGAGTTTGCCTTACATACAGAACGATGGTCATTCAAATCCCGGCATCCCATATGGTCCCCTGAGCCTACCAGGAGTGATTTCTGAGTGTAGAGCCAGGAGTAACCCCTGAGTGCCGCTGGGTGTGACCCAAATCAGTAACAACAACAACAACAACAACAAAACCAACATAGGAGCAAGCAGCACTTCACAAGGTCTGAACACCCAGACTTCCAGGTCTGCACTGACTGAGTGGCCCCTGAAGACCCCTTTCCAGCAACACTGATGTGCCC
Source organism: Suncus etruscus (assembly GCF_024139225.1). Lineage (NCBI taxonomy): Eukaryota > Metazoa > Chordata > Mammalia > Eulipotyphla > Soricidae > Suncus > Suncus etruscus. The sequence goes on along the minus strand of NC_064863.1, from coordinate 45,223,491 downwards.
CTCACTCCTGGAGAAAAACAAACCAGAAATGTTTTGATCTATGGTGGGAAGGATATCTAGGGGCATGAAATGCCTGTAATCAAGCTATGCTAAACAGGGTTGTGACATAGCCTGGCCTCCTAAAGGCATAGCTCAATCTTCTGCAATGCAGAAACAGGTGGGCTAGTTTCTTCCTTAAGTCAGTATTTTGATTCATTCTCACCTTTTTCTGACCTCATTTTCCTCTGCTGGTATAAACTGAAAGCAATTCCATTTATGCTTTGTGTATTCCTGAAATAGGAAAATTTATTTATTTATTTATTTATTTATTTATTTATTTATTTATTTATTTATTTTCTGAGTAGCTCCTGTTGGCTCAGACTAGACCATAGGAATACACAGACATCCTGAGTGACAAGTACCCTGGATCCTACTGTCCACATTTCCTGATGAAGTCACACCTTTGTATTACTTAAAGCATCTTCAGTATTCTTCCTTTGTGGTGCTCTGTGTACTATGATTCATTTTCCTTTTAAGTATTACCTGAGTGCCCCAATATACCTTCCTCGGGCCAGGCCCTCATGTCTGACACTTGTGCAAGGAACAAGTTTCCAAGCACTCTGAGTCTGGCTCACCAAGGTCTGTCTGTTCAGGATGCACAAGATTCTAACGTGGGTTTCTCTTTGTGTAAAATGTTTGTTTCTCTCTGGCCTGGCTGTCTAGACTCCCTGGGCATTAATTCAATAGTCTCCTCTGAATGAGGTTGGTACAATCTCTCCCTGCTCTCTTGTAGACACAAAAGAACAAAATTGCACACAATTATGCCATTGTCCTTGCTATCTGCCACCTCTATTTTGATTTCTGTGAGGTCTAAGGATTCTTTTGTTGCTGTTGTTTGTTTTCCTGTTTTTGTTTTGGGGCACACACAGCAATGTTCAGGGTGTACACATGTATCTGTTCTTGGGGGTCATTCCTGATTGTATTTAAGGCTTGGACTCGGGCTTCCCATACACAAAGCATGAACCATCACTCCAGCTAAATTTAGAGTTTTTTGTTATTTATTTGGTTTGGTTTTGGGACCATATCCAGTGGTGCTCAGGGATCCCTCTTGATTGGACTCGAGGAATCATATGAGGTTCTAGGCATCGAATCTGGGTTGACTACCTATGAGGTAGACTCTCACTTGCTGTACTAGCTCCACAACCTCATTGTTCGTAATTTTTTAACTGTGTGGCTATTTGGGGACATGTACAACTCTGGCACAGAGGAGTTTGTGTTGAGGGTTGTGAGCTCTGTGCTGTCCTCTTACCATATCCCCCACTTCCATTTTCATATCCCTGCAGGCCCTCTCTCCAGAAGTTTCAGTTTGCCTCCATCAGCCCCAACTTCAATTCAAGCTACACTAAGTTTTGAGGACTAAATTACTTCTCAGGTCCAGAAATGTTGCCTTGTCTTTATATGGCTCTTCAGGTGCTTACCATTAGTTATGTCATATCAAAGGGGTTGGATGATACCTCCTAAAAGCACTCAAAAATGTTCAGAAAAGAACTTTAAGTTATTTCTTATTCATTGTTTTGGGGACCACCTGGCAGTACTCAGAGTTTACTTCTGGCTCTTCACTAAGGAATTACTCCTGGTGGTGCTCGAGGAACCATATAGCAGGGCTGGAGAGATAGCACAGTGATAGGGCATTTGCTTTGCAAGCAGCTGATTCGAACAGATGGTGGTTCGAATCTCGGCATCCTATATGGCCCCCTGTGCCTGCCAGGAGTGACTTCTGAGTGCAGAGCCAAGAGTAAACCCTGAGCACTGCCGGGTGTGACCCCCCAAAAAAACAAAAACAAAACAAAACAAAAAGGAACCATATGGGATGCCAAAGATTGAACCCAGGTGAGCTGTGTGCAGAGGAACACTTTACTCACTGTGCTTTTGATCTGGCCCTTCATTTCATATTTTTCAAGATGGTGAATGCAGTACCAACTGGCAACAATAATAATAATAAAAAAAAAGCCTTGGAAGCTTCCAGCAGAAACGTACATGCCCTTTAAGGCACAGAATTCCTAATCATGGCTAACCTTTATACCTTGTTGTGGGGTTCAGAACTACAGAAGTGGGAATAGAAGGAAATAGAGTTTTTTGGGGGTGGGTCACACTCGGCAGCGCTCAGGGGTTACTCCCGTCTCTGTGCTCAGAAATTGCTCCTGGCAGGCACAGGGGACCATATAGATACCAGGATTCGAACCACCGTCTGTCCTGGATCGGCTGCTTGCAAGGCAAATGCCCTACCACTGTGTTATCTCTCTGGTCCAAATAGAGAAGTTTTAATTAGTAAACTAAAGAGACTGAGGTTAAGGCTCTTTAAATGCATGTGTGTTTAATCCCTGGCAACATATATGGTCCACCAGGATTGATTTCTAAACTGTCATGTTCTTGCACCTACCCCAAATAAACCAAAATTAAATAAATAAAATATTAGACAGGTCCTCAAACTTGACCTGTTTAGCTCCCTCAAATATCTATGAAAATTTGGAGAGGAGGGAGATGGCTCCAGGACTGAGAGCATTTTTCACATGTGGGAGCCCACATTTAATTCAGGGAATGGAGGGTGTCTTCCCAGGCACCCCTTGGAGTGAGTACCAAGTTGGGAGCAGTCCTGTACCCTTTCACTGATCCTGGCACCAAAGTATATGGCCCCCAAACTATTAAAGATGACAAAGAGGGGCCAAAGAGGTAGTCCAGAGGTTAGGACATTTGCATTGCATGTGCCCTACTTGGGTTTGACTCCCAGCACCTTATATTGTCCCCTGGGTCCTACTAGCAGTGACTTTGAGCTCAGAGCCAAGAGCAAGCCCTGAACTCACTGGGTATGGCCACAAAACCTAAAAATAGAGAAAAGAGAGAGAAGAGAAAGAGAAAGACAGACAGAGAGAAAGAGAGAGAGAGAAAAAGGAGAGTTTATTTGGTATTGTTAGCAGTTTATTTGTTTGTTTTCCTCTAAATGAGCTACAGAGCCATGTCCTTGTAAACTTGAAGGTCAGCCATGGAAATGAGAGCTTGGCAAAATTTGTATCATCCTGGCAAGGTTCTGTAGATGTATTTATACTCTAGACCAAGGGTCGCCAAATTATGGCCATGGGCCACATGTGGCCTGCTGAGGATATTTATCAGATATTTTTGCCTTTGCTGCCTGATCTGCTTAGCAGTCAACAGTTCTGGTCCTACAGTGCAGGTGCGTGGGATGTGTGTGCTGCACTCTCTGACTCTCCTCTCTGTCTCTCCACTCCTTCTCTCAGTCTCAGCTGGGATCCTCAAACTACAGCCAGCCAAAAGCAGGCCCATAGTTCCCAATGAAATGCAGATAAATTGGAATATATTATGCTAAGAGAAATAAGTCAGAGAGAGAAAGATAGATGTAGAATAGTCTCACTCGTCTATGAGTTTTTAAGAAAAATGAAAGACATTTTTGCAATAATTCTCAGAGACAAAAGAGAGGAGAGCTGGAAGGTCCAGCTCACGACATAAAGCTCACCACAAAGAGTGATGAGTGCTGTTAGAGAAATAACTACATTGAGAACTATCCTAACAATGTGAATATATGAGGGAAGTAGAAAGCCTGTCTAGAACCCAGGCAGGGGGGGTGTGGGGAGAACGGAGATTTGGGACATTGGTGATGGGAATGTTGCACTGGTGAAGGGGGAGGGGTGTTCTTTACATGACTGAAACCCAACTACAATCATATTTTTTAAATCATATTTTTAATCACGGTGTTTAAATAAAGATATTAAAATAAAAAATAAATACAGATAAATTTGTTGATTTAACTTCACTTGTTCTTCATTTTAAATATTGTATTTTTCCAGATTTGTTTCTTTTACTTCAAAATAAGATATGTGCAGTGTGCATAGGAATTTATTCATAGTTTTTTTAAAATTATAGTTCAGCCCTCTAAAGGTCTGAGGGGCAGTAAGTTGGCCCCTGTTTAAAAAGTTTCAGGACCCCTGCTCTAGAGGTTTCCCACTCTTGATTCCTACACACCCAAGAAATAAAATCCCAGAAAATGCTGACAGAAACTCTTTGAGTTGTGACATGGTTGACTTTAATTTTATTTTTGTTCATTGTAGGTTCAGAAACATTTTACTGCTGCCAAATCTGTCACAAGTTCCAAAAATGTTATATTCAGCTATGGGATACCACAGTTTAAGAATCTAGGCTTTAGGAAAAGAGCTAATACAGATCAGATACAGGGGTTTAGATATAGCTGCCTCTGGCTTGTTTCCCTAATACAAAATATGCATCTCTCAGTAATGCCGGCAGTGATCCTTAAGCACAAAGCATGGTGCCCCCAAGCTCTTGTGCCCCTCTAAAAAAAAGAAAAAGAAAAGGCTAGGCTCTATCTACATGGTGTATAGTTGTATTCATGAAAGTTGGGCATCTGAAATGTGGATGCTTCAAAGGTGGAAGCTAGAGGTATGCCTGTGATATGGAGGCAAAAGTCTTCTATGAGTTGCCTAGGGGGGCTGGAGTGGTGGTGCAAGCCATAAGGCATCTATTTGCCTTTCACTCACCAGCCTAGGATGGACACCCTGGCGACCCATATGGTCCCCCAAGCCAGGAGCAATTTCTGAGTGCATAGCCAGAAGTAACCCCTGAGCGTCTCCGGGTGTGGCCCAAAAACCAAAAAGAAAGAGTTGCAATTCTCAGCCAACAGGGTTGTTGAGGGTCATCCAGACCATGTGGACTGTGCTTGGAGGCTTCCAGGGTTACACACAGCGATGCTTGGATACCAAGTGTTGTTAGTTAAACTAGGGTGGGATTAAAATTGGGTGAGTTGTTTACAAGGCATGAACTGTAACTCCTGTACTATCTCTCTGACCACATACAAGACTTAAGAGCTGTAAAACCTTTTCAATGGAAAGACATTATTTCCAACAACATAGCAAAAACCAAAATCTGAGAATTAATGTGTTCCTCTCTAGGGAATAATGCTAAGAAGCCATCTTTAGCTTTAGAGAAATCTCCCATGAACAAGGCAGTCTCCTGCTAAGCTGCTACCATCCAGACAAAATAACTGGGGTTATTTGTGATTTTCAATGCACAAGGATTTCAGGTTTGTAGATTTTTTTGTTCATTTGCCTGTTTGTTTTTGAGTTTTAGGCCACATCAGTTGTACTCGAGACTCCTGTGGGATGAAAGAACCTTAAGGTGTTTCAGGGATCAAACCCTGGTCAACTGTGTGCAAGGCTAGTATTCTGTCCACTATACTATGGCTCCAGCTCCAGGATTGTAAGTTTTATGCAAATAGATTCCATGAGGCTACAGAAAGCTATTTTTCCTATTGTGTTCTATGCTGATTGCTTTGGAGTGTTGATCTTATTACACTGTGGCTACATAAAGCCATCTATTTGAAAACTTCTATTGTGTGGTCGCAGAAATTGCTTGCAGGCAAAACTGCCACAGGAATTGCCATTTGCATGTTTCCTTCTGTCTCCTGACCCAGCTTTGAGAGAAGGGGCTGCTGGGAATGGCTGTGGGCTCTGAGTGGGAGACATGGAGAACACCTCTGGAAGGGATATGTGTAACCTCCTAAAATCCCCTTTTAGTTGGACAGTTCAGTAGCACTTCTCTTCAAAAACTGAGTGAAACACATCTTGGATTGTATTTTTCTGTCTTGAAATACAATTTTGCTTCTCTCAGATATGTATTTTCAAGTTCTCTTCTACCAGCTTTCCCTTTGTGGGCTATCTTTCTTTGATCCTACCTTCTCATGCCCTTTAGGTATAATTGAGGAGGGGATCCCCCTTTTGAAAGTGGATTCCTCAATCAGCCAGAACTAACTAGCCTCTGCTTCTTAGTCCTTGGTAAAGTGGGGATAGCCTGATAGACATAACCATATTTGATGAGCAACATTATTTTCCCAGCAACACTGAAAACACCGCAGCATGGTACAGGGCCCATGGACTGTGAATTAGGAGAAGTGGGAGAGAACAAGATCAGGAGATTTCTCAGAGACAATGAAGAAACTGAGTCTTCAATGATAGACAGAAATTCTGCAGGCAGTCAGGGTAAGTAAACACGAGAAATAGTGCCTATTTCAGTGCTTAAGGAATACTTACTACATACCACAGAAAGTTCTGAGTTTAATCTTATTGGAGCTTACTTTTAGGGGGTGCATACCTCATAGCACTTAAGAGACCATAATATGATATGACACTGAGCTACAATTGGCTACATGCAAGGTAAGCACCTTATCCTCTGTATTATTTCTCACTCTGGAGCTTACTTTATAATGGGAAAGGCAAGCACATATTTTGTTTTGGTTTTTAAATTTTTGGGGTGCCAGTGGTGCTTGAAGAAGGAGAAGTTACTCCAGGTAAGTTCTCAGGGTATCCTGTGGTGCTCAGGATCAAATTTGGACCTCCTACTTATCTTTGCTCCAGCTATTTGAGCCTGATACCAGCATACATCTTAAAGGAAAATATGAAATTACATGTTCAAAGGCCTAGGGGATCATAAATTAAGGAGATGGTGTCTGCAAGAAGTGCAACAGACATGTTGGACTCAGGGAAGGTGGAAGACAAACAGGAAAGCATTTCCTTGCTCCTCACTGCATACATTGATCTTCCAGTGATGACTAATAAGTGCTGGTCCTGCTGAAACTTCAGTCTTCAGAAAATTGGGATGATCACAGCAGTCTTCTAACCCTGGAAAATTCCCAGCCTTTTACTAAAAGGCTGACTCTGGCTGTCAGGCACAGCTTCTCAGATAGCAACAATGCTTGCTTGAACTCTCATTTTGGGGGCCTTCCAAAGCAATGCTCAGTAATGCAGGGGGCCCCCTGCTGATTTTCAACCAACTGAGCCAGTGGACCTATGCAAGGGCCCAAGAAAGTGATGCAGCTTTGGCTCTCCACGGGATTACTGGGGCCACTCCAGATATAAGTGGGGGGCTTCTAGCAACACACCCTAGGCTGAATCTGGCAATGCTTGGGGAACCATGCACAATACCAAAGATCTAACCAGAAAGGAGTGGCTGCATGCAGGGCAAGCATATTACCTCCGTGCTATTTCTCCAGTCCTGGCTATCATCTTTAAGACTCCTGGGTTTTCTATGTTCTCAGAGGGCATAACTCTGTCCCATATAGGTTAAAAGGAATTATTTGCTGATCTGGACAATAGAATAGGCCTAGGGAGATTGCTCGAAGATGTGGAAAGGCTTCTTGCATACAATCAGTCATTGGCATTAAATTATAGCACCTTGAACTCTGCTAGAAGTAGTCCTTGGGCACTACTGAGCCCATGCACCAATCCATTAGGCTTTCACCACTGGGCTATGTAGCACTGGGAGTGGCCACTGAGGCCCCAGCACCTCTGGGGAGGTTACATGCAAAGGAAAACTTATCCCCTTCCCACACACTCAAAAATAATCAGAATAGCCAGATCTGATTGAAGACTCTAATTCAATGAGATTGAGGAAGGGCTGGGACTGGGATGTGGTTATTAGGAAAAAGCAGAGAGTCCCCCTCGCAGGACAGAAAGACAAGTTTAGTGCTTAAATGCTACAGTGGGAGCAAAACTGGTAAGAAAATTACAACTATGAGGACTGGAGAGATAGTTCTGTGGGTGAGGAACTTGCCTTACAAATGGCTGATCCCAATTTAACCTCTAACCCTATGTATGGTACCGAGCCCCAGTAGGAATAATCCCCAAGCATAGAGCCAGAGTAATTCTGAGCATCACCTGGTGTGACCTCACCCCCAAAATATGGAGTCAAAGAAACTAAAATACTTCCATGTGCCCAAGCTGGGTGTCACAGATACATGTTCTCATTAAAACAACAACAGCAAAATCACCCCCAAAAATCTAAGAAGCAGATATTTCTTTCACATGAAAAAACATGAAATTCAAGAATTTTGAATAACTTACACAAGATCCCTTCCATTGGATATGGGAGAATGAGAAAGTCTTACCCAGCTCCATGTAAAAACATCACTCTGCTCTTTATCAACAAAACTTCATCAGTTAACATTAAAAAGCCATGGTCCATGGAGAAAAGATATCTGCTTTTGCTCATAAAATAATAAGCTTCCTTAAGTCAAGAATAAAACTATGTTGTTCTTGGCATACTGGAGTGGCATAGTTAAAAACTGGATTGATTATAGGCAATTGTGAAACTTTAGAAGTATTTTGCTTTTCTGCTGAATTTTTGCATTCTTAATGGTTTTGGGCTTCTTTTGAGGAGTGTATTAGAACACACTCCAAAGTGCTCAGGCATTGATCCTGTTCTGGATTCAGGGATCACTTCTGGTAGTGCGCAGAATGTGGTGCCAGGCATTGAAATCTGGGTTGACTGCATGCTAGGTAAGTGCCTTCCTCATTGTACTATCTTGTGGGGACCCTCATGTGGTTCTCCTAGTCATTCCACAGCTGATATGTCCTCCTCTCTACTGAGCTTTGGGCACAGTGCAGTTCCCTGTGTTTGTATTGGTGGCATTCCAAGGATAGTCACCAACATATAGGCTTGGGTGCAACTCTGTGAGTTCCTGAGGATGCACTAACAAGTTAGCCACTTGACTTTCAATCACAGCAATGAATGTTCCTAGTTTTGGGAACTATCCTAAAGCAATGTGTCTGCAGGGCTGTGTTGTTCTGTGGGCTGGGATGGGGAAGGGGTGGGATAGTGTTTCATGCCTCTTTCTTTGCTGTGGTGGCAGCTGTCATTTCTGGTCTTCTCTTCTGGCTATATTTTGCTTCCACCTCCAACTTTGCCATTACATCTCTGTTCGACATTGTGTTTCTATTTTCTCCTTCCTCGTACAAGACCTCCTGTCTTTGAATTTAAGTACCCACCCACCCCCACCTTTCTCCCAATCCAGGAGAATGCCATTTCTTAATCCTTAATATTACTGAATCTGCAAAAACTCTTATTCTGAGCTATGTTCTTGAGATTCCAGATGAAAAAAGCTTTGTGTGTGTGTGGAGAGATGTTAACAGGTGAGACACATTTTAACTCACTGCTATATACATCCCAACTTAAGTCAGCTAGAGAAGTGGAAGCATAAGAGGATTTGCATACTATCCCTTAACCCACCTGGGTCTCTTAGAAGAGATTTGAGATAGATTCAAACTCACAGTTGGATTCCAGCAGCCTTACACTTTGCTGGCAACCTCCTCACACAAATCTGAATGGTCTCGGAGATTTGTTTTCCTCTTGTTGGCAAAAATGCTTTGGCAGATTCACCTTCAAGAGCTGTCATCATTTGTCATCAGAGAGAGCTCAGGAGAAGCTAAGGAAGTAGCTCAAGAGGTAGAGTACAAGCTTTGCAGGTGACCCTAGCACTGCATGCTGTCTACACTTCACCTGATGGGCTCTCTGTAAATTATACTAGATAGACAGCCACCAATTTAGCCCAATTTAATCCACTCATGGCTGCCTGCCTAGAACAGCCTACAGGAAGTGCTTTGCCAAACTGGTGAGCTGGTTTCTTTACATATAAGAAAAAGGAGCCTCAGGCTAAGAAGATTCCCTCAAAAGGCCAGAGTATATGCTATGTATGCCAGAACCAGGGTTCCATCCCCCTCACTACATGGTCCTCCCAAGCACTGCCAGGAGTGACTCTAAATATGACCCCAAACACCATGCCTTGGGTGGTTGTGCCCCACCCACTGGTGTGTCCAGCACCCCTGAGTAACCAAAAAAAGGGGTGGGGGAACCTGTACTTCTCTTTCACTTAAGAAAATCATGAATTGTCCCAAATGATTCTCCTTGAAGTCCTTTAAAAATTTTTTTTTTCATTTAGAAGTCATACCCAAGGGTGCTCAGGGACCACTCTTGGCTTTGCTCTGGGAAAGCCAAACACCTTACCTGCTATACTACCTCACTGGTATCTCTAGCCCCACACTTTTCTCCAAAATGATCTTCTGGGATGCTGCCCAGCACATGCTGTGTGAGGAACCCCTTGCCTAAAATTGTCACAGCCAGGCAGTTGACTCACAGGTGACCCTGATTACTTCCAAGTGCCAGGCACCCCAAAAAGCTGAGTAGCCCTGTACCTGAAACTTGCAAGCTGGAGCAATGACCTTGAGAAAGGTGAAGCTCCTGCTGCTGCCCTCTCAACTTCACTTTCATCGTCAGCAGCTGGGAGCTGAGTGAAAGCAATTCCTCTCGTTGTCCAAGACTCCTTATTCTATTAAGTCTCTACACAGCCTAGGTCTGAGCTTAGCAACAATTTGTAAAAGCTATTAGAAGTTGAGTCAGTAATGCTAGGGCTGTAACATGGAGAGAAAATCCGGAAAATTTCTCTCCCAGTTAACCTGGTTCATTGCTATCATTCTGATTCTGGCTTATTAATACCCCCCACCTCCCCAAATTCTAGAATTATAGGTTTACAGCCAGTCTGAGCACAAATGTGATTGCTTAGGTATGTGGTTTTATAGGTTAAATGCTAATCTGGGTAATTTTTTAAAAAGTAGCAAATCAGTATATCTGAGAGTAGTAATTATAAAATGTTATCTTTATGTAAGATAGTAAGATAATTCTACTTTATGTTTTCAAGAAAATCAATGACCAAATAAAAAGGCTATTGAAAAAGATTCATTTAGATGGAGGGAGAAGTGAAATAGAGGAGATAGAAGTGGAAACTAGATTTCTCTGGAGGAGTCTTATCCTGTAATTTTCATTTTATAACAAAGTAACTGGTTTTATATAAAACTATGATGAAATGCTCTGGAGAAATAATACAGCAGGTAAGGTACTTACACCCCATGTGGCCAACCAAGTTCAATATTGGCACCACATAAGAACTCTCAAGGTCCACCAGGATGGTATCTGAGCACAATGCCAGGAGCAAACCTTAAGCACCACTAGTTGTTGGTCTTCATCTTATGTGTGTGTGTGTGTGTGTGTGTGTGTGTACTTATATAACATATAACTATGTTAACTTGGGGTTTTTTTAGGAATTATTAATTTATTGAAAATTTGGCATTGGTTATATGAAAACATATTTGAGTGTTTTATTCTGAAAGATGAAATATTTTTATTTATTTATTTATTTATTTATTTATTTGGATTTTGGACCACACCCAGTGATGCTCAGGGGTTACTACTAGCTATGTGCTCAGAAATTGCTCCTGGCTAGGGGGCAATCTGGGCTGTCAGGGATCAAACCCAGGTCTGTCCTGGGCAGCTGCATGCAAGGCAAACACCCTACAGCTGTGCTATTGTTCTGGCCTCAAGATGAAATGCTTTTTTTTAAAATTAAATATAATTTTTATTTTAATCATAGTGGCTTACATATCATTGACAATAATATTTTAGGTACATATTAACATAAAATCAGGGGAATTCCCATCACCGAATTGTCTTCCTTCCACCTCCGTTCTTGTCCTTCTTCCCATAACCTCTTCCCTTACCCCTCGGGCTGCTAGAATAAGTGGGCCCCTCTGTGCCTAGCTTACTACTTAGTGGTCTTACACCTATTTGGTCTTGGTACCTCCCTTATCTCCCCCCCCAAACTGGGAGGCAGGACTAGATAGTTCAAGTTATGTGGTTTTGTTTGAAGAAGAGAAAAGTAATAACCTGGAGAAAAAAAAGAAAAAAAGAATCAGATACTCCGGAAATGGGCGGAGTCCTTCTAGAGGCTTTTATCCTTGGTTTGAGAGACAAGGGGAAAAAGAAAGTGAAATACCACAACAGTACATAAAAAACTGTCAAATAAAATACCCAGTGAGCATTCCAAAACAAACAAACAAACAAAACAAAACAAAAGGGTAAGCACCATATAAAAGCCATGGTATTGAGATAAAAAAAAATGTGGCAGAGCACATAAGAAAAGAAAAGAAGAACATAAATAAATAAATAAATATAAATGGAGACATCCACTTCAATAGCCAATCCACAACAATGCAATCAACAAAAAATAAATAAGTAAATAATAATAAAAAATTGTTTTGTGCTTTTTTTTTCCCTCCTGCAGATGCACAGTAAATATTGGGGTCATTCGAAAAGGAATTTCCTTTAACTAAGAGATACAGGGTTTCTCCACCCTTGAAGTATATTGTCATGGGATTAACTATAGACTCCTTTCAGGTTCATTTACTCTCCCCTTGGTGCTTTTGTGGTGTATGGAAGACTTCTGCTCTATCCTGGGTGATAACATCAGACTTCTGTATTTAGAGGTCTCGGTATCTGCACGAGTCAAGGAATTGAACTTATGATTATGTCTTTCTTTGTGGATCTAGAAGTTCTGTTCCCTCAGTGTCATTTTACTTCGTCTTCTGTGGTTGGCGGTCCTGGTCTTTGCGCTGATCCTAGGATGGGCCTGGGATAGTGTCTTTCATTATGTTTCCAGAGGTCACCTTCTTTTGCAATAGTCTCAGACAGACCTCTGGAACTAGGGATCATAGTTGTTATGCAGGTCGTAGCTCACACCCTAGACTAGGGCTTTTTTATTGGTCCCAGGATACATACAGTCTGGCCATGGTTCTTTCAGCCAGTCATCTGTAAATCGTGATCTTGGCATTTGGACAGACCAATGGGTGACAAGTCTTCTGATTTTGTCTTATCGTTAGCTGGTGAGGTAGGATAATTTGCTCTTAGGTCAAGTTGTTCCCATTTTCCTCATTGTCAGGGTATCATATTAGGGCTGGCATTTGTTGGTGTCCAAGCACTGTTAATGGTGTCCCAGTTGGGATTTGTTTCCTGTGGCTATTGTGAAGAAGTGTGTCATTTCTATGTCTGTGGTCCAGGGTTCAAGGCTGGACGGTTGGTGTCTAATCACCTGGGGTCTAAGTTGGGTCCACGTGACATATTTTCAAGGTGGGAGATACCCCTGTATTGTAAACAAGTATGATTTCTTATCTTATTTATTAATAAGAGCTTGTTTTTATACGTAAGATTTCCCATTTTTTTAGTGTGCCTTTGCAGGGAGAAATGGTGCTACATTATATTGCAGGTGCATTTGAGGGTGGAGAGAGAAGAAAACAAAAACATGTCACACACCCAAAAAAGATAAAAATAGAAATAAAAAAATATGTGCTCATGTATATATATGACAAGAAAAAAGATTTTTAAGAAATGAAGTAAAAAATTAATTAAAGGAACAAGGTGATGCAAGAAAGTATCCTGCATTTGGGGAAAAGCCGATAAAGAGGTAGTGTAATACAGGTCTTATATTTATGATGGTAGTATAGGTTTTCCCATTGTCTTTTGAGATTTTCTTGTGGTGTGTGGGTTTCTGGGCACCTTTTCATCTCCTAACCTGACTTTCTTGAGATTGGCAAAAGAATTGTGGTAGGGAGGACTTGGGAAGAGTTCATGCATTGGGGGATACTTGTAGAGCTAAGTCCAGTTTCAAGTAATGTATGTGTGCACCCCACTATTTATTGCAGCACTCAGTATAATAGCCAAGTCTTGGAACCAACCTCGATGTCCAACAACAGATGAATGGATCATTAAGATGTGGTATCTATGCACAATGGAATACTACATGGCAGTCAGAAATGATACAATCACAGACTTTGCAGCAACATGGATGGACCTAGAACATATTATGTTAAATGAAGTAAGCCAGAAGATGAAAGATAAACACAGAATGATAGAACTATTCTGAAGCACCTAGAACATACACCTTATAGACAACTAATACTCAACAATCAAATAACAGGGTTTAACAGGGTAGAAACCCCAAACACTGTAACAGTCAACATATACCGGAGAGCAGTGCCCAAAACACATAAAAGAGGAACAACACAAACTCTTGACTACACACTATACCACAAAAAAAACCCCAGCAACAGCAAAAACAGCAGCATAGAAAGACCAGGTAAGTAATCAGCCTTCTACTACAAAGGCCCATAATAAGCCTTTAGGGGTCTTATACAGGATTACAGGCAAAGGATACCATGGGAAACCACTGACTCCAACGGAAGCATACCATAAAAATATGTTTTAATGCCTTAATCTTTCTATACTTAAAATAACCTCTCAGCTTTTCTGTCTACAGGCGTTCTTGGATACAAAGGGTGGACAAACTAAGATTGCATCTCGGGGCTCAATCACACGAGATACCATACCCAGCTTGCACTATGAGAATGTCCCGATAAAACTCTTTAACATTCCCTTTATACCTAGGTAATACCTTCATTTAGGACTTGAAGCACGTGACCACCCAAACCACCGAAGCAGCAACTGTGACCTATAGACTTATACTACAGGCTCTACTCATCCAACACATTCAAACGAACTAGCATTCCCTTGCTCTTTTCTCTACTCTTCTCACTACTGTTTTTTTTCTTTTTCTTTTTTTCCTTTTTTTCTTTTTCTCTCCTTTTCTTTTTAATTTATTTTCTCTTTCTTTCCTGCCCCTTTCATATACTTTCCCCTTTCACCCCTTTGAAAATTTGACTATCCCTTCACCCCGCAATCCCATCCAGATTCCCCACATTAAAACTCTTCACCCTCAGTCCCTATTCCATTAGGCATCAAGAATGACCTCCTTTCCCAGCGAACCAGTACCCAGCACCCAAGCGAAGGGACATCCAATCAAACCCACACCTCGCCCCCTACAAGAAAAGGCAACCAACTCCCCTGCTGACTCATGCTGCGTGGACCTCCTTACCAACCCTTCCTAACGTGGACTGTTACTTGAAACCGGATGAAATGATTTTTAAAAACAATTTTACATTGATACAAAAGTTGTAAACAGAATACACATACTTTTTTTTCTGAGTAAATATTTTAGTTAATCAGAGTAGAGAATTACTTTCATGTAAGTTGGCCAACTCTTGGTGTGACCAAGGTTTTATTTATTTCTGTCCAGGTTTTATTTATTTGTTTATTTAGTTAAATTTTTATTGTAGTTCATATAATATGGCTGCAATACTGTTAAAATACCATTAATTTCTGGTTAATGGTATTATATAATTTAAAATTCCTGTATCTTTATCACCAAGACCCTCCCCCACTGCCCAATGTCACTTCTAGACCTCTTCTTTCCAACCCCACTTCTATCCACTTCCAATCTCCATCCCACCACTTGGTAATCTCAGATTTGTAGTCCTAGATCAAGAGTATCATCATTTGATACTACTTGCTCCCTTAATTGATTTCTCTATATTCCATAGATGAGTGAGGTCATCCTAATTTCTCCCTCTAATTACTTCACTTAACACAATGCCCTCCAGTTTTATCCACGTTGCAACAAAGTAGAAAGTTTCATCTTTTTATTGCCATTTGTTCAGGTTATGGCATGAATCTGGGATAAACCAATATAGTTGATCCTCTTAACAAGTTGTAAATTTTATTGTCTTATCTGCACATTCCTAGTAAGCTATATATTTTGGGAAAAATATGAACCACCAGTAAATATTATAATGCAGTCAGTAGACTTTCTAAGATTTAGTGTCTTCCTAGAATACCATTATCTTGGAAATCATTTTAGTATACCTGTAGTATATTTTAAGTATAGTGTAGTATAAAATAAAAAATAGGTTGTTGGGAATCAAGGCTTTCAGAATCTGGGGGGAAAGAATAAAATCAAAGAATGTATGTAAGCTGTGTAAATACCATTATGAACTCATTGTTTCAGGGATATGGCCTAATTCACTGAACAGATTAGAATAACAATACAGTGCAACAGATAGTTTGAGCTCTTATATTGTAACTTACAAATACTGAAATTAAAACCACCAAGTGGTCCAGAGCACATGGCTGCATAGTACTGTCAGCTAAGTAGGACCATAGCAAATCTCATGGTAATGTTGCATAAAAGACCACCAAGTTCATTGAGCAAAAACAGTAACACAGAAGATTTAATAGCACTAAGAAGTTCAGTAAATCCACATAGATGACTTTACTAATATCATTATGAGATAAAATAACAATGATCACAATTTGACTCTTTTAATCTATTTTTTTATCATTTTAGTTGCCTTTGTATGGTAACAAGCAATCTAAAATAAATTTCTATTTGCTAAGGAAGCAGATTTGGGGTTTGGTGGGAAACTGGGATGTCGGTAGAAATTTCACATTAGTGGTGGGATTGGTGTTAGAATATTGAAGCCTAAGAGCTGGAGAGAGAGCATGGAGGTAGGGCATTTGCCTTGCATGCAGAAGAATGTGGTTCAAATCCCGGTATCCCATATGGTCTCCCGAGTCAGCCAGGAGCAATTTCTGAGCATAGAGCTAGGAGTAAGCCCTGAGCACTGCCGGGTGTGACCCTCCCCAAAAGAAAGAATACTGAAGCCAAAAACAACTGTATAACTAACTTCTTGATGGTGATGGAACATTGAGTGCCTGAAACAACTGTATTATGAACAACTTGATAGATTACTGTAATATAATTTTAAAAAAACTCAAAAACCTCTTGAGTGAAATGACTGATTTCAGATCTGAGTAAGAAATATCCAAGATGAACCTGCAATATCTTATTATGCCCAAAGCAAGGAAGCAATTCAAGACTAATAAAATCAGGACAAAAGAATACCTGATTAATCTTGAAGGACCTTACACTGGTCTGAGATGGACAATTTGAGCATCAACAAAAATAATGACTGCAATGAATTATAATGTTAAATTATTAAAATTATGAGTTTATCGAAGCAAAGAAAACAATGAAAAGTAAATTTCTTTGGTCACTCCTTAGGACAACAAATCAGTATTTTGAAAATAAAGAGACAAAATCAAGCATTTCTATATATTTCCTGTATAAACTTCATTTCAGGGCAACAAAAAGATGATGGAGAAAGTTTTTTTAAGAGAAAAATTACAGTTAATACATTCAGAAGGAATAACTGAATTAGAAAATCATTATTTGGGTACTCTAATGAAATAATGGCTCTAGGCAGTAATCATCAAAGGATGCCAAAGCCATTAAGGAGAAAGCTAATGGTTAAGAGAATGAAAATTTATGCCAAAGTCTTGGAAAAAATGTTTGCAAAAGACACATCAAATAAAGAACTGTTGTTCAAAATATATAAAGAATGTTTAACATTCAACAATATAAACATAACCTGTTTCTAAAATGGGTACACATTACCCTTTATGGCTTTAGAGTCTCTCCGCCACATTCTTGCCTCCACCAGCACAACTAGAGTGCCCTGGACACCCCCAGCTCTGCAGGGTACAAGCAGCACCACATCTTCAGGCCAAGAACTGAACTCCTAGTTTGGTTGACAAATATTGTTGGGAAACCCACCTAACTGGGCACCACAACATAGGAGGTTAGCCCACTCTCATCCCAAAATGGGTAAAAGACCTCAACAGACACATCACCAAAAAGATATACAGATGGCAAATAAGCACACGAAAGGGTCGTCCAGCATTGTTTGCCACTAGGAAATTGCAAATTCAAACAATGAGATACATTTACACACCTAATAGAATAGTCAAAATTAAAAATGCAAACAATACCAATAATTGCAAAGGAAGAGCTGGAGAGATAGTATAACAGGTAGTATAACTTGGCTTTTATGCAGGTGTTCAATCACTGGAATCACATACCCCTGAACAAATGTCAGGAGTGATCCCTGGAGCAACTCCTGAGCAGCAGAGCTAAGTGTGGCCCTAACATCCCCCTCAATAAAATAAAATAAATTAAAATAAAATAAAATAAAATGGCATTTGACATTGAGTCAAATAGCACAATGGGTTGAATGCAGGCCTTGCATGTAGGAGAACCAGGTTTTATCTCTGGCAACTATATTCCCCTCAGTACAGTCAGAAGTGACCCTTCCTATTCTCCGCAAGGATAGAATAGGTGAAAGCTTCTGAACATCACTGGGAAAGGAACTAAACATAAAAATTTATAAATTACTTTATTTTTTAAAATCTATTAAAAATTCACAGTAAAATTAACCTGAGTTATAGAGTCATAGCTGACTTATAGCTCCTGTCCCATTTATGTACAACTTCATTGACCCTGGGCCACAACCATATATATACCATCAGGAAATTTCCTGATGGAAAATTTGTTAAAATTTGTTAAAACCATGAATCTACACTGACACAGAGTAATCACTCACAGTCCACAGTTTACATCACTGTTCCCTCCTGGTGTTGTATAATCTGTTTGACTCATATATTCACTATCAGAGCACAGACAATAGATTCATATATGCTCTGTTCATCCTCCATTTTTCTCCCAATCCCCCAACATTTGGCAACCACAGATCCCTTTACTCTTTTCATAGTTTTGCCTTTCCATTGTATAACTGGAATCATACAAATTTATAGTTTTTCAAATTGACTTCTCTTAGTAATATATATGAAAGGCTCCAGGTGTTCCTGACAGTATGGTATTGGGTATTTAATTAGGGTGTCTGTATGCAACACACATCTTAACCCCTATACTATATTTTTAATATATTTTTATTTAAACAACTTGATTATGTACATGATTGTGTTGTTTGGGTTTAAGTCATGTAAAGAACAACACCCATCACCAGTGCAACATTCCCATCACAAATATCCCAAGTCTCCCTGCTCCCCACCCAACCCCCGCCTGTACTCTAGACAGGCTTTCTATTTCCTTCATACATTCTCATTATTAGGATAGTTCCAAATATAGTTATTTCTCTAACTAAACTCATCCATGTTTGTGGTGAGCCTCATGAGGTGAGCTGTAACTTCCAGTCCTTCTCTCTCTTGTGTCTGAGAATTATTATTGCAAGAATGTCTTTCATTTTTCTTAAAACCCATAGATGAGTGAGACAATTCTGCATGTTTCTCTCTCTCTGACTTATTTTACTCAGCATAATAGATTCCATGTACATCCATGTATAGGAAAATTTCATGACTTCATCTCTCCTGACAGCTGCATAATATTCCATTGTGTATATGTACCACAGTTTCTTTAGCCATTCGTCTGTTGAAGGGCATCTTGGTTGTTTCCAGAGTCTTGCTATGGTAAATAGTGCTGTGATGAATATAGGTGTTAGGAAGGGATTTTTGTATTGTATTTTTGTATTCCTAGGGTATATTCCTAGGAGTGGTATAGCTGGATCGTATGGGAGCTCGATTTCTAGTTTTTGGAGAAATCTCCATATCACTTTCCATAAAGGTTGAATTAGGCGGCATTCCCACCAGCAGTGGATAAGAGTTCCTTTCTCTCCACATCCCTGCCAACACTACTTGTTCTCATTCTTTGTGATGTTGCCAATCTCTGCGGTGTGAGGTGGTACCTCATAGTTGTTTTGATTTGCATCTCCCTGATGATTAGTGATGTGGAGCATTTTTTCATGTGTCTTTTGGCCATTTGTATTTCTTCTTTGTCAAAGTGTCTGTCCATTTCTTCTTCCCAATTTTGGATGGGATTAGATGTTTTTTTCTTGTAAATTTCTGTCAGTGACTTGTATATTTTGGAGATTAGTCCCTTATCTGATGGGTATTGGGTGAATAGTTTCTCCCACTCAGTGGGGGGCTCTTGTATCCTGGGCGCTACTTCCTTTGAGAAGCAGAAGCTTCTCAGTTTAATATATTCCCATCTGTTAATCTCTGCTTTCACTTGCTTGGAGAGTGTAGTTTCCTCCTTGAATATGCCTTTAGTCTCAATGTCCTGGAGTGTTTTGCCTACATGTTGTTCTATATATCTTATGGTTTCGGGTCTGATATCGAGGTCTTTAATCCATTTGAATTTTACCTTCATACATGAGGTTAACTGGGGGTCTAAGTTCAATTTTTTGCAAGTGGCTAGCCAGTTATGCCAACACCACTTGTTGAAGAGGCTTTCTTTGCTCCATTTAGGATTTCTTGCTCCTTTATCAAAAATTAGGTGATTGTATGTCTGGGGAACATTTTCTGAGTATTCAAGCCTATTCCACTGATCTGAGGGCCTGTCTTTATTCCAATACCATGCTGTTTTGATAACTATTGCTTTGTAGTACAGTTTAAAGCTGGGGAAAGTAATTCCTCCCATATTCTTTTTCCCAATGATTGCTTTAGCTATTCTAGGGTGTTTATTGTTCCAAAGGAATTTCAAAAGTGCCTGATCCACTTCTTTGAAGAATGTCATGGGTATCTTTAGAGGGATCGCATAAAATCTGTACAATGCTTTGGGGAGTATTGCCATTTTAATGATGTTAATCCTGCCAATCCATGAGCAGGGTATGTGTTTTCATTTCTCCATGTCCTCTGTTTTTTCTTGGAGCAGAGTTTTATAGTTTTCTTTGTATAGGTCCTTCACATTTTTAGTCAAGTTGATTCCAAGATATTTGAGTTTGTGTGGCACTATTGTGAATGAGGTTGTTTTCTTAATGTTCGTTTCTTCCTTATTACTATTGGTGTATAGGAAGGCTGTTGATTTTTGTGTGTTAATTTTGTAGCCTGCCACCTTGCTATATGAGTCTATTGTGTCTAGAAGCTATTTGGTAGAGTCTTTAGGGTTTTCTATATAAAGTATCATATCATCTGCAAACTGCGAGAGCTTGACTTCTTCCTTTCCTATCTGGAATCCCTTGATATCTTTTTCTTTTTTTTTCTTTTCTTTTCTTTTTTTTTGATATCTTTTTCTTATCTAATCGCTATAGCAAGTACTTCCTGTGCTATGTTGAATACGAGTGGTGAGAGAGGACAGCTTTGTCTTGTGCCAGAATTTAGAGGGAAAGCTTTTAGTTTTTCTCCGTTGAGGATAATATTTGCCACTGACTTGTTGTAGATGGCCTTCACTATATTCTGAAAGGTTCCTTTTATTCCCATTTTGCTGAGAGTTTTGACCAAGAATGGGTGTTGGGGGCCGGGAAGTTGGCGCTAGAGGTAAGGTGTCTGCCTTGCAAGCACTAGTGTAGGATGGACAGCGGTTTGATCCCCTGGTGTCACATATGGTCTCCCCAACCTGGGAGTGATTTCTGAACGCATAGCCAGGAGTAACCCCTGAGTCAAATGGGTGTGGCCCAAAAACCAAAAAAAAAAAAAAAAAAGAATGGTGTTGGACCTTATGAAATGCTTTCTCTGTATCTATTGATATGATCATGTGATTTTTATTTTTCTTGTTGTTGATGTTGTGTATTATGTTGATAGATTTACGGATGTTAAACCATCCTTGCATTTGCATTCCTGGAATGAAACCTACTTGGTCATAGTGGATGATCTTCTTAATGAGGTATTGAATCCTATTTGCCAGGATTTTGTTGAGGATCTTTGCATCTGTGTTCATCAGCGATATTGGTCTGTAATTTTCTTTTTTGGTAGCATCCCTGTCTGGTTTAGGTATCAAGGTGATGTTGGCTTCATAAAAGCTATTTGGAAGTGTTCCCATTTCTTCGATTTCATGAAAGAGTCTTTCCAGGATTGGTAGTAGTTTCTCTCGAAAGGTTTGAAAGAATTCTTTAGTGAATCCATCTGGGCCTGGGCTTTTGTTTTTTTGGCAGACATTTGATTACTGTCTTAATTTCCTCAGTAGTGATGGGGTTGTTTAGATATGCTACATCCTCTTCCTTCAACCATGGAAGATTATAAGAGTCCAAGAATTTATCCATTTCTTCCAGGTTCTCATTTTTAGTGGCATAGAGTTTCTCAAAGTAGTTTCTGATTACCCTTGAATCTCTGCCTTATCAGTAGTGATCTCTCCTTTTTCATTCCTAATACGAGTTATCAAGTTTTTCTCTCTTTCTTTGTTAGGTTTTCCAGTGGTCTATCAATCTTGTTTATTTTTTCAAAGAACCAACTTCTGCTTTCGTTGATCTTTCGGATTGTTTTTGGGTTTCCACTTCGTTGATCTCTGCTCTCAGCTTTGTTATTTCCTTCTGTCTCCCTATTTTTGGTTCTTTTTGTTGAGCACTTTCTAATTCTATGAGTTGCGTCATTAAGCTATTCAGGTATGCCCCTTCTTTCTTGATGTGTGCTTTCAAAGCTATAAATTTTCTTCTCAGTATTGCTTTTGCTGTGTCCCATAAGTTCTGATAGTTTGTGTCTCTATTGTCATTTGTTTTCAGAAAGATTTTGATTTCCTCTTTGATTTCATCTCGGACCCACTGGTTATTCAGTATGAGGCTGTTTAACTTCCAGGTATTAAAGTTTTTCTTCTGTGTCCCTTTGTATTTCACATATAATTTCAGGGCCTTGTGCTCAGTGAAGTTAGCCTGCAAAATTTCTATCCTCTTGATATTATGGAGGTATGTTTTATGTGCTAGCATGTAGTCTATCCTGGAGAATGTCCCATGTACATTAGAGAAGAATGTGTATCCAGTTTTCTGGGGGTGGAGTGTCCTATATATATCCACTAGGTCTCTTCCTTCCATTTCTTTTTTCACGTCTAGTACATTCTTGTTGGATTTTGGTCTGGTTGACCTATCAAGTGTTGACAATGCTGTGTTGAGGTCTCCCACAATTATTGTGTTGTTATTGATATTATTTTTCAAATTTGTCAACAATTGTATTAAATATTTTGCTGGCCCATCATTCAGTGCATATATGTTTAGGAGAGTGATTTCTTCCTGCTGTAAAATTCCTTGATTAATACAAAATATCCATCTTTGTCCCTTATAACTTTCCTGTGCATAAAATTTACATAATCTGATATTAGTATGGCCACTCCAGCTTTTTTATGGGTGTTGTTTGCTTGTATGATTTTCATCCAGCCTTTTATTTTGAGTTTATGCTTTTTCTGACTATTCAGGTGCATTTCTTTTAGGCACCAGAAGGTTGGGTTGAGTTTTTTTGATCCATTTAACCACTCTGTGTCTCTTAACTGGTGCATTTAGTTCATTGACATTGAGAGAAAGAATTGTCTTGGGATTTAGTGCCATTTTTTTAATCGAAGTTTGGTGTCTCTGTTGATCTGTCTTAAAGTAGGTCTTTCAGTTTTTCTTTTTTTTTTTTTAAATATGGAACGCTTCACGAATTTGCGTGTCATCCTTGTGCAGGGGCCATGCTAATCTTCTCTGTGTCGTTCCAATTTTAGTATATGTGCTGCCGAAGTGAGCACTTAGTTTTTCTTTTAAGACTAGTTTTGAGTCTGTAAAGTTTCAGAGCTGTTGTTTGTCTGTGAAACCATGTATTCTTTCTTCAAACCTGAAAGTGAGTTTTACTGAGTGCAGTATTCTAGGCGAAGCATTTATTTCACTGAGTTTTGTCACTATGTCCCACCACTGCCTTCTGGCCTTGAATGTTTCTTGTGACAGTTCTGCCGTAAATCTCAAGGATGTTACCTTGAATGTAATTTCTTTTTTTGATCTTGCCATATTCAGAATTTTGTCTCTATCTATGGGGTTCATCTTTGTGACTAGGATGTGTCTTGGGGTGTTTTTTCTGGGGTCTCTTTTAGTTGGTACTCTTCGGGCGTGCAGGATTTGATTGCATGTATTCTTTAGCTCTGGTAGTTTTTCTTTAATGATGTTCTTGACCGTTGATACTTTCTTGAGATTTTCTTCCTGGGTCTCTGGGACTCCAATGATTCTTAAGTTGTTTCTGTTGAGTTTATCATAGACTTCTATTTTCATCTGTTCACATTTTTTGAGTAATTTTTCCATTGTTTGATCATTTGCTTTAAGGCTTTTTTCCAATCTCTTCTGCTGTATGGAGTTGTTATTCATCTCATCTTCCAGTGTACTAATTCTATCCTCAGCTGCTGTTAACCTGTGGGAAAGCTCATCCATGTTTTTCTTCAACTCATCTACTGAGTTTTTCAGACTGTTATTTGACCTGAAATTTCAGTTTGGAGTTTTCTCATTTCTATCTTCATATTCTCTTGGTTCTTATTAGTGTTCTCTTCTATACTTTCTTTGAGTTCTTTGAACATCTTCCATATTTCGACTCTAAATTCTTTATCTGAGAGACTGACTAGTTGGTTGGCCATGTTCTGGTCATCTGAGTTGCCATCTTCATTCTCTATGTCTGGCACTGGCCTGCGTTGTTTCCCCATTGTCACACTTGTATTGTGGGTTTTTCTACGTGTTGTGTATATATATATTTAATTTTTATTGTGACCAAAGTGCATTACAAATCTTTCACTACATCATCTATGGTACATAAGTGACAATGAATGAGGGGCATTCCCACCACCAGTGCTGTCCTCCCTTTGCCCCTATTCCCAGTATGCATCACATATCTCCCTCCTCTACCCCCTCCCCCAGTATGCTAGTGCAACTGGTCTCCACTTTACAGCTTGTTGTAGATTGAGCATCCATTCCACTGTCATTGGAGATAAAAAGGATAAGAAAAAGGGGAGAAAAAAAAATTGGTGACAACTACCAAAAAAGAAAGGAGAAAAGAAAAAAAAAAGAAAAAAATGAAAGAAAAAAGAAAAAATGGATTCAGCAAATAAAAATAAAAATAAATCTCTAAATAATAACTACAAGTGTGAGAAAGAAAGAGAAAAGTGGAAGAACAAAGAGAAGGGAAATAAAGTCAAAAACTAACAAATCAACACACAAAAAAAGAAAAAGTATGGGTGCTGGAGTGGTAGGGTTTGGCGTTCCCCCCACTTTTTTTTTTTTTTTTTTTTTTGCAGAGGCACAGTAAGCATTGGGGAAGAAAGGGAATTCCCGTGGCCTAAGAGATTCAGGGTTTCTCCATCCCTGAAGCATACCATCATGGGATCAACTCCTGGCCCCATATATACTCATTACCCCATCCCAAAGGCTATTTTGTGATGCCAGGAAAGTTTCCTCTCAGTTGTGTGTGAGAAAAGCCACTTTAGCTAGCAATCTCGGTATTTGCACAGGTTATAGGTCAGGGTCTAGGATAGAGTCTCTACGTTCTAGAGGTTTCTATCCATCTTTCTTGTGGTGTTCAGTCTTCAGTCTTCTGTAACACTTGCTCCCTGTTTTTGTCAGTCCCTAAGCCGAAGCCTAGGATATTATGGATCCAAAGGTTCTGCTCAGTCTCTGTTGTCCAAGTTGGACCTCTGTAGTAAGACATCTTGTTGTTATTGTTGTTGTTGTTTTTTATGTGTCCTGGACTACAGCCTAGGGTAGGGTTTTCCTTATTAGTCCCAAGGTAGGCTCTGTTCAGTCACAGTTGTCAAAGTCAGTTTTCTGTTGTTGGTGCTCTTATTTTTCACAGTTCAAAGGACAATAGCTCTTCTGATTTCCATTTAGTGTTAGGTGATGTGATAGGAGAGCCTGGTTTTAGGTCAAGTTTTCCTTTCCTCGTTGACATATCAAAACTGGCCCAAGTTGGTGCCAGAGTAGTGTTATAAATCTCCCAATGGAGCTTAGTTCCTGGTCGTGTTGCCCGGGGCTGTATCATTTCTACGTCAGGGATCTGGGGTTTTGGATTGGACTAACACTGTCCAATCTCCTGGGGACTGGTTGTATCCACATGACACATGTTCAGGATGGGAGGCACCCTTCTGCTATAAAAAGTGGGTTCTTATCCCTAGAAGATAAGATCTTGTTTCTGTGTCTATGGTTTTCCCTTTTTTTACTGTGCCCATATAAAAACATATGGTGTCGTACTGTGTTGCTGGTGCTATTCTGGATAAGGATGACAGGCTGCACACACAGTCTCTGTCATCTGGTTTTGTTCTGAGCTTTTATCCCAGTCAAGGCTTTTTGTACCAAGCAACACCAAAAATGGTAAGGATAGAGAAAAAATGTATATATTGAAATAAAACAAATAAATAAAACTGAGTTAAAAAGAAAAGGTATTCGAATAAAACAAATGGTGGAGGATGCTACTTGTATATTTAGGAATATACATCTTAAGGTGTATTGTTATACAGATATTGAGCTTCCATAAGAAATATAAGACTCCCAATTAAGTCCTTTGATATATTTTTGTGGGGAGTAAAAGCCAAGGTACTTTTTGATTCTCAGGCCTTGGAATTGAGTTTGAGAGATGCTTTGCTGTATTACGAGACCATATAGTGTATTTGAGGTAGGAGTTTTGCTGAGGCCGATTCCTGTATCGTGCAACAGTCCACGATTTTGTGGGGGTGAGAGGGGCCATCAAGCATGAGTCAGCAGGTGTGCTGGTTGTAGTTCTTTGCTGATGCATGAGAACGAGGACCCAGAGGGTGTCTTTCACTGAGGAGCTGAAAGGTGGTCTGTTGGGGCAGGAGATCAATCTTGGTGACTACCGAGTTAGGAACTGAGGGTAAAGAGGTTTAAATTAGGGGAAGATAACGAATCAGGATTGAAAAATGAAGGGATAGAAGAGACACAGGAGTAGGGGAGAGGCAATACATGATAGGGGCTATATACAATACATATATATGAATTGTTTGTGATTTCGGCTTGGAATCAGTATAAAGTCACGTCCATAAAGACTGACTTTAAAGATCTATTTGACTGTTATCACCCAAATCTTTGGTATTCCGTCTCCTTTCCTAGGAACCGTCTAGAATGAAGAACATTTTTAGATAATGCTTAAAAAGTATATTTGTTGTGTGGACACACATGCGCCCGCGCGGTTATAAAAATGAGTATTAGTAAGAAAAAACACTGCTGCAGGGGGTCCAGTATGAATATGGGAGGAGTTTCCGTCCTCCCCCTTCCCCCAGAGCCCAGTTGCCAAACCTGGCCCTGAAGACCAGTTTGGCATGGGGGGATCTCGGTCTCCTGGACTAGTTGGTCAGCCCAGGAGGCCATTGGCCAGCTGTCTGCCCAAATTCCCAGCCATACCCGTAGGAGAGGAACAGTAATCCTGGCATGTGGGATTTTCTGGGTCCAGCTGCAGCCTCCCTCTCCAGTATGAAAAAGCATAGGGGAGGAGTTTGCCTCTTCCCCATTCCCCCAGAGCTCAGATGCCAGACCTGGCCTTGAAAGGCAGCTTGGCGTGGGGGCTCTCGGTCTCCAGGACTAACTGATCAGTCCTGGGGGCCTTTGGCCAGCTGCCTGTCCAGATTCCCAGCCATGCCAGTCGAAGAGGAACAGTAATCCTGGAATGTGGGATTTTCTGGGTCCAGCTGCAGCCTTCCTCTCCTATACTATATTTTTGGGGAGCACATCCAACTGTACTCAGTGCTTATTCCTGGCTCTGTGCTCAGGAATCACTCCAGGTGGGCTTAGGGGCCCATGGGGGGAGGGGAATGGGCATTATTCCTGGGTTAGCCATGTGCAAGATAATTACTCTACCCACTGTATTATCTTCCAACTCTCCTATACTATTTTATGTGTTCCCCCATTACTTAAAAAACATGGTGGTTGAGAATACTCTAGGTTTAAAAATATAGTGAGGAGAAGGAAAAACGTGATGGGGGAGGAGAAAGACACAGGTGAAATAACAGGGACCAGGGGCCAAGGAGTCTCAGATGCATTGGTGAGGATAAGAAGGAACAGAACTACATATCCAAGCCAGAGTCAACAGCAATGAAATAGTAAGACCAGCCATTAACAGCCAAACTTAAAATGGTGCCTAGTAGGATGGCAGGTCAGCATGGGGGATGGTGGCATGGGATAGACTCTGGGAATATTGGTGGAGGGAAATTGACACTGGTGGTGGGATTGGTCCTGAAACACTATATTTAAAACCCAACTATAAATAACTGTAAATCCCAATAATTTAAATAAAAAAATAAAAAAATTTGGTGGTATTTTTAGTCAGTGAATCAGGTAAATATGACTTAAACCTACTGATTAATCTTAAAAAAAAAATAAAAAGCAGCAATCTCAGACACATAGAAAAGTCAGAAATACAACATAAAACTTTTTTCATTCTTTAATACCTTTTGAACAGAATGCTGTATCTTTTCCAAAGTCTTGTGTGTATTTTCTACAAAGGCATAATCCTCTTCAACTCCAAAGAAACTGTTGAAATTAGAAATTTAACTCTGATCGATAACTGTCAAGAACAGAAAGGCCTGAGTTTTTACCCCTTTTGTAAGCCTCTGAGCTTGCCTGTCATAGTTTTATGGATAAAGGTAGAAGTCATGAGACTTCTGGGTACAAAAAAGGCACGTCAGTTCCTCTTGCCTGCAAGTTCTGTGGGGACAACATAGGTAGGCGCAGATCATTGCAAACACATGCCACAGGAGAACCTTAATCTTAAGCAAATATTGTGTTAATTTTTTCCCTTTATTTTTTTTATTGAGGTAGCATAGACTTACAAGGGTGCTAATGCTAAGATGCTTTAGTACAATGCTACACCACACCCACCACCAATGTGTCAACTGTTTGGCAATGGGCAAAAACATCCTTGTCTTTCCTAGATTGCCATACAAGATTCTGGCAAAGCTAGTCTGCAACAAAGGGCACCAGAGTGTCTCTACTTATTAAATAAACCTACAAGTGATACACAGGGGTCATTGTTTTCCAATATCGTACACTCTGCTGTTGATAGTTTTCTTCTTTTTGGGGAGATTAAAGGATGGGGTGGGATTGATGTGCAACACCTGACAGTTATCAGAGCTTACTCCCAGAACTGTGCTCAGGAATCTCTCCTGTTCTGCATAGGAGACCATCTGCAGTGCTGGGAGTTGAATCTATATCAGCTGTATGCAAAGCAAATATCTTTCCTGCTGTACTATCTCTTTGACCCTTGATGGTTTGCTTAATTTCACACTTCTGCAAGAAAAGACCAGCTTCAGGAACCATACAGGTCAGCTAGAAAATGTTTTGTGATGGGAAGTTGCTGGTCAGGCATTCAGAGTGGGAAGGATAAATTGCAGGCAGAGGGAACAGTATGGTCTAGGGAATGGCATGCTTAAAGAAAAGCCAGTAACTAGGTAATTCCAAGGACACATTAAAAGCTGAGTGTAGCTGGAGCACAGTAAATTGGAGAAATAGCAGAAGGAGAAAGTATCCACTGGGACCAGAGAACCCATCTCTGATGGGTTCTTTAAACCCAAGATGCTGAGCTACCATTGGAACTTGATCCTAAGTCCTTGAAATTGTTTAAACTGGGGAGTGGCACAAGCAAATGTGCTTTAAAAGGCATGAAGACTGCAGCTGCAAGCAGGCTGGATTCAGCCCAAAGTTAATTTTTTCCACTTGGTTTCCTGCAATCAAGGTCAGGGAGGTGGGAATGAATTAAAATCCTGCCATGGGGTAGTTGGGGCTGATCTTGAAGAAGAGCAGATATGGGTCCAATCTCACTACCTCTTCCATCCCTGTCCTCTGCTGCCACCATTTCAATCCAGCAGCCCCTAGTTCTGATGAATGCCAAAGCAGCATGAAGAATGAAAGGAAGATCATTCCTCCCTTCCACACAAGTCAATTCAGTGAAGATAAAGTCTTCAAGTCTTCAAATAAATGTGTTGATTAATTCATTTATTCTTTTTATTGTTTACATTGTGTTTATTAGTTTAGTTGGGGTAGAAAATTTTTAGCAGAATTTTAAAAGATCTTTAAATCAAATATCAGTTGATGAGCTTTAAGTTTTAGTTCAATGTTGTTGGTTTTTTTTTTTTTTTTGCATGTGTGTGTGGTATGGAAATTCAACCCAGGTCTCCACACATGCAAGACAAGTAATCTACAACTAAGCTACTTCCTCAGCATTCTTCTTCTTAGTTTGGAGGGGTCACACCTGCTTTGCTCAGGGCTTACTCCTGGCTCTGTGCTCAGGGATTGATTACTCTGTTGATGATTGGGGAACTCCATTGAACAGAAATTAGCAAGAGCTATAAAAACTAAAAACTTACCACCCTGTACTATCTCTTCAGGCCCTCATCCTAATATTTAATTCAGTTTTACATTAGTCCAGCTGAACTGCTGTAATTCAACGCTCAATCACAGGCCATTCTTCTTTAGTTTTGGTTAATGACTTTGATGAAAGAGACTTTTGTGGATACTACAAGTGAGAATGCTTGTATTTAGTATCTCAAGAATTTTATCAATAGTAGAGTAGGTTTTTCTATTTTAATACATTTTATTTCAATTCTTTGACCTTTGTGGGTTTCTTAATTTACAGATTTATAAGTCAGTTCAATAAAATATTTCACATGCCTTTCAAGCACTTGAGAAGACATTAGTATCTGAAATTTGAGTTGCATATACAATAGAATACACATATACAATAGAAATCAATTGAATTCATCCAACCCAGTTGGGTAAAGCCACCTGTGGCACACCAAAAAAAAAAAATCCAAACTACAATCGTAATCATCAGAGGACAATCCTTAAAGGTAATGGAACCATTTTGCATTGCATCATTTACTATTAACTTTGAAAAATTAATTATATTTTCTATTTTGATCCTTGCAGCATAGAAAATTGAGTTAATCATTCTCCTTCAGGAACGATTACAATCATTGACCCACTCAAGGTCTCTCCTGTTTTGTTTTATTTTCTCTGTTCCCTTTTCAGTTCCAATCTCCAGCTTCATTCTCTACCTCCCTGGGGGGACTGCAATGTGTTTACTCTGTCCTTAAAATGCATGCATGGTTGATTGTGTTTTGAGTATTTGATTTTAATTTACACATATACAAAGGTGCTATAAATCTCCTTCTGTTCCTTACTCTGTGTTTTGAATGTTGAATTAATTGCACTCAACTGCTGTTTAGTACTCTTTGAGATACATTCCATACCTCCATTCACTGCCCATGCCTGGGTGCTCCTAGATAGTCTCCAACTCTTTACCAGAAGTAAGTTTCTGATGCAAATCCTCGCACATGTCCTTTTGCAGGAAAAGAAGGTCGTTTATTAGAACACCTAGAAGAAAGCATGCTGCAGAATATACATCTACAAGGCCACTTGATATAACCACCTTGCTTTCCTGAAAGTCCAACTAGATCCCACAAGCACAAGAAATAAAGTGAGAACCAAGAAAAGGAAGTGAGGCAAAATTTAGGACAGTGTCAGGACCAAGTTTATGGTTTCAGCAGATTCTGGGTACATTCCTGACCCTGAATACCTCCATCTTCAGCACTGCCACACCAGGTCCTTACAACAACTTTTTCTGTACCTGGTGGTGCTCAGAGATTCCTGACTCTGAGCACAGAGATCAGTCATGGTAAGAGTCAGGGGACCATACGGGGTTCTAGAGATCAAACCCAGTTATGGACAAGGTAAGCATCTATCATTTTACTATTGCTCCAACCCCTCAACAATATATTATTTTTGGTTTTTTTGGGGGGGTCACACCTGGCCATGCTCAGGGGTCACTCCTGGCTCTATGCTCAGAAGTTGCTCCTGGCAGGTGTGGGGGACCATCAGGGATGCCGGGATTCGAACCACTGTCCTGCATGAAAGGCAAACGCTTTACCTCCATGCTATCTCTCTGGACCCTCACAATATTTTGAAAAATTAGGAGAGTGCCTAAAAGTTTGGTAACTCAGGTAATTTGGTAGTAGGGAGATACTTAGCGGTGCTCTGAGGCTACTCCCAGCTCAGTGCTCAGGAGTCATTCCTGAATGTGTGTGGTACACTATGAGTTGCCAGGTATCATACTCAGGCTTTCTGAATGCAAAGTCTGTGCTCCAACTCATTGAGTTATCTTCTGTGGGCCACCGTACACCCACATATTCAATGGATTTTTCACCGCTGCCTGATTCAAGCCATAAGTTTGCATAGCCCTGAGCCAAAAGAACCCTGCAAATAAATTTAGCTCACCACAGAGAATCTGGCTTAACCAGATTCCTTAAATCTTTCCATGGAACCTGTTTTTTGTAACTGCTCTCATACACGCAATTATAGATAGGTTTTTGTAAGGTTTAAACTGTAAGATCTATTAAGGATTTGCTTCCCCTCCCCCCATCCTGCCAGGTTTCTCCTTATCCTTCCCGCCATCAAAATGTGTCTGCTCCCATTGGTTAAAAATCGTTGTACCTGTACAAATCTGATTGGTTTAAGTTTCAATCCTATGTTTTTGCTCCTCCCACTGAAGCAGGGTATAAAAACTCTGCTTGCTCTCTCAATAAACCTCTTGACAGGAACTCTGCTTGAGCTTTTTATTATTAACTTCTATGGCTTAATTTTCTAGGTGTTCACAAAAGAGCTTAACACTTGCGAATTATTTGTATTCGCCTTCTACCTTCTGTCCTGGTTGAGAGAAAGCTGCTGGCCGGAGGTCTCTCCCATTAAAGGGCAGAAGCGAAGGCGGGTGCAATCTTCTCATCACAAGATAATATTTTCTTTGTGCTTTGTTTACAGACCACACCTGGTGGTACTCAGAGGGTCATGTGGCACAGGGAATTGACTTGGACTTCTTGCATGCAATGCATACACTCAGCCTTTTGAGCTAACAAGATAGTATTTTAATTGTTAAAGTTAATGCAAAAATCCTTGATGAATGAAATATAAAAAGTAAATATATGACATCATCTGACCCTATGTTTTCATGACTCTCAAATTTCCCATTACAAGTGAGTTATTTCATCTTTTAGCTGACAGGAATGGTGACTGTTATATGATACTCAGCCATGAGTCCTCTGAACTTATTTTTTGGGCCACACTGGTAGTGCTCAGAGCTTACTTTTGTCTCTGTAGTTAAGCATTACTCTAGGGGCTCAAGAGATTATATGTGATGCTAGGAATAGAACCTGGGCCTGCCACTTGCAAGGTAAGTGCACAACTTTTCCTGCCCCATTATCCCTTTTTAGAATATTCCTGGAAAAATCAAGGGAGCTAGTCTTGGGAGCTAGTTTTTTTTTTTTTTTAATTTTTATTTTGATCATAGTGGTTTACATAGTGTTGACAATAATGTTTTAGGTACATATTTACATAAAATCAGGGGGGATTCCCATCACCAAATTGTCCTCCCTACACCTCCGTTTCTGTCCTACCTCCCATTTCCTCTTCCCTCACCCCAGGTTGGCTAGAATATGTGGTCCTCTCTGTATGGGAGCTAGTTTTAAGGGTGTTTCATCCTCAGATGAGAAATTGAGGCTTGCTTCTAACTGACATACAGCTCCTGTCTCTGCTTCCTTTCCACCCCCACACCCCATGTGGTACAACCAGTTCTTTCTAATGATTGTCTTGCATTTAAAGCCTAAGTTGAGAAGTTCTTGTCCAGTATTACTTGTCAATATTTAGCATTATCTTTCCATGTCATATTCTTGATCCTTATGTTTGTAAAGTAGAATTCAGAATTTGGGTTTGCACTGTCTTGATTATCAGTGCATTTGAGCATCTTTTTGACTTTTAGGTATTAGTGTATTCCCTTCTTTGAATTCTCTGTCCTTGCTCTTTGTTTTATTGACCTGTTAGACAGTACTATAACATTTTTCTATTATGGCAAGGTTGATAAATTTGTTCTTTGGTGATTTGGCCATTTAATGGTTTCCTTTTAGCAATCTGGCTTTTAGTGAATCAGCTCCTAGTGATATTCCGTAAAAATTTTTGGTGACTTAAAAAAAATTGGGAAAGTAGGTGAATAGGTCATTCTAGCCCACCACTTTATTCCTCTGTTGAATGTCCATTAGGCTTTTCATATCTCTTTCCTGTAGAAAGATGCTCTATTCTGTGAGACCAAGTTCACCCATCCTTTTCCTTTCATGTTACCATTTCATTTCCACTTCCAGTTTGGTATTGTGGACTTTTTGCCAATCTCCACTTTTCCTCAGACTAAGCAGGACTCCTAAGAAGGTTGGTGAGAGCATTCTTTTCACTTGTTTTCCTCTCAATCTATTCTTGAGTCTCCCATTTTCATTAGCAAGAGAAGACTATGGCAAGGTGCCCACTGTCCTCCACCAAACTGAATGCCCAAGTCACTACTCTACTTACCTGACATTATCTTCCTGCATAAATTGCTCAGCAGTGTTTTTCTACACAACACCTTGCTCCACTGAAAGTAGTGCTTGGCTCTGAGAGGCCATACTGGCTTGGGTTTCCCTTAAAACTTTTCTTTTGGGGGGTTGGGGGCAGAAGAAGTATAAGTCTTACCTAGTGGTGCTTAGGGCTTACACCTGGCTCTGTGCTTAGGGATCACTCTTGGTGGTACAAGGACTCAAAGGTAGAGCATGAGCTAGTTATCTCTTTAACCTTGTACTTTCTCTTTAGGATTTCAAATTCTACTCTTTATTTTTTTCTACTTTCTTCCTCATCTTTTTCTGGGTGGTGGGGGCACTCTCAGCTATATGTTCAGGCTCTGAGGATATTACTCTTTCCTCTGAATTTGGTAATCACTCCTAGCTGTAGTTGGGGACCACATGGGGTGCCAGGAATAGAACCCAGTTAGCTGTGTGCAAGGCTAGTGCCTTATTCATACTATCACTCTGATTCCCAGGTCCCCAAATTCTATTCTTTTTCCCTTTGGTGAATGGCTTCTTCTCTAGTCAACCTTTAAATACAGGAGTCTTTTATGCTGGAAATGAAACCCTATCTCTTTCTCCATCCATATTCTTTAGTTATTATTGGCTATTATAGAATCCTATATTAGTATTATTAATTTTTTTCTCTTTAGGCAACACCTGGTGACACTCAGGGGTTACTCCTGGCTATGCACTCAGAAATCGCTCCTGGCCTGGGGGAATGCTGGGGATCAAACCGTGGTTCGTCAAGGTTAGCACGTGCAAGGCAAATGCCCTACCACTTGTGCTATCACTCTGGTCCCTAGTATTATTGATATTTTTATGACCAGTTTACTTTCTCCCCAATCCATACTTGTCCTCACACTCGACCTTGTGCATTAGTCAACTACCTGGACTGGAGCGTGCCCTGAGGATCTGGCCCAACTTCATTTTACAAATCTGCCAACTTTGCATCGTTCAGCTCTAATTTTAAATACTACCTTCTTAGATGGGCCTTCTCCTGAGCAGCCCACACTCTCTCATGCATCATTCACACATCATTTTATATCTTAAAATATTTAAGATATTTATTTTATTACTTCTTATCTACTCTAAATAGTGTAAGCTTTTCAGGTCTTATGTCAGAGTTGAGTTTTTCTGTCTTGTTAGGCAATCAGTAAATAAATAAGTTTGCTTACATGTATTGTGTGTGTAGGAAGAGTGAAAGGATGGGGATGGAGGGGCACAGGGCTCATATCCAGGGCTTCACACTTGGAAGGCAAGTGCTTTGCCTTGGAGCTACACCCCACGGCCAATAAATGGGTTTTAAATGCTTTGATAAACAGTTTCATATTATAGACTTGTTAATTATTCAAGGTAAGTTTAAACTATACCAAAACTACTGACATTATGAACTGAAGTAAGTAGCCCAGGGGAGACCAGTCAGTATTCTGATTCAGAATTCCCTATTACCCTAGAGCAGCTCTGTTTAACAGAAATAGAAAGTAACCCTCCATGTAGAATATTAATTTGATAGCAACCACTTTGAAACAGTAAGAAAAGGGTAAATTTAATTACATTTTATTTAATATTTGATTTAAATAGCAAACAGATATTTTAATAACTTACTAAATTTTAATTAGTTTATTTTAGTCAACCAATATTCATATTATTTTAGCACTATATATATAACCTCTCTATATAATAATATATTACCACTATATATAGCACAAATTTAACCAGAGTTGGATTTTTTAGTTTGCTTTTTGATGTCAGGGATTGAACTCAGAGTCTCAAATATGTGAAGCATGCAGTCTTCCACCAAGGTATCTCCCTGAGTCCTCAATATAAAATAGTTAATGAGGTATTTGAATATGGAGGCAATGTTTAATAGTATAAATACCAAGTCTTTCCATATGTGTATTTAGCATATTAAAGCACATCTCAGTTTGGCCTGACTGAAGTACTGCAGAACCACACATGGCTATCAAATCGCTCTGTGTCACTCTGGTAAATTGGCTACAAGTGCTTCTGCTACCTAAATTTTGATTAATATTGAGACTGTGCAAATTAAATTAGTGCATGTCTGGCATTCCCCCCCCCCCATTGATGAAATGTATGGCCTCTTAAATAGCAAGATGAATATTTAAAACAGACTTTCCTGGCTGAAATTAAATATATTAAAGAAATGTGGATTGGCTAACCTATGTGAGAGACTTTATTTTAACATGCTCAGCACTGCTTCTCACTGGTAAGGGTGGCACTTGAAATTGAATGAGTTTATATCCAATCCATTGGTTTAAGTAGATTTGAGATTGCCTAGGTCCAACCCAAGGGCTAACAGAATCTTGCTGCTGAAATATGGTTCTATCTAGCTGAACCACAGTAGTGATCTGAGCATACAAAACATCCTAAACTGAAAAATCTGCCACTTGGTTTAACTGACAGGAACTACTTTGTGCTTCCTGGTTAATGAATTATTTCTTTAATAGATCATCTATGTTTGACAGGCTTTTTTTCTTAAGGCTGACTTTTGTAGGAGTAGGAAGAATAACCGAGGGAATAGTTAACTCCTCAAACTTCTTCAGCAGCCATTTTTCAAGAAAAAGAATGGTCTCTAATCCAATGGCCTTTGGTCCATTCACAGCAGCCACTAATCTTAATGATAAACTCTTCTCAGCCTTGAATCCTCAGCTGAACTTGACCTCTTCTGCCTCAGGCAGCCTTTGGCTTCTCTCTTCCCCTTTTGAAAGGCAACTATCTCTATACATCTATGTAGTATAATTATTTTTATTATTTTTCCCTCAGAGAACAGTTCGATTCTGCAAATGCAGAGGTTCTCTCTTTCATTCATTGCCTAACTAGCAATGTCAAAGCACGGCTTTTCTCTCAGAATATAGTTTTGCTGGATGAATGAGTTAGTGCATTAATTCCATTTAATACCAAGTGGAAATGACCAACATGGAATGAAGGGAGGCATGAGGTGTCCTGTTAGTCAAGAAAGATGACGGACAGAAATGGGAGTGAGCAGAGATGGTGGCACTGCAGTAATTAGTTGGAAGAAAGTAAGTTACAGTTTTCTTAATTTCCCCATTAAGAATAGCATGGTGTTTTTTTTCTTTCTTTTTTTTTTAATCCATCATCTGACTTCATTTTGCTAATTCAGTCTTTTCCATTTTGAGGTTGTCTAACTGGATCTAGGCTATAGTTGTCTTTATTAGCTTGGTAATGACTTTATTGGGTTTAGGGGTCATTAATCGCTCGTTAATGTTTGTGAGTTTGACAAAGAAAAGCACAAGATTCCCCTTCACTCAAAACTTGGTCTCAAAATTAATTATATTACCTCCTTTTGCTTCCGGGCTGGTGTGTTTTCACATCAAAAGGTACACTTCATTCTAAATTAAGTGATTTTTTATGACCGTCATCTGAAAATTTAAGAAGGGCACTTATTCTTTTAATCTAGGTAATTATATCTGTGGTTTTGAATGTTTTTCTTTTTGGATGCGCTGGTTGCCTTCAGCATTTTGCTGTCTCGCTGTGTCTTCTGTATGAAGTCACAGTTTGTCATGAAGCCCATGCTTTTTAGCTTTAATTTCCTTTGGAGCCCTAACTATAAAGCTAAGTCCTTTAAAATGGTGTCACATGCTGCAGCATTCAGGGAAAATGCACATTCTGTGGCTTTTTGGGAAGCCTTTTTTTTTGCATTGATGTCTCTATCCTCCTCCCCCCAAATTATTTCTCGTGGCCTCACTCATTACTTTTGCTTCAATAGCCTATTCTGATTCAAGAAGCTAAGAATTGGGACTTTCAGTTTCAGAAAAAAAGAGTGAAGGGAAGACAAGATAGCTCCACAAGGTACAGGCCTCAAACATGAAAGCTGCTGATCTACCACTAGAAGCCCTGGGGCAAGACTCATCCTTCCCATCCTCATGTGGTAGCCAGTCTTGTGAGGCAGAAGCAGATGACTCCTTGAAAAGGACTAAGGACACTTGAGGAAATCGCTCTACTGTGGAAAGTCAGGAATCAACAAAGCATAAAGAGAAAGTGAGAGGTGACTAGCAAACTGCAAATAATCGTGTTTATTCGATGAGAAGGAAAATGTGAGTGACAACCATAATGAGTGATTCATCATGCTGATTGGAATTTAAAATAAAGGGTTGTTGGATATTTGTTTATGGGTTGGCAGGTTGGGCTTTGGCAGAGATTAGATTTTGCTCAGTGATAGAAAAGTCATGAACTAACAAGGCTGGGATGAGATCTGAGCAATAGACTATTGGTCATTTGATTCCATAATCATTGAACTGGGATCTCAGACAGAGAAATGCTTCAGGGGGGCACCTTTTAATGTTTCAATTTTCATTTTCCAAATGCTAGTAGACATTAAAAAATCCCTCAGGCCTTAAAATACATCATACATCCAAATGGATAATATGCCAAATTTAATACATTTGAGATCTTCAACACAATAATATGTGCTGTAGGTTAACACAATAGGTTTTCTAATTAGCATAATGTATGTTTGTCAGAAGTGACATGTCATCAGAGAAATGAATAGTTTAGGAGTGAGAGAGTTGACTAGACATACTGAATATGTATTCCTGCCCCAACTGAATAGGAAACAAGAATTTAGCCAGCCCAACTGCTTCTATTTTTAATACTATACTGTGCTTAAGATCCAGATTTCTTCTGAGTATGTTTTTTTAATGGAGAAGTATGTCAACTGATTATAAGTTGGGTGAGTTATGCTATTGTTAGGTGTAACTGCCTGAACTGAAGCTTTCATCAGGTACTTCCAAAATGTACAAAAGAGCAGAGAGTTGGAGTAGCTAAAGCTTGCATATATCTATTAGAAATTACTTTTGTCTACTTACAAAAACATAATCATGTAAATGATCAGATGGACTGGCCAATGCACCAAATTTTTTTGGTGGGTGTTTTTAAAATAGAAGCTAAAAGTGCTTACAAACCTTGCTCAGGGTCTTGGTTAGTGAGCTACTTTGGCCAAAGCCTATTTCTTAACCCTCATTTCTCACTACTTCCCAGAAGGTGAGTTTGGTAAGTGAGTAACTGCCATGTGATGGTTCTATCATATTATAGATTATTTTCACAGTATCTGTAAGCTTTGGACACTTCTTTGACTTCTGTGTTATGATAAGGCAGGCATGTGGTTGTTAGATACAGTTAATGAATTCAGACTTCAAACAAATTGTTCTGATCTTTCCAACTTCTGAATTTGCCCAACTGAAGAGTATCAGAGATAATCAAAGATGACAGTAAAAATGTTGCATTTTTTATAATACTGTGGAGCAAAAACAACATAAAAATATAAATAAATGGGATGTTGAAGCTGATATTTGATGCTATCTATTATTTACAACTTCAATAAACAGGCTCATTTCAAATCTGAAAATTGGAAAAACAATGTATGTCTACATTCAGCTTTCTGTGCTAATCCAGCTGAGCGCTTAATCTCATATTTTAGAGCTTTCGTTTTGATAATGCATAAAAATGGTATATTCATGGGACCAGAGAGATAGTACAGGGGTTAAGGTGTTTGCCTTACATGTGGCTGACAGCTGTTCAAATTTTGATTAATTACTATTTTGATTATTGTCATGATAGAGTTCCCATAAATGCCCTAAAAAGTGCCCCTTTAGACAATCTGAGTCTCTAATCTCTAAATCTCCCCTAAATGTTTTCAGTGTCGGGAAGCTCATTTCTTCCTGTTTCACTGAGTCTGAATCTAAGCCTGGGAAATCTCCATGGGCTGGATCTGCTTCATTGTCACCCAGACTTCCCTAGCCTGCTTCTAGGGCAGACACTTTTTTATATTATCTCTCTCTTCTCTCTCTTTCTCTTTCTCTCTGTGTGTCTGTCTCTTTCCCCCTTTTATTCTTTTAGGTACCATGTTTTATAATACTGTTACTGAAGAACCATTATGTATATCACTTTACCTCTATTCACTTCCCAGTTTTTATGTAGAATTGTCATTTACAACTATTATTATCATAGTGGTCCCTTCTCTGTCCTAACTGCATGAATCCCACCATTTCTATTGTCTTTGGCTATTATTCTTATACTATTTTTAAATTTCCTGCAAATGAGTGCAGTCGTTCTATGTCTATCCTCACTCTGACTCATTTCACTCATTATGATAGAACATCATTTCTCCATCAGACAAGTACTTCTTATATCTATTAAGCAGCCCTTTAGTTCTTTCAATGATATTTTTACATGCAATAGGAAGTTCCTTTAAACAGTACAACCTGGTTTTGGCTTGTCCTGTTTGCTTACAGAAAGCAAGTGTTCTTAGGACACAAACCAGCTTGCATCCAAACCAAGTTGAATGATTACCAGTAACCAGAGAGCTCAAAAGCAAGTGTATTATAAGCAAAAACAGAGATTGGGTTTCTGCAAAGGCAGTTTGAAATGCAGGAAAATCTTCCTTTTGAGACTCAGAGTAATCTTCTATAACTATGGGTCCATGAACCAGTGCCAGTCCACAAATGTACAAAGGCAAAAACCACTGATAATCACCTGTGTTATAACTGCCAGTCCTTGGAGAGGTATGCAGGACAGATGTTTTTCTGTGGTATAAAAAGACTGAAGACCACTCATTTCAGAGCTCTTTAGCATCAGGGTCCTCTAGTAAATACAAATTGCCCTGGAACAACTAATATTCACTAATACTGCTTTTTATTATGGTCTGGACACATCTTTTCCCATTTCCATTTCATAATAAAGATCTAAGTCTTGGAGAGCTGACATACTGTGCACTGAGCTTGCATTTAGTTAGTGCTGGAGCAGGGCTTCCACACAGGCTTACTGAATCCAGAGCCTACATTCTTATCTCCTCAACAGAAGTGATGTTTCCTGGTAGCTAATTTCAGTGCAAAAGAGGAGAAAGCTATCTCAGGGTGGTTCCTTTCCAAAGACACCAAGGTTTATTTTTTTTTAATGTTTTAGCCACTAAATTTAGCAGCCCTAAAGTCTTAATTGATATATATTTTTAATAAGGCAGTAAAGTAATTGTCAGAATATTATTTTTTCCTCAGAGGTTCAAAAATCATATTTCCACTTGGGAGGAGAAAAAAATAATGTGCTTTTTCGATTATTTTTATAACTACTGAGTTGGTGCCTGTGCAGGAATTTTCTCAGAGTCACTCCCAGTGCCCAGAACTTCTACAGCAGTTGTCAGCTAACACATTTGCCTTCCTGAACATTTGCTTTTGAAGCATGAAAGGGAGAAAGAAATGTTGGAAACTCTGAGTACCACCAGTAATAGGGCAGTGATTCTTTTCTTTTTGGGGAGGGCAGCCACACCTGGTGGTGCTCAGGGGTTACTACTAACTCTGTACTGAGGCATTACTCCTGGAAGCTCGAGGGAACCATATGGGATGCCAGGGATGAAACTCAGGTCAGTCACATGCAAGGCAAATGCCCTAGTGAGCATTATTACAGCCTTACTATGGCTCTGGACCTGTGATTATTATTTTCTGAAGGGTATGCAGTAGAAAACAGTGGTTAAGAGTTTGGGTTTTGAAATTCAGCACCAGACTTGAACTTAGGCCTTGGAACAATTACTTCATGTTTTCAAAGCTTTCTCATCTATAAAATCAGGATCAAAACAGTGGAATTTGAGGAAAGAATAAGGAGCATCATGCTCTTGAAAAAGGCACATCCTATTTCAGTGTGTTTCTTATCTTCACTGCAGAAAGGTTAGAAGAACTGAATGGATCTATGAGCTAACCTATATATATATATATACCTTTGAACAATCTATGTGTGTATCTATGAATTACTCACTTCCTCTCCATATATGAGGAGGGAGGAGGGAAAAGGAGGTCTGGCTACTTAGTATATAAATCACTAGTCCTTACCTCAGAGGAGATTGCTTAAACCCTTCAAATATGATTCATAAAATGCATAGCAGAAAGGTTAAGACCTGGAACACATATTTTTCTCCACTGATGATATTAGTACTGTTTTGGAATAGAATGTTTTTGCAGCCTACACTTGATAAAAGAGTGGAAAAACTGTCTAAACTGCATCTCCCTCCTGAGTTGAATTTGGACTTGGGGGTTTGGGTAGACCTCTACCCATTCCCACATCACTCTTCTCTGATGCATTCCAAGGTTGGTGGACCCACCAAAGAGTGTGCTAGGAAACATACAGTAGTTTCCATTTTTAGAAAGTGCCATCAAAAGCCTGGGGCTGTGGCTTCTCTACATTTATGCCAACAGATGCTCTGAGTGTATTTGTGCCCACCTACTGGTACGTGTTCATATTTGAAGAAAGACCTGGTCTCTGATATGCTTTCAGGGATCAGCAAGCTTTCCTAAATGATGTGTTGGTAAAGACTGGAAAAAAGGGAATAGCCAGATATGACTTATACTTACCCAAATAACCAGCAGCTGTTGAGTGACCCAATGGACTTAAGTCAATGCTCAGTAATGACATATGGCATAGAAAAAGCTCAGGACAGTATTTTATATGTTCCTGGCTCCTCATCCCTGCCTATTTTCATGCCTATCAGAAATATGGGTGGTAGGCTTGCCTTGCATGCATTCATTTATTCAGCTATTATTGGGTAAAGAGATTGAACAAAGCTAGTCTTGAATCCCCTTTATGGTAGGACACACCCACTTTCTATTATTCAGTTTTTCTCTGATAGTCCTTGTAGGTCACAGCTCCTCCAGCTCTGTGTCTCTAATATTGTAAATTATGTCTCTATCTCTTCTAATATGGTCATTTTTATTCTTAAAAGGGAAGAAAATGAGAAATAAAAATAAATAAAAAAGAAAGAGAGAAGAAAGAAAGAAAGAAAGAGAGAGAAAGAAAGAAAGAAAGAAGAAAGAAAGAAAGAAAGAAAGAAAGAAAGAAAGAAAGAAAGAAAGAAAGAAAGAAAGAAAGAAAGAAAGAAAAAAAGAATGGAGGAAGGGAAGGGAGAGAGAGGGAGGGAGAGAGAGGAAGGGATGGAAGGGAAGAAGGCAGGCAGGAAGGAAGAATACTTGTATTTACCATCATAAAATGGGAAAGTTAGGATTTAAATGCATGGCCCAGGAAAAAATCTTTTTTTAAAGTCATTTTGGTGTAAATTCAAGAACAATTGAGGCAGGCTTTATTAGATCACCCAGATACTTGCATTTGGAATCACTAACCATTCTCTAATTGTTCATATAACAAAAATATTACAATGACTCATGTTACAACATTTTTTAAAAAGCAGAAATTAGCACCATTTTTTAAAAAGCAGATATTAGACAATTTTTATTTTGGGGTTCTTTTTTTGGGGAATTGGGCCACATTTCACAGTGCCCAGAGGTCATTCCTAGCTCTGCACTCAGGAATTGCTCCTGATGGGCTTGAAGGGCCATATAAGTTGGCTGTGTGCAAAGCAAGAACCCTACCCACTGTACTATAACTCCAGCCATCAATACCATTTTAAAAAGGAGCTGTTGGAACACTTAAAACAAGATATGACTTACATGTTTTTGCTCACGAGTTTGAGAAGACAATTAAAATTTTTATAGGTGCCATTTAAGTAGTGATGTAGGCCCCTAGAGTCACTCTTAGCAATGCTAAGAGCAATGTGATCCTTGTAAAATGAAACCCATGAGTTGTGAAATCACCCAACACACCATATCTCTGACCTCCCATGCAGATTGGTGTGAAGAAGCAGGATAGCAGTGAAGGATTCATAAACCAAGCCAATCATGACGCCAGTCATGGTGTCTGTGGTGGCCTTTTGCTTCATAATATTTGCCTGTGCCCCAAGCCAGAATTTCTCTTTCTTTTTTAAGTCAATTCCCATTCCTAGGTCACTGTGGACATGGCTTTGCTTGGGGTTCTACAGGATACAGATGTTTTATTTGTTAATATACTCTAATATTTAATTAATTAAGGTGGACCACACCTGGTTATGTTCAGAGCTTCATTTGAACCTGCCTCATTGCACATGGATAACTTCTGGTGGTTCTTGGAAAATTATATGTAGTGCCAGAGATTGTATTAGGGTTAGCCTTGTGCAAAGCAAACACCTTCTATCTCTCTAAACCCTACTTATTTTTTTTTAAGTTCGCAATATAGCAGGTGGTGAACAATGTTGCTGAGTTTAATGTCCTTTTCTTATAACACTGGTTAACATTGGTTATCATGTTAACTAAAGTTGAACAGAATGATAATATCGGAGAATCAGTTTTCATTTCACTTAGGTTTCAGTTTCCAAGCACCTCTGTGTCCTCTTGAACAAAGATTACTGGTTATATTCAAGTGTGCAACAAGGGAGGGGCATGAATTCAAGAGAGGATAATCCCCAAAATAACAGCCACAATCAACTCAAGTGTTCACCCTCGAAAACAAACCAGCACCTGAGTGAGCCACAGGGTTTATACCTTTAGTTTGCTCTTGTGGGTTTCTGAATTTAGGTTCCGAGATGAAGAAGACCTTTGCCTCCAAAGCGATGAGGATTTGCCACTCCAGAACAAGAAAGGCTAGATTTTGTCAAATAAATTTGCTTGTCAAAACCCCATTTGCTTTGTATATCCAAACCCAAAGACATTGGACTCTCCTTCCTCAAGCTGCTTCACCCATAGGATCAAAGGATATCTGTGCTTCCAGGGATTAGAGAAGCTTTAGAAGGAGGAATGTCGCAGAAGCCAGTGACTTTTATATGAAATGATATTTATACCACTTGACAAATGGCAAAGAAAATTTTCTTCAGCTTTAGACATAGAATAAATCAAGTTTTCTGTGGCAGGACTGATTGGAGCCTAACCCCATAGATTCATCTAGTGTAGCTCTTTTACAGCTGGTTGTCACTACCCATGGATTATTGTAATATCCTACCATGCTTGGTGTTGCTAATTTAAGCCCTTGTAAGTAGAAATGAAAGTGCCCTGAAGGATACATCAGTGTTCATTTATCTGTCCAGAATACAGTGTAAGAATAAATCCTCCAAATGATTGCTTTTTTCCCAAAGATAAGGTGCTTTGGATGTCCTTCCAGAAAGTTCCATCCACATGCAAACATACAT
This sequence comes from Suncus etruscus, assembly GCF_024139225.1. Classification (NCBI taxonomy): domain Eukaryota; kingdom Metazoa; phylum Chordata; class Mammalia; order Eulipotyphla; family Soricidae; genus Suncus; species Suncus etruscus. The sequence continues at coordinate 45,178,939 of NC_064863.1, read as the reverse complement.
AAGCATCAAGCATTATCAGTCTTGACTTTTTATTTTTTTACAGGGATATGGGTAGGGTCCTCCTAATGGTATTCGGGATGTTGGGTGGTCCCCACTGGTAGTTTTCCACTGACCAGGACATGAGCTTGGCACAAGGGTCTGAGGACATTATGCTGCTCAGATCCTGCTAGGCTGGGGTATCCAAGTCACCCTAGTAGTGTTGGAGGTTACTAGGCCACATTGGGCAGTGCATAGGGGCTCCCAGGGGTGGTGAACCTTATCATACTTGAGGAACCACATAGTGCTAGGAATCAAAACAGATTAGGAGCATGCCATGCATGTGCTGTGATGGTGGCACTACCTCTAGGCTTCTAGTCTTCCTTTTGTCTTATTTTGTTATTTTAAGAAGAGAAGAGAAGAGTTGAGCCACACTGTGTTCAGGGGCTATTCCCAGCTCTGTGTTCCAGGGTCACTTTTGGCAGGGTTTGGGAGCCAGGAGCAGACAATGCTGGTGGTAGAAGCCGAAGCTCTTTCATGCAAAGTATGTGCTAGCTTTCTGAGCCATCTCATTGATCTTTGTCTTGACCTTATCTTTGGAGTTTATCTCCCATCAGTTCAGACAAGTCTGCTTCATTGTCTTCCAAAGTCACATAGAATTTCTCTCTCTATACCACTGTTATACCATCTTATGATAGTCATTTAAATAGCTCCTGAGTGTGCATATTTGTTCTTTATTTTTAATCTTTTTTGTAAAGTGTAACTAATATCAATTAAAAAGCACATACAGTAAGTGTTAGGTTCCGTGACTATTGATGACTGTACACCCAAAAGGAAACTCAGAAAACTGCCCAGGAAGTCCTGCAGTCCATCTCTCCCCACCCCCTCCAACTGCTCCGGCTCCTCTTCTCAAGAATTATTTTTGTCTGGTCTCAGACTTTAAAAAGCAGATTCCTACAGAATGCATACTCTCTTGTCAAGCCTTTTTAAAACTCAGCTTCTTGTTTATAAGATTTGTTGTGGTTGCTTGCAGGTTTATTCTTAATTTATATAACTAATCTAAATAAGATTTTGTCTGCGCTCTGCATCTTTTAGGGGGTTGCACATTTAAATGAATTCATTAGCTAATGAATCTTAATCAAGAGAAGACTTGAATGGCTAAACAAAAATTTAAGGAGACTCATGAATTAACAGCAACTTTTATTTAAAAATATTCCAGGATTTTAAATGACTCCAAGCTCTGTACATGTCAGCTCTTTGATAGGTAATTAACAAGTTGTTGGGGTTCTACTGAGAGCCCTGATTTCAATTCCCATTAGTCTTTTGAAAGTGTTACTTCCTTAATTTCTTAATAGGTTTTTTGTGAATTTTGCATGCTGGCAATAATAGCCACAATTAGATTCAAAGTTAGGGAGATGGAGGCACAGCAGGTACAAGATACTGGAATGGCTCTCCGTGCAGACTACAGTGCTTGGGGTCGATACATCTGTAACTGACTATGGCAGGTATCCTCCTTGCCTCAAAGATCCTGTTCCACTCACCCTTCACTTCAGTTAGCAGAACCTTCTTTTTTCATTCCCCTTGCTCTATGGTATTGTGACTCAAGGGCAGAGTCCATGAGAGGAAAAATGGAAGAAAGAAAGAGAAAGAGCCCCTGGTGCCATTAAGGAGAAGTTGAACCATTCTTATAGTCACACAGAAAATTTTTGCAGCTGGTAATATGATTAATTTTTCCTTTTGGGCTCAGGTTTCTTGAACTGTCATTAAAACATGTAAACTTTACCCTGCTGCTAGTGCTATATATATATATATTTAGTGGCATTCTGGATGTTGGGTGTGTATATATATACACACAAATATATATAATAAATAAAATAAAGAATAAATGTAATAATAAACAATAAATATAATAAATAATAAATATATATTGGTTTCTGAGCCACACCCAGTGATGCTCAGGGATTACTCCTGGCTCTGCCCTCAGAAATCACTCCTGAATTGCGGGACCATATGGGATGCCAGGGGATCGAACTGCTGTTAGTTCTGGGTCTGCCGAGTGCAAGGCAAATGCTCTACCGCTGCACCACCACTCCAAACCTGGAAGATAACTTTTTAAAAAAGAAAATATTAAAAAATATATGTATGCACACACACACACACACACATATCAGGGGCCTAGCGGTGGCACAGCGTTAGGGTGTTTGCCTTGCATGCTGCTAATCTAGGATGGACCACAATTTGATCCCCTGGAGTCCCATATAGTTTCCCCAAGCCAGGAGCGATTTCTGAGCACAGAGCCAGGAGTAACCCCTGAGTGTCTGAGTGTCACCAGGTATGGCCCAAAACCAAAATAATAATAATAATAATAATAATAATAATAAAGTTATCTTCTCTCTTCTCCTTTCTCTTTGTTGTTGATGCTGCAGTAGCTTTGAACTGGGGAAAGGGCATAGGCTAGAATGTGATGCTTACTCTTCAGCGCTCACCAAACTTTACCCTCCTTTCATGCACACAAACTTGTTTACACATATTCCTTTGAACCATCTTCTAACTGAACCTTGCCTTGCTTTTTTAACTTAAAAACTTATCATTGTGGAGATTGTCTTTCATCAGTTCAGACAAGTCTATTCTCTGTGTGAGCATTGGAGGTTCCTGCAGTGCTCACACAGTGCTTGCTGCAAGTCCCATCAAAGTTGTGGTATTTGTGTATCATTTTTATGAAGGTTCTCCTGAGGACCTCACCCCTTTTCTGTGCTGCTCACACATACCTGGTGATGGTGCAGGGCTGGGAACTTGCAGGCGGCAGAGTTGCCAGGCTCCAGAAGCCAAGGTATATATGGGACATTGTGTACTGGAACTTGAGATGAAAGGACCTTGTGGGGCAGTAGTTTTTTTTTTTTTTATCTTTATTTAAATACCATAATTACAAACATGACTGTAGTTGGATTTTAGTCGCAAAAAGAACACCCCGCTTCACCAGCGCAACATTCCCACCACCAATGCACCCCATATCCCTCCACACAAATTTCTTGTTTGTATTTGAGATAGGCATTCTACGTATCTCACTCATTAACATTGTCATGGTACTTGTCAGTGTTCTAACTGCACTCACCGCTCCTTGAGGTGAGCTTCATATTTAGCTGGTCCTTCTGGCCCTCATCTCTAGGCATTATTATAATAATGTCTTTTATTTTTATTAAAACCCACAGATAAATGAGACTATTCTGTGTGTGTCTCTCTCCCTCTGACTTAATTCACTCAGCATTATAGTTTCCATGTCCATCCATGTATAGGAAAATTTCATGACTTCATCTCTCCTGACAGCTACATAATATTCCATTGTGTATGTGTACCACAGTTTCTTTAGCCATTCATCTGTTTTGGCTTCTGTGTATTCCACTGGGCCTGCCACTAAGACTTCAAACTGAAAGAATTGCTTCTTTTTCTTAAAAAAAAAAAGTTTTTGAAGTGTGCTAACATACAAGCCTGTGTTCTAACCCTGAGCTACATAACCCCAGCCTCATGATAGATCTCTGAAAACTAAAGTCCTAGTGTGTTTTTTAGGCCACACCCTGAAGTGGTCAGGACTTACTCCCAATTCTGTGTTCAGGAATACTCCTAGAAGGCCTCACGACACTATATGGGATGCCAGGTATCAAACCTGGATTGATCATGTGCAAGACAAGCATCTTATCTCATTGTACTATCTCTCAAGCTCCTGTTAGCATTTTTTTCTTCTTGCTAACAGCATAACATAAAACATTTTCTATCTGTTTAGCTTACAGATAATATGGGACCAGTTATAATATCTTGAAGTCTCAAGAGAAACTGAGCTCTATGGGCTTGCTGAAAGGCTTGGGAGGAAAGTAAAGAATTAAAGCAAAACTGACTTAGGACTCTGTAACTTCATAGGCCTCCCAGATAGGATGTTCTGAATTCCCATAAAGTTTCAGGGACCCAATTCTATTCATGTGACCTTCACTCTTGATTTTGATATGGTGACCATCTGGGATGTTTGTTGCCTGGTTTGGGAACAGCTCAGGCAAGAGATGGCTTTCCAATTAAGAAATAAACTCGTCTCTTCCATCCCATTAGACTACCATGGGCCTCACACCCTTTACTATATCAGTAGCCAACAATACGAGAGAGGCTTAGAATAAATCAAATAGAAATCTGATCCAAAATTGGAGTTCTGTTAGAAAGAAAAATGGAAACAAATTAAATAACAAAATAGCATTTATTATAGAGCTGGATGAACTATTAGGCTACTATAGTTTTATTTAGTAAGTTAGTTGTTGCTCATTAATCTTTGTAATGGTCAGGTGGTCTGAAAGTTCTAGAAAGTTCTCTTACACATGCTTTTACTCACTTGGAAAAAAATCTTCACATACTTTTTATGGGAGGAAGGGGAGTTTGGGCTACATTTGGTGATACTCTGGTTTACTCCTGATTCTGCACTCGAGTCACTCCTGGCTGATTTGGGGGGGCTATGTGGGAGCTGAAGCTCAAACCCAGATGGGTTGCATCCAAAGCAAATACATGATCTGCTGTGCTATCCCTCCATCCCCACTCCATATACTTTTATTTTAGAACATGGGAGGGGACTTCTAGCCCTGCACCCCTTTTGAATTACTTTTATTTTATATAAACATGTGTGTAATTCTGGTCCAAGAAATTATACAAATTTCACAAATTTTATTTTAATTTAAAAAAATAGAAAGACTTTCATGTCAAAAAAAAGCAATGTTAGAAAATGATGAATAGAAAAGATGGAGAAGGGGAAAAGAGAGAATGCAGACTTAAAACTAAAATGTTTATACTCTACTAATATAAAACATGAAAACCACTTTAAATGGTTTTCAACCCACGCCAAATTGAGCTGCTTCAATACGAGTCTATTTCATACTATAATCGAATTCTTTAAAAGCCTCAAATTCCCTTGAGATCTATCAATAAAATATAGTCTATGTTTAGAGAAAAAGATTTGAAGAAAACAAACCTAAATGTTAACATTACCTGTGAACAGGGAGCTTATAAATGATAATTATACTCTTAGCCTTTTTGGTACCTTTTCACATTTTCTAAGATGAATATTATATATTACATTTTTAAAGAAAATAAAATATTAACTATAAAATATTCCATATTTTTCTAGCTATATAATGTAAGAACTAGATTTATAACTAGTGTAGAATACTTCATCTTTATTTCATTACTAAGAACTTATGGGTTCATAAGCCAGTATCAATCTCTGTGACCAAATATTTCATCAAAATGCAATATCAAGTTGGCTGGTTATATTGGAAGCTATTTCTCTAGGTGGTTTATGACAATTAAAATGATCCCACTAGATCTCTCTTCCTGCTAATCTTATCTTTTCTTCAGTTAGAGACTCACTGCCAGTCCTTAGTGAGAATAATACTGTTTGATGAAAAAATGAAACTCCAAACTCTAAATTTCAAATAGCTAAGAATCTGCAAACTATTATCCAGAAGGCTATGTTGGATGACAGACCTGTTTGGTTTGACCTGTCTAGAGTAAATAAAATATAAATTAGGTCACAGTCTTAAACAAATTAAAAGACTATGTATAATCTAAATTTATGGGTTTTTTGAAAACCCATCAGGCTGGCATGACCCGTAGAAAGGCAACAAATGCCCCTGAGTAGCTTACTGCATCCTCTCCCACTCCTGCTCCTAGTACAATATGCTTCCAATTTGCCATAATCTCCACCCTTCCCTATTCTACTCTGGTCAGTTCCATTTACCTGCTTTCTCCTGAAGGCAGCATCTAGAGCACTGGCTCCTGGTTACCTTAAAGGACTGGCTCTACTTCTTAGAAATGCATGTTTTTTTTTCAATGGAAACAAAGAAAATGAGAACTGGTACTCAGTAGAAAACATGTCACTAAAGGGGCTGGAGAATAGGAGAAGTAGGAGCCAATGTCTATGGTGGAGATCATTCAACTGGAGCAGGAGGTGGTACCAAAAGGTGGTAAAGTGTTATGCTTGAAATCCTATCAGCAGCACTACTGTAAACTACAGTACAAAATGTACATATTAAATAAAAAAAACACCTCTTGTAGAAGCAGACTGGTCAATGCCAGGCAAATAAAGGGAGGGAGTGGGCTTTCATGAATGGAAGTGGACTCTGGTTTAAAGAGATTAGTGTTGAAATATTATTTGCCTGAAACTCAATTATGAATAACTTTTTGATTTCATAGTGACTAAATAAAAATATTTTAATGAAATGTATGTCTCTGATAAGTCATTCACCTTCTTTGTGTCCCAGTTTCTCACTAGTAAGGTAGGATTTTAGCCATGCCTACTTTATAGAAATTGAGTGAGAATTAAGTAAATCAATGCAAGTAAAAGACTTAGGAGAGTGCAGAGCACAGTGCAATTTGAAGAGTGTGAGCCATTACTATTACTACCAGCTAGTCTAAGGAGGCATTTGGCTTTCTGAAAATAAGAATGACAAGTGTATAGTCATACCACCATAAAAGCACCAGACCTTGCCTGAACTCTAGGGTTACATTTTTCAGAGGGTGGAGAGATGGGGAAGCTTTGAATTTGAGGTGAATTCTGCAGAGAGGTGTCTCCTTTGGAGATAGTGGGCCAATGAGAGGAGTATAAATACCAATCACAGTAGGAGAGAGTGTAATGTTAATCACTTGGACTTTAGAATCAGGAAGGCCTAGTTCTTTGCATGGTAATATACCAACTATTTACCCAAGAAGAACTGTGGGAAATCCCTGGTCTGTCTCCTCATCAGTGAAACCAACATTATTGTGGAGCTGCTCATAAGTCATATTTCAGCCTGGAATTTCCCCAACATCAAGCCTGAGAAAAGGTCTTTCTTGCAGGGAGTTTATTTTGGGAAATGAGCCCAAGAAATAGGGGGTTAGAAAGAAAGAGCCTGTGGGCAGCTGGGTCTGAGACCCATTAAGACCATCTGAAGAACCATGCAAAATAGGCAGAAGATTTGTTCAACTTCATGGGATAGAAAGAGAAGCATAAAACAGGTAATTACGTGCAAAATTGGGATCCTGGCTAGAAGAAAATTGGGAGATGGAATAGGTAACAGTATTGTATGGAATTTTAGGCTACTCTCATCTTAGTCAGTTATTTATTGTTCCATTATGACCATGTCCTAGTACTATGTCCCATCCACATTCCTTTGGTCACTGGTTGCCCCTAGGTTATTAATTCTATTGCCCTGTCATATTTGTGCAACTTTAGTATCAAGTGGGAGCATGCACCAGCAGGAGGGATGTCTGAAGGCAAAAGTAAAGTTAGAGTATAGCATCAAGGGCAGGGTGTCAGAACATCTGTGGAAAGCAGGTTGCTATAACAATGGCTATTGGTCAAAAAAGTATAATGGCAGTCCACGAATGTTCTGCTGGAGGCATGGGCCCAGGGCAGTAAAGCAGGATAGATGGAGGACAGTGGTGGGTAAGGCTTTGTGGGTTGTATCCTGTATCTATCACAAATTTGTTTTGCCTCTTCATCTCCCCAACCCTGTTGTTTCATTTATATAAATGACGAATTCCAATCAAATGACTTAGAAGGTCATTGTTATGGAAAAGAAGGAAGTTGGAGGCTGAGGGTATAGCTTAGTGCTAAAGTCCCTCTTTTGCATGTAAAAGACCTTGAATTTAATCCCCAACGAAAAGTTAAAAACAAAAGAAAAATGAAGTGGAAACCCCTACTTTACATTACATAAATTACATACATTACATAATGTAGTTCAAATGAATCAATGTCCTAAATATAAGAGGTCAAACCTTAGATCTCTTGGAAGAAAACATAGAATCAATTCTTTGTGACTAGATCTAGTAATGGTTTTTAAATAGGGCACCAAAAGAGCAAGCAACACAACAAAATAGATGAAAATACTTCATTATTATTAGTAGCTGTTTTTGCATTAAAGAACATTATCAAGACAGTAAAAAATGTGGGGCTGAAGTGATAGTACAGCAGGTAGTGTACTTGCCTTGCATGCTGCCAACCTTGGTTTGAACACTGGCATCCCAAATGGTCCCTTAAGCACTTTCAGAAGTAATTCCTGAGTGCCAGAGTTAAGAGTACCTTTAAACATCACCTGGTGGCTAAAAAATAATAATAACATTAAAAAAAAAAAAAGACAGGACTAGAGTAATAGCACAGCAGGTAGGACTTTTGCTTTGCACAGGGCACCAGTTTTGTCTCTTGCTTCCCATTTGGTCCCCCAAGCCTGGCAGGAGTAATTTCTGAGTGCAGAGCTAGGAGTAACCCCTAAGCACCTCCAGGTGTGGCCTCAGAAAAAAAAATAACAAAAAACAAAACAAAAAAGAAAATGTCCAAAGAATATAAGAGAGTATTTCAAATCATACATTAGGTAAACATCTGTATTCTAAATATATAACAAATAGACACAGAATAGTCTCACTCAACTTAAGAGACTTAAGGAAAATAAAAGATAGTATGGTAATAATGAGACTTAAGGAAAATAAAAGATAGTATGGTAATAATGCCTACAGACAATAGAGATGAGGTTTGAAAGGACCAGCCCATTATTTATGAAGTTTACTACTAAGATTGGCGAGTGCAATTAGAGAAATAACTACACCAACAGCTATCATGACAATGGTATAGAATGACTGTCTTGAAGAGACAGGGGATGGGGGAGGAGGGGAGATAGGAGGCATTGGTGGTGGGAAGGTTGAACTGGTGAAAGCGGATGTACTTTTTTATGATTGAAACCCAACTACAACATGTTTGTAACCATGGGGCTTTAATATAAAGATATCAATAAACAAAACTAATTAGAATTCAACAATAAATGAATGACCTAGTTTAAAAAATGGTCAAAGGGTCTTGTAGATTCTTTTCTTCAAAGAAGATAAACAAGTAACCAAAAAGAGAGATAAAACGATTTTCAATATGATCAATCATATTAATTAAAGACAACAGAATATATTATGGAAATATCATTGGAAACCATGGATATATTACATATAGCCTACTGGGAGCATTAATAAAAATAACCTACAAAGGAAAACAAAACGTATGGAAATTGGGAATCCTTGTCATTGCTGGTAGAGTATGAAAACAGTTTATCGCTAATGGGAAAAAAGATTTGTTTGGTCCTTCAGAAAATTAAGCAATTAACTTTATGAGTCATTACCATAAGTTTAATTATAACTATTCTTACTTCTAGGTATACATCCAAAAAAGAAAAATGTACAACAGAAAACTAAGGATTCAAATATAAGTTCACACATGTTCATAGCAACATTATTGACAAGTCAAATGCTAGAAAAACCTCAAATGTTTATCTAAGACACAAAAATAGAAACAAACTCTGTTGTGCTAGACAATGGAATATTATTTAGCTATAAAAAGAAATGATATATACTGCAACATATATGAAACTCAAAACATAAATGATAGACAACATAACACAAAAGGGTGACATAGTGTATGATTCAATGTGAAATATTCATAATTGGACAAAGACAGAAAACAGATGGGTGGTTGCTACAACTCTGAGGGAAGAAAAAATAAAGAATAATCTCTAATGACTACAGAGCTTCTTGTGGTAGTAATAAAAAGAAATTGGAATCAGTTGCATATATTAGTGTGTGCTACGTGCCACTGGATGTTCATTTTAAAACAGATAATTTTATGTTATATAGATTTCACCTTCAATTGTTATATATGTTATATAGATTTCACCTTCAATTGTTAGGGGCCCATATTTGTTGGAGCTCAAGGAATACGCCTACATCACTGCTAAGGATTTGCTCCTAGTTGTTAAGGAGGACCTATGATGTAGACATCCTACCTTCCCACCCACTCCTTCAATTTCTAAAGTCCTTTCTAACATTGAATTCTTATGGGTATGACAAAAAAGTAATAGAGGCATAAATGGGTTGTAAGATGAAAATGGGGAGGAATGGGAATGATTACATAAAATGAACAACAGTATGGCTTTTTTAAAAAAAAAAAAAAGCCAGGGAGCCTTTGGTCTAGATCATAAACTTTGAGCTGTGGGAACTCTGTTTGAGTCAAAGTTCTCATGCTTATATTCACGTTGAAACTCTGGCTAATCTTTGCAGGCAGTAAATGAAGGAAGACACAGAGCCCTGATGTCTGTAAAAGTCTGTGACTGATCTGTGAATCACATGCCATGGAGAAACTTAAAAATAACCTGCCATTTTTATGCCTGCCTTTCTGAATAGGCATGAAAAACAATATGCTGTATTCAAGGCACTAAAGAAGTCTCATCAGATGTGTACAAATGACCGTAGTTTCATTCATTTTATAAGGTTCTCCATGGTGTTAGTAGAATTAGCATTTATTGTTTATGATAGTCCCTTAGGGCAGATGACATATCTTGACACTAGCACACTTGTTACATCTTTCTTGGATCTTAAATTTTGAGAAGATGTTGATGGAGGTTGGGGAACTAATCGTAGTGTCCTCACATTAACCAAACAGAAGAAAATATGCCCAGGGAAAAAAGCTTCAAACTGGGAGCCTTACGACATTCACAAACAAAGAAGAAGAAACACAGAACAGGAAGATCCTCAGTGAACCATCTCACAGGAAGGCTGAGACAGTGAAAGCATGGGTACCCCAAGTTCCACCGAAGGTTAAAGAGAAAATAAAAGCTGACCAAAATATGGCTTAGAGACAGAGTTCATGCCTGGTGTGTATGAGGCCCTGAGTTCAAAGGCATCCCCATAAAACAAACAATAGACAGAACCATAAGCAATAAAAGCATAATCAGCACCAGGGCCCATTACTGGTCATCAGAGTGAGTGGACTGTGAACGCTGCCTGGGGAATCTAACATTGACTCTTGGTAGCTTGGTTTATGAACTCAACTAAAGAAAATGATCCTATGAAAATTAAGGCCTTTTGTTTGAGACAGGGAATATCAGCAATATGGGGGGGAATAATTAAACAATGCAGAGCCCCCACTTCTGACCAAAGAGCCATTAGAATGGTATAATCACAGAGATAATAAAAATAAGAGGAATTATAAAGAGATCAGCACTGTAGGCAGGGTTCCTGGGATCAGATCTGCCTGGCAGTGGTTGTGGTGTGGGGGGGGGGTGGTGGTGGGTGTGGGGGGGGTGTGGGGGTGTGGGTGCATACCTAGTCTTGTAATGCTGGAAATCAGGAGGGCCACACCTAATGGAGATATGAGTGGGGATGAGAAGATATTTGGTGATCTATATGCAAAGCATGCACATCACCTCTTTGAGTTATCTCTCCAGTCTAAAAATATTTTAGAAGTTACTGTGAAAATGTATTTCTCCTTTTTAAAAAAGCAAAATGTATTAACTACAGAAAATAAACAATGACAATATAAAATATATATCTAATGATACTACAATTATATGAAGACTTAATTCATATACATTTGTATTTATATTTATAAAAACTAAGGTCAGTGTCCGAGAGATAGCTCAATGGGCTGAATATATGCATTGCATGCTAGAGACCTAGGTTTGATTCCCTTGCATTTGTGGTACCTGAGTACCACCAAGCTTGACTCTCAAATTGGGAGAAGCTCATGAGCACCTCTGAATGTGGCTCCCAAAACAAAACATTCCCCATATTATATCATATTTTACTATGCATCATACAATATGTTGCTTCATTGAAACAGCTGCATGGAAAACAATATTTTTTACTTAAGATAGATCAAAGGAGGCTATAAAATCACATGCATATATGTGTGATCACATTAAATATGTAAAGCAAAGAGAAAAGTCAGGCCATTTTTCTTCAGTAATCCTGATATTTTTCTACTTCCATAAAAGAGCTGGTTCTAGGTCCTTGTTATTTAAATATTATGGGTACACTAAGAAAGGAACTTCAGAAAGGATGGATGGTGGCTATCATCCTGAAATTCATTTGGAAGTTGTCCAGTGGCATGAAGAGAGATTTTATTCCAGGAGCTTTCTTGCTTTCAAAGACTCAGTTGGGTCCCAGAAGCAGCAGTATCCCCACAGGTAGAGATTAGGAAATTAACCTTGTATATCTGGGTTCTGATGTGGTAAGTAAAGTACCTTGACTTTCCTAAGACTGTACTTAGCAAAACTTCATCTTAAAGTCCTATTTAAGCTACCACCTGCTAGAGTTCCCACCTCTTCACACGCTGTATGCTCACATGCATGCATGAAATCATTCACGTAAGCATGCAGTTTTCTTTCTATTGACAACACAAAAGATCTGCATGTTTTTATTTAGAAAGCAACTGATTTTCTCAAAAATTGTTACTTTTACAAAAGGGAAAAACAATAATTTTTGTTTACTGGATAAACAAATAAACTTGGTGGTAGTTCTAAACACACTCAGATTTTCATAAATACTATTGAGGGTTTACACTGTCCAGAAAAAAAAATACATGAATCTCCTCTCCAAGTTTCATGTTTATGCTGGATCCCTAGCTGGAGTAAATTTGCATGACCAAGATGTAGGCCATAGGTGCATATGGCAGTTTTTTTTAGTAAAATTTCAACTTGGGCCAGAGAGATAGCATGGAGGTAGGGCATTTCCTTGCATGCAGAAGAACGGTGGTTCGAATCTTGGCAACCCATATGGTCCCCCAAGCCTGCCAGGAGCGATTTCTTAGCATAGAGCCAGGAGTTACTCCTGAGTGCTGCCAGATGTGACCCCTCCCCCCCATTTTTTTTTCAACTTGTTTTCTAAGCAGTCAGAAAAGAAAGAAACCAGGCCTCTCATGGTTATCTTATTGGAAGAGGAATTAGCTCTGTTCATTGAAACTAGAATGAATGTATTTGAGGATTTTTGTTATTTTGTACCTTGACCTTCTGTTTTTCAGCCTAAATAATCCCAGTTCTTTCAACCTTTTTTTGGTAAGCATCATTGTTTCTAACCCTTTAATATCCTCACAATTCTTCTCAGAACCTCCCCCCATCCTCCTCTCTTTAATTACAGGGCTCAAATACAGTATTCTAGGAAGCGCTTGAGCAGTGCTCAGTAAAATGGAAAGCTTATCTCAAGATTCCTACATGCTTGGGTTTATGCAGTTTTCCAGGGTCACACGATGCTGCCTTTAAAAGAAACTGCTTACAAATGCTTTGTGAACAGTTTATTATCTGCTGGGAGCAGAAGCCTGTGGACGTGGGCCTCGGCAGGGTCCCTCGAGTGTCACTGAGTAACATCATCCACTTACACAGAACAGACTGACTGTCCACAACCTTAAACCAAATAGAACCCACTATCCTCCTGCAGACTTGCATCAACCGTTCTCATGTCTACATGTGGTTTTTAATTCAAGGATGAGCACTTGTTTAACTCCTTTACATCTCATTACAGAATAAAGATTTTGTTCATTGTTGACAGAATCTCAAACAGGAGTCAGTGAATGCATTCTATCATCCAAATCTCCCCCTGCCTACTTTTTATTAAACTTCTGTTTCCTTTTTGTCCCTGGGCATAGTAGATTGCTGCAGACTATTTCTTTAGGTTAGTCTGCTTAGAGGAATGAGAGCACAGAAAGATTAGAAAGAAATATGTTTCACCTTGGTCTCTGCTTCCATTCCTCCCCCCCCCTTTTTTCTCTCTCCAGTACATTTTTTTCTTTTATTCTGTTTATTCATCAGAAGTCTATTTGGGGTGGGGAAGGATAAAGCATTAAGCTGGACACAGTGCTGAAGGGTCTTAGGCAGTCTGGTGATTGTGGATGTGGTTGGTTTATACATCAATACCATAAACATTAATACTATAGTACTCATCCACTTTACCTCGATTTTACATATATATATTAGGGAGAAAATCCTGAGACAACGGTAGTGGAAAGCAGTCATTCTGGTGGAGGGCATGGTGATGGAACATTATGATGCTCTATCATGGTCTTGTAAATCTTTGTGCTTCAGATAAAAATTGTGTAAATTATAAATTTTATTTTAAAATAAAATAATTTTGAATAAGCTTATTCAATTCCTGTTGTGCATTTTCCAAGTTCTCAGAAACCTATGGCATTAAAATAATCACATACATACATATACACTCACACACACCCTTTACCTCCAATGGTTTCATCATTTGTATAAAGAACCAAGCATAAAAATAAGTTAGTCCCCAGTATTCACGTATTATTTTGGGTAGTTGTGTGCCCACAGGAGACTAATGATTTCATTCAGGAGTGGACCAGATGCCTGGCAGATTTTTTGGGAACTGATCATTCTTCCACTTTATTCTCATGCCACCCTGCTGTCCAAGGCACTCCAAAGTTGTAAGGAAGGCAGAATATCTTTCTTCTTCCAGAGACAGCTATGTTTCTGCTTTTCCACCCTATTCTGGGCAGCATTTTTCTCAATACAGAAGTATGAAAGCCCTCAAGTATGTGAAAGACATGTGTGTGTCTGTATATCTTTGTGGTGTGTGCTGTGTGACATGGTTCCAAACATATCTCTCTGTTTCCTTATGATCGGGGATAGGGTTATGAAATCCTGGTCATTGGAAACCAGGATCTCTATTTATTTCCCATTATATAAGAGCAATCTTTCCTATTTCAGAGCCTCCCCTTCTTTGTTTTTGAACCACACTTGGTGGTGCTCAGAGTTTACTACTGGAGGTGCTTAGGGGAATATATGGGATGTTGGGGATTAAATCCAGGGGTAGGCCAAGTATAAAGCCCAACCCACTGCTCTATTTTTTAGCCCTCTGTGCTCCTCTGAACCCACTGTTCTATCTTTTTAGCCCTCTGTGCTCCTCTATTATCCTGAGTAGGGGGTTCAGTGCTATATCTACATTCCCCCTCTCATTCCAAAGGTTTTTTTTCTAACCAAGCTTCCTTTCTCAGAGCTTAGCCATTTCTCTTCTTTTGGAGCTTTGCTCTGTTGTTGGATGAACAGTGAAACCCAAACCCAATAATAAAGTCCTGATTAGATGGCTTGAAAGGAACTAAGGCCAGCAAAGTTGTTACAAAACATTAGTTTATTATTTCACCTCCATGCAGTCACTTTGTCCATATTCCAGTCTGACAATCAAAGGCATGCAGACTCTGCATACAGGACCACCACAAATGGCATCATTGCATGAATTAAAGAACTCTTTCTTCAAATGTAAATCATTAAATAAAGTCTTCTCCCCTAGCTGGGCCTTGACCAGAGCTAAACTGGATTTCACATCCTGTTCATCCTTAAAAACCTGACCACCCTGATTAGTCGTCTTTGGGTTACTTTTAATGAAAGACGACCATTTGGGGTTTGGCTAAGGGATGGAAGTGATGTCTGTGTTCTATAAAATTGATGTTCATGAATCTCTTTCTAATTATACTTTAGACATCTTGGACACTGCATTTTCACTTTGCAGATATGAATGAAGGAAAGATATGTGATCAGAGTCAGATACAAGCCTGAAGATTAGCTGTATTTAATAGACTTGTATCTGTAGACACACGCACTTCCTTCTATATGGCCATGCAGCTCTTGACCACAAATGTGTCTCTTAAAGACCTCCAAGCTGAGTTATATGAATGTAAGTGTCAGGGTGCCTCAATTCTATCACTTGATTCCTCTGATGTGTAGGCAAGTTTCAACTGAGCTTAAGTTCACTCTCCTGAGCTGTTAAATTAGTTGTAAATAATGGTTCTTCGCAAGATTATCACACAAGTATAAAGAAAATTTTTTCAATTCATTCACATTATTTCCAAGAATAAGTGTTCATTAAAGGATAACCAGTGACTTTTATAATCTGGTAAATTATTTTCTCTTTTAAATCACTTTTCTGGGTCAAACAGCAAAGTATGCTCTTCAGCAATTCCTAGAAAACCGATCCAAATAATTGTTTTTGGAGCTAAATTGGTTTCTAATCCTATTCTGACTTACAAATTGCATGAACTTGACTGAGTTACTTAAAATATTTAATAATTTTCTCTTTACATTTGTAAAATATCCATAATTTTAATACCTATGTAAATAGGTTCTTTTAGAGCAAATATTTGTACAAGGTTTGAACAACATCCAATAACAATGAGCACTCTATGTCTTCTTATTAAGTTAATGACTTATATAACAATCAAATATAGAAGCAAACTGCAAAAAATTGTCATATGTGTGATATCATTGACTGAAATGTCATTAGGCTAAGCATGACTGTAGTAAATTCTGTTTGTATTTCCTCTAAAAGACTGTAATCTTTAAGAAGCAGAACTAGTTCTTAACTATGTTTAAGAACTCCAGTACTTATGGTTGACAGCAACAAAGTGGTTGGCTCTTTCAGGTTTACTGATTGATAAATTGGATGGATGAATGGGTGGGTAGATGGATGGATGGATGGATGAATGGATGGATGGATGGGTGAGTGGATGGATGGATGGGTGGATAAGTAAGTGGATGAATAGATGAATGGGTGGATTCTTAGGACAGAGCAGTGCCATCAGTATACAACCTACTCAGGTGGGGTTGTCTTTCTGTACCACCACAGTTTGCAGTAGAGGAATTAGCAGAAGTCATGAGACTCTCTTTCCCTTTTGAGTCATACTTGAGGTTACCAAAACACTGAGAGACTGTCTGGCTACCAACCAATGCTGTTAAATGAACAAAGAAATCTGTGGGTTTGGGGCTGCCTGTCTGGCACCTTGCAGGAAAGTGAAACCGAGTGTGAAACACACCTGTTCTCTCTGGCCTTTTAACTGGTGGGGATTTAATTACCAAAGGCTGTGAGAGGTGGGAGGTCCAGACTTTAAAAAAGCCTGGGGATTAATTGAGTTTTAATGAATAGATGTGCAAGGGTGAGGGGGCAACTGACGTGGGAAGGGAGTAGGGGCCAGTTGCGTATTCTGGCTTCTTGGCTTCTCATTTTCTTATGCCTGCATGCTTTGTTGGAAGCCAGATGGCTCAGACTGAGATGAAAACAAACTCACTTCGGGAAGAGAAACCTTAGAGCATGTGTCTAGTTAGCGATGACCCTCAGATATATTTTTGGATTCTAATTCAGTTCTCTCTGGCTCATATTTCCAAAAAAAAAAAAATCTTTTCAAACTTCGGCCAAAGTGTTAAAGGCTTTGGGGGTTTCATCCCTCCCTTTCCTCCTATTCCCCAATTAAATTATTCTCTGTTCTCAATACCCTAAGGTGCATTTGGGCCTCTACACTGTTGCAAAATGTGCTCTTCCTTTTCCATTGCTTTCATCCAAAACCTTCCAAGCTGAAATGCCTTCTTAAATGCCAACACCAGCTTGAACCCTTTTCAGACTTGTATTGCAGGGTCCGGAAAACCCGATTTCCAGCTGCCCGGCACAGAGTAATGAAAAGACTCAAGTCCGGCAATAATGCAAGCGAGTTCCGAAACGTACCCGTGGCAGAGTAGAGGTTTGCGGACCCCTAAACCTTAAACCAGTCTCTTTTTATACAGAATTTAGACAGGCTGATTCATTCTTTTCATCAAAGCACAATCTCAAAGGAAACAGGAATGAGCACTGACATAGGAGAACTGCGCCCGGGGTTGTGAGATAAAGGTGATTTCAAATGTCAAGATTTTAGGTGGGATGGGACACACAGGAGTGGGAAGCAGGGAGGCCGGAGGGCAGGGTGGCAGCATTTTCAAATCTCAAGGGCAGGTGTGTCACACAGGAGCTCGAGGGCATTTGGGTGACACAGGAGCTCGTAAAGCTGCGGGAAGCATATCATATTTTAAAGCTTTCATTAAAAGTATGTTTTTCACTTCTTTCAGTATAGGCCTCTGTCGGTGATTGGTTTGTTTGAGCTTGTTTCTGAAGACAGCAGTGCTAAAGACCACATATACGCCATGCACTCTACCACTAAGCCATACCCCTAGTCCTGACTACTTTTTTACCTTTTTCCACAACAAACCCTTTAAATACATGTTAAGTGCAAGGCTTTTGTTATACACTTTTGAGATACAATTTTGTTTACCAACTTACTTATATTTCATTTATTTATTTTTGTAGGGTCAGGTATCAAATCCAGGGACTCACACATGTGCTCTCTAGTAGAGCCAAATCCCTGGCCAAAATTAGTTGTATTTTAAAAACTCCTTTAGGAGGCCAGAGTGATAGAATGGAGGTAGGGTGTTTGCCTTGCATGCAAAAGGATGGTGGTTTGAATCCTGGCATCCTATATGGTCCCCTGAGCCTGCCAGAAGCGATTTCTGAGAATAGAGACAGGAATGGCCCCTGAGTGCTGCCAGGTGTGACCCCAAAACAAAACAAAACAAACAAAAACAAAATCTTCTTTAGGGCCTAAGTGATAGCACAGCGGTAGGGTATTTGCCTTGTAACATGGCCCACCTGGGATAAATGCGGGTTTTATCTCTGGCATCTCATATGGTCCATGAGCTGCCAGGAGCGACTTCTGAGTGCAGAGCCAGGAGTAACTCCTGAGTGCCGCTGGGTGTGGCCTAACCCCCCCCCAATAAATAAATAAAAATTCCTTTACTTTGAAATTGACTGTGTTTGTTTGTTGTGTTTTATTTTGTTTTTCAGCATATCCTTCTTTATCTTTGGAAATTCTGACAAAACAAGAAAAGCAGTTCTATAGGCATTTTCAACCTAGAATAAAATCTTATGAATGTTAAATTTAGCTGTGGTGAAGACAAGACATACTCATTATTTAACCACCATGTTGAGGAGCTAAGGAATATTTTCTTTACAGAGTATCAACTTCCATTACAAGGCTCTTCTAAAAGTAAGTGGCCCTGGGATAGCTTCTGTAACTTCTAATGAGGAGAGTCTTTCCACTAATAGATGGATGTTTCTTTTTCTTGTGACCACAGATTTCTTGGAGCCTCCTGGGCATAATGATCTTTTATTATATTCTGTTAAGAATTCAACATCCTACTATCTGCTAGAAACAGGCATACAGAACAGGTCACAATCATCTAAAAAGATGCCATATTGATAAACTTGTATGAACTGAATAATATGGAAATCATAAAATAGAATGCAAGGCTGGTTTAACATCCGTAAATCTATCAACATACTACACAACATCAACTGCAAGAAAAATAAAAATCACATGATCATATCAATAGACGCAGAGAAAGCATTTGATAAGGTCCAACATCCATTCTTGATCAAAACTCACAGCAAGATGGGAATGGAAGGAACCTTTCTCAATCTAGTTAAGGCCATCTACCACAAGCTAGAGGCAAATATTGTCCTCAATGGAGAAAAACTGAAAGCCTTTCCTCTAAATTCTGGCACAAGACAAGGCTGTCCTCTCTCACCACTCCTATTCAACATAGCACTGGAAGTACTTGCTATAATGATTAGGCAAGAAAAAGATATCAAGGGAATCCAGATAGGAAAGGAAGAAGTCAAGCTCTCATTGTTTGCAGATGACATGATACTCTACTTAGAAAACGCTAAAGACTCTACCAAAAAGCTTCTAGAAACAATAGACTCATATAGCAAGGTGGCAGGCTACAAAATTAACACACAAAAATCAATGGTCTTTCTATACACCAATAGTAATAAGGAAGAAATGGACATTAAGAAAACAACCTCATTCACAATAGTGCCACACAAACTCAAATATCTTGGGATCAACTTGACTAAAACTGTGAAGGACCTATACAAAGAAAACTATAAAACTCTGCTGCAAAAAATAAGAGAGGACATGTGGAAATGGAAGCACATACCCTGCTCATGGATTGGCAAGATTAACATCATTAAAATGACAATACTCCCCAAAGCATTGTACAGATTTAATGCGATCCCTCTAAAGATACCCATGACATTCTTCAAAGAAGTGTATCAGGCACTTTTGAAATTCATTTGGAACAATAAACACCCTAGAATAGCTAAAGCAATCATTGGGAAAAAGAATATGGGAGGAATTACTTTCCCCAACTTTAAACTGTACTACAAAGCAATAGTTATCAAAACAGCATGGTATTGGAATAAAGACAGGCCCTCAGATCAGTGGAATAGGCTTGAATACTCAGAGAATGTTTCCCAGACATACAATCACCTAATTTTGATAAAGGAGCAAGAAATCCTAAATGGAGCAAAGAAAGCCTCTTCAACAAGTGGTGTTGGCACAACTGGCTAGCCTCTTGCAAAATATTGAACTTAGACCCCAGCTAACATCATGTACAAAGGTTAAATCCAAATGGATGAAAGACCTTGAAATCAGACCCGAAACCATAAGATATGTAGAACAACACATAGGTAAAACACTCCAGGACATTGAGACTAAAGGCATCTTCAAGGAGGAAACTGCACTCTCCAAGCAAGTGAAAGCAGAAATTAACAGATGGGAATATATTAAACTGAGAAGCTTCTGCACCTCAAAAGAAATAGCGCCCAGGATACAAGAGCCACCCACTGAGTGGGAGAAACTATTCACCCAATACCCATCAGACAAGGAGCTAATCTCCAAAATATACAAGGCATTGACAGAAATTTACAAGAAAAAACATCTAATCCCATCAAAAAATGGGGAGAAGAAATGGACAGACACTTTGACAAAGAAGAAATACATATGGCCAAAAGACACATGAAAAAATGCTCCACATCACTAATCATCAGGGAGATGCAAATCAAAACAACTATGAGGTACCACCTCACACCCCGGAGATTGGCACACATCACAAAGATTGAGAACAAGCAGTGTTGGCGGGGATGTGGAGAGAAAGGAACTCTTATCCACAGCTGTTGGAAATGCTGTCTACTTCAACCTTTATGGAAAGCAGTATGGAGATTCCTCCAAAAACTGGAAATCAAGCTCCCATATGACCCAGCTATACCACTCTTAGGAATATACCCTAGGAACACAAAAATACAATACAAAAATCCCTTCCTTACATATTCATTGCAGCACTTTTTACCATAGCAAGACTCTAGAAACAGCCAAGATAACCTTCAACAGATGAATGGCTAAAGAAACTGTGGTACATATACACAATGGAATATTATGCAGCTGTCAGGAGAGATGAAGTCACAAAATTTTCCTATGCGTGGATGTACATGGAATCTATTATGCTGAGTGAAATAAGTCAGAGAGAGAGAAAAATGCAGAATGGTCTCACTCATCTATGGGTTTAAAAAAAATGAAAGACATTCTTGCAATAATAATTTTCAGACAGAAAAAAGGAAAGAGCTGGAAGTTCCATCTCACCTCAGGAAGCTCACCGCAAACAAGGGCTGGTTTTAGTTAGGAAATAACTACGTTTTGAACTATCCAGATTAATGAGAATGTATGAGGAAAATAGAAAGCCTTTATTTAGAGTACAAGCGGGCGGGCGACGTTGGGTGGGGGAGGAGGGAGATTGGGACATTGGTGATGGGAATGTTGCACTGGTGATGGTTGGTGTTCTCTACCATGACTGAAACCCCAAACACAATCATGTATATATAAAGTTAGTTAAATAAAAAAAAATATATGATGGTGATGCCTGCCAGCAGCGATTTTTGAGCGTAGATCCAGGAGTAACCCCCAAGTGCAGCCGGTTGTGACCCCCCCCAAAATATATATGATGGAAATATGGAAATATATAGAAATATAGAAATCAAACAAGGCCCAATTACAAAAGGATATATACAAATTATTAGTAATTTGTATGTTTTTTGTTTGTTTGTTTTGTATTTCCTTCCAGGGGAGGTACACTTTACAGTGCACAGGGCTTAGTCCGTCGTTTCTGCACTTAAGGATCTCTCCTGGTGGTGCTTGGGAAGATATGGTATTGGGGATCTAACCTAGGTCATTCACATACAAAGCCAAGCACCTCAGTAGTTGTAGGTTTTTGCGCACTAAGACTTAGTAAGCTACATGTAAGACTTGAATAACACACTGAACAGATTGATGGTATATTTTAGAACGTCTACTGAAATGGCATTGAAACATTATTCAGAATCACAGAAATAGGGTATATAGAAGATGTGATATTTTGTAGGCAGACAACACCCAGTTGTCCTCTGGGCAGTACCAATGGATAAGGGTATCCACCATGATTAATGAGATGAGAATGAATGTCGGGGTTCTCTGTTCCTAGTAATGAAGAGTGGTGTTGGAGAGTTAAATTGAAGGAATTCCTTTTCAAGAAGTTGACTGGTTGAAAGATGATTCCAGTGAGTAGATCTTAGTTTATATGATATAGAGGTTCCACAAAGAGAAGTATTTAATACCGCTGGTTATCCAAAGTACTTTGGAAAATTGGGGGAAAAAGCTAAAAGCAAAGGCAGAAGTCACAACTGAGTAAAACCTCTTAAGCAATGTCTCGGGGTATATATTTATTTGATTTTTTGTTTGTTTATTTGTATGGTCAACTTGGCTGTGCTAAGGAACTACTTCAAGTTCTGCAACTCAGGGGTTCACCTCTGGTGATACCTTGGGGGGTCTTTCTAGTGAGTGCTGTGGATTGACCCTTAGCTTCCGATATTGCAAAATACAAATGTACTCAGTCCTTTGAACTTGTGGTTGAACTGTAATGGTATATATTTCACTCTTGAATTTAGTTAGTTTGCAACTATTGGCATGGCCAGCTGTGCTTTATTTTGTTTTGAACATTTCCAAACATCTTAAACTGAACATTCTTCTTTAGGTTCATCAATGCAACAATTCAAGTAGCAGTTGAATTGCATTTGGTTGAAATAGCAATTTTTTGAAAAAGCAGTATATCACTGCTCTAAGTGAATAGCCAGCATCCTTGTTATTAAAGTAGGAGAACAGAACAGAAGGAATGGTCTGATCCTCTCAAATTGGCACTAAAGCTTTGGCATTGGGTGTGTTGAAGTTTTATGAGCACATAGAAGCATCACCACTATATATAATTCTAAAAGTTTTTAGTATTAAATCAATAGTAAACCAATCTTTTTTTTTCTTTTGTATGGTGGTTCGATTCCCATCATCCCATATGGTTTCCCCAAGCCCTGCCAGGAACGATTTCTGAGCTCAAAAACCAAAAAAAAAGAAAAAAAAAAAAAAAAAATCTAATTTCTGAATACAACCTACAAAGCTCTCTATTAAGCCCCACTAGTTTCTTTCCATGTGCTTTTTGACATTCTCCTTATCACTTTTAAAACCAATCTTTTAAAGAAAATTTAAAAAGATAAAATCAGGGGCCAGAGAGATATATCAAGGGTAAAAACAGAGACCTTAACATGTGACTGACCCAATTCAATCCCCATCGCCACATATTTCATCGAGAGAATTCCCAAGAGTGACCTCAAGTAAAGACTTGGAAGTAGCCCCTACGCAATATTAGTGAAGCACCCCTAGCAAAATAATTTAATATAAAATATAAAATAAAGATCATGAGTCTAGGGGAGATGGTTCTAAGGACTAGAGCCGTCGTTTTTTCCATATAGAACTCCAGGTTATAATCCTTCCTGCAAAGTTCAATGTTTGGGGTACATGATGATGCTAAAAGGTTCTCCCAACACTACTAGAGCACCAAGTCAGGAGTAGACTCTGGAGCACACCAGATGTAACTCAAAAACAAAAAAAGCTAGAAGTAAATCAATAAATGTATGTATATGTATCAAGGAAGCATAAAAAAAGATTACTGCATGGTAGTTTCATATTAAGGATAATGTGGAGCATCCCAGCTTCTTTCTATCCAATACAATCACAAATTCTCAAGCTTTGATTATTTAGAGTATTATTGGTGTATTATTCACAAAGAAAAAAACCTAGATTAATGAGGAGAAGGAATCTCTCGAGTAGAAATCTCAGGGCCTTTGGAAAAGCTCATTATTCAGACCCAGACAGATAACCTTTCTCTTTACCAAGAGATTCTGTCTGTTAGACTCATACATCTCTAGTTCAATCCACAGAATGATGTACTAATCAATGTCCTTTTAATCAAGAAGCTTGTAATGAGGATTTAATGAGACAGTAGAAAACATGATTAATTCTTCACAGAAGCTTTATAAAGTTGGGGCTATTATTGTTTTTAATCATTTTATAGATGAGGAAACAAAGGACTGAGTGAGGTTAAGTAATATATCAGGACGGCACCATACAACAAGTCACAAGAAAGATTTTTTAAAAACATTTTTTGTTGGGCCAGAGCTATAGCACAGTGATAGGGCATTTGCCTTGCACATGGCTGACGCAGGACAGACCTGGGTTGGATTAGATCCCCAAAGTCCCCTATGGTTCCCCTGGCCAGGAGTGATTTTTTGCTTGTTTGTTTTTTGGGGCCACATCCAGGGGTACTTAGGGATTAATTCTGGCTCTGTGCTCAGAAGTTTCTTTCTGAAGGCTTGCTGGACCATATGGAATGCAGGGGATCTAACCCAGGTTGACCACGTATGAGCAAGGCAAATGCCCTACTCAACTGTCATATTGCTCCTCAAGGAAGGGTTTTTTTTTTGGCGGGTGGCGGGGGGGACACCTGGTTGACGCTCAGGGGTTACTCTGGCTATGCACTCAGAAATCACCTCCTGGCTTGGGGGGACCATTTGGGACGCCAGAGGATTGAACTCCGTCAGTCCTTGTTCCTTCTGCTTGCAAGGCAGAAGCCTTACCTCTAGCGCCAACTGCTCCTAACCACATCTGCAAGGAAGTTTTTAAACCCCAACCTTGCAGGCTCTAAAGTTCTGAAGATGAGTTTTGAAGTAACATCTTTCACTTAAATTGTTTTTCCTCCCCTTTCCAAAATGCTTTTCTTTCTTTCATTAGTTTCTGTTTAGATGCAGAGTCTAGTTGCTAGCATGTGTAGAGTAAAGCGACAACCCACATGCCTTGGTACCCACTGATTTGCTCTACATTGACTAAGTTCATTAAGTTCTTACATGCCTGAACCAAGGATATTTGATCTAATTCAGGCAAAAAACATCTTTCACAGTGAACATCTGAATCTCACTTCCTCCTTGCTTTTAAAATAGCCAGTTTTTAGCTAATGCACTTCAAGAAATATTTGAGTTACCTGGCTCTTTTCCTCATGTTGGGTACTTGAAAATTAAAAATGAGACGTGTGGCCTTTCATTTACAAGTGGGTTTACATTGCCCTTACTCTCAGTTTTGCTTTGTAACTTTATTAACCCTCTCCCTGGTGGCGCCATTTGAGAAACACCTTCTTTCTCTCTTTCTTTTTCTTTCTTTCTTTCTTTCTTTCTCTTTCTTTCTTTCTTTCTTTCTTCTTTCTTTCTTTCTTTCTTTTCTTTTCTTTCTTTCTTTCTTTCTTTCTTTCTTTCTTCTCTTTCTTTTTCTTTCTTTCTTTCTTTCTTTCTTTTTTCTTTCTTCTTTCTTTCTTTCTTTCTTTCTTTCTTTCTTTCTTTCTTCTTTCTTTCTTTTCTTTTTCTCTTTCTTTCTTTCTTTTCTTTTTTCTTTCTTTCTTCCTTTCTTCTTTTTTCTTTCTTTCTTTCTTCTTCTTCTTCCTTCCTTCCTCCTTCCTTCCTTCCTCCTTCCTTCCTTCCTCCTCCCCCCTCCCCCTTCCTTCCTTCCTCCCTCCCTCCCCCCTTCCTTCCTTCCTTCCTTCCTTCCCCCTTCCTTCCTTCCTTCCTTCCTTCCTTCCTTCCTTCCTTCCTTCCTTCCTTCCTTCCTTCCTTCCTCCTTCCTTCCTTCTTTTCTTTCTTTCTTTTATTTCCTTCCTTTCTTCATTTCTTTCTTTCTTTTTTCTTTCTTTCTTTCTTTCTTTCTTTCTTTCTTTCTTTCTTTCTTTCTTTCTCTTCTTTCTTTCTTTCTTTCTTTCTTTCTTTTTTTCTTTCTTTCTTTCTTTCTTTTTCTTTCTTTCTTTCTTCTTTCTTTCTTTCTTTCTTTCTTTCTTTCTTTCTCCATGCAAAGTGAGCACTTGAGCCATCAGGAGGTTGGGGGCCCGATCAGCAATTCTCAGACAGTGGGGCTGCATTTCAGAGCGAGGGTTTGATTATATGATGCTGCCTGGCTTTTAGTTCTGGGGCAACTCCAGTCATCCTGATGATGCTTGAGGTCTTGTGGTGCTCATAGGACCTTGTGGTGCTGAAAATTGGAGTCAGGATTCTCTCTAATAGTTGTATTATCTCTTAGAGCCAAGTCTTTTCTTTAAAATTGATCATTGAAGTTGAAAATATATGAAGAGTTTTTTTGAGACAACTATTAATACATCAACAGAGGTCTATCTTTACTTACTCTACAGTAACTCTTCCCTCTAAACAAAAGGTTCCAAGCTCCTTAATTCCAAAGAGTTGTTAGGGATTGCTATTGGACAAAATAACTCTCCCATCAAACCCTTGAGTTTTCTTTTTTATTTTCATTAAATCATAGAGAGTTTGGAATACTTGCAAAATATACTTAACATAACTTCTGTCATTTTCAATTTTGTGTGTAATTTTTATAAACTAAATTAAATTCTTTTGAGAAGGTAGAAAAGCAGCGCTATTAATTACTTCAGCCATAGTTCAGCCCTAGTTTATTGACTATTATAATTATTTTCTGGTCTGGCAAATCCACAAACATAGAAGCTTAAAATTCAAAAAACACCATCATTTTGTTCCTCTCAATTATCAAAGTCAATAGTTTGTTACCTCCACAAATTAGAGGCAGAAACCTCCTGAGTACAACCTCATGACCCACCAACTAAAATGGAGGAGGTCGTAGGTTTTAATTCTCATCAAATCTGCTTTAAGCAGAGAACAATTTGTATTACAGCAAAGCATCCTGCTCCTTCCCACTGCCAACGAACAAGCTCCTGGTGGCCAGCCCAATGTGTCCTTGACCTCCATTTACTTAGTTAGTCACATCCCTGTCCACTCCAGTGCCTATAAGTGGAGCTCTATGGGCCTTCCATTCTTCATTTCTTCAACAATCACTCTGTCATCCTGTCCACCCCTCTGGATTTTCTTTCTCTTCCTCCTTTTCTTGTCTATCAGTTTCTGCTATCTCATTTTTCTTCACAATGTGTTCCACCTCACCTGGAGGCTAGGGGCCAGTCACCCTGGACAATATCATCAGATACATCTTCAAAAGCCATTCTTTGGGCCAGAGTGATAGCACAGCAGAAAGGCATTTGCCTCGCACTCTGCTGACCTGGGACGGGCCCTTGTAGTCCTCCAAGCCTGCCAGGAACAATTTCTGAATGCAGAGCCAGGAGTAACCCATGAGCACAGCTGGATATAGCCCAAAGAGAAAAAAAAGCCATTCTAATAAATGGGTCATAGATCTTTATTCCAGAGCAGGATGCTCAAAATATATAGCTATCAGCATAGCCTCCTTTCTGACTCTATTCTGACCTTAAATGGAGGTACAATTAGATTGCTAGGATTGTTTAGAAGTAGTACCCAAATTACAGAACAGATGCATTTTTTTCTCAAAGGCAAAAAGTGGTAGTTTTGAAAATCAAATACTGTTATTTGATTCTTGATTGTGTCATTTACAGATGCAAATCCTACTTATCTTCATGTATGTTACTTCTTACAGATTCTTTTCCTCAAATAACCTTCTCTATATTCCCCAGCTTCTTGTTGGGCAGTTTCTACTGCACTACTAGAATATCAACACTTGCCTATCTGGAAGCTCACTACGCTGAAGTGTAGTTGTCTAGATGCTTCCCTGTAAGTCTTCCCTATAGTGTTTCCCTGTAAGTTCTGTGAATTTTGGGATGAAACTTAGCTTGTCTTTAATTCCCAGTGACTACTACAAAATCTAACAGCAATTCAGAAAAAGTGCAATAAATAAATAAAAGGTATTTATTTGTAGGGTAAAATGGTTAGCATACACACCAAAATGGGTCTCTAATTGTTGGAAATCTTGCTCTCTGTTGGGAAGCCTGAAGAAAATGAAAAGCTCTGGCTGGTTCAGGGCAAAAGCTTAGTAAACTAGACACAAATTTTCATGCAGTTTATTCCATTTACTCATAATTCATTCATTCATTGATTATAAACATTTACTGAGTACACATATGAAACTAGACACTAGTTACACATAGGTAACTAGACAATTCTATAGAAAGAAAGATAAGAGTCCTTCCCCTTCCCTTCATGAAACATCATTTAGTGGGAGTAGAAAACTTGGAACAGGAAAGGAAAACAGACAATACATCCCTTATTTCATCACATACCCTACAGTAAAATGTCAAAACTTGAATGACTTTCCTTAACCCCATCTACTCCTCAAACTACAGGAATGGCTAATTGTCAATCAGTGAAGTCAGACAACTTGGCAGCAAGTTTTTAACCCATGATATACTAGTTAAACACCCTTTGAGTACACCGTTTGACCTCTCACAATTTCCTCATGGGGTGATCATGTTAAGTATAGCTCCTTTCCACTACCAACATGCCTTGCTGAGAGAAGGGCCAGTAAAACTTAACAATGATCATTCCTTATCAATAAAGCAATTCAGAAGAGGGTTCCAATTCAAATGCTTTCCATTAATAAGAATGAATTTATTTCAGTGTCGGAAAGTGCCTCATGCAAATTTTACTAGGTGATCACTGACTTGAAATCCTTATGGTAAAACAATATTTTCATAAAAAACCTTTCAAGTCTCAGAGGCCCCTGTAGCAGATAAATGCTGTCCATCAGTTTTAGCAGGACAGGGCAGGCAGCCACAGAGAGCCAGCACCAAGGACTCTGCTTGGGTTCTGGCCATTGAAATTTACAGCTCAAATGACTCTGTGATGGAAGTCCCAAAGCTGATTTCCCTTTATTATTGAACTTGAAACATCTAGGATAAATAAAACAGATTTTAATCAACTGCATTATAAACAAAAGGCACAGATGGCAGCTAAAGATTGACAACAGCAAAATCCCCCTAGGCACTGTTGAACACCCCTGGGGGAGGTGCTAAAGACTAGGGCCCCTGCTTTGTTTTGTTCTTTGCAATTATGAATCCCAGGAACTCCTTTCCTTGCAGTATATAACTGCCATCAACAGGATATTAGTGGGGTGAAAGCTCTTTGAAGTCACAAAGGAAAAAAATCTCAATTGGGGTCTGAATAGCTCATGGGGCAATTGGTTGTCCAAGGGTATGCAGTTGCTTTTCATCCTGCCAGGAAGAGAGACCAGTGTTTAAAGAAAGAAGGGGGATACACACATCCTCATTGTTGAATCTGGGGAAATAAATGGACAGAGAGGGCAGTAGGAGGAATGATGAGGGGGGCTAGTAAATCTTTGCCCAAGAGATTTCAGCTTCACCTCACTTCTTTTATCCTTCTCCCACACATAGCCTGCCTCATGACTCAGATTTCAAACAACTTCTGCACTCTACTTCCTATTGATCATGATTGGGTGTTTTCCTAACACCATGACTGCTAATGTTTGGTGTAGAGGGGGGGTGTCACTGATTTAAACCACGCCAATCATACCCATACTGAGCATTTAAGTCAGAGTGGAATGACTAAAGGTGAACCAAAGAGGGCTATTCCTACATTTACATGTTAGAGGCCTAAATTCTTTTTTTTTTTTTTTGGTTTTTGTTTTTGTTTTTTGGGGGTCACATCCAGCAGCGCTAAGGGCTTACTCCTGGCTCTATGCTCAGAAATCTCTCCTGGCAGGCTCGGGGGACCATATGGGATGCCAGTATTCGAACCACTGACCTTCTGCATGAAAGGCAAACACCCTTCCTTTATGCTATCTCTCCAGCCCCCAGAGGCCTAAATTCTTAAAGGCATAACTCATAGTTTTTGAAATTAAGAAGGTGGAAGAGAAGAAAAGCCTTGTAGTAAGGAGGCAGGTGATAAGTTCTAAAACTGAATGGGATGTTAGAATTTCAATAACAAGGGTCCTTTGGCCTATCAAAAAATGCAATCAAATCGAATGTTCCAAAAGTCTTGTTGCCAGTGATATGTGTGTGCATCAGGGCAAGATTAGTTACACAATGGAGTGATGGTTTTCAGTCCAGCCTGGGACCCTGGGGGAATATAATGAAACCTTTTCAAGGACCTAGAGTCAAGCTCTTTTGATAGTAAACTAAAATGTTATTTATCTTTTGGTCTCATTTTGTTTTGAGCATGCAGTGTTGTTTTCCAGAGGCTATATGATATGTTTAATAGCAGAGAGCAAACCAGGAAGTAGATATGAGAATTCAGCTGTGTGCTATACAGTCAGATAATAGAGATTTGCAATGTGAATCTCCTTATGACACCTTTTCAATGTTTGAAAATAGTTATTTTCATTCAACTTGTATTTATGTTACCCCTACAGTAAATTTGTTATTGTCATTCCTAAATAGATTAATTTGTCTTTTAAATAGCAAACACAGACACATTGATACAAATCAAAGTCTAGCAACAGATGCTTCTGGTCGTCTCCAATTATTTTTACGAATATAAAGGGATTCTGAGACCAAAAACATTTGAGAAACACTACATCTGAGGATTTAAAAAATGTGATAATATTCCTACCCCTCCCCTAAAAGCCATATATAATAAATTTAACGACTTGATTTTCATCTCCATTAAACAGTCATGTCAGAGAAGGACATCGAAAAGGAAAACAGGAAAAGCCCATAGAGGAAAGGCTCTTCTATCAGATGCCATGCTCAAGTCCAGATCGTGTCACCATTGCTCTGGTTAAAGATATGGCCTTGGACCACAGAAGATTGCTCTGGGGACAGCCTGATTCTGATGGTCCCCATGGAGATAGAGATTACTGTGTATCTGAGAGCTGGCTAATGGCCACTTTTTTTTTGGCCAAGTCATCCCCTGCTCAGAAAAGATACCTGCTAAATGGACACATGCAAATGCCTGGCCTTTGTCTCCAACCTCTCATGGTACTTATATCCTCCTACACTTGGAATTTTAAAAAAATCAATGCATAAATTTAAAAAATGGCAATCACTCTGGTTAGTCTTGAATGTTTGCATGGGTAGTAGTTCCCCACAGTTGACTCTTTGGTTCAAGTTAAAACCACATGCCAGGAAGTAGACATGCTGGAAGCTCCAACTAACGTGAAGGCTCTAGTGGGTGACACTGCCTTTTTTGCACGCAGGGCTGTATTCTGATCCATCACAGTGTTTGATTCCAGCTGGTGGATCTGTGGATGCCAAACTTCTTTGGTTCTCTGTCTATGGTTTCAGTTCCTAACCCCTTCAAAAAAATAAATATTTCTAGAGGGAAAAAAAAACAACAACATGTGTGGAACTAAGATCTCAAAAACTTCTCAAGAGACATAAAAGAGATCAATTACTTAGATTTTTATTTTCATTTTTAAGGGATCAAGCTGATATCAGAGACTTATGTATGGAGCATGGCAGTCACTTAGATAAATGATCATGGGCCTATTTCTATAAAGGAGGTTCTCCATGAATCATCCTGTTCTGCCCCATATTTCTTTTTGTTTAGTTTGTTTTTTGTTTTTGAGTCACACCTGGCAGTGCTCGGGTTACTCCTGGCTCTACACTCAGAAATCACTCCTGACAGGCTCGGGGGACCATATGGGATGCCAAGGATTCAAACCACCATCCTTCTGCATGCAAGGCAAATGCCCTACCTCCATGCTATCTCTCCAACCCCTGCCTCATATTTCTATGTCGTCCTACAAATTGAGAAAATAAAAAAATAGTGGATGTGACCCAGGGACCAAGTGGTCTCAGGAGCATTGAGTGGAAATAAAAAATGGTCAGATCCAAATACCCAAACCAAAGTCAATGACAAGAGAATCAAGAGGCCTAAAGTACAACAAACAATACACAAAAGAACCTGTTACACTAGCAGTTCAGGGGGCTAAGGGTGGAGGTATGGAAGGCATGCTGGGAACTATGGCAGAGGGAGGTCAACACTGGTGGTAGGAATGGCCCTAATTTACTATCACTATGTGCCTGAAATACAAAAGTGAAAGACTTGTAATTAACATTGGCCTCAATAAAAATTAAAAAAGAAAAATAAAGAAAGGAGGTTCAAATAAAGGTAGGGTAAGATGAGAGAAGTAAGGGGTAAGTAAGTATGTGGAACAGTGCTAAATCACATGTTTTATTTGCAGAAGACCTGATTTTGATCCTAGCATAACAACAACAATAACAACAGCACACACATAAAAGAAGTAAGTCCACAGGTTCTAAGAACCTGGAATAAAATAATTTTTGATGGTCTCTCTCAGGAGTTCATCACTAGCACCTAGGAAAAGATCTGGCAGATAGTTTCATATTTGTTGATTGAACAAATGAAAGTACACCAGATCAGCATTACAGCTTAGGGAATGGAAGTGAAGACCCTCACAGATGGCCAGGAAGATGTCCCATCTGTCACAGGCAGTGAGCCAAGTATGCACTGCCCCTCCTGTCTCAAAGGCTAGGGGAACCAGTCACAGTATGGGGACTTGTTTTCTGAAACTGCCCATCAGCCAGAGTTGTGAGATTGGTCCCATTCATCCTGGAGGCTCTCATCTCCTGCAATTACACAGAATTTGAAGACAGACATCGCTAGTACCAACTTCTCTGAGAAACATTTTCCTTGGGCCAAAGAAATAGTACAGAGGTTAAAGGTGCTTGCCTTGCAAGTGGCCAACCCAAGTTCAATCCCAGTATAGCATATGGTCTCCAGGAACTTCTAGAAGTGATCTCTAAGCATAGAATCAGCTGTATGCCCTGAACACAGCCACCACCCCTACCCCTCCACACACACATACACAAATGAAAATAAGTTTCCTTACTCTTAAAAAGCAGATGAATGGAACATAATAGCTCAGATTTTCTGCTCTGCATTTTAATTGTCCACATTTGAGTCTCACTAGCCACATAATATCTCTGTCTCTCATTTCATGTGCCTAAAGGGAGGAAGAAAAGCTCTTCCTTCCTAGGTGATTGTGAGCCTGAATGGAGTCAGTCCACGCAAAACACTAACGTCATCGTCAATGTCATCCCTGATGCCTCAGAGGGCTGTGGGAGGCTCCCTGGAGGTGACGAGTTTGCTCTGTATGGTGCCTGACACTCGCTAACTCCCTCAGGTCTGTCTCATTCCCGCTGTAATTACTCAATGTCCCTCCCCTGTGAGTTCACCAAAAGATTCCATGTTGCCCTCATTGTTTTCCTCCGAAGACAGACCCTCGTCCAGTCTCCAGGCATAGGGAAGGAGTTGACCCTCAACCTTCCCTTCCCAGTTCATGTCCCCTTACAAGAAACTGAGAAGAGGAGGGTAGGATGCCAAAGGCAGCCCCTGATCCTGAATGGAAGAGACCCGCATTCAAATATTGCTCCATTTGTCTGTCCTCTATGCTGGGATTACAGGGATCCCTAAGGATATGTTCTGGCTTTGATAGTACATTCTCACCCTCCCCAGAGGCCTGGGTAACCTACGTCTTATTATTCTCTATTTTCAGGTGCACACCTGTGGTTAGGAGAGTTTAAGTCATTCCACGAGCGTTGTGACTCACTTGCCTCCAGGTACTGTGACCCTTGTTCTAGTACATGAGAGGGAGGTGGAGACCAATAGAATGAATGAGTTAATGGCTAGAGCCATCTACCCAGGGCCTCCTGTGATCATATTTGAAACCCTGAAACTTCCAGAATACATCTCTAGGAACCCCCACCTTCTTCCTTTGAAAAGATTAGGCAACATCTTAAACTTCAGAGTTAGAGGGAAGCTTTCTTCTTGTATTGTTACTGGGGTAAGAAAAACATGCCACGAAGTTGACCAGCCTCACCATGTTTAAGTGGCCTTAAGTGCATTTATACTGTCGTGAATTTTTAAAGTCAAGGTTTAATAACAAAGCACAAGTTCTGCTTATTGTCCAGTAGTTCAGGAAAATATTGAGTTGTTGACATTTGGGGTCCCACCCCAGGGTAGGGCTGTTTTCCCTTCTACTCAAGTTTATTACCCAGGGCACTCAGTAGTCAGGTACTTCACTTGTTTAAAAACACCAAGGAAACAGCAGAAAAATTTATTCTGTAATTTGTTTGGGCAGACATAAGAACATGTATTTACAAAATAAGAGTATCTGATTCAAGCTTCATTGTGTGTAGGGACAAAATAGGAATGCTAGTAAAATTTTCCCCAATTATTTATATCAAGGAAAACACTTCAGTGCTCTTATGTTAATGAAACAAAACAAAATGAGCAGGTTTTAATAACTTGATCTTTTATTTTTAATGATGCCTGCAGGTGACACAAAAGATTTTCTTTTCTTTTGCTTTTTTCATATGAAACAATAAAAATTACACCTTGCAATAAAAATTCAATAATAAACAACACTGATAAAGAAATTAAAGGAGCTTTAATATAATCTGTAGAAATAACCATTTCTGGCAATTACATACATAAAAATAAATACATATACATATATAATGACATTTATATTTTAGTATATGAAATATATTTTATTAGCTGAAGCATTCACATAACTGAGTAAACCTTTTAGTCTTTTTGATTATTATTTTATTGTGCTGGGTAGATTTTTTGGGAGAGAAATTTTAAAAAGTAATAGGTATTAGTTATATCCCTAATAATAATAGTTACTATTATAGAGTTATATTGAAGAATATGGTTGTGGGGATTAATATACTTATTATTTATTATTATTATTGTTATAAATGCTACACCTGGTAGTGCTGGGAGGTAAGACTGGGAGTAATATGTAAGTGTAATATGTAATAAGTGCTGGGAGATAATATGGTACGAGGGATCACACTCACGGCCTTGAATGTGCTAGGCATACACTCTATCACTTGAGTCATACTGAATTATTTTTTTAATATTCTTTTGAATCATACATTTTTACTTGAAACAGGGGAGAAGCCTCAAAGGGCTAGAGTTCATGCTTTGTATATGGGAGCTCTGGTTCCAATTCCTGAGTATCCTCATGTATTCCTCCCAGCATAACCAGGTAAAATTTGAAAGAAGGAAAGAAAAAAAAAGCCTCAACTATCTTTTCATGCCAGCCCTTCCTTCCAGATCTCTTTCAACACTTAAGTAGTATTTCTTTGCTCATACATCACTCTGTTTCTTAAAGCTAGTTTCAGGATTTTTGTTGACACTACAAAGCTACAATTGAATATGGGTTGATGGTATAGGATGGAAGTTCTTATAGTTTTTCTCTTGAGCTTTTCATTTCCTCATTGTAATTCTGGCTCCCAAGTGCATCCATGAAGTGCCTCCACCACATGTTATCTGGCCTCCTGCACCTCCCTCATCTTACCTGTCTAAGGAGGATAAAAATTCTTGCCAACTTCTTCCCTTGAGGCTGTCATGAGGACTAATGAGATCATATTTGCCAAGCACTTTGTGTTCCCTCAATAGCTGGTGATATATAAATATAAAATGTTTTTAGTTCCAACGAGCTGTTGGATGCCTTTCAAGAAGAATTGAGAGCCCATTTGAAATATATGTGTTGGATAAATACTTAGAGCATGTCCTTTGTATTCTAAGTGAAGCTGCTGAGTGAGGAGTGCTTACCTACTTGGCCAACCTCAGGATGGGTTCAGGACAGGGTGACTTCCTAGAACCTGGAAACAGTGTGCAAGAAAAACATGAAGGCCATGAGTGGAGGGGATATACATGGGAATGAGGTTAATCACACACAATTTTTTTTGTTGTTTTGGGTCACACCCAGAGGTGCTCAGGGGTTACTCCTGGCTCTGAGCTCAGAAATTGCTTCTGGCGGGCTCAGGGGACCATATGGGATCCTTGTGATTGAACCCTGGTCTGTCGTAGATTGGCTGCATGCAAGGCATGTAATATCTGGCTCTAATCACACATAATTTTTTTTTTTGGTTTTTGGGTCACACCTGGCAGCACTCAGAGGTTACTTCTGGTTCTATGCTCATAAATCGCTCCTGGCAGGCTTGGGGGACCATATGGGATGCCGGGATTCAAACCACCGTCCTTCTCCATGCAAGGCAAATGCCTTACCTCCATGCTATCTCTCTGGCCTATTCACACATAATTTTTGATTAAAATAAAGATGTTTTCGTTTTCTAAATTCTTTTTAAGGATTTGAAAGGAATCATTTAGAATCAAATCATGAGCACAGATTTCCTGCCTTCAGGAATCTTATATTCTAGCCAATCCAGATTGCAGATTCTATCTCGATGGTCCTTATTAAAATGTTCTTAAACTCCTACCATGGACTGGAGCCAGTCTGCAGGTATAGAAAGTCTGACAAACACTAAACTACCTCCTCAGTTAAAACTTAATCTGTGAACTGTCATGTAGACAGAGGCTGGTCCACAGATGTAAAAAGTTAAAGAACCTTGCTTTAAGGTATATATAGATGATCTAGGTTCAAATCCCTGACCTGAGAGTTTACAGAAGTTCAGAATATTTCAGAATTGTATTAGTGTGGGTGTGTTTGTCTATTATCTTGGCCTCCTCTTCCCCTGTGGGGCCACCTTTCACCTTTGTTCTGGACCAGGAATCAAGACTAGCCTCTGTTATTACTTTCCCCAAACATTTATGAGTTTAGTGCATTGACTCAGCAGGTGCCACCAGTGGCTCACACTTGAATGTAGTTTAATTAACATCAATTTGCAATGCCAGCATCAACATGTCAAACAATTACACTCAACGTTTTTTGAGAAGCATGGATGGGAAAAAAGGCAAAGAACTTTGAACAAAAATAATAATAAGCCCTTAGATTGTGCCAACTCTGTGTCAGGCTCTAAGCCAAGCACTTTGCTTTAATGTCCACAAACTTTGCAATAATCTTATGAGGTAGATACTGTCATCTCACATACTAAAGATGAGAAACTAAAGGTAGCAGATTCTGTAGGATTCTTCTGGATTTCTTTAGCCCCTTATCAGTTTAACTTCCAACCGCTGCTCTCACTATACAGAGATCTGTCTCTTCCCATCTATAGCAGGCCAGGATTGTTGGGGAATTATTCATCTCCATAAGCAGCCTTCAAATAAGGACTGGAGAGGTTGCTGTCTAATCCTCTGGCTCTCATGTCCCATAAATAGAAAAAATCAGAGGTATGTGTTTTTCGTGTGTATCCAGATTTCCCAGGAGGACACACTCTCCCTCTTCTCAAAGCACTTAGTACTATACATTTATTGACCTTCTTTTATTCTCTGTCGGACATCCATCCCCACACTGTTAAATATATTTCCTAGAATCATCTTTAATTGAAATCCTCATCCTCAAATGCTTATTTGAAGATCTACTTCTAGGTGAAGATGCTGAATCACATATCCAAGGTTATACAATTCCCCAAATTCAAGCCCAGAAATTCTGACTAGGTATATGTGATCTCCACCACATCTTCTAAGCCTTCCACTTCAAATGATGTGAGGCATGATCATTCTAAAAATGATTTCTAGTCAAAATGGCACAGTAAGAGATTCCCACAACCTTTGTTCTCCTACAGAGATCATAAAAACAGGTTTAGGAGAACTTTGTAGTCCACTTAAAAAACCTCACGATCCTGGGAGATGGAGCATATGCTTAGTATATGAGTTTATTGAGCTTATCCCCTGTTATTCCCTGAGAATGGACAGGTGTGGTCCCTGTTAAAAACAATGAACAAACCCAAAACAAAGAAAAAAATATAATTTATAAAATAGGAAAGAAACTGAGCTTTCTTTTGCCTCTATTATTCACCGTCCACTGATCAGGTACAGGATGAACTTTTCAGTTAGAGTTTCTTCACTGGGATAATGAAGATGAAATGAGCAAGTTGCTTTCAGGACACTGAAAAAAAATTTTGTTTTGTTTTGTTTTGTTTTTTTTATCACACCTGGCAGTGCTTAGGGCTTACTCCTGGCTCTACGCTCAGAAATCTTTCCTGGCAGGCTTTGGGGGCTATATGGGATGCTGGGATTTGAACCACCATTTTTCTGCATACAAGGCAAACACCCTTACCTCCATGCTATCTCTCCAGCCCCAGAGACTGAAAATTTAACAGCACCAAGACACTCACCCCAGTCTGGGAAAGTTTTCAATCATCTTTTTCAATCATCTCCACACTTGTCCTTTCTTCTTCTGAAACTCCAATAATGTACATGATTTTCTCCTCCTTTTTCCCCCGCACTTCAGTGCTGAGGATTGAATGCCAAGGCAAATACTTTGAGTTACAGTCACAGCCTTAGAGATTATTAATTTTTTAAATTTTTTTGAGATTATTAATTTTAATGGCATCTGTAAGTCTTCTGTTTTTAGTTTTGGGCCTCATCCAGCAATGCTCAGGGGTTACTCCTGTCTCTGTACTCAGAAAACCACTCCTAGTGGTTGGAGGTTAGGGATAAAATCCAAGTTAGCCATATGCAAGGCAGGCACCCTCCCAATGTACTATTCTTCTAATCCCAGATCGTGTAAGTCTCATAATTTCTTTGTTTTTCTGTTTATATTCTGAATAATTTCTAAGCAGCTATTTTCAAGTTAACTGATTCTTCCTTTATTGTTATTGAATTCTTCTGTTCAGTTGCTTCTCAACTTCAAATTTGTTTGGTTCCTTTATATATTCTCTCTGTCTTTGTTGAGTTTGTTGATAAATTCTGTCATTTGTTGACTGCAAAAGTTTCAATAATTGAACTCTTAGGGAAAAAAAATACAAACAGGTAGCAAACTTCTTGATATTGGCAAGTCTTTGTAAAGTCTGATAATAAATATTGGACATGCCATTAAACAAAGCAAGACTCAAGTGAGGTTTATAAATTTTATTATTTTATTTTATTTTTTGACCACACCCAGTGATGCTCAGGGGTTACTCCTGACTCTGCATTCAGAAATTGCTCCTGGCTTGGGGAACCATATGGGAAGCCAGGGGAATCATA
The DNA here is from genome assembly GCF_024139225.1 of Suncus etruscus. Taxonomy (NCBI): domain Eukaryota; kingdom Metazoa; phylum Chordata; class Mammalia; order Eulipotyphla; family Soricidae; genus Suncus; species Suncus etruscus. The sequence goes on along the minus strand of NC_064863.1, from coordinate 45,140,404 downwards.
CCACAGTTTGTCCTAGGTCAGCCGCATGCAAGGTAAATGCCCTGCCACTGCTCCACTACTCCAGCTCTGAGGTTTATAAATTTTAAAAATCTCCTGCACAGGAGATCTGGGAGATAGTTCAAAGGGCAGGAGCATATATTTAGCATGCAGGAGGCCCGTGTTTGGTCCTGGGCAGTGCATAAACCCCAAACACTAAACCAACAGTCCCTGAGCATTACTTGAACATGACATCAAAACAAAACAATGTATCCCCAAAAAAATTAAAGTAAGGAAAAAAGAAACCTGAACATAGGACAGGAGAAAGTAAAGCTATCTATAAACTATTCATCTAATAAAGGGTTAATATCCAGAATTTGAATAACTCTTAAATCAATTCCTCTAAGCCATTTGAAAATAAAGATATCTAAGATTTTCACACAAATCATTGAAAATTTTCCTTATTTTTGTCATTTTTGTGGTACAAGGGTCATATACTTTATCGAAGCACTGGAGGTACTTGACACTTGACAATGTAAAACTGTACCAGAGATCCACCTGAGGACCTCACACATACAAGATAAGTTCTCTATCATTGAGTCACATCTCTGGAACTTACACAAATCTATTTTCTCCCTTTTTTCTTTTAGTTACTGAGCCACATCTGGCAATGCTCAGGGGTTACTCCTGCACTCAGGAATCACTAAGATGCTAGAGTGACCATAAGGCAGGGGTCTTCAAACTACAGCCCACGGGCCACATGCAGCCCGCAGAGGAGTCTGATTCGGCCCGCCAGCAGTGAGCGCTGTTTGGTTGCCAAGATACCTGCCAGCATATACACTCAGTGTCACGGTTTCTCAGGTGTCAACCACCTCCGTCCACGGCATGTTGTGTGCTGGGAGGGTGGGCGTGATGGCAGTGTTGAGAGGGACACTGATGAGCCCTTGCACCTGGTGCTTGGCGCATCTGTTGCTGGTGACGTCACTGGAGGGCCCCGGACGCTGCATGGTGAGGAGTACCACATGTGGGTGACTATATGATGTAAAAAGGCGCCTGCTCCACCCCCAGGCAACGTGGTATCTGTGTGTTGTGCCTGCCTGTCAGTGAGGTTTTCCTCCACTCCCTCCACTGCCAAAAGTCACTCAAAAGTGCCTTAGAAATAAATTTTTGCCAGATAGGGGGTTCTGCCCGATTGGGCTGTGGGTGACTCATATGAAAATTCCCCTTTGGGGTTGGTGAGGCGTTCAGTGCTGAAATCAAAGTTAGGGGGTGGGCGGTGGTTGGGAGGTTAGGGGTTCAGTGCTGAATTGCCCATGTGGAAAATTAGGGGTGCAATGCTGAAGCATTTTAAAGGGGTTACATTGAAAATTTTATATGCATTTTGCAATTCCTTTTCAGTGTTCACATGCTGATTCCGAACATATCAATTTGGGTATTATATAGGGAGATATAAATGAACTATCATGGACTGAGCTGGTCTGCTTAGAAAAGCCTACAAGGGTTAAGTGTTCATATCAGGGACTAATGGGGGTTCATACACTGTGTGTGTGTGTGTGTGTGTGTGTGTATATATATATATACACACACATATTTGTATTTCACTAATATCAGTTTGAAATCCCTAGGAAACAATGATGTCAAGAAAAAGAAAAATTGACGGCGAGTGTAGGATATTCAAAGAACAGTGGACTTACGATTACTTTTTTATGTGGTACAAAGAAAAAGCTCTGTATCTGATATGCCAGAATATAGTTGCTGTGTTCAAAGAATACAATTTGCGACGCCACTATCAAACTCAACATAAAGATAAATATGATTGTTTGGTTGGAGAAGTGAGAAAAGATAAAATATTACAACTAAAACATACACTGATGACTCAGCAAAATACTTTTGTGAAGCAGAAGCAGTTAAATACTTCCTCACTGTGGGCTCAAGTTGCCAAGCTAATAGCACGCAATGGCAAACCATTTGTGGAGGGAGAATTTGTTAAAGAATGCCTTATTTCTGTTGCCAAAGAGATGTATCCAGAGAAGAACAATTTATTTTGTACAGTGAATCTTTCAGGAGTTACAATGACATGAAGGATTGAAGAAATGGGAGAAAATTTGCTGCTCTATTTGCAAAACTCTGCAAAGAAACTTTGCTATTTTTCCTTGGCACTCGACGAAAGCAATGATGTTTGTGATTCTGCCTGACTTCTCATTTGTATGCGTGGGACAATTGAGTATTTTGAAGTCACAGAAGAGCTTGCTGCACTGCAAAGTATCAAAGGTACAACCACAGGAGTAGATATATTTGAAAAGTTTGCCAAACTGTAAATGGTTTGGAGCTGGACTGGGTTAAACTAGTCAGTGTAACAACTGATGGTGCTCCTAGCATGGTGGGGTCTAAGAGAGGAGTAATTGATCACATTACACAAGAGATGGACAAACATAACCATCCTCATCCAATTGCCATAAACTGCCTCATCCACCAACAAGCGCTGTGTTGTAAATCACTGAAGTGGGACTCTGTTATGAAAATTGTGATATCTTGTGTTAATTACATTAGAACTCATGCACTAAACCACAGACAATTTCAGGAATTTCTGAGGTAAATGTTGCCCATGAAGATGTTCTGTACCACACAGAAGTCCATTGGCTGAGTAGAGGGAGAGTTTTGAAACGTTTCTATGACTTACTTCCGCAGATTACAGCTTTTCTACTTTCAAAAAACCAAGAAGTACCAGAGCTCAATGATGCAGAATGGAAATGGCACCTTGCCTTTCTGACAGATATAACAGAGCTACTCAACAATTTCAATCTGCAACTTCAAGGCAAGGGGAAGCTCATCTGTGATATGGAATCGCATGTGAAAGCATTTGAAGTAAAATTAGGCCTTCTCATCAAACAAGTAAAGGAGGAAAACTTCAGTCATCTCCCAACAACTCAAAACCTGTCAGCAGACAAACCATTGGTTGTATTCCCAAAGGAAACATGTCTGGCTTCACTAGAATTGTTGCAAAAGGAGTTTCAATTTAGATTCAAAGAGCTTCATCTTCATGAACAGGACATACAGCTTTTTTGTAACCCATTTTCTGTTGAGATTGAAAATGTCCTTACAATTTACCAAATGGAACTGGCTGAACTGCAGAATTGTGACTCTCTGAAAGACGCATTTAAGTCAAGTAACCTTTTGAATTTCTATGCATCTCTCCCCTCTGAGATATATCCAAATATCAGGAACCATGCACTCAAAATGGTAACCATCTTTGGTAGCACTTATGCCTGTGAACAAACTTTTCAAGAATTAAACACCTGAAATCTCCAACCAGATCAAGATTAACTGATGCCCACTTGCATCACTTGTTATGCCTGGCAGTGACAAATATGGAACCAGACATTGACCATCTCATTAGCCAAAAGCAGACCCACAGTTCCCATTGAAATACTGGTGTGTGATCTGTTTATTTATAAATGGTCTTCATTTTATTTATATAAGATATGTGCAGTGTGAGTAGGAATTAGTAGCTCATATAGTCCAGCCCTCCAGCTCTCTAAGGGACCGTAATCTGGCCCCCACTTTAAAAAGTTTGAAGACCCCTGCCATAAGGGATTCCAGGAATAGACCCCAGGTCAACTGCATGCAAAGCAAGAGCCCTACTGCTTTACTATCCCTCCAGCCCCATTACATAAATATTTTAAAACCCATCACTCAGATTCTCACCTTCTATACTACATAGAATAGAGTAATCATGCTAAAATGGAATGACAAATTTATTTGTGACCAATGTATTAATTTTCTACTGCGGTATTGGCTAATTAAATAAACAACAGCACAGCACAAATGTATTATCTTTTGCTTCATATATCAGAAATTTGACACAGGTCTCTCTGCCAAATCAAGATATTGGCAGAAGCTTTGTTCCTTTCTGTGTACTCCAGGGAACAATTTGGCTTTTTTTGTAGTTCGAGGTTTTTAAATTGTTCACATTCCAACTTGAGAACAGTGCTACTGCCATATTCTCTGGTTATCTTTTATGCTATATCACTCTACACCTAACCACCGCATGCAAAAGTTAACTGGGTTTGTTTGCTTGTTTAGTTTGGGGGCCACACCTAGCAAGAAACTGGCTAGTCCTAGAAGTGTTCAAGGTACCATGCATTGTTGGAGATCAAACTCAGGGCTCCTGTGTGCAAAACACCCACTCCAAACTTTTGAGCTATCTCCATGGGCCAGGTTCATGACATATAAAGATTTCTGAGGCAGAGGTCATGTATGGGAACAAATAGCCTCTTACCAAAAGAGAAGTTGAATGAAGGTCATATCAGTACTGCTTTTGCCTTCAAGTAACAGAGCATTTAACCAAAAATGGATTCAAGATACTTATTTGTTTCACATTTCAAGGAATTGTGACACAGATATTTCAGGACTATTCAGTTGTTTAGCAAGGCCTATGGAGCCCAGCTCCTCCCATCTTAAATTCTGTCATCCTCAGTGTGTCAGTTCTTTCTTGCCCACTGAACATAAAGTGGTTGCCTATTGCAAACTATCACACTTCTGTTTTGTATCAGATGAAGCAGGAAAAAGATAGACTGGCTTTGGGAAAAGAACTTTCTCTTTTTTAGACTCTTTCTTTTTAGGGAAAAAGTCTTTCTTAGAAGTTCTCAGGATCATTTTTGTTTTCTGTCTGGTCATATGCCTTCACTATCAGTTAGATCAACCACAGAGAGGTTTTCACGACTAGTTGAGATCATTGGTGATCACCCTCTGGGACTACAGACCAGCACTTGAATAAAATGGAATCCTGAGAACAAGGTGGGGGTAGGCAATGATTCTTCTTTCATAACATAAAAACTTTGTGCAGTTACTCTCCCAAAATACCAAGGAAACATTAATCCTTAATAATACCTTCTATGAAGTTAATATTACACTGATATCTAAAATAGATACTATTAAAATGTATAGACCAATATCTTTGATAAACATTGATTAAAAGACCCTTAACAAAGTCCTTGTGAACCAAATCCAGCAATATGCAGGGAACTTATATACCATGATCAAGTGGGATTCACTCCAGGTTTGCAAGAATGGTATGAAATATGAAAATCAACAAAAGGAAACATATGAATCATATGGTCATATCAACTTATTCTCCAGAGGGCTTTTGATAAGATCAAACACTCAATCATGAAAAATAAATATCATTCAAAAAATAGATAGAAGAAACATACCTTGATATTGTAACAACCATCTGCAATATACCCATAGCCAATATTGTAGTCATTGATGAAAAACTGAAAATATTCACTGACATCAGGTTCAAGTCGTGACACCACTTTTATTCAGCATAATTTTAGAAGTCTTTACCACAGCAAGAATAAGATATGAAATAAGTCCTCAACACAAGAGTTTGTAAAAAAAATATTAAAGACCTGGGCAAGCCATCAAGGTAGGTTCCTGGGAGGAGCTAATGGCTTTCCCTACTCCCAAGCTGGCTCAGAGGGAGGCTTAGGGTGCGGGCTTTGAACTTCCAGCCTTCTGGCTTGAGAAGGATCTCCTTCCTTCCTGGGAGCCGGGAGTCTCTGCCAGCATGGATTTCGGCAGACCTCCGTTGTGCCAAAGGCCTTTTTTACACTTGGAGGAGCATAACTGGGGGTGGCAGATAGTTGCTCGGCTATACTCAGGCAGTCACTGGTAATTTCATACCAGTCTACATGTTCCAAACCACGCAGGGGTGCACAATATATATTAATAGTACTCCATATCCTTAAGATATGTTTTTATGTATGCAGAATGTCCATTTTGTATTCTGCTCTTTGTCACACCCCTACAAAACTCATTTTTTACTCTTTAACTCTCTCACTCCAAACTATCATTACTCCACATTTTTTCTTTTTAACTTCAGCATCTCACCATCCAAAATCACAGACCAATGTGGTGCACTGGATTTAACACCCACCCAACTATTTTAAAAGCATAAAACTGCAAACATGCCCTTTGAATTTTTTATATCTATTTTCTTTGAAAGCTATATCTCTTACTTAATATTCTCTTATATAGTGACGATTTCCCCTACTTTTTACCTTTTCTTCTCTTTGTGAACTGATCAATAATGAATTTGGTGAAAGATTCCCTCAGTTTATCGCTTATGTGTGAACCAAGTCACGGGGATTGTAGGACTTGTTCTTGCAGCCCCTATATGTACCAATAATGACATGTGGCATTATTCCTTGTTTGCATAAGCACATTAAAATGGTGAAATTGTATACATACAAATAAGTTCTTATATAATAGAGATGGAACACACAAAACTTGTAGTGCAATTGGACCTTACACCCTGAACATTGACATAGTGACCTGGCAAAGGCCTCAGAAGAATGGGCATTCTCCATTCATCCCTGAATTAGGGAAGCCACCTACGAAACATTGGACATTGTCTATAAACCACCTGGAAGCAATCCTCTACCAGGGAAGACCCTACCGCTGCTCTGACATCGTCCTACTCAAAAGAGACTTCCCTTAATACTGAGAAGACTTAACAACAATAATGTCCTGCTTACTGGACAGGGCTCTCTGCATTGCCCTTTAATGGTGAGGTGAAACTAGAGGATGCTCAACACCAGCATGACTTCAATGTAGGACATGCAGATTCCAGGATTTTTTGACAAAAACAGAGACTGTTTGCCCACTCCCAGGCCGGGTCTGGGGACCGGCCTAGGTTGGGCTTAAATCCCTGTCCTTCGGGCTTGGGAGGGTCTCTCTCCCTTCCTGGAGCTGGATTTTTAGCAGCACGGGCGGGCAGCTGGCAGACCTCCGTATGTGCCAGCGGCCTTTTGGCCTGGCCTAGGGTGGGGGGCCCGGACCTGGGTCACCCGAACCCCCTCTCCCCCTTTCCTCCGGATCTCCAGGTGGGTTTCTGGGAGGAGCTGATGGGGCACCCTGGGTTTTCCCCACTCCCAGGCCGGGTCTGGGGACCGGCCTAGGTTGGGCTTAAATCCCTGTCCTTCGGGCTTGGGAGGGTCTCTCTCCCTTCCTGGAGCTGGATTTTTAGCAGCACGGGCGGGCAGCTGGCAGACCTCCGTATGTGCCAGCGGCCTTTTGGCCTGGCCTAGGGTGGGGGGGCCCGGACCTGGGTCACCCGAACCCCCTCTCCCCCTTTCCTCCGGATCTCCAGGTGGGTTTCTGGGAGGAGCTCATGGGGCACCCTGGGCTTTCCCCACTCCCAGGCCAGCTGTAGAGGGTGGATCAGGGGGTGTAGTTTGATCTGGGGGGAGGCAAATAATTTCTCAGCTATACTCAGGCTGTCACTGGCAATTTCATACCAGTCTACATTTTGAAACCGTGCGGGGGCTAGCGCCCCCGCGCGATCATATGCTCCTCCCAACCATCAGTACCCCAGATTTACCCTTCTTAACTTCAGTAACACACAGCTTCAATCTCTGACCAAAGACATACAGTAGATCTTACAAATCCCAGAACTATTTAGAAGGACACAAATCGAACACATATTGAACACATATATTTTTTGAATATTTTATGGTTATTTTCTTTAACTGCTGTAACTCTCTCTATATTCTTCTACCATGATGTTTCTATCCACTTTTCATCTTGTCTTTTCTTTGTAAGCTGTTCAGTAAGGATTGTGGTGGAACTATCCCTCAGTTTGATGCCTATGATTGAACTATGTCATGGAAATTGCTGGTCTTGTTCCTATTGCCTCCAGATGCACCAATAACGCTTCGTGGCATTGATCCTTGTTTGCATAGACACATTAAAATGGGAAAACACTATACATACAGATTAGTTATTATCTAATAAATCTCATTACAATGTACCTTACACCCTGAATATTGATATAATGACCTGGCATAGGCCTCAGTTGAATGGGCATTCTCCATTCACGCTGGAACCAGGCAAGCTATCTACGAAACATCCAAGGTCTTTTATAGCAACAGTTGGAAGCAGTCCTCTACCAGGAAAGACACTACCAAGGGTGTGACATCGACCTCCTAATAAGACACTTCCGTTTACACTGAGAAGACGTGACAACAACAATGACCTGCGAGAAGACATGACAACAACGATGACCTGCTCTACAGGACATGGTTCTTTCTATTGCCCCTTAAGTGTGAGGTGAAACGAGAGGATGCTCTGCACCATCCTGACTGCAATATGGGATATGCAGACTCCAGGATCTTTAATACAGAAGAATGATACCAACAACAGAGACTATGTGAGGAATGGAGGTGTATTGCCACTACAGACTATGACTTGAATTGGACAAACTAGTTTGCCTGGAGCCTAGAGTCAGTCCTGTGCCAGGAAACTTCAGGGGTAGGGTCTCCATGTATTTAGACCATAATTTGTCTTTCCATGTCCCTTATGTTTTGGTGGGCCTATGCAAACAAATGCCACTTTAATATCGTTTTTTACTATGTTCTCTTGACTCCAATCCTTAAGAAAAACAACCCATTAAAACTTTTGAGGTTAACTTAAACTAGTAAGCATGTGCATGGAACTAGATAAATGTACTTTGCCCTCAATGTTTAAAGAGTTACATAAGTCTAATATCTTTAGATTATATGGTGTGCTGCTAAGAAACAATATGTACTACAACTGGGGATTTGAGGGACAAAGTAATTGTATTGTACATGGGTTCAGTTTTGTTTTTCTTAATGTTCTTTGGCTGAAAGTTCAAGGCTGGGATATCATCGATGGAACTACTGAGAATCCTGTTTATGGGTGATTGGGCTTCCACTGTAACTTTACCCTGTCCTCTTTCTTTGCATCTTTGTTGTCATAATTAAAATAATAAAAAAAATAATTAATAAAAAAAAAAAAACAAAAAAAAACAGAGACTGTTTGAAAAATAAAACTGTATTGGCACTACAGACAAGGACTTGGATTACACAAACTATTCTGCCGGAACCTAAAGCTGGTCTTATGCCAGGAAACTTCAGGGGTAGGCTCTCCTTGTTTTTATGCCAAGGCTATTCCTTTCCATATTGCCCATATTTTGGTGGGCCTATGCAAACAATAATTACCACTCTAACACCGTTTTTACTTTGCTCCTTTGACTCTAAACCTTAAATTAAAAAAAAACCTACTTAAACTTTTGAGGTTAACATAAACTAATATGCATATGCATGGAAATGTAAAAAAATACTATGCCTTCAATGTTTCAGGAGTTACACAAATTTCGTGGCTTTAAATTTCTTTGTGTACCACTAAGAAATGTTATAATGTATATCTAGAGACTTGAGGGACAAAGTAATTGTACATGGGTTTTGTTTTATTTCTTCTTAATGTTCCTTGACTTTATGTTCAAAATTAAGGTGTCAGCAAGGGGATTTCATCCGAGAACCCTGTTTATTGGTGATTGTCCTTCCATGGTAACTTAACTTTTTCCTCTTTCTTTGCATCATTGTTCTCATAATTAAAATAAAAATAAATAAATAAATAAGTAAACAAAATATTAAAGAGACCCAAATCATAAAAAAGTCAAACATCAGTATTTGAAGACAAGATACTTACATTAAAAACCCTAAATAATTCCAAAATGCTTAGGAATAATAAAGTAATATAGCAAGGTAGGAGGTTATAAAAATAACATACAAAAATCTGCAATGTTCCTGTATACAAATAATAAACTAGAAGAAAAAGGAATAAAACCAACTATCCCTTTCAATAAAGTGCCACCAAACATCAAATATCTAAGGAACAACTTAATAAGTGAGATAAAAGAGAGAATATGGACTTCTCTAGAGAAAAAAAAGCAGAGTATACATCTTGGATTAAAACATGGGTCAATCTACAGGGTAGAAAATGTGCCCACATGACTTGGGTTAAATTTTTAGTTGGCTTCTTCCAAACTACCCCAGCCTGGTAAGCCTGGTGAGCAAAAGCAGTATCAAGTGGAAATGTTTTGGATTCATGATGGTTTTTTCATATTCTTATTAGTACTTTCAGCTCCTTCACAGCTTCTCCTTATCAAAGAGGTTTCCAGTTCCTTGGGGGATGACTCAGTGCATCTAGGGGGTGATTTATTTTCTTCACTCTAAAAGAGCTCAACATTTGCATCTCGAAGGGATGTGGTCCTCAAGCCTTTGGACTACTTCAAAACTAGACAAATTTTTGTTTTATTATTTCTCCAAAAATTCATTACCAACCTCTCTCCTGACTCCCTCCATCTATCTGCTATAACAGGATTTGGATTTGAACTTGGGGAACAAAACTAGAAACAAAGAGCTGGGAAGATGGTACAAAGGGATAGAATGCAAGCTTTGCCCATGACAGCTTCTGATTTCGTCCGAAGCATCACATGATTCCCTGAACACTGCTGGATATAGTTCCCTTCCCCCAGAAAAAACAATATAGTAGAAACTATATGTCAAAAATAAATACATTGATGACATCCATTTAAAAGATTTCTAACAAAAAATACCATAAACATAGTGTAAATTTATTTGGAGATGATAAAGCACTCAAATGACCAATATCTATATTTTGAGAGATTCCAGAAACACTTGCAAATCAAGATAAAGATCTAACAACACAAGGAAATAGATAAAATATAGGAAAGAAGTGGTTAGTAAAAAAATTTTTTAAATTTTTTTAAAGAAGAAAGCAAGCTAATGAGCTAATTAGAACTAGTCCGACTCGGGAGCAGTCCAAACTGCATTAAATACAACAATGAACAATCCTTTTAAAACTATGAGGCCATGTACATGGATGGATATGGAGACTATTATGTTGAGTGAAAATAAGTCAGATGGAGAGAAATAAACACAGAATAGTCTCACTCATATGTGGGATTTAAGAAAAAATAGGGTATAATAATAATAGCCAGTGATAATAGAGATGAAGGCCGGAAGGACCAGACCATAATATGAAGCTTATCACAAAGAGTGGTGAGTGCAGTTAGAGAAATAAGTACACTAATAACTACCACAACATTGATATACGGAGAAGTCTATAAAATGTCTTCTCGAAGACAAGCAGGAAATGAGGGAGGAGGGAAATGAGGGACAATAGTGGTGGGAAAGTTGCACTGGTGAAGGGTGTGTGTGCATTTTATGGCTGAAACCCAATTATGAACATGTTTGTAACCATGGTGCTTAAATAAATTATATAAAATAAAAAATAAGTAAAGGATGTCTTTCATGTGACAATTGAAAAAAAGTAAAACAAATTGGGGCCGGAGAAATGGCACAAGAAAGTGGGAAGAGAAATAAACATAAAAACCCTGTCCACTGCTATGGCTGTACCATATCCTAAGCCTTTCTTTAACAGTCATCCAACAAAATAGTCAAATGTTCACAGATCTTCTTACCCTCCAAGCAGTTTCATCCCAGATATAGAGCACAGGGAATCTCTTACCCAGGCCATAGACAAACATGTCTGAGATTTTCATCACAGCACTGTATGTGATGACAAGAAGTTGGCAGTAAATTGGGGGCATCTCCTTGAAAAAAGGGGAGGCAAAAAGTGCAGCATGTAGCATTTATGTAGCATGTAGGAGAAGCTGATGTTGTTACTCACTGGCTGGATCTTTAAAACATGTTAGTGGGTGAAGAAGCCAGCAAGAGAATAAGTTATGCAAACAATAGTGATTAACTCAATTAAAATATAGCTGCATCTAAAAAAGGCATCTTGCAAAGATCATGCAAACTAGTAGACACACTTTAGATATGCTGAGAAGAAAGGAGAGCAAGTAGGGGAACCAAAAGAACAAAGCAAATGACAGAAGCTTTTGAGGATGAGGGCATTGAGGGGTATGAATTACTAGCCCCTAAGCAGCTAAAGAAGCAGAAGAATCTTTTATTATTCATAGTCCTACTTATTTTTATAGAATGAATTCCTGGAAGTGAGATGACTTCACCTTCTCCTAGAGTTAGGAGAAAAATGAAAAAGCATTTTTCCATGCCATGACTTGGAGTGGACTCGTGAACAGAGGACCCTCACTTTTTATGTGGTATCCTGGAGCTGGGGGGGCCCATTTCCCTCTGCCAAAGAGCAGCAGCAATGGGGGGAAGGGGAGGTCCCCATTCTGCAGTCTTGTCAGCTTGCAGTTCCTGGACTGAACTTAGAGATAAGAGACCAGCTCCTCCGGTGCTACTCAGAGATGTGGTTGCAGATAAATGCCTGAAGAACAGATCAAGTGGGGACAGATAATCTTTTGTCGACATCAGATGAGCCCGCACGTTAGGATCACAGGATCTCCTACTCCAGGAGTGGAGGGGTATAGGGTTCGACCTTCTGCACATCACCAGAGGCAAAGTGCTCAGTCGTATGAGTGGCAATTCCTACTCTCTCATACTCTCCAAACCCATCACTCTATTCCCCAAGCCTCTTTTGCATGCTTGGGATTCAGAATCCTCATCATTTCAATAGTTTCCTTCAGCCACCCCCCCTTTTTTTTCTCCCTGAAACTGGTCACCAGAAAGTGAAGACATCTTGAAGACATTACCTTAGGGATATTTATACCTATAGACTGGGGCTGAGTCTCCTTCACTCAGTCATCATGTGATTCTTCTAGATCAGAAACCAGCACTCTTGCATCCCTTGTAGCCCATAAGCCAGTGCTAAGGCTGACATTCTGCTCTAAGGATTGTAAAAAGAACAGAACCATACAGAGACTGAACTTAGCCTCCAACATTGAAAATATTTTCTTCCTGACCCTTGGCAAAAGTTTGTAGATGAAAGTCCTAAAGCCCAAGGATCCAGCAGTAGCATTGGCATCACTGGGCTTGGTACATGACCCTAAGGGTTGGGATATTAGCTTGGTGTATGGGAGCCCTGGGAACCACATATTCCCCCAAGCAACCCTTGAATACTGAACTGAAAGTAGCCTCTCACTCAAATGGCAGCTACCCCCAAAACTATTTTAAAGAAGAAAGACATTCTGGATTTGATATCCTCAGAGTACCTGATCAAAAGCTGTCTTTTGACAAAAAGTCAGGGGGGTTAGAAAACACATGGAAGGTAGAGAAGCTCTAGCCTCAGCTAAGATCTTTCCTGAGGTGGGTGGTCAAGCCAAGTGCAGAATCCGGAGTTCAAATATTCCCACCACCTCCTGGCTAGGGTACTTCCCTCAGGCCCCTAATCTGCAAGATCTTAGTTTCCACTTCCTAGGAACTCTCTGATGCTTCCTTCAGTCAGAGAAGAACTGGGAATGAAGGCCAGGTAAATCCTTACCCATATCAACCTCATTTTTTCTCATGTGGGTGTTGGTTCTCTCTGCCTTAGAAAAAAAATATTTATTTTGCATAGATTACCCAGAACCAGGGTGTACCCTCAGAATTGTAGCTATGCAAATACTCCAAGTCAGCAGGTGAGAAAGGATGGCAAGCCAGAGCTCAGTCCCACCCAGTTGTCCTGCGGTTTCTCTCCCCTCGCACAGGAGGGAAGGGATTGCTTTCTCGTGGTGGACAAATCAATTGGTGAAACCCCATGAGAGGCTCGCATTGCCCTGAGAAGCAAGCTGTGTGTAGATCAAAGTAAAACCCGATTAAACTGGAACAACCCAGCCCTTCTCCAGAAGTTGCTACAAAACAGACACCTCTTATTGGCCTGGTTTAGGTAATAAAATGCTTGCATTGCTGTCTGATTTGCATTTTGTATCTGTTTTTCCTGTATAAGGTTTAAGATGAACTACCTGGCTAGCTCCCAGGTGAGGGCAGGTGGAAACAGAAAGGCAGACGGTATTTAAATGTAGCTGCAAAGAATGGAGAAGCTTTGGGCTTCCAAGGAAGGGCATTGTTTCAGTTGAGATGAACAGTTGAACACTCTAAACAGCAACTGTTGTTTAGAGTGAAGAGCTAAGACAAAGGGAGAGGGAGTTCTGTGTCTGGTTGGTGGGGTGGGGAGGCAGGGGCTGAAGGACAAGTGTTTATTTTAGACAAGAGCTCAGGCTGGGCTTCCTGATCGAGTTTTTTGAAGGGCTGCATGTGAGTCTGGATTAATGAAGTCCAGCCCCAAAGTTTCAAGGCCACAAACTCAAAAAAAGTTCATTGTCTCCCAGCATTGTTTACTTTAATGATAGAGACACAATTCACACCAAGTCACCTCACCCCAGAACTGTCTTACTGTGCTTTGTGGGTTTTGCAAGTGTGTATTGGAATAATTTTCATTTGTGGTAATTTCATTTGTGGTAATTTGACCCAGGCTGAAGACTGCTAAATAAAAATTTAGCACAAAACTAGTGCTTTATCCTAGTTTCTCCTTTTGGGTAGAGGGGAGTTGAGTTTTGGGGTCGTATCCAACAATGCTTAGGAAGTCCTGATTCACTATTCAGTAAACAGAAGGAGATTGGGTTTAGAGGAGCAGCTACTATTGATATCTAGCTACTCCATGTTCTTTACTTCTCATGAACCTCCATTCGTGCCTCTGTAAAATTAAAGGAATATTATCTCCAAGGCTATAAGACACCCATTGGTTGGTTACAGAATAGCCCGATTGATAGTTAGATTAATGGTGTGATTTGTTTGTTTCTCTCCATCAGAATAGATTGTCTTTTTTCTATTTTACATTCCAGAATCAGGGATTTGTATGGGCTGAAAGAATAGGTGTTCAAGGCTAAGCAAAAGAATAAAGACAATTTTACTTACTTACTTATTTATTTATTTATTTTTGTTTTGGGCCACACCTGACTATGTTCAGAAATTATTCCTGGCTCTGTTCTCAGGGACCACTCTTGTTGGGGCTCAGGAAATCATATGGGATACTGAGACTTGAATCTGGATTAGGTGAAAACAAAGCAAGCTCCCAACCTCTATGCTATCTCTTTAGTTCCACTTTAAATGGCCAAACAAATTGCAGTCCATGCCAGATATAGGTTACAACCTCAGGGACAGCAGCCCTCAAGGACAGTTCCAAGACAGGGTCCTCAAGAGAAGCCAGTCTTATTTTGTGGAAAGAAAATGCACAGGGTCACCTATGAGGGATAGATATCATAAGTTCAGCTGGGTTCTTGTTCAGGACCATGTGAGAATCTCATGCTTTGTGGTAAAAACATCAGTGCACCAGAGATTGCCCAGGAAACAAGTGCACACAAAGAACTCAGATTGGGAGATGAGAACTGGCAGTGTGGATTGAATGAACAGCCTTGGGTCCTCGGCCTGAAACAAACAGTTGATGGAAAAGGAGTTTATAAGGCAAAAGGTCTCATTCTCGAGGCAGGTGGTCAGTTGAAGCATCAAGCCAAACAGGATGACTCCTACTAGGAATGCTGCAGAGAACAAACAAAGCAGAGGGCTAGAGTTTTTTCTCTCATCACTCTAATACATGCCCAGGGTAACACACGTGAGAATGCCTAGGCATGGGACCTTAGCTCAGACTTCTGAAGAAGACAATATCTATTTGCTCCACTAACCTGCTTACTCTTGAACCAGAGCGCTAACTCAAGTGCAGAGAGGATGAATAGCAAACTTTGCATCTGGGCAACTTGAGTTTGATTCCTGCACCTCTTGGTCCCCTGAGCACAAAACCAGGGGTTACCCCTGAACACAGCCAGGTGTGGACCCCAAACCCAAACCAAACCAACAAAAAATTGCCCACCATCCAATGATTGTTTTGTGAGGTTTAAGCTTAATTTCTTTGTCCTTACAATGTCCCTTGCATCAAAATGATTTCTCACATCTACACTAAATCTTACTGATGATGACATTGAGTGACACAAAGAAAAAGGCTGGGAGATGTAATGATTGATGTCAAAGTATATAGAAAATACTCATTTTCTTTTGACGCTATTTTCTGGTTGCCTTTTAAGGCAGCAAGCATTGTTTAGGAACATTTTTGTTAAAACATGGGTTTGAATTCTGACCCAGACTGACTTTGTGTGTCATTGGATAAGAATCGTAACTTATCTAGAGTTTGGCCTTCTCCTCTGCCAAGGGGATATGTACTACTACTTACCATGCCTTCTCAAGAGGCCCGATGAGTATCTCATGGGTCATTACTCAGTTTTCTCATCCCCTCCCCATCGTTTAACTAGAGGGGTGCTATGGTCTTTGGGATTATGTTCTCAGGAAAACTTTGACTCTAATTACCTCTCATTCATAGAGTGGCTCTCCTGTTTTTGCTGCTTATGAAAATGGAATCTTTCCCTTAATTTTTGTTCAAAACAGTTTACTTCCTAGACAGATTAATAAGTCGGATTTTTCTGACCTCATGGAAACAGAAGGCATTCACATCACTACATGGCAAAGAAACGAAAGTTTAATTTTGGGCTTTCATTTTCAAGCCACCTTGACTAGGCCTGCCCACTGAAGCATCTGCCTTCTACACTGATTCCTGTCCTGTGTACCTCTCGCTTCTTGACTTTCAGGGGCACAGAACTTTAGCAGCCTTTTACTTTTCCGCTCCCTTAGCTCCCAACTTAATGCCAGTTCCCCCGATGACTATAAAGGCTCATTAATATGTTTGCTAAATCATTTGCACACCCCATAGATTGGAGTGTACATAAGAAAGGTTCTCTTTAGTAAGAAGACAGTGTCCAATGTGGAGCTGGGAGGAATCGCATCAGAGAACACTAGTTACCCAGCAAATCTAGTGGCAAACTGGTAGGGATCCAGGATTAGAAAGGGAATGGCAGCTGTAGGGTTGCCTTTTCTGTGTTCCCGTTGAAATAGAAATAGGGTCCTCTAGAGTAGTGGTTCTCAAATAGTGGGGGTGCTCCCCGGGGGGAGGGCTGAGGCTCCGTAAAGGGGTGTGTTTGACCTCGGCAAACACTGTCATAACAAGCTAAGCTCCGTGTTTATGTCTCTGTATGTCTCTGGAGCTGAGAGTTGCTGTGTCCTGCTTCAAACCCCTCTTTGAAAAGCTATGCATTGCAAAACGTGCTCATTGTAGCCGTTAATCCAGACATCACCGCTGATTAAAAAATCAGCTCAAATTATTTTATATATTTTTGTTTTGCAGATTAAAGTTTTTAAAATAAAGATACTATTTACAGTTGCGCGGGGGGGGGGGAATAGTTTCTTCTTCCTAGGGGGGGAATTATAGAAAAAATTGAGAATCACTGCTCCAGAGGAATAAACTGAAATTCTTAATTACCTTGAATGGAGGCGACACTTCAAATGAGATAAGCAAGTTTACAAAAGAACATGATCAGTAACACTAAAGGCTCTTGCTTTAAGGAATAAAACTCTTTCAACCCCAAGGCAATGATGTTGTGAGGGGGTGGCTGTCCCCCTCATTCTAATATCTCATACAACACCTAACCTAGAGTCTAGTCCAGGAAAGAACCGGGAGTTCTTGGCAGGAAATGTCCAGGGTCACAATTCAATTTCTCACTGTCTGCTATTGACTAATTGTGTCACAGCAAACAAGACAATATTTGAAAACTGGAAAATGGAATTTGAAGGCTAAAAGGATTTAGGGAATCATTATCAATCAGGTGAGATTGATTCTAGTTTGATGCTAGACTTAGGAAGAACCCAGGGAGCACTTGACACCCTTTCGGGTGTGAACAAAAGAAATGGAGACAGTTGTTATGGCTGTACAGTAACTAATCAAAACAAGAAAATCCAGAGCAGTGGGTGTGGATGCAACATCATTCTTACATTAATGCTACCAAGCCCACAAGTTTCCACTGCAGTTTCCATCAGTCTCCATCAGCCTGCCATTTGGGAAGGCACATTACAAGATACAGTGGTTGCAGCTTAGATCTCATGTTTTCAGTGTTACTGAGTCTATGCTTTGGACATATAGCTAACTATACCACTCTCCCACACTACCAAAAATACCTGAAATCTTGGCTCCTGTTTTGCCATTACTTCCCATTCTCATTTTCTTTTTTCCTACCTTGATTTCTTTTTTTCTCTGTCCTTCTTCCTAGGCTTTGAAGTCAAAGATGATCTAAGCTTTACTTCATTCCATTTCCTCATCTAGTTACTCTATATACCACAAATAAATAAGAATATCCTGTATTTGTCTCTCTTCTTACTTCATTCAACCTGGTATCTTCCATTTCTAACCAGATTGCAGCAAATTGTATGATTTCCTCATTTCTTACAGCTGCACAGTATTCCATTGAGTATATGTACCACATCTTCATAACCTTGTCATCTATTGTTGTATACCTGGGTTGATTACATATCTTTGCCATTGTACTATATGCATATGCCCTTTTTAATGAAAAAAAAATTGGGATTGTTAGGTCATCTGGCAGTTCAATTCTAAGTTTAGTGAGAACTTTCCATACTGTTTTCTACAGAGGTTAAACTAGACAACATTCCCATCAACAGTAAATGAATAAGAGTTCTTTTCACTACATCCCCACCAACACAGATTGTTCCCACTATTTTTGATATATGCCATTTTCATTGGTGTGAATTTATATCTCATTGCTGTCTTGATTTGGCTTTTCCTAATAAAAAATGATGCAAGCACTTTTTCATGTGCCTATTGTCAATCTGCTTTAATAACACATTGAGAGATTTAATTATTATTACAAATTGACTTTTACTATTAAGACTTAGAGTCTTAATACTTGCATTTGCCTTTGTATTGTAACAAACAATATGGGGGTAAATCTGTGTCTGCAAGAGGGAAGGCTAGGGGTTACTGAGTGGGAAACTGAGAACACCGGTGGAGGGAAGGTCACACTTCTAGTGGGATTGATGTTTGAACTCTTAATGCCAGGCACAACTATATTTTGAACAATTTGGTAAATCAGGGAGTTATAATAAAATTTTAAAAATAATAAAACAAAATTCTAGATGCTAATGCATGATTGAGGTGAGGGGAGGTGGGCAGAAGTGAAGTAGGTATTTCCTAGTGGGTATAAGAGCTGAAAGCTGGAATCCCTGGATCACTTCATATTAGAAGCATCATCATCTACTTTGTACTGTTTTAATTGCTTCCTTTTTTTTTCTTATAAGTGCCTCTCCTGGTATTAATACCTAAGGTGGCAAGAAGCAGGTAGGGTAGGGAATTGAGTGGGGCTGATGAAGTATGGGAGCACTGGTGATGGGAGTTGACACATGAAGTGCCAGGGATTGAACTGAAGGCCTTGCATCTACCATGCATGTACTCTAACAAGGGGTCTATCACCAGTCCCAATTTCATTTTCTTCTTATTCCTGTAGTATTTTCAGGGAGAACTTTAATTTCAGGGAAGACTAGGGACTTCTCCACCAACCTTAGTATATTTAGAGGTCAGTATCTATAAAACCAGGCTTCAGAGCTGGATTATTCTAGTTGTGTTATCTTCCACAAATACTTGGCTTTATTAAGCCTTACTTTCCCCATCTTTAAAATAGGGCCATATGCATGCCCAGAATATCTCTAGGTATTAAATCAAATATCCAAGTTTCAGTTCAGGATTTTCACATGAAAGGCACCCCAGAGAAGGCAGTAATTATTATTTTTGTTCTGTTGTGGTTTAGTTTGTTTTATTGGGGGAGGGGACATACCAATTCATCCTCAGGGGCTACTCTGGGCCCAGAATGGGGTATTTCTTTTGGTGTTCAGAAGACCATGTGGTGCTGAGAATTAAACCCTGGCCTCCTACATCACTCTAGCCCTTTGAACTGTGTCTCTCTGGCTCCAGTCATTTTTATTATCATTATTATTATTTCTTGGTTATTTATGCATGTGGTTATAGTAAGTCATGAACTTGAACTAGGCTTGACTTAGCAGGCTAGAGTCTGCTGTGCAATCAGCCGTTATATGCTTTGTTTTCTTCTCCTAGAAAACAAAGCATCCTTTGAAAAAGAAATTGCTTTCCTTTCCCATGGGAAGTAATTTCTACAACCCACGAGTAAATGCAGTCTAATGACTAGAATGTGACAGCAGCTATCAAGAATGAAATGTTCCATAAACAGTGCCGCCTCCTAAAATGACTCTGGCTTAGGGCTCTGCTGGAGTCTTCTCTTCTCCACTCCTATTAGCACCCCAAACACCACCTCTCCTCCCCAGCCCATCATTCTGGGGTCCTTAATCTTGACTCTCACTCATTTCCCCAAATCTTTGAAGAGTGAATTGTCCAGAAGTTCAAGATTAAGTTCAGAGGTCATGTTGTTACTATGCTTATTCTGAGTGGACTATAGGGATGGGGAATGGGGATGGCAGTGAGGGTGGTCTTGATGCCACAAAAGGCAGTTTGTCAAAAGACCAGCCAGTAGGCAATGCCTCATAGACATTTTCAAGCAAATATCACTTAATCTCAGAACATCTGCAAAAGTTTTCAATATATGTTCCCTCAAGTTTTAGTCTATGCTGACAAAGGGTCCTGGGACTTCCTCCCCTCAATCCACACTCTCCCCTGCCAGATTCTGTGGTGTATCTTTGTAGTATTATACAAACACTGGACTCATCCGTCTGGTTCCCTTCTCAAAGCAGTGTTTGACTGAACAGGAAACACGTATTGCTCTTATCATTGCCAACAGACAGACTGTAACTCACCTGTTAGGGGTTTTCTCCCACGCCTTTACAAGCAGAGTTCTCAGGCAGCCACAATATTTAAGGTGATTTTTCAGTTTACTTTTGCCCAGTAATTAAGGCATCCTGTGTGATCCCCAGAATGCTACCAGGAGTGATAACCACAGAGTCCTAACCACAGGGCCTAGAGTAAACTCTGAGTACCACTAGATATAACTCCTCAACATTTTTTTGTTTTTGTTTTTTGGGTCACATCCAGCAGCACTCAGGGGTTACTCTTGGATCTACGCTCAGAAATCACTCCTGGCAGACCGGAGGAATATGGGATGCCAAGATTCGAACCAGAGTCCTGCATACAAGGCAAATGCCCTACCTCCATGTCATCTCTCTGGTCCCACTCCCCAACACTTTTAATTTAAAAAGAAGCAAAGCAGATCTTCGAGCCCCAAATTTTGTTAACATTCAGGGTCAGATTTTTCTTCCACCTTTGTTACCAATACCATTAATTTCATGACTTGTTCTAAAAATATTTGTTGTCTCTTCCTCTATTTTCTTTTTCTTATCCCTTTTTTGGTTTCTTGGTTTGGACAATCTGACAGTGCTCAGAGCTTATTCCTGGTCCTGTGCTCAGACATCACTCCTGGCAAGGCTCAGGGGACCATATTGGATATTGGGATTAAACTCAGGTCAGCACTGTGCAAGGTAAATACCATACTAGCTGGACTATCTCTCCAACCTCATTCTTGTTTCTTTTTTTTTTTTATAGTAAGAGGATCAAATCTATGATCAACAACAGGAAATGTATTTCTTTTTTCTGAATTAGAAAGCTTCTACAGGATAAAACTTCCATTGTTTGCTAAAGTTCAACAACATTTTCTATATTTTCAACTTCATTTTAAAATGAAAGATTTCTTCAATTATTTACTTTCCTGGATTATCTTAAAACATGGAGTTGCATAATTCTGTTGACATCTGTGTTGATAGCTTGTCACAGTCCTTTCCCTTTCCTGGAATCTCATATTTTGCCTACTATATACTTCTTTTAGATGCCTGGCTGCTGTGAAGATTTGTTTGTTTGTTTGTTTCCTTTCGGAATCATATCCAGTGGTGCTCAGCGCTATTAGAACTAGTTCATTGCTTGGAGTTTGTTTTAGGGGGATAACCTTGCTTGGGGATCACCCTCTGCATGTGAAGGAGACACTTAGCCCGTTGAGCTAGCTCTGTCTGTCTCTCTGTCTCTGTCTCTGTCTCTGTCTCTGTCTGTCTGTCTGTCTGTCTGTCTGTCTGTCTGTCTCTCGTTCTCTCTCCCCTCTCATCCTGCTATAAGCAACTGAACAATTTCATAGACATTATGTCTACATCCAAAGAGTAAGCTAGGCCCTTTTGCTCCTCAGGCACTGCCCGAAATCGCCTCGAATCTTCCATGCCATAGCAAGTCCAAGATGTCATTAACAAATGCGTGAGTGCTCTTAGATTGATATTCTTATGGTCTCTCTGTGTTGCCTCCAGCATTAATGTTTTGATTTATAGAAACTTAAAAGAATCCCCTTACCCCAGGCAATGTAGGATTATGAGGAGACTGTGATGATATTGTTTATTTGGTTCTGGGGTATAGAGGAAATATTATAATAGCATTCTCCCTCCAGATCACCCTGCCCAACAGATATATAACTTTAAAATTTCTCCACCCCAGGCAATCCTCTCTAGCCATTCTTTCATGCAGCATGCTCTATTCTGTCTCTCTGAACCCTTCTACCAGGGTGATAGTGTATTTCAGACTTCTCTCTCTCAGTAGCCAGACCATTCTTCATTCATTCAGTAGCCTTCCTCACATGCTACTGAAGCCCCGAATATGATGAAGATGATGGTGCTTCCAGAACAAAGGCCTCTTTGCTGTTTTTATTGTTCCAGTTAAACAACCAAGATCTCAAAGCTAGAGCAATAGAGAGCAGGTAAGGTGCTTGTTTTGCCCCAGAGAACCTGACACCAGTTTGATCCCCAACATCCCATATGGTCTCTCCAAATGTAATACCTGAGCACAGAGCCATGACTAAGCTCTGGGCACTGCTAGGTTTGACCCAAAACAAAAAAGAGCAAACAAACAAACAAAAAGCTCCCAGGACCTTTCATAATTGTATACTGATCTGAGTAGAGTTTGATTTTATTTCTCACCCCCATCACCTTCAAACCCATAGGAATCCATTTCATCGTCTGACTTGAGCTATGAAGAAAACATTCTTTTCTAAACAGCCAAATCTTTAAAGGTTCTCTGTTGAAATGGCTGCATCCCCATCTGGGCCATGTGAGATGGGATTGATTTGATCTCTCTTCAGTTTGTCCTCACCTGCACAGCATTGAGGTCTATGAGAACTGGTCTATTGAGGCCGGGAAGTGGGAATAAAGAAAAAGGAACTCATCAATTACTGAGAAAGGGAGGAGAAAGACTGGCCTACAGTCATAGTTGCTATTCACCATGTAAGGGAACTCGCTGAACAAGCAAGGGGTTATGAAGAGTCAGTCCTTGTTCTACTTCCCAAACTAGCCATGTCTTTTTCCATTTGCTAACCTTTGATGAGGGTTGGAAGGGTTTGCCCCAGAGCCATACCGAGAATTACTTTGAGGCCTTGGAGATCAAGATCTAGGCATGTTAAGTCCTTTGGACCTATTCTTAGTACTCCATTGGATCATAAAGGTAAGTGTGTGTGTGTGTGTGTGTGTGTGTGTGTGTGTGTGTGTGTTTAAGTTCTCACAAAGGTGCTATGTGGCCAAGACACTGATTGGGGCCGGAGAGATAGCATGGAGGTGAGGTGTTTGCCTTGCATGCAGAAGGACGGTGGTTGGAATCCCGGCATCCCATATGGTCCCCCGAGCTTGCCAGGAGCGATTTCTGAGCATAGAGCCAGGAATAAAACAAACAAACAAACAAACAAACAAACAAAAACAAAAAAGAAAAAATAGAAAAATTTTGTCTTGAAAATGTGTGAATCAATTTGTCTCCAGCTACATAAACATCTTCAAACTGTATTAGGAATTAGTCACAGTGGATTCAGAGAACAGATTAGGGATACCTCTCCCCCGATCTACCTCTACCCCTCAACCCACCCAAAAGAGTAGGAACTTCCACAGTAGCAAAAGCCCACACATACACACATATTTGCAGAAAGGAAGCATTTGGACCCTAAATTCAGCAAAATCCCAGGTTCCCAGGTGCATCTGCTGAATTCTGACCTGTGCCACCTCGAGAAGCCCAGGAATACAACTCCACAGCTTTAAGGGTGCGGGGATTTTAATAGGAAGAGAGCTGTGTGGGCAACCCCACAGCCTGGCACCCAAGTCCCTTGTCACTTTCCATTATCCACTCGTTTGGTAGACTCGCGCATTTGGCAAGAAATATCTGCTGGCCCAACGGGTGGATTTTGGTTGGTTTTCAAGGCTGAAGTAAGCAGTATTTTAGCAGATCTTTGAAGTTGGTGCACGCAGCTGTCCTGTGTGAAATGAGTGAGAGCTTCTGAGCCGGGTCAGGGGAGGCCGATTGCAAGGTAGGTGGTATTGGAATTAGATCCAGTCAGTTGCTGAGGTGGTCACTACTAGCCTGATGGAGGAGAGATGGCGCTGCTCCAGCGGAAATGGATAATGAAAGCAGCTGATGGTAGAGCCTTCCACCCTAAACCAGTCTTCTCGTATTCAAATCTTCTCCAGGTCAAGACAAGGCCTTCCAGAAAGCACAGTCCCAAGGGAAGGAGGCATTACATTTCTGCTCTTCTGTGGAGCAGGTCAAAAGGCAGCTCTGTATAGGAATAGGTCATTCACCACATTCTAGCTGCTTACTTGATCTTTGGGCCTCAGTTATCCTGGCTGAAAATCTGATTATTTTCGATAAGAGCTATTTGGAGGACTTAAAAAAAAAATGAACGAGGAAAGGTGCTAAAAGTGCTTATTCTAGAGCACAATAGTCACAGGTTATATGTAATATAGACTTTAAGTCAGTGCACATGTCTATGTGTTTCTCCAAAGGTCTGTTACCCAAAGAGCTGTCACTGAGCCAGCAACATCATCTATGAGAACTGTGGACGCTCAGAATCTTGGTCCTTGTTCCAGACTTTCTGAGTCAGGGGTGGGCTGGAAAGATAGAATAGAGATGAATTAAGGTTGGCTTCCTGTCCTGGGAAAGAGCATTGCTGATGTCATCCTCCCCCAATACACGCTCAAAGAGCCCCAAGCAACATACATTTGAATCAGAGTTAAAATACCAATAAGATATACAGGTATTTGTTTAGCATTTGAGAAGTACTGCTCTAGAACATTCCATGACCATCAATCCTTTATAATCAGAATCAACTCTTTATAGTCCATGAGTGAGATTACAAATTTTGAGGATCACTTAGATAACTTCAATGATCCTCTTGATGGCTGGGGTATCTTTTTCAGAGCCACCAATGTC
The DNA here is from genome assembly GCF_024139225.1 of Suncus etruscus. NCBI lineage: Eukaryota > Metazoa > Chordata > Mammalia > Eulipotyphla > Soricidae > Suncus > Suncus etruscus. Next base: position 45,115,621 of record NC_064863.1, on the reverse strand, counting down.
AGAAAAGCTAAGGGTTTGGTTTAGTGTTTTATTTTCTCTCTCTTCTTTGGAAAGCTCTGTGTGTTATGGAAAGGGGATCATTAGTGACCTGTTACTATTGCCCCAGCTGCTGGAGGTGTGGATGACTAGAGTGATTTAGCTTTTAGGCTCCTCCTGGTGAGGGCTCCTTTGATTTATATTAGACCCTCAACTTGGGCTGCTTCAAATGTCCTAAACTACTTATGTACTTTAACTAGTTGTGAAGGAGCTCTTGCCTCTCTGGGGAATGATCAGGAAGACCAGAATTAGAAGCAAGATTGGCAGCGGCTTGTGTAGTATCATTGGAACAGAACCAGAGACAGTTCTGCCCAATCTTGCTTTTGCCCTCCCTCCCAGGAATCATTCCTGACTGTGCAATCTCCTGGTCAAGCATTTTCCAACATGTCTCTGAGTGTCAGAATTTGTGTCAGGAAAAAAAGGCCTATAAAAATGATGTTTTCTAGCAACTTCTATTACTGAGCACCTCAGGCAACAGTGACAACCTCTAGGTAACTGCCTCAAATTTATATATTTGAATTTTAGGTAACCATTTTCTTGGGGAGCTCAGAGGTTAATGGATGTGTTTATCTTTCATAGAAGTTAAAAATTAGGGCCTGGAGAGATAGCGCAGCGGCGTTTGCCTTGCAAGCAGCCGATCCAGGACCAAAGGTGGTTGGGTCGAATCCCGGTGTCCCATATGGTCCCCCGTGCCTGCCAGGAGCTATTTCTGAGCAGACAGCCAGGAGTAACCCCTGAGCACTGCCGGGTGTGGCCCAAAAACAAAAAAAAAAGTTAAAAATTAAAAATCATTTAAATCTGTAATAAGTGTATGAATAAAATGTTATTTTAAAGAAGATGAGCAAAAGTATTCAGTGAAAGACCCTTTCTATGTGGGCTCTTTTTTCCCATTCCTTTTTTGTTTCAGAGCTAACTCTTGCTTGGGTGGATTTTATATTTAAACATAAAAAGGATACTATTTTGTTAGGTTTTTACTGATTACAGTCTTAAAGCTTGAGTCACCAAGGAGCTAGCTCAGGGATAGGAGTATGCCCAAGGAGCTGAGTTCTATCCACAGCACCTAATTCCCCTACCCCTGTGACCATGGCTAGCATCATTGGGCATAGCTCTGTTGGTCTTCTAGCAATATCAGTTATTGGTTGAAATAATATCACTGGGAGAAATTCCTATGCCCCCTGAAAATTTCTTGGGAAGCCCTCATATCCCCTAAATCTTGAAGCTCCAAGGCTTTTAATCACTAAATATAGATCTGTTGAAGTTTTTTATAATGACAGGATTATATTCTCCTTAGCTCCTTCCTGGGCTTGAAATTCTTAGAGCTCACCTACTCACTTCAGTTTTTGTCTCCTCTGGACATAGGAAAGGCTAATCGCTTTTGTCCACTGTGATCAGGCAGCGATGGAACACAAAAGTGTCCTGTGTTACAATTTGTCCTCTCATGGCAACGTGAGGCTTTTGCCTCTCCTCTCCTTCCCTTCCCAGTAGAGAAGGCCTGTTATTGAGTTAGTGGACTGACAGACCAAGATATCCTGGATCACTGAACCTTCCAAGAAAGAAATTGTTGAGGCCACAGAAAGTACAGCTAGTAGAGTACTTGCCTTGCAGTCTGCCAACCCAGGATCAATCAATCTTTCATCCCCACCCCACCCTATAAGCTCCCCTAAGAATCACCAGGAACCATCCCTAAGTGAAGAGCCAGGACTAAGCCCTGAGCACTGCCAGATGAGACCCCCAATTTTATTTTAAAATTAGAAAGAATTTGCTATAGTGGTTGCCTATATCCAGAGAATATTTTGCAGGAAGGGAAAAAATGCACCCTTTGCTATGTTAAACCACCGCTCCCTTTAAAAGAAAAAAAAAAAACTATAGCATTATCTACTATGCAGTTATAAGTATGTTATGCTTTTGGCATTTAGGTTTCAGGGAACATTCTTGCATACATTTCTGAGGACAGGGTGGACTTTTCTGCAGAATAGAGACCAAAAGAGGAACTGAGGGTATCTTAATCTATGTGGACTACTGTAACACCACCAAGTGGCTTAGGATAATGAATATTTCTTTCTCACAGTTCTGAAGTCTAGAAGTCTCATATTGTAATACCAGCAGATCTGGTAAGAGGCCATATTCTGATAAGAAAACTGTTTTTTAGCTGTAAGTTTCTTCATGAAAGAAGCCAGTTAGTTTTTCAAGAGAACTAGTTAGTCTTCCATAAGAACACTTAATCCCTTCATGAGGGTCTTGTCCCCAAGTGGTAATCACCTCTCAAAGGTTACACCTCCTAATGCCATTATTTTAGGGGCCAATTTCTAACAGTGACTTTGGAGGGATGCAAGTATTTAGACTACAGCAGATAGACACATAATATTCAATTTAATTTGGAGAGAAAAATTGCATTGTTACATATCCAACAATAGTAAGTGTCCCATCAATAAGTATGCAGCTTTATTTTGTTTAACTCATTTGTTAAAGTAAAAATAATGTTTCATTTTTAATTAATTTGTGGTTCAACAAACTCTGAGGTTAAACATTCTTTTAATATTCCCATTGGCCATTTATGTTCATTCAGGATCTCATCTATCCATTTTCAAATGTAATTTTATGTCAGTTTTTAAAAATTTGCCCACAGTGGGGTTTGTAGAGCTCTGAGCTTGGGGTTATTCTTAGTAGAGCTTAACCACATATTGCCAGGGATTGAACCCAGATTTCCTGCAGGTAAAGTATTTAGTGAGTTCTTTGAGATGTGTCTTTGGCCCATTTCTTTCCAAGTTAAAAAACAAAGTCTGGTTTTAATCTCTAGAATAGAGTGTGTTTGAGAGACTGGTTCTTTGCAATCATAGTTATCTAGCCTCTTGGCTTTACAGAGATGCCACTGCATTCATTTATTCATTCACAACTGCTCATTATTTTTAAAACTCATCCTTACATGCAACTTGCCTTTTTTTTTTTTTTTTTTGGGCCACACCCGGCAGTGCTCAGGGGTTACTCCTGGCTGTCTGCTCAGAAATAGCTCCTGGCAGGCACGGGGGACCATATGGGACACCGGGATTCGAACCAACCACCTTTGGTCTGAATCGGCTGTTTGCAAGGCAAACACCGCTGTGCTATCTCTCCGGGCCCAGCAACTTGCCTTTTTTGGGAAAAAAATCAAATATCTATCAGGAAATTCTCTCATGAGGATTAGTGAATCTTTTCTTTAAAACCATTTCAATAGCTGTAGAAACATTCAAGGAAAAGTCAGGCAGAGCATAGTAGACCCATCAGTCATATTCCTTAAGCCTTTTTTCCCTCCAAAGTGGGCAATAAAAATAATCAGAAAACTGTTGAGAGGATTAAATATAATGCACAGAAATCATTATGTTTGTCTCAGAATAAGTGATCAATGAATGTGGGCTATTATTACTATTATGATCCTGTTCAAAACCATGCCTTTGCCCTAAATTAGCAACAACCTAGATGCCCAGGGAGCCATATCTGAAATCTGAGACTCTGCAACTGTAAATCACAGCCATCTGCCTTTGTTTTGAATATTTTTAAAACTCAATGAACCCTGGAGAATAAACAAGGCATCAATCTTTGCATCTGAGTCGCAGACCATCATTCATTGGGTTTTAGTCAGAGGTAGGGCACATGCCTCTGTTTTCTGTGGCAACCAGTGACTGATCCATCAACAACAGTGATTCTAAAGTCAACCTCAGCCACTTTTTGGCCCCTCCCTCAGTCTGGTTCTTGCTTCTCATACTGCCTTCTCTCTTGTATTTTTATAGGTTGGATCAACCTTCTTGATGAGGAAGCACGAATTGACAGAACCAATATTTTTCCTCAGCCCTTGTTATGCAAAAACTTTCAAAAAAATTATCCCCCAGTCCCTCATTCCCATCTCAACCTCCATACACATCCCTGTCCTGCCATGATTAGGCCTTCAGAAAGGAATGAATGTGCCACCTGCTTCTCACAGACTAGTCTTGACCTTAATTTTAGGGGACCTCAGTTCTATTCTTTGGAAATGGGAGAGGCAGGGTTGAAGATAGAACTCCTGTCCTCTTTGCTTATACTGTTCCTGGCTGGTCTCATCCAGCTGTTGGAAGAATGAGTGAGATGATGACAGGGAAAGTCCCCAGGAATTGCTCAGAGAAGGTTGCTCTTTAAGTACAGGGCATCATTACTTGTCACTCATGGAAAGGGGGAGGAAGAGGTTGTCCAGGCCCTAACCCTGTCACTGTCATTGCAGAGATGCTTTAATAATGGAGGCAGATCACTCACCAGGCAGACTGTGTGGGTCACAGGTATAAGTTTTCTTTGAGGACACATGGGAGCTTTAATAACAGCCTGGGAGCAAAGAGCATGGACGAAGCAATGGGAAATCCTTCCCCTAGCTTTAAAGACTACCTTCCTCCAATTTTGCTTGTCCTAGAGGTGGGAATCCTAAACTGGCTGACACTAGCAAGAAATGCTTATGGAATTGAGCATCAAATAAAATTACCTTCCTCAGGAGAGCAGGAGCTGTCATGCTTACCTCTCTTTTCCACCCCCGTGTCAAATGTTCACAGGCACTTGAAGCAATTGTAGATAAAAGGTTGCTCCTTAATATACTAGATATGAGGGGTATGGAATGAGTCTTCCTCATCTGTTCTGCTTTGCTTGTACTTTGGAGGTGAGAGTTACAAAATGAGAGGATTGAAGTTTGCACCCACTAACCTGGCATTGCTGAAAGACAGAAAAGAACTGAATGTAGGAGTTGGGGTAACAGCACTAGAATAATGTTTTATATAAGGAAAAGCTCATACATCTGAGGGGGTTGATGATAAAGGAGATCTAAGACTGAGGCCTAAGAAGAATGACAAAACTGAGTGGAACAGGCTAGGCTGTCTGGTCTCTAGTCTCTTCAGCACTTTTTCCTTTGAGCACAGGGACATCTGACCACCTTTTAGACCAGCTCTATTCCAGGGCTCCCATGACAAAATCCTTGCGTCTTTGGATTCAAAGCCTATTATTTTTGATCCCAATTCTGTTCGTTAGATTCAAATTCACATTTTCTAAGTCTTAGTATCTTCTTCTGACAAGCAGAATGCATGATAATCATCTGGGGAATTAGGGGAGGCTAACAAGAACGAGATTTTACCACCAGGATTTACCGCTGAGTCAGGGAAAGAGCAACAAACAGGGTTCTGGTCTTCCGTCCTAGATCACTCTGGTAATTGAGGTATTTGAATAGTTGCCTTATAGCCTTTATGGTGCTCCAGATAAACATCTAACCCACCTGGGTACCTGCTCTGTTGGCATCTCTCAATATACAGAAACCCCATTTCCCTATTACTGAGCCAACCCTACGTTCTAGATCCTGTCAATAATGCAGATGTCAGTTTATATTCCAGTGGGGGAAAGGCGAGAAAAATAAACAAAGTTTTAAATATGTAGAATATTGGATGGTAATCAGTTATTTAAGGAAAAACAAGTGGTGAGGAGGCAAAAGCAGAAAAACATCAGGATTTGCAAATTTAAAGAAAATGACCTGGAAAATAATTTATCCCCATGTTTGCTGAGAAGGGTGGCTCAGGGGCCGGAGAGATAGCATGGAGGTAGGACATTTGCCTTGCATGCAGAAGGACAGTAGTTTGAATCCCAGCATCCCATATGGTTCCCTGAGCCTGCCAGGAGTGATTTCTGAGCATAGAGCCAGGAATAACCCCTGAGCATTGCTGGTGTGACCCAAAACCCAAAAAAAAACAAAACAAAACAAAAAAAGAAGGGGGGTTCAGATAGAGTCTGGCCTGTTGATAATGACCATGCATTAAGTGGTGAAATACAGGATTGTCTACTGTCTGGAACTGCATATATGGATATATGGAACCACTTTTCTCTCTGCCCAAAAACCTGGTTCTTGGATGGAGCCTTGCCATGTTGAAGCCAATAAATGGAGCCTGGGAATCCCACCAGAGAGCCAGAAAGGACAACTGTTCTATAGGTGCTCAGTTGGGGAAGGAAGAGACTGTAGTCAGTTTCTATGATATCTACAGAATTCTTCAGTTGTGATGGAGCTCTGAGAAGCCAAACCCAGAGCCAAACTGAGAGCTGTAGATCCTGATCTTTTGGAAAGTGACATGACCAGCATCATTGGCATTGTAGCATGTTCTCAGTTCAAAATGCTGAATTTCAGCTCCCAGGACAGACCTGTGGGAACAGACTCTGTATTTTAAGACCCCAGGTGATTTGGAGATACACAGATATTAATTAATCTTTAAAAAATAGAGTATGGGGTGCATGTTTTTTTCTCACCAGTATAAAATTTAGAAGCCGAGGTGCTCTGGCTTTGCTCAAGAGAAGTCAACAGTCCAGTGGGGTTATGATGGCATTATAAGGTAGAAGAGACCACCATGTTCAGAGACTGAGAGTCTTCCATATTGTTCTGTGAATCCCTCCATGGGTTCCTTCCATAGTCAATATGGTCCAGCTTCCAAAACCACTTCCACATTATAAGTTTGATCCAGGAGTGAGGACTGCAGGTTCCTTTCCTTTTAAGATCACATGTTAAAAATATAATCACAAGGCCACACATAGCTGCAAAAGAGGCTGGGAACTATTCTTAGTTGAGTTTTTATTCCTTCACAATCTTCTAAAAAGGAGAATAGGGTATATTGCGATCTCAAGTTATCTGTTTCACCAATTAAACACCTCATGGGGGTAAGTAATAAGCTTAAGAATAAATTAGAAGCAAGACTGAAATATAGGTACTCAAATAACTGAGATCAAGCTCTTATCAGTCAGAGCACTGTGAGCAACAACCAGAAATGAGTTTCTACACCAGTCTATTCATGCATTCATATCCAATCCAGTCTTCCTAGTGAAGTTCTATCAGGTTTTAGCTAACATCCCTTCTAGTATGCCTGGACCCTATCTGTGGTTAAACATTTATATTATCTGCTCTCCTCTCTTGAGACCGCAAAACTGAAATGGACATTTCTCTCACTCTCACTACCTAATTCTCCCAAGGACTAATGAGATAAAGTTCCATTTCATTCACTCTCTACTCCAAGCCTTGTTTTATTTTATTTTATGTTATTTTATGTTTTTACTTGTAAAAATTCAGTGTGAGAAGGAGCAAGAATAGGGTATAATGAAAAAACAGAAGTGCATATAGGGTGGGGGGTGGAGGAAAACCTGTGTGTTCTCTTAAAGAAGGGCTTTTGAGTGAGTTGTATTCCTGAAAAGATGGCATAGGACCAAATAAAATTGGAAGCCCCTAAACTAGAATGTTGCTTAGGTTTTTGTCGGCCTTAGGACCAGTATAACTACTAACAAACTGGAACATTTTCATGACTCCCAGTTTCTGAACATAACATGGCAATTTAAAAATGAAATAGTTACAAGTAATTTTTATAGCATCTGATAGTACAGGCTCATATCTGCATGAAAAATTCTGGAGGCATAATCTCTTCTGCCTAATTCCAGGTATATTTATGGGCCACTAACAGTGGCAGCCAGAACTTACAGTTTTGTGACAAAATGGGCTTCTAACAAAGTGGCATTAAAGCAACCCTGGCTACATGCCCATCTCTTGCTTAATTTTGCAATTGTGTACTGTCTTCCACAGATTGGAAAAGGGACAGGAGGTAGGAGAGGGAGGAAGGGAAGGAGAGAGAGAGAGAGAGAGAAAGAGAGAGAGACAGACAGAGAGAGAGGGGGGGGCAGGCAGATAGAAAGAGAATAGATCCTTGTCTTTAAGTACCTATCGGGGAAGAATTGTACATATTATCAGAGACTACAGGCCTAAAATGTTGAGATAAAAACAAAGATGCAATCAATTACTCAGTGTTATAGTTGAGATACAGGTTTTAGCTGCACCTTAAAATACTGGAATAACAGATACTGGGACTTGCCTAGAAATCATTTGGGTAAACATGCCCCTGAGCCGTATGTCTGAAAAGGAAAGCTATGTTCAAGGGAACAGAGAATGGAAGCACTGACCATTCGTAGCACAGGTTACTTTTGAAAAACACTAGATCTGAAGAACTAACCTTACATAAGGTTTCTGAAAAACATGTTACCAAGGAAAGTGGAATATTATACTAAAGATTTATGTGAGTAGCAAGCCTTTGAACATAATATGCAATATGAGGAAGCCTATTGAGCATCCTCAATAGAAACTCTACAAGAGAAGAACAAAAGCACAGACAAAAATGTGCACCAAGACAAAAGTGACAGTTAAAATATCAAAGTGTCATATCTAATGGAAAATAATGACAAGCCAACTCTGATAGTTTTTCACTGTCATTTTCTTCCTTTTCCTTTCCAACATGAGAAACTTCAAGCATCTATAAAAATATGTGACTTACTGGGAGAGCACTTATCTTGCATAGATGAGACCCTAATGCAATCCCTCACTTTATGTTTCTGGGTGCAATTCTGAAATTACAACTATATGTGTGATCTATCTCACAAGAATAATTATGCAACCTCTCAGTCTCCAACAAGTTTAATAACCCACTACTTCCTCAATGCCACTACTACCACCTCCACAACAATAAAGTAGCCTATATAAAAATAAATTTCTATGTTCCCAGCTTTGACAATTCATGGCCTTTATCTAACCTTTGTCTATTGTCCAATTCACTATGGAGATTACTTGGACCTCTGTTTCTTCTCCCTCCTTTTATTTTTATTTTTATTTTTTTAGATTTTGGGTCACTCCTGGCAGTGCTCAGGGGTTACTCCTGGCTCTGTGCTCAGAAATCGCTTCAGGCAGGCCCGGGGGACCATATGGGATGCTGGGATTCAAATCACCGTTTGTTCTGAATCAGCTTTGTGCAAGGCAAACACCCTACGGCTGTGATATCTCTCCAGCCCCTCTTCTCCCTCCTTCTAAATAGAAAAAACATATATTGAATTGATCTGCTACATCTCACTCCACTTTATTTAAAAGCCACTCTCACATGTTGTCTGGATCATCTTTGCTATCAATTAATCGTTTTCCCATTCTTATTTTAAGCTCTTGAGCAGAAAATAATACACAGAGTGAAAACCATATAAGACTAGTTATAGAGATTACTTATCAACTAGAAAGACAAACGGAACTGTCAGTTACCCCAATGTTCCATTCAACCACAAGGCCTTGTCTCTCAATTACTCTGCTATGATTAATAGCATTTATTTTCTTTGTATATTTTGTCATAGCAAACATAAGTAGATCTCATGGTTATGGAAGCTAGAAATTCAAGTTCAAGGTGTTGGCAAATGTGGTTTCTTCAAAGTCTCTCCTTTTGGCTTGCATATAGCCATTTTCTCAATGTGTCCTCATAAGGTCTTTCTTCTGCACAAGGGAATCTCCTCTTACAAAGATATCACACATGATAGATTAGGGTCTACCCTCTTGCCCTCTTTCCAAATACAAGTGGTTTTATTCTGAGGTTCCTGGGGGGGATCAAGATGTCAATATATGAAAAAAAAAATTTTTGTTTTTGGGCCACACCCAGCGGTGCTCAGGGGTTACTCCTGGCTATCTGCTCAGAAATAGCTCCTGGCAGGCATGGGGGACCATATGGGACACCGGAATTCAAACCAACCACCTTTGGTCCTGGATTGGCTGCTAGCAAGGCAAACGCTGCTGTGCTATCTCTCCGGGCCCTCAATATATGAATTTTAAAGAGGACATAATTTGCTCAAAAAACTTTCCAAATATGAGCACTATCCTGATTTTTAAAACAATGACTTGTGTTTATTGGTCTTATCAAACAAGACACTATATTTAGAATTCTCAGTTCTTTTAAGCTTTTAACCAGAAAATCTTGGCTTGCTTTCTGTAACTTTCTTTTCCTTAATTGTTTTCTGATAAAAACAAAAACCTGGGGTATTTGCCTCTTGAGTTTTCCAGAGTCTAAAGTTTTATGTTTTAGCATTCAGAAAGCATAACACCTCATTTTCTTCTTTGTGTCTCCTAAAATTTGACAACTGGATCCAGACTTGAATGGGCTTGAATTGGATCCTTTTGACAGGCCTACAAAGAGCAATATCAGCACCATTGATCATATGATGACATATAAAATAAATACTAACCATTTAAAGTGTGCAGTACAGTGACTTTGACCAATATATACAGTCTATATAATGAGATACACACAACTTAAGAATATATGGCATAACAGATGCCTACATACACATGCAATGGTCAAGTGATAGAACATTCCATTGCTCAAATAATTTCTGTCATGGCCCTATATAAGTCAATAATCCTTTCCTTCTCAATCTTGACCCCAGCAAAAGTGGACTTTTCTTACACAGAATTTTACATAAAATAATACTGTGTTCTATGTTTAGTTTCTTTTACTTAGCAGAACACTTTTAGCTTCTTCCATTTTTTTTATCACGAATCAGTTATTATTCATTTTTTTTATCACTGAGAAGTATTTTACTGTGTAGTTGTAGCATAATTTATTTTCTATTCATTTGATGATCAACATTATGGTATTTAGAGTTTGAGCTATTAGAAGTAAAGCTGTTACGATCATTTGCATACAAATATCTTCCTGACAAGTGTTTTCATTTCATTTGAGTAATATCTAGAAGAAAAACTTCTGGGTCATTTGAAAAGTCTATGTCTTACTTCATAAGAAAAGGCCAATTTGCCTCATTACATAGCTGTGCTGTTTTGCATTCTGAACAATAACTTATGACAGCCCTGGTTGCTTCCTATCCTGTGACATTCTGTGATGTTGGCTTTCTTTAATTTTAGTCATTCTGGTCAAGTTAAATAATAGTGGTATTTTGTTGTGATTTTCCTTATGTTAACTGTAATGATTCTAAATGTTTGTATGCTATATGTGTATCCACTTTAGTATTAAGATTTTGTTTGTTTTAAGTTTTTTATTGTGGGTTTATTTTTTTGATTTTTTTTGTTTCTCTGTTTTGGTTTTAAGGTCACACCTGGCAGTGCTCAGGGGTTACTCCTGGCTCTGCTCTCTGAAATCACAAACTGGAAGGCTTGGGGGACCATATGGGATGCCAGGATTCAAACCACCATCTGCCCTGGATCAGCTGTGTGCAAGGCAAATGCCCTACCACTGTGCTAACTCTCTGGTCTTTATTTTGGATTTTTAAATATTCTTTATTATCAGATGTGATCCTTTACCAGGTAGACATAGTATCACTCTATCAAGTCTTGCACATCTCCCTTCTCTCTCCCTCCCTCCCTCCTTCCCTCCCTCCTTCCCTTCCTTTCTTCCTCCCTCCTTTCCTCCTTTCTCCCTTCCTTCCTTCCTCCCTCCTTTCATCCTTCCTCCCTTCCTTCCTTTCTTTTTTCCTTTCCTTCTTCCTTCCTCCCTGCCTCCCTTCCTTCCTTCATCCTGCCTCCCTCTCTGCCTCTTTCCTCCTTCCCTCCCTCCTTCTTTCCCTCCTTCCTCCCTCCTTCCCTGCCTCTTTCCTCCCTCCCTGCCTTCCTGCCTCCCTCCGATTTCCTCCCTCCCTCCCTCCTTCCTTCCCTCCTTCCTCCCTTCTTCCCTGCCTTTTTTCTCCCTCCCTCCTTCCTCCCTTTCTTTCTTCCTTCCTATTTTCCTTCCTTCCTTCCTTCCTTCCTTCCTTCCTTCCTTCCTTCCTTCCTTCCTTCCTTCCTTCATCTATTCTTTTCTTTTTTTTCTTTCTTTTTTTTTGTTTGTTTGTTTGTTTTGGGCTTATTTGGCTATGGTCAGGGATTACTTACTCCTGACTCTGCACTCAGGGATCACTGCCAGAGGGCTCAGGAGAACATACCAGGGCAGAACCTAGGTCAGCTATATGCAAGCCAATTGCCCTACTCACTATAATCAGTGGGGCTTACTTTGCTGTGCTTTGTCCTAAAGCTGGAAGTGCATGGTCATGGATCAGACAGTATAAATGCTGAAGCCAACACCCACATGCAGATGGGTAGTCAGTGTAAACAAAATAGATTTTTCCTTGCTTCTGGAAGTTGTATTTTTTTCTTCCTTTTCTTGAAGAAGATCCTCCCCTGTGGTGCTTGGGAAGCCAAACCCAGGGTGGGTGTCTGGGAACCTTTAGCACTGCACCCTGCAATGCTCACAGAACTGCACAGTGGGGGTATCTAATGATGCTGGTCATGTCCAAGGCAAGTGACTTAACTCTTGTCCTCTCCCTATGTTCTTCTATGATCTTCCTTCTGTCTATGTCTGTGTTTTAATTGCAGATGACACCAGGGGGAATTATGGACCTTCTCTCATTGCACCTTAATGATTTCTTTAGAGATCCCTTGCCCAAATAGTAGCTAGAGGGCTAGGACTTCCACATTTGGACATGGGTGTGGAAAGGAATACAATTAAGCTTATAACACTATTCACTGACAATTGTGAAGTAGTTTGTGAGTCACTGGAACTGAAAGCCATAATCTTGATGATGGGTCTGTTAGTCAGCAGCCTTTTACAACCTAGGATACTCAGTTAACTGAACTCCCTCAGGGTGTCTTTATTTAAGAAAAATGGGCTCCAAGTTCCAATCCTTGGGGGTTAGGGAAATTACTCAGCAGTAGAGCACATGCCTTGCCCTGGGTTCCTTCCTTGGCACTGCAAAAGCAACAAAAAACACAAACAACCTAAGTTCTAACCCCAGATTTCCACATCACAGATGCTCCCATGCTGGAGATTGTACAGGAATGTCATTGTAACTGAAAAAGTAGCCAGCTCCTGGATGGATTTGTGAGGTGTTCGTTAAATCAGCTTTGAAAGACTGCTGCTTGGGTTAGTCAAGTCTCTTTCTTGCACAATTTAAGCACATAGTTCTAAGTCCCTCCACAATGGCCAGGCCTTTCTTTTCTTGGCTTCCAGTGTATGATGTCTTTAGTCCCTGCTGCGCTCTTGCTGCTTTTGTCCCTTGAGGTCATCCACTATCCTCCTGGCTGTCACTGATACTCATGTCCTGCCTCTCCCTGTTGCTCTCTGTCCCTTTTATTTACCTTGAGGCTCCAGCATGTGCAGCTTTTTCTAAAATCTGTCCAGGCACTGTTGTTTGTCTGGGTCTAAGCAAAGGGTATGATCATCTGGGTCAAAGAAGGAGTTCAAGAGGAACTTGCCTACTCTGAGCTTCCTTTTTTTTTTTTTTAAGTGCTCTTATTCTTGAGCTTAGCCATTCCCTCATTCATTGAACTGTTACCAATCAGATTGTTGAACTTTAAAGTGACCAAATAAATTACCTAGATTTTCTATTACTCACCACTTCATGCTGTTTGACTGAACTCACCCTGGTCTTCCTTCCTCTAGCTCTGCTCCTTCCTGGATGCTGAGCCTCTGGCTTCTTCTATAAAGTACATTTTCTTGCAACTGCACTTTCAACTTTGGAGCTTGTCCAGATCTTAATTCTCCCGACCTCTGAGTAATATTAATGCTGCCTCCAAATCATCTTCCCCCTCTCTTCCTTCCCCCTTTTCTCTGCAGCCAGGAAGGCAGCGATTTAAAAAGGCAGATGTTCCCTTCACAATGGGTTGTTCTTACGGTTACTTTTAAATTTGACTTTTGAATGATAGAGATGGTTTCTCTGCCACCCCAGGCTGAATGTTATCAACTTGTATTTGCATATAAGAAAACCTGAAGCAATTGTGAAAGAAAATAGGCAAATGAGACTGGGTTTGTTTATAATAAGTGCAGACATGTCTCACATTTACTTTTTCACCAAAGGCCACAAATGCAGTTGTTGTTTCTGAGTGTAGGTGGAAATCTATGCATAGCTCTTTACATGGTAATCAAGGTGAAGCCTTTTTTTTTTTTAGAGAACCTTTTTTAAAGGAAGAGAATGCAAATATGCATTATTTGCAAACTTTACCTAAAGCCTATGGTCAGGTATAAATGCCTCTCCCCCAATCTTCTATACAAATTCAGGTGCTTAAAAATCTCCACCCCATCCCTCCAGGCTTACCCCAAAGTTGATATTCCATGAACTTCCCAGTAAATAGGTTTTTAATTATAATGAACTTCCTTGGTGTTTACTTGCTTAATGTTTTTCTCCCCCAGCTAGGCTGGGCCCACATTTTTGTATTCATTTTGAGTGCCTCACCTAATTAACAGTGCAAAGCACTCTCTTAAAGTAGGCAGGTAATAAATATTGGTGAAATAAAATTGATTGGTGGGAGAAAGGATGGAAGGGTGAATACTTTTGGTGACACAATAGTACTTTTCTTACAGGAGAAAGCTGAGCAGGTTCAGGTTAAACATGCCTTTGGCTATTTCATTCCACGGGAAGTGGTCTTCTTACCCAGGGTCTTCTTCCCCTTTTTACCAATTGCCCCCACCCTCCCCGCCTCCTTTCCCTCTCCTCCCAGGACCACTGTGACCCTTTCTTTGCTAAGTATTGCAAATAAATTGCATCTAGAATTCTCAGAGTTTTTGTCTCAGGTCTATAGCTGTAGGGGCATCCTTTTGGGTGAGTTGAGGTTGGGTGACCTTTGGAAAGACGTTAAGACTTCTTTCTTAATGGCTTGTCTACAGAAGACATGATAACCAGTGACCTTTTCTTGGGAGCACTTAGTGTTGTCACTGGATCGACAGAACTAGAAAGAGAAATAGAAAACACACACACACACACACACACACACACACACACACACACCCCTCTGCTCTGAGCCAAAATGCCTCCTATTATCTCCTATTGCCTTATTACTTACTACCGAATGCTCCTAGGCAAACACCCCCACCCACCCACCCTCAAACCCATACACCCAGAACCACACCCTTCACCTCACCTCTGAGACAAAATGCCTCCTATTGCCCTACTACAGAATACTCTCAGCAAGAGCTGTAATCTCCCTATAGCAATTTCTGGGTAATGCCTAATGAGAGCACCAAGATCAGGCTAAAGACTAGGGGGATATCTTCCCATGTATCACCTAGATTTTGATTTATTGTGGAGTTCCAAACAAATCACTGAAATGTTTATCGTGCATTGTCATCTCTGTTTCTTTTTGTCTTTCTTTGTCCAATATTGCTTTATAGAGTTGCAGAGTTCTGGCCTTTGAGTGAGGGTTGAGGTCTTCCTCATGACATGGTATTCAGTATATTTAGATAAATCAGAATTGTAAAGGCAAAGAATGTAATAGCAGGGATTTAGCAATTAAAGCAATTCAGGAAAAGGAATGATAGCAAAAAGAATAGAAATGCAATTTAATGTTGATTTTAATGTAATACTGCAGTGCAAACATACAGGGATATAAGAAAGGGCTTCTCCACTGTTCAAGCAGGACCTGTTGATATAATCCAGAGGTTAGAACATGATCATTACATTCAGTTTGAACATTACCTGCAGCTCTTATTAGTTGTCCACTGTGGGACAAATTCCTTCTCTAAGCTGTATTTTCCAATCTGAAAAGAAGAAACTAAGTGATAAAGATGAAGGTTCTGGTAGAAGAAGGAATGTATCAAAAAAAAAAAAAACACAACAAAACAAACAAACAAAAAAAAACAAAAAAACAAACAAAAAAAAACCTCCCCAAACCCTCTAGCCTTATTGGTTTTGGGGGAAGCTGATTTGCCTAACTGGCATGCTGGGCAGCACTAGACTAAGTCCCCTGAGGCACAGAAAATGATGCTAATAAATCCAACCTAGGGACCAACTCAGAGCCTGCCTCTAATGAATTATCTCAGTAATGTTGAGGGATTTATAGTTAGTAATGAATGATACCTAAATAAATTTGAAATTCAGAAAAGCATTTTTTTTCTCTTTTGTTTTTGGTTTGGGGCTACACTCCATAATGATTGAGGGACCATATGTATCATGAGGTTGGCACAACAAATGCCTTAATCCCAGTGATATCTCATTGGCCCCTAAATAATAATCCTTAAGCATCATATATCTTTTTTTTTTTTACAATATTTGGAACATGCTTACACTTAAAAATTGTTTATTGTTTGAAAGTCAAGCTCTTTTGTACCTATTGGGTTTTGTCTCCTGTTGCAAGTCAGCCCCTGAAGAGGTTGACTGATGGAGGGATGGAGGATGAGGTCTTTCCCCTTCAGCTCGAAGCACGCGTCTGCCACCCTGTCTAGCCGACGGTTCTGAGGTGAAATGGCGGGTAAACAGCTCGCAGACAGTAAGGCTTGTGGAAATATTAGCTTTATTCGGTGGACAAGGCTGAAGTCCAAAGCCTCAGCATCAGTTCCTGCCAAAAGCCCCTCGCCTTCCACAGACCCTTGTTTTTATTCCCCAGAATCAGTTACCACTCATTGGTGGGATCAGATACCACCCAATGGTGGAAGCAGAATCAGGTACTACCTTAGGGTGGGGGCAGAATGCCAGGTCACACCCTAGGGGCAACGGCACAATCACCAATCAGGTTAGGGTTCAGTAACATAAAAATCCCCTAAAATATTTACATGCACAACAGTCTCCCCAAGCAGTGCTTAGAATGGGAAAAATTACCGGGGGGGTCCCTGTGAATCTCAGTAAATCAGAAGCAATTCAGTACAAAAACCAGAGGATCCTGTAGTGTCAGGAACTTAACTGGGCATCAGTGCTTGGGTGCCTTGAAGACCACGTACAATTATGGTTCAGGTAGTCAGGTGATGCTGAAAATCTGTGCTCAGTGAAATGATTATTTTATATACTATATACTAAAAACTATATAGTTAGGTAGGTACTCAACAACTACAAAATGTTTCTTGTGTGATGAGAAGTTTTAAGGTCTACTCTCTTAACAACTGCCCAGTTATGAAACATAGCATCTTAAACTATATTTCATTCTTCCACCCCACAGCATTTATTCTATCACGTGCAAGTTATACCTTTAGATTCTTCTCCCATTTTCCATCCCAACCCCCTGCCTTGGTCAACTGTTTGTTCTCTATAAGTTCATTTTTATTGAGTATTATTTTTATATTTCACATGAAAGTAAAATTCTAAGAATCTGTCTTTCTCTGTCTCATGTATTCCATTTAGCATGATGTCTTTCATCCATGAGGTCACAAAGTAATATTTCCTTTATTCTTTGTAGTAAAACATTCTGCTGTATTTATGTATATGTTATGTTTCTATATGTTCTTGTGTCAAACAAATATGATATATTTGTGATATTTAAGATCTTACATATGTGAATCTTTCTTTATTTTTTTGTTTTTTTTGGGGGGGTCACAACCATCAGCGCTCAGGGGTTACTCCTGGCTCTACACTCAGAAATCGCTTCTGGCAGGCTCGAGGGGCCATATGGGATGCCAGGATTTGAACCACCATCCTTCTGCATGCAAGGCAAATGCCTTACTTCCATGCTATCTCTCCAGACCACATATGTGAATCTTTCTACTTATTTATTTGGTTTTGGGACCACACCTGGTGGTGCTTGGGGGCTACTCATGACTCAGTGCTCTGAGTGCCACTTTTATCAGTGTTTGGGAGATTCTGGGGTACTGGTATAAAACCTGGAGCTCCCTTATGTGAATCATGTACTATAATCTTTAGTGTTATGCATGGATTTGTGGAAACACATTGTTTTCCTAGTGCAGCTCTTGAAGAAACCTATACCCTGGCTTCACCCCTCTCAGCCTGGAGAACTGGCCAGAGGCATCTTTCTATGGACATCTAGGGGCAGGGCTTCAGACACCTGTCTAGTTGTGAGAAGTGAAGTAGCATGCATTTCAGTAGACCTGCTCCTACCCCTCACTCCTGTCCCATGGTCTATCCAATGACCTTTTGATAACACTCCCAGGAATCTAGCAAAGTGTCATAGTCTAGCCATTTGTATACCTGATAATATTTTTCCACTTTTGGTGAACTCTAAAGATCACTTTGCCCAAGTACCAAACCAACTATTTATGGTCTTTGAGGCCACATCATCCTCACAGATAGTGAACAGAGTTCACATTCATCTGAGTGGTAACTGATCCACCACTGCAGGTTCAGCTCAAATTGGCTCAACTGTAATACCTCGAGTCTGATGATTCAGGAGAAGTCTTTACTTGTTGAGACCAGTTTATAAAGACTTGAAGTTCTTATTCTTTCAAATGTATGGACACCAACACAATGTGATGTGAATCATAACTAATCTGACCTACCTGACATTACCAAAGAAAATGAATTAAATTTCAGCAATTGTCCCTAAGAGATTGAGATCTCTGTATTTACCGACAAATAATTCCAAATCACAGGTCCAGGAAGGAAGATCAACAGGCTGTGTCTGTGCCATGCCTGTAGGAGGCCCAGTGTCGATCTTGGTGCAATATAATCTCTGAGGACCACTGACAGTGACCCCTGAGCACTACTGGATCATTCTCATAACAAACATTAAAATTTTTTTAACCCCCCAAATAATCATGTTGAAGAAACTCAGCAGAGGTGATAAAATATAGGAAAGTAAAACAACTGAACCAGGTAAACAATACATGAACAAAGTGAGGAGTTTAATGAAAAAAAAAAAAAAGTAAAATAAACCATGATTTCTATTACAGTCAGAGCTGGAAAACACATCAACAGAATAGAAAAAAAGACCTGATGGTTCAGAAGGAAGAATCATCAAATAGGTTATTTATTTTTGTTTTTTGAGCCATACCCAGTGACGCTCAAGGGTTACTCCTGGCTATGCACTCAGAAATTGCTCTTGACTTGGGGGACCATATGGGATGCTGGGGGATCAAACTTCAGTCTACCCTAGGCTAGTGCGGGCAAGGCAGATGCATTGCCGTTTTGCACCACCACTCCGGCCTCCAAATAGGTTATTTGAAATAAGTCATTTAGATCTTTTTCTGGCTGTGGCCTCCTTCCAACTGTATTTCCTTCCTATGAATCCCTCTGTGTAATGCTGTGGCCCCATTTACATGATTTCCATCCTTATCCCCACTGGAACTTCCTGAGGTCCCAGGCCACTGGCTGAGAAATGCTCATCTAGAGAAATAATGCAGGCCGAGTATTTGTCCTCCTGACTTCATATTGGTATCTCAATATCACAAAATCACAAAATCACAAAAGGGTAATATCCTGAAATAAGGGCCCTTGGGAGGTGATTAGGTCCTAAAGTCAGGGCTTATATAACAGAGGCCCCACAAAATATACTACATACACATTTGCTTACGCAAGGAGGGCACTATAAGAAGTCTGAATTCCCAAAAAGTATCACAATTAACCATTTAGACCTCCAATCTTAATCTTACAATGCCCCAATCTGTGAGAAACAAATGTGTGCAGTCAAATCCCAGCCTGTGGCATCATGTAATAGTAGATTAAATGAGTTAAGATAAGGAACAAAAAGAGGGGCCAGAGAGACAGCATGGAGGTAAGGCATTTGCCTTGCATCCAGAAGGACAGTGGTTCAAATCTTGACATCCCATATGGTCCACCAAGCCTGCCAGGAGCGATTTCTGAGCATAGAGCCAGGAGTATCCCCTGAGCGCTAGTGGGTGTGACCCAAAAACCAAAAACCAAAACCAAAAACAAAACAAAACAAAAACAAGGAACAAAAAGAAAAAACAATGAAAAATGATGAAGGAAACATAGGGCTTTGGAGACTCAACAAGTAAAGAAATACCTACATGATGTGTGCTGAGAACAGACTGAAAAGGAAAAAGAACTTTATTTAAAGGTAAAATGATGAACACTTCCCAAATCTTATGTATAATATAGACCAAGATACAAACTTTAGATGAAACAAGGAAAGGAACCTCAAGCAAGAGCAAGACATAAAAAAAAAATTATCTCAAACAGATTTAACCAAATTGTCATAAGTCAAAGACAAAGGTAGGATTTTTGTGTTGCAAGGAAAAAAAAATAGAATCATTACTACAAAAAAAATCTACTAAAAAACTATAAACAGGTTTTTCAGTATGAATCTTGCAGGCCATAAGGGAATGAAATGATATTTTTAAGATTCTGAGAAAAGAAAAAGCAAGCCTGACAAATATGAATACTTTAAGTGACAAAGCTGTCCTTCAAAAATGAAGAAAGATAGCAGTATTCCTGAACAACAAAAACTAAGGAATTTCATCATCATCAGACCTACCTGACAAGAGAGTAAGACAAGAGAGTAACCTACTTGGTTAAGAGAGTTGTTTAGGTGGAAATGGAAGAACTCTAGGTAACAACAAAAAGTACAAAACTCATCAGTAACAGCAAATATACCAGTAAATTTAGAACACTAATATAGTATGGCTGTGCACAAATCATTTTTAAGTCTAATATAAAATGTGACCGATATAAGAATTAAAGATAAGAACAACTATAATAACTTAATAGGTTAACAATATAAAACATTTTATTGGGCTGGGATGATGGCACATAATCTCCCAAGATTCTCAGACTGACTCCTGAGCACCAAATCAGGAGTATCTCCTGAACACCTTTGGGTATGGCCCAAAACAAAACAAACAAAAACTTGTAAAATGTACACAAATGATATGGAATGACGCTGGAGCAGAAGTAAACATGTATAGTGTTTGTATATGATTAAAATGGACTACTGTAAGATGTTTTATGTAAATATGATAATAACCAAAAAGAAGAAACCTCTAGTATATACAAACAAGATAACAAGAAAAGAAACCAAAGCATACTACTACCAAAAAAGCCTTCCATAAATACACACACACAAAAATAAAGGCAGACAGCTAAGAGAAAGAGAAGAACCACAAGAGTCACAAAATGGCTAACAAACTAGCCATAGTAACACTGCAATTCAATGATTACTTTAAATAAAAACAACTTAAATTCTCCAATAGACATTGCCTCCCAAAACACAGAATAGCTTTATGGATTTTATAAGATATAATCCAACAACATGTTGTTTATGGTTCCACATACACAAATCAATAGACTTGTGATATATCACATACATAGAAAAAAGATCAAATCATATGTCAAGGATTTGGGTGATAGTTAAAGGGCTAGTGGACCTCTCTTCATGCTAGGGGCCTTGTTCAGTCCCCAGATTTTTATGGTGCCCCTAACATTGCTGGGAGTGACTCCTAAGCATCATTTTGGAGTAGCCCTTGAGTACTGTTGGGTATGGCTCCAAATATAAATAAAACAAAATTAAATCATAGATGTGGAAAAATCTTTTGAGAAAATTACATTCTGCCAAACTTAAGTGTCAATTGGGTCTGGCAATAGTATAAGAGTTAAGGAGCTTATCATGAAAACAGCTAATCCCTGTTCCATACTGCCTAACACCAACAGGAGTGACCCCAGAGCACAGAATCAGAAGCCCTGGACATTTCTGGGTGTGACCCCTCCCCCCCCCAAAAAAACCAAAAAAAAAAACCTGTCAACAAACTACGTAAGAATTTACCTTAGTATAGTAATGGCATATATGGGGCTAGAATGATAATACAGCAGGTACATGCATACAGCTAACCAGGATTTGTTCCCTGGCACTTCATATGGTCCCCCAAGGCCAACAAGCATGATCCCCAAGAGTAGAGCCAGAAGAAAGTCCTGAGCACAGTCAGGTATGTCACACCAGCAAAATGGCCATATACGGGAAACACACAGTAAACATATACTCAAATATAAAAAGTGAAAGTTTTCCTTCTAAGATCAGAAATAAGACAAGAACATTCACCACTTCAATTCAACCATATATATCACTTCTGTTCAGCCCAATATTGAAATTTGATTTCTAATCAAAGAAAAAATAAAAGAAGCAAGAAAAAATAAAGAAGGAAAAGAAGAAAAAAAGAAAGAAAGAAAGAAAGAAGAAAGAAAAAGAAAGAAGAAAGAAAGAAAGAAGAAAGAAAGAAAGAAGAAAGAAAGAAGAAAGAAAGAAAGAAAGAAAGAAAGAAAGAAAGAAAGAAAGAAAGAAAGAAAGAAAGAAAAGAAAGAAAGAAAGAAAAGAAAGAAAGAAAGAAAAGAAAGAAAGAAAGAAAGAAAGAAAGAACGAAAGAAAAAGAAAAGGGTGAGAAAGGAAGAAGTGAAAAGGGAAAGAAGGAAGAAAGGAGAAGAAGGAAGAAAGAAAGAAAAAAGAAAGAAGGAAGGAAAGAAAAATATAGAATACATATCAGCAAGGTAAATTTTAAATCATTTTTGTTTCCAAAATGCCTAAAAATTCCTATTGGAAACTGCAAAATATTCAGTAAAATTTATAGTATAAAATCTACAAGCAAAAAAAATCAACCGAATTTCTATTCACTAAACATATCTCCAAGAAAAAAAATTTAAAACTATTCCATAGAAATATAGGCCTTTATGTTAACAGAGATAAGTCAAAGGGAGGACAAATACTGGATGGCATGACTCATCTGTGGAATACAGGGAGATGAAACAAGAGAATAGACAGTATCAAAGATGACAAACATTTGACCTTGGACTACAAAACTCAGATTATCAATCAGTGGGGAGAAGGGGTTGAGGAATGAAGAGATAAACTAGAGGTGAGATAAGGAGAATGGTGGAGGATCTTTGGCCCTTTGGTAGTGGGGAGGTGCAGTAACACTTTACATCAGTGCCATATTACCTAAACTATAATAAAACTAAATTGGAAATAAAAAAGAAAGCAATCCCATTTATATCATTAAAAGTAAAATAATGCTTTTAGTAAGTTTAACCAAATATATGAAAGACATGGACATATTATGACATGAATGAAAAAAATTGAAGATGGAAAATAAATGGAATGTACTCTGCATTCATGATTAGAAAAACTGATACGCTATAAATGCCTTTGCTATTCAAAATGAATCCCCATTTGATGTAATCCCTATTAAAAATTCCATAATATTTTTACAGAAATAGAATATACCATCGAAAATTTACTAGGGAATAATAAAAGACAAATGATTAAAAATATTTATTATTATTATTATTATTATTATTATTATTATTATTATTTTTAGCAGTAGTGCCAACGATGTACACCCTGCCTTCATTACTCCCTTGGTAACCTCAACTCTGTTTTAGTGTCCAAGGGCTTGTTTTCATTTGCCACTGACAATTCCTTATTTTTGTTTTAGTCTTTGGGCCACACCCAATGATACTCGGGAATAACTCCTGACTTTGCACTCAAGAATAACTCTTGGGGCCGGGCGGTGGCGCTCGAGGTAAGGTGCCTGCCTTGCCTGCGCTAGCCTTGGACGGACCGCAGTTCGATCCCCCGGTGTCCCATATGGTCCCCCAAGCCAGGAGTGACTTCTGAGCGCATAGCCCTCAGACCCCTGAGCGTCACTGGGTGTGCCCCCCCCAAAAAAAAGAATAACTCTTGGCAATGCTCAATTGGGATGTCAGAGTTAGAATCCAAGTGGACCACATGGCAGACAAATACTCTACTTGCTATGCTATATTTCCAGCACAACTTTACATTGCCTCTTTATATTTTACGTATGAATGAAATCATCCAGTGTTTGTTCTATTCTATTGGACTCATTTTATTTAACAAGACATCCTCTAGTTTCATTCAAATTATAGCAAAAGGTAGGTTCTTAAAGCTGTGAAGTATTCCACTGATTCTTTTTCTACTAACCTTTGTTAGGCATTTGGGTGGTTTCCAGACCATGGCTATTGTAAATTGTGCTGCAGTGAATATAGGTGTGAGCATATTTTGTTAGATTAATGTTTTTATATCTTAAAACAGATGCTCTGGAGTGGAATCACTGGAGGAATATAGAAAATTCCATTCTGATTTCCATAGACAATGAACTGTTCCAACAACAGTGAATGAGGTTTCTGGTTTTGCCACATCTCAGGTAGAACTGGTTGCTTCTGAACTTTTCCAGAGAAGTATTTTTACTAATGGGATATAGTTAAATAGTAGAACAATTGCGAGAAAAAAGGAACAAATCTGAAAACCTCATACTTCCTGACTTCAAGCAATATTGCAGAGCCAGAGATATCAAACAGTATTGTGCTAGCATGCAAATAGGTTCAGAGGAAAGCAGACTAGAGAATTCAGAAATAAAAGTAAGCTATCTTTATTCCTTTCTCTCCCCTTTTCCTCTTTCTTTTTCTCCCTTTCTGCTTCTCTCTTTCTTGTTTCCTTTTTATTCAACTAATCTTCAGCAAAGTTACCAAGAATATATGCATAGCTAAGGATAGTCTCCATGCAAAAATATTAAAACTAATGCTTTATCTCCTACCACTTTGAATTAACTAAAAATGGATTAATAACTTAAATATGTTATCTAAAACCATAAAACTCATAGAAGAAAATGCAAAATGAAAGTTCCTTGATATTGGTCTTAGCAACAATTTTTTATGAGACACTGAAAGGAAAATCACTAAAAGGAAAAAAATCAACAAATGAGACTATATTAAACTATAATTCTTTTGTATAGTAAAACAAACACTGAACAGAATGAGTCAAAAGAAACATAGAAAATCAGAAAATATTTTGAAACCATGTATCTCATAAGAAGTTAATATTCAAAAGATACAAGGAATTTATTTAAAAATATAGCTAAAAAACAAATTACCTGATTTTTAAAATGGGCTGAGGAACAGAGCAGACATTTTTCCAAAGAACACATGCAAATAGCTAAAATGTATAAGAAAGGGAGTTGAACTTTATTAATCATCAATGAAATGCAAATTAAAGCCATGATGATATATCTCTTCACATATCCAGAATAGATATTAACAAAAAGATAAGAGATAGTAAAGTGTCTGTAAGGATTGTAAAGACAAGAGAACACTTGGATATTGTTGATGAAAATGTACATTGGCAGTCATTATGGAAAATAGTTTAGAGTATCCTCAAAAAAATATTATCTGATCCAGGAACACCACTTCCAAAGGATATCTTTATTTTAGTGTCCATTACAATACTATTCACATAGTCAAGATATGAAACCAGTGAGAGTTCATTAATATATAAATGAATCTAGAAAAAGTAGTATGTACATACAAGGAAATATTATTCAGCCATGACATGAAAGAAATTCTGATTTCTCCAGCAAGAATGAACCTAGACCTTATGCTAAGCTAATCAGAAACAAATGATATCTGATCTTATTTGTGAAATCTGAAAAGCTGAATTCATAAAACCAGGGATTGAAAACAGCAGCTTACAAGGGATGAAGGGTAGAGAAAGGAGGGAAATATTGGTCAATGAGTTCAGTTATATATTGAATAAGTTTCTGGTATTAAATGTACAACTTGGTGATTATAGTTAATATATTGTTATACTTCAAGTTTACTAAAATATTAGATCTTACATATCCTGTATATAAAAATGCATATGAATATGGTAAGAAATGCTTTACTGCTAGTCATAAAATACGAATAAATAATTTACATTCCCTTTTATAACTATGTTCCTCTGTTTGGTTTTATTCATAATAATAATCATTATCAAGAAGTCTAAGATGAACTTGTTTATTTTTATTATATGCTTCATTTTGATTGTCCTTCCCCACTCTCAATTCACCATGTTAATAGAATGTTCTTGAGAGCATGTGTCTTGACTACTTACTCAATCCACTACTACATTCTTTGGACTAGAAAAAAATTTAACACGGAGAATAAATACTGTCAATAAACATATGGATCGGAGGAAATAGCACAGTGGTAGGGTATTTGCTTTGCATTTGGCAGACTCAGGATGAACCATATGGTCCCACAAACCTGCCAGGAGTGATTTCTGAGCACAGAGCCAGGTGTAACCCCTGAGAGCCACCGGGTGTGATCCAAAAACAAAACAAAAAAAAAAAGTTTTAAAAAAATGTGGGCTTCACTGGCAATGCTTAGGGACTACTCCTGAGCTTTGTTCTCAGTGATTACTCTCAGTGGTGTTAAGGAGATCATATGGTACTGGGGACAAAATCCTGGCTTCCTGTATGCAATGATTATACTTGGTCTGTTGTGCTCTATCCAGCCCCCAATAAATATTTTATAGATGAGTATTTGTTAGCTAAATTAATGAGTTAGATATTTGAATGAGTTGTCTAAGACAGACAGAGCTCACCATTTTCTAGTCTTTTATTTTTTGTGTGTTATTGTTAAATATTCAAGTGCCTTCACTTAAAGCAAACAAGGAGGGCTTCATCAACTTCCAAATGAATTTTGTTGAGAAAATCACAAGCAGATTATAAATGGTAATGAGTTTTGACTGATCTGTTAAAAAAGTAGCAAAAAACAGGTTGGCAAATATCTCCAGGAGCAAGGGCTTCTGGAGAAGAAATAGAGAAGTATAAATCAGAGCATCTACTAAGAGGCACCTAAAAATAAGAGGTGTCTGCTGTTATTTGGATATGTACAGGTATGTAAATGAGAAAATAGTTTTAGAGCTTAGAAAGGTAAAATTCTCCAAGTATCTAACTGTGGGGTGATGCTAGTAAGAAGGGAAACTACCCCCAGAAAATACAAGTATATCTGGAAGGTGTTGATGGTATATATAACCTTTGTATACCCTTCGTATCTTGGTGTTTCATCTCTTCAGACTCTATTCCCTTCCTGAAAACCAATTTTATTATTCAGAAGTTGCTAAGCAGAGTCACAAAAACTAACCTTTGGACTTGCAGCAGAGAAGTTAACTTTCAGAATGTTTGATGTAGAAACAAAGAAGAGTCATTGTCAACACAAATACCATATGGTCCCATTTTTTTGACATGAAGTTGACAAATAACTATATGCCTGCAGGAATTCAAGTATTTTTCAGAGAACATTTGGACACATTGGAACCACCTGTCCAGGGTGTGGCAGGGGGGAAAGAAATGTGGTATGAATAACTATCCCTGACCTCTGCTCTCCATCAGAACCAACACTTCATCCCAGCCATGAGAACAGAAGTCTGAGGTCAAGCATCTTTTTCTACAGTGAGGGAGTCTATAACAGATGAATAACGCTGGTTTCAGAAACAGGGCTTATTTAGTTCAGCCAAGAGAGGCTCATTTCTAAAAGAATATTTTTGTTTTGATTTTTCATAAAATTAATTTTAGCCTTACGTACATTTAAATATGTGTATATGTATGCATAAATCCATAAAATATACATAAAATCTGTAAAGTAGGATGTTGCATACCAACAATCTTATGAAAGATCAAAATTTCTCATTAGGAGCTGCTTTTCTTGACAACAGTTGCTGACCTTAGCTGTATATGTCACATTTTCTGAAAAGGACCCAGAAAGAAAAAGTGTGTACAGTTAGATTGGAATTTAAATTTCAGATCTATAATTATTTTGCATTGAAAGAAGAACAAAGATTGCTTCCATGTATTGCAGCTACTTTAACTACAAAAAGCTAAATATTTAATTTTCCTTTTCTTTTGATTTTTGTAGAATATGTTCTATGGACCTCAAAGTGAGATAAAGAACAGGAGTTAGTTCTAAAATAATTGCAGCAAAGGTCAAAGTGAAAGGATATTGTTGGGCTGAGAATGTAGACCAGCATGCCATAGCCACCAGAGTCCTAAGTGCGGACTGTTTGCAGCCCCTTCTCAATCTCAGATGAAAACAGGATGCAATTCACTTACCATTAAATTGATGGAAAATAGCACAGCTATATAGACTTGCTCAAGATTAGACACACTGGAAAAAAATCACTATTATCTGGAAATTGTAAGAGTGGAAAGAAATGACATGGAAGTTAGGGTATAATTTGGACAGAAACTGTAGTCATATAAACTGAAGTTCTCTGTATAGTACTAAAGAAAACACTAGGAGATTTAAAAAAAAAAGCATCTGACTACATATATTCCCATTTTAGTGAATGAGTGGAATCTGCTTTGTAAGAGAAGTAAAGGACAAATAGAGCAGCTGGACAACTTGCCATTGACTTTGAGCTAGTGAGGGTCTGATCTCTTGAGTCACCTTGTCTTCCCCCCAAAAATGCCAAAACAAAAAGGAAATAGCAAGGACACAAATACACCAGGAAATTGGAAGGGCCTCTTACTCAGGTGAAGAACTGGGTCTGCTTTTGCTAGGCAATATTGGGGAAATGCAAAGACATTCTTAGAACTGTAGCTATGAAGATGTTGTATTAAAATTTTTGTTTAGTGGACAGAGCTGAGCTAGGATAGGTCATGAGTAGATGAGGGTTTTAAGGCAAAGGAAAGGAGCCAGAAAGAGTATCAGGACTGACTCAGATATCTGACATACTAAATACTGAAGGAAAATGTAAGAGAAAATTACTTCAATTAACTACCTAGAATCTTAAGCATATGGTCTAATTTACTCCTGACAAAAATAATATAGTATAATATAATTTGGGCCCCCTTCTTATACAAAGAACAATAAGATCCAGACTGATTTTAATGGTTCATTTGAATTGCTAACTTTCCTGGGCTATAAGATGTCCTATTTGATCAGACATTATTCTGGTTGTTTCTTTGAATGTATTTTTTAAGGTTAACATTTAAACAATGGACAGAATAATACAGATTGCTTTCCTTTTTGGGGTGAACTTTATTTAATTAGTTGAATATTCAGAAGAAAAAAGACTGATGTTTCTATGAAATAGAGAGAAATCTTCCTGCCTTTATTTCTTGCCTATGACTTAATCTTTTTTTCTTCGAACATTGACTCTTACTGAGTCTTGTGTTTTTGGCTCTGCAATCAGAGCTATCCCAAGGGCTGTCTTTTTGTTCCAGCTTGCCAACACTCCCTTCAGATGCTGACACTTAATGGCCATAGATACATAAGCATATTTCTTATAACAAATAAATAAAACTCATATATCTAGGCACATAAGAAAGATACCTAAGACCTATTGGTTTTATTGCTCCAAGAAACCTAAACTAACACAGGACCCATTCCCAGGGTAATCCAGGTAGTGAGTGGCAGAGTTAGAATTCTCACTAGGCCTATCTAGCTCACTTAGAACTCATGTTGAAATGTGAATAGTAATGACAGATATTTAGATAAGAACAATTCAGTACTTGTGTGATTCTATAATATTATGCAGCAAAGGTATAAACCCACGAATACACCAATATCTAAAATTCATGAACAATAATACTGGAGGAGGCTAAATTCTATAGCAACTTCTTCAATTTCTCTAAGATCCTCCCTCTCTTAACACAAACAATACTCTTTTTTCATTAAAACACTGTGGTTACCAGGTTGTTCATAATACAGTTTTTCTCCCACAGATAAAGTTGTTCATAATTGAATTATAGTCATACAATATGCAACAACCTTCACCAGTGTGCATTTCCCTGCCACCAGTGTCCCCAGTTTTCCTCTCAACCTCTCTGATGCCCTCTTCACTCCCACTCACCCTTTCCTGCCTGCTCTGAGATAGGATTTTAACTCCTCTCTCTCTCTTACTCTCTCTCTCTCTCGCTCTCTCTCTTTCTCTCCCTCTCTCTCCCTCTCTTTTTTCTCTCCCTCTCCCTCTCTCTTTCTCATTCTCTCCCTCTCTCCCCCTCTCTCTTCTCTCTCTCTCTCTTTCCTTCAGACACACAAACAATATTCTTAAGCCTAAACCCCTCTAAACAAATACTATACACATCCAATGTTTATAGTAACCCTGTAGGATAAAAATTATTGTTCTCATTTTGCATAGAAGTTAATACAGTTGGAAAGTGGTAAAGACAAAATTTAATTTCAGAACTCTTAGGCTTATGTCCTTCCCATGGAGATTGGTCTACATTTCTGGGGTTTGATCCTACTCCCACCATTAGCCATTTTCCTACCTCCCTTTGTGTGTCTTTGCTGCAGATTCTCTTTGCAGTATACAAACGTGAGTGGTATACCTTTTAAATCGAATTCTGGATTAAACGCAGACATATTAGCTAAGCAATCAGTAGGAATTTGGCTACAGAAAGAAAAGGAAACCAAGAAAGTGAAGAAATTATATATTAAGGCTGAATGTTCACAGGCATTCATGTTAACACAGGTGTCTGCTAATAATAACTCTGTTCATGTGAGCTAGGAAATTCTAGGTTCTGAAAAATAAGACAAACATATCCAATTAGAATTACTGAGCCTTAATAATCACAACAGCACCTTTGTCATGAAATTAGTGAATCAATAATGTGAAGCATTCTTTTCTGCTTTGCTTTAAGTTTTATAAGGAATTAAGTGTATGTGTGGGTGGAATGGTTCTTTATAGAAAATAGAAAATAAATATGATAAAATATCTTCCATGTATACCTCATTACATAGAATACATGATGCTATCAACTGTGACACTCAATAATATTTTATGTACCACGAATTAAAAATATATTGACAAATATGAAAGACATCCTCTTTTCAGAAAATATGAACATCAAAAAAGTGTCTTTTATAATTAAGTAAATGTAATACACAATAGAGGAGGAGAAAGAAATAATAAATAAGAGAGAAAAAAGAGATCAACTCATTAATAATCTCCTACAAGGCCAAGAATCTAAAGATAACAAGTATTTAGACACAGCTTTGTAGTCTTAGTTTTTTTTTATCTTACTCAAACTCTCATTTTTACATATCAGTATCTGAGTCACTTGACATAATTCTTATATTCTAGGAAAATAAGAACTTCAATTTTCCATGGGGAAATGAAATAAAAATAAAAATGAAAAGTTTCAAACAAACCTATTTAAAACTTGTATTTGTTGTTTCTGTGAGATTTTTGTAAAGAAAATGAAAAAAGAAAGGTATGTATTTCTTTTTCCCATTTCCCTTTGTTTTTTTTTCCATCATGGTCAACACATAGCTTAAAAGAAAAATTTTCCATCCATTCAAAAAAATGTTTTCACACTTCAGAAAATGTCTCTCATAGGTCATCCTTGTTCACCACCATCATTCTAATCTTTCATCATAGAACTGAGAGTCTGAAAATGTCAACATTATATGTCAAGAACCTCAAAGGGATAGATTTCTACAATTTAACACTATGGTTCTGAGATAGTGAAATGGTTCTGTGAAGAAATCTACTCTCTTATAACCCTAGTACTATAGACATCTCTAATGCAGAGGGTTTGAATTGTTTTCTGGGAATCAAACTCACTCTTCTTCACTCAAAGTTCTTATGTGAGATCCAGGAAGAAACACATTATTAAAGTCTACTCTTAATTTCTATAAACACTTTAACAAAATATGTTAGAAAGATATTTGCCTAAATTCAACAAAAGAAAAGGAAAATGAGTGATCCTTGATTTCCAGAAATTGTGGTTCTGAGAGGCCTTCTTTAGAATTGTTAAATAAAACACTGAAAGAGGTCTTTGCCAATGGAAAGATATTTATTGCAGATCTGCAAGGACCACTATGTTTCCTTCAGATGATCAGCTTAAGTTCCTGGTTTGCAGGACCTATTGGCTGGTGTAAACAGGGACTTTTTCCAACATCTTGGAGGCATCCTGGACTGTGGTTCTCAGCATATTATTTTGACCATTCTGTGGCAGTTACTAGATGATGTCCCATGAAAGATAATTTTTTTTCCAAGAGTGTTCATTTAGCAAATTACTTACTAAGTGCCTTCTGTTCTCCAAGTATTCTTCTAGGCATGGCACATTGGAAAGTCTCTGCTTTTGTGGAACTTATTCTAGTGAGAAGAAACAGCAAGTAATCAAATTAATGAATAAAGACATTATATGTCAAATGGTGAGAGGCATTGTGGAACAAAGAAACACAAAGGGGCCAGAGCTATAATATAGCAAGTTGGAATTTGTCTTGCATATAACCAGCCTGCATTTGATCCCAGCATCCCATATGAACTTGGTAATAGTAGGTGTGATGGTAGTTGTGATTCCTGAGCAGAGAGCTAGGAGTAAGTCTTGAAGAGTTCTGGGTGAATTCCAAATACCCCCATGGGGGAAAAAAAAACATAAAAGAACACAGGATAAATGGTAAGAAAGCAGTTTATTATTATATTATTATTATTATTATTATTATTATTTGTATTATATAGTAATTTATATAGTAGTTTTTTATATAAAATGAATTTTTTTTTTTGTAAAAAGGCAACACTGACAATACTACCAAGAGGTACTCCATGGTTCTGCATTCAGGAATTACTCCTGATAGTGTTCCAGGGACCATATGGAATTAGGGGATAGAACCTGAATTGGCCATATGCAAGGCAAACACCCTACCCATTGTTCTATCTCTCCAGTCCCATAAAAAGTTTTCTGAGAAGAGACCTAAAGGAAATTATGTTATACAGAAAAAGAATATTCCATACAGTATAGGAAAAACTAGACTCTGTCATAATTTTATGAATTATACAGAAGGTAAAGTATTGATGTGAGGGGTTTGGACATAGTTAAGCTTTTGACAGTGAAGAGTTTGGACATAAAATGAATTAAAATTGTCTTTTTTACAAAATAAAAATGAATTTGTATTATATAAAAGTTGAATTTTATATTACTAAGATAGATCTTGATATTTTAAGTTCACTACTTTCAAAGTAATACTAATATATCAACTAAAGTGTGCTATATATTTTTTAAAGTTGCTATTACTAGCCTACAGAGATCTTTAGTATGTAAAGCTGAGTAATATAAATACAAATTTCACCTGTACCATCACCTCTTTGATATAATGATGCTAATTGTATTTTTATGAACATATGCTTCTAGAAAGTGTTGGCAAACTTCAGCTTGTGGACCAAATCTGGTCAGCCATCTGTTTATGTATAGTCTGCTAAAAATTGCTTTTACATTTGTTAATGATTAGGAGAAAACCCAGAGAAATAATACTATCTCATGACATGTGGAAATGGAGTGAAAATTAACCTTCAGTGTTCATAAATAAAGTTAAATTGGGACAGAGCCACATCCATTCCTTTCCCAGTTTTGACTCTTCCTGCTTGGGTGCTACTTAGAATTGAGTGATTGTGACAGAGACTTGCAAGGCTGGCAAATCTAAAATATTTACAACCTGGTCCTTTCATAGAAAAAAAATTGCTGACCCTTAGTTCATAGCATTCTTTTTACTTCCATACAATACACATAAAGATGTAGCTGTATATTTGGTGATCATATTAATATTTATTTTACATATATAATTTTATGAGGTTTTTTTTTTTTTGGTTTTGGAATTACATCCAATGACGCTCAGGAGGATTACTCCTGGCTATGTGTTCCCAGAACTTGTTCCTGGCTTGGGGGCCATATGGGACGCTGGGAGATTGAACTGCAGTTTGTTCTAAGGCTAGTGTGGACAAGGCAAATGCTTTAATGCTTGTGCCACCACTCCGGCCCCCAATTTGTTAAATTTTGACAACTGTTCACAGCCATGTAACTCTCTTCAAAGTAGATACAGAACATTTCTGTGACTCCAAACATCACTTCATGGTATTTTAGTGTAAGTCTCCTTTGCAAACCACTGGCTTCTGGTAGTTTTGTAAAACACCAATTAACTATATAGATACTGATAGCTAGCTGAAGTCTACATTTGCCTTTGATCTACATATCTATTTTTAGTAACGCCACAGTGTATTATTATTACTTAATAATAGGCCATAAATCAAATAGTATAAATACTCCAATTTTGTTCTTATTGTATAAAATTGATTTAGCCTCTTATGTTTTCCTTACATATTTTAGAATCAACGTGTTATTTTCTATTTTTAAAGTGCCTGTGGGTTTTTTAAGAAAGTGCTGACTCTATAGAGCTATAGATCAAGTTGGAGAAATATTTAATATTGTAACAAATTTCAGTCTTCCAGCCATTAATTTGATATGTTTCTTCTTTTGTTTAGGTCTTAGAATATTCAGGATCTAGATTTTGCACATATTTTGGGTTAAATTTATCCCTAAGGCTCTATATTTTGATGCTATTTTACAAAGTTGTAATTTTCAATGTGTTCATTGTTTATAGAAATACAGTAGAAACCTATCAGATGGCCAACAGACACATGAAAAAATGTTTATTATCACTTATCCTTAGGAAAATCCAAATCAAGACAACAATGAGATATCATATTACACCAGTGAGGATGGCGCATATCAATAAAACTGTAAACAATCTGTTGTTGAGGATGTGGTGAGAAAGGAACTCTCTTTCACTGCTGGTGGGAATGCCACCTAATCCAACCCTTATGGAAAACAGTATGGAGGGTTCTCACTAAACTCAAAATTGAGCTACCATATGATCCAGCAACCCCCCTTTTGGAGATCTATTCCCAGGCCAGAAAAACTTTCATTCAAAAGAATGTATGCACACCAGTATTCTTTGTAGCACTCAGAGCAATAGCTAAGACTTAGAATCAAGTGGATCGAGAAGATGTGGTGCATATATACAATGGAATACTACATAGCTGTGAGGAATAATGCCATCCTGCAATTTGCAACAACATAGATGGAACTTGAAGATATTATGTTAAATGAAGTAATCAGACAAAGAAAGATAAATACAAAATGATATCACTTATATGTGGTATTTAGAATAACTACATGAAACAACACTATGATCTAATCTGTAGTTTTCTTGAACATCATTAGACCCGGAGTACAGAGAGAAGAGAAGGAACTGAATGGAAAAGGAAAAATACAAAAGCTTATATTTTCTCCTATATTAAAGAAGAACTTCATCAATGCATACAGCTATTTAGAATGAGCATGTGTCTAATCAACTGCTCTTTATAGGTGTCTGTAATAATGTTCTAATGCTTGTATCCACAGATACTGGTGCAGAATGCATTTGAAAGTTATGGACTCCCACTAACAGAGCTTGCTATAAGAAGTTTTAATGTCTTAATTTTACAATGTCTATAATAACTCCTTGATCTATTTGTCCACAGTGGTACTTGGAGATATAGGTTGGGTGCCCTAGTTTCACATTGCAATGCTATACTATATTAGACTCATAAGACAGTGCTCATTAAAATAATGTCTTGTCAAAAATTCTAATCTATTTTCTACTTGATTAAGCTTGCTAATATTTTCTAATGTTTATGTCCATAGATACCAATGGAATATGCAACTGTATGCCATAAACTCCCTATAGAGAGATCATTCATTGAGTATGTTGTTGTAATTTGTTTTTAATTTTAGGTAGTTTACCAATATCTCATGATTTTGATTTGCTTTTAGGAAAGGAACCTGGATGCTCAAGACCCTCTAGTGACCATATTGCTTAGTTTTCTAGACTTGAAATATTATGATTGTTTTTAAGAATGCTCTATACACAATCTAACCCATGAAGCCTTTCTTCAGTAAATTTACCCTCACCAATTATGATTGGCCTAGAAAATGGAAAACCTTTACATCTGATTGCTGGGTTTTTATTTTTTTAAGCATTCTTACCCATTCCACCTGGGTCAGCTTTTCAACTGTAACCTCAGTGTTTATCTATGTGTATGCGTGAATATATGTGTTGGCCACTTCAATGTCTGTATAATGTCCATCTGTAATATAAACAATGTCTATGTTGTATATTGTTCTTCCCCTGTTATATATAGTCCCTCCTCCTCTCCTCTGCTTACCACTTTACAAATCCTTTTCTAGCTCTTTACTCTATCACCCCCATCCATTATTTCCCCTCATTTAACCCTTTTTTACTCTCAGTTCTTAATGCCTCAGGAAATGGAATGTTCCTCCCACACCAGCCAGCTGCCAGCCAGTTTCCAACATGAAAAGATAGCTTCCCAACCTACCTTGCCTCAACCCAAGAAGAAGCTGCCACCTCCACTGCTGCTGATTTGCTTTCAGTGTCCTCCTTTCCCCAACGCCCTTCACTATGGACTGTTGCTCACTACCAGATTTGGTTTTTGAGAAACCCCCAGCTCAAGGACATTTCTTGATATGTGATAGCTGGGAGTCATTTTTCAGACTCTACAGACCATGTTTCAGGATGAAGCTGTGCTCCAGATTTTATCCTCCACCCCATTTCAAAAGACTTAAAGGGGACATGTGTATATCTTTCAAATATTTCTTTAGATGTATTTTCTTTTTTTTTTTAAAGATATATGTTTTTATCTTTTTTTGTTGTTGTTTTTTGGTCACACCCAGCACTGCTCAGGGATTACTCCTGGCTCTATGCTCAGAAGTCGCCCTTGGCAAACACAGGCAACCATATGGGATGCCGGGATTCGAGCCACCATCCTTCAGCATGAAAGGCAAACACCTTACCTCCATGCTATCTCTCTGGCCCCTAGATGTATTTCCTTAATAGGTATAATTCTTGTTGTCTATTTTCTTATGTAGCGACAGTTTTCCCCATTTCTTTTTTTCTTTTGGAACTATTTAATAGGAAATTTTAATAGATAAGTTTCTCTTGGGTTCTGAGTTCATGTTAGAATCAGATTATCAGGATTGTTTAGCTTATTATTTTTATCCCCATATGCACCAGTAGTACCATATGACATTTTTCCTTTTTACATAGGCACATTAAAATAGGGAAATCTTACACGTGGAAACAAGTTCTTATCTAATAGGGATAGGAGCACATACCTTTTATCTTGCAATGGGGCTGTATACCCTGAAAACTTGCCATAGTGACTTGGTCTAGGCTTCAAGAGATAGTATATTGGCCATTCATCCTAAACCATGGATTCCATCTGTAGAAACTGTGGTTTTCAATACCAGCACCAGGAATCAGGAAAGGCCCTAAATCTGCCCTGGAATTTTGACTTGCTCAAGAGTGGGTTTATATGACTTGGTAACAACAATAACCTGCTTTTAGGGCAGGGTTCTCTGCATCACCATCTAATGGTGAAATAAAATTAGAAGAACTTTGTGTCATTCTGACTTTGACATAGCATCTTTACAAAAACTAGGAATTTTACAGAAACCTAACTGCAACAACTGTGATTGTGAAGAACTTTTACTGGGGTCACAGAGAAAGACTTTGAATTAGACAATTTAGTATGCCTAAACCCTGTAATTGGTCTTATGCCAGGATGCTTTATGGGTAGGTCTTCCTGTTTTTAGGCCAAAGGTTTTTCCTTTCTATTTCCCCATGTTTTGCTGTGCTATGCAAAACAAAACAAAACAAAAAACCTGCCACACACACCCTTTAAACATGTTATTTTATTGTATTTTTTATCTCTTATATTTTAATCTGGGGCTCCTGCTTTTTTTATCAAACGTTGGGACATGGATGATTTTATTTTACTACACATTCCTGCATTTTTCTATAAAACTAAGAAGAAAGGAAAAAGGCTGGGAGCCAGGGTCAAAGTGGTCTCAGATGCATTGGTGGGAAAATAAATAAAGATGAAACTAAATATCCAAGCCAAAATCAACAAAATCTATTATGAAAAAATGGACCTAAATTTTAACAATCTAAACTTAAAGGGGCTGTTATATTGGCAGACCAGGGTGCAGAGGGTGGTCGTATAGGTGCAATCTGGGTTCATTGGTGGAGGGAGGTTAACACTGGTGGTGGGAAGGGCCCTGACTCATTGTATATCTGAAATTCCACTATGAAGGACTTATAGATCACAATTGTTTCAATAAAATGAACATTTAAAAAATAAATAAAAAACAAAAATGAAAATAAAGAAATACAGTTGAAACCTACATATTATTTTAAGTTTATTGCTAAACTTAGTTATTAGTTCTAAATTTTTCAATATTGGGGCTGGAGAGATAGTAGAGCTGGTAGGGCACTTGCCTTGCACACAGCTGATTCAGATTTGATCTCCAGAACTGCATATGGTCCTTCAGCATTCCTAGGACTGATCCCTAAGCACAGATCCAAATTAAGCCATGAGCACAGTCAAGAGAAGTCTAAACCCCATATCCTCCCTCCTCAATTTTTTATACATAGAAGATTATATTGTCAAATAGACAACTTTTTTTGTTTTTTGTTTTTTTGGGTTACACCTGGTTCTTCACTCAGAATCGCTCCTGACAGGTTCATGGACCATATGGGATGCTGGAATTCAAACTATCATCCATCCTAAATTGGCTGTGTTATCTCTCCAGCCCCAGACAACTTTTCTTTTTTTTTAATTTATTTAAACACCTTAATTACATACATGATTGTGTTTGGGTTTCAGTCATGTAAAGAACACCACACATCACCAGTGCAACATTCCCATCACCAATGTCCCAAGTCTCCCTTCGCCCCACCTGACCCCCGCCTGTACTCTAGACAGGCTCTCCATTTTCCTCATACATTCTCATTATTAGGACAGATCAAAATGTTGTTATTTCCCTAACTAAACTCATCACTCTTTGTGGTGAGCTTCCTGAGGTGAGCTGGAACTTCCAGCTCTTTTCTATTTTGTGTCTGAAAATTATTATTGCAAGAATGTCTTTCATTTTTCTTAAAACCCATAGATGAGTGAGACCATTCTGCGTTTTTCTCTCTCTCTCTGACTTATTTCACTCAGCATAATAGATTCCGTGAACATCCATGTATAGGAAAATTTCATGACTTCATCTCTCCTGACAGCTGCATAATATTCCATTGTGTATATGTACCACAGTTTCTTTAGCCATTCGTCTGTTGAAGGGCATCTTGGTTGTTTCCAGAGTCTTGCTATGGTAAATAGTGCTGCAATGAATATAGGTGTAAGGAAGGGGTTTTTGTATTGTATTTTTGTGTTCCTAGGGTATATTCCTAGGAGTGGTATAGCTATATCGTATGGGAGCTCGATTTCCAGTTTTTGGAGGAATCTCCATATCGCTTTCCATAAAGGTTGAACTAGCCGGCATTCCCACCAGCAGTGGATAAGAGTTCCTTTCTCTCCACATGCCCGCCAACACTGTTGATTCTCATTCTTTGTGATGTGTGCCATTCTCTGGGGTGTGAGGTGGTATCTCATCGTTGTTTTGATTTGCATCTCCCTGATGATTAGTGATGTGGAACATTTTTTCATGTGTCTTTTGGCCATGTGTATTTCTTCTTTGTCAAAGTGTCTGTTCATTTCTTCTCCCCATTTTTTGATGGGGAGAAGATGTTTTTTTCTTGTAAAGTTCTGTCAGTGCCTTGTATATTTTGGAGATTAGCCCCTTATCTAATGGGTATTGGGTGAATAGTTTCTCCCACTCAGTGGGTGGCTCTTGTATCCTGGGCACTATTTCCTTTGAGGTGCAGAAGCTTCTCAGCTTAATATATTCCCATCTGTTAATCTCTGCTTTCACTTGCTTGGAGAGTGCAGTTTCCTCCTTGAAGATGCCTGTAATGTCCTGGAGTGTTTTGCCTATGTGCTGTTCTATATATCTTATGGTTTTGGGGCTGATATCGAGGTCTTTAATCCATTTAGATTTTACGTTCGTACATGATGTTAGCTGGGGGTCTAAGTTCAATTTTTTGCAAGTGGCTATCCAATTGTGCCAACACCACTTGTTGAAGAGGCTTTCCCTGCTCCATTTAGGATTTCCTGCTCCTTTATCAAAAATTAGGTGGTTGTATGTCTGGGGAACATTTTCTGAGTATTCAAGCCTATTCCACTGATCTGCGGACCTATCCTTATTCCAATACCATGCTGTTTTGATAACTGTTGCTTTGTAGTACAGTTTAAAGTTGGGGAAAGTAATTCCTCCCATATTCTTTTTCCCAATGATTGCTTTAGCTATTCGAGGGTGTTTATTGTTCCAAATGAATTTCAAAAGTGTCTGATCCACTTCTTTGAAGAATGTCATGGGTATCTTTAGAGGGATGGAATTAAATCTGTATAATGCCTTGGGGAGTATTGACATTTTGATGATGTTAATCCTGCCAATCCATGAGCAGGGTATGCGTTTCCATTTCCGTGTGTCCTCTCTTATTTCTTGGAGCAGAGTTTTATAGTTTTCTTTGTATAGGTCCTTCACATATTTAGTCAAGTTGATTCCAAGATATTTGAGTTTCTGTGGCACTATTGTGAATGGGGTTGTTTTCTTAATGTCCATTTCATCCTTATTACTATTGGTGTATAGAAAGGCCATTGATTTTTGTGTGTTAATTTTGTAGCCTGCCACCTTGCTATATGAGTCTATTGTTTCTAGAAGCTTTTTGATAGAGTCTTTAGGGTTTTCTAAGTAGAGTATCATGTCATCTGCAAACAGTGAGAGCTTGACTTCTTCCTTTCCTATCTGGATTCCCTTGATATCCTTTTCTTGCCTAATCGCTATAGCAAGTACTTCCAGTGCTATGTTGAATAGGAGTGGTGAGAGAGGACAGCCTTGTCTTGTGCCAGAATTTAGAGGGAAGGCTTTCAGTTTTTCTCCATTGAGGATAATATTTGCCACTGGTTTGTGGTAGATGGCCTTCACTATATTGAGAAAGGTTCCATCCATTCCCATCTTGCTGAGAGTTTTGATCAAGAATGGGTGTTGGACCTTATCAAATGCTTTCTATGCATCTATTGATATGATCATGTGGTTTTTATTTTTCTTGTTATTGATGTTGTGTATTATGTTGATAGATTTACGGATGTTAAACCAGCCTTGCATTCCTGGGATGAAACCTACTTGATCGTAGTGGATGATCTTTTTAACGAGGCATTGAATCCTATTTGCCAGGATTTTGTTGAGGATCTTTGCATCTGCATTCATCAGTGATATTGGTCTGTAATTTTCTTTTTTGGTAGCGTCTCTGTCTGGTTTAGGTATCAAGGTGATGTTGGCTTCATAAAAGCTATTTGGAAGTGTTTCTGTTTTTCAATTTCATGAAAGAGTCTTGCCAAGATTGGCAGTAGTTCCTCTTGGAAAGTTTGATAGAATTCATTAGTGAATCCATCTGGACCTGGGCTTTTGTTTTTCAGCAGACATTTGATTACTGTTTTAATTTCATCAATGGTGATGGGGGTGTTTAGATATGCTACATCCTCTTCCTTCAACCGTGGAAGATTATAAGAGTCCAAGAATTTATCCATTTCTTCCAGGTTCCCATTTTTAGTGGCGTAGAGTTTTTCAAAGTAGTTTCTGATTACCCTTTGAATCTCTGTCATATCAGTAGTGATCTCTCCTTTTTCATTCCTGATACGAGTTATCAAGTTTCTCTCTCTCTCTTTCTTTGTTAGGTTTGCCAGTGGTCTATCAATCTTGTTTATTTTTTCAAAGAACCAACTTCTGCTTTCGTTGATCTTTCGGATTGTTTTTTGAGTTTCCACTTCGTTGATTTCTGCTCTCAGCTTTGTTATTTCCTTCTGTCTTCCTATTTTTGGGTCCTTTTGTTGAGCATTTTCTAGTTCTATTAGCTGTGTCATTAAGCTACTCAGGTAAGCTCCTTCTTCCT
Source organism: Suncus etruscus (assembly GCF_024139225.1). Taxonomy (NCBI): domain Eukaryota; kingdom Metazoa; phylum Chordata; class Mammalia; order Eulipotyphla; family Soricidae; genus Suncus; species Suncus etruscus. The sequence continues at coordinate 45,074,680 of NC_064863.1, read as the reverse complement.
TCCTGATGTGTGCTTGCAAAGCTATAAATTTTCCTCTCAGTACTGCTTTTGCTGTGTCCCATAAGTTCTGATAGTTTGTCTCTTTATTGTCATTTGTTTCCAGGAACCTTTTGATTTCCTCCTTGATATCATCTGGGACCCACTGGTTATTGAGCATGAGGCTGTTTAACTTCCAGGTGTTAAAGTGTTTCTTCTGAGTCCCTTTGGAGTTCACAAATAATTTCAGAGCCTTGTGGTCAGCGAAGGTAGTCTGCAAAATTTCTATCCTCTTGATCTTATGGAGGTATGTTTTATGTGCCAGCATGTAGTCTATCCTGGAGAATGTGCCATGTACATTGGAGAAGAATGTGTATCCAGGTTTCTGGGGATGGAGTGTCCTATATATATCCACTAGGCCTCTTTCTTCCATTTCTCTCCTCAGGTCTAGTATATTCTTGTTGGGTTTCAGTCTGGTTGACCTATCCAGTGTTGACAAAGCCGTGTTAAGGTCCCCCACAATTATTGTGTTGTTGTTGATATTATTTTTCAGATTTGTCAACAGTTGTATTAAATATTTTGCTGGCCCCTCATTCGGTGCATATATGTTTAGGAGAGTGAATTCTTCCTTCTCTACGTACCCCTTGATTAATATAAAATGTCCATCTTTGTCCCTTACAACCTTCCTGAGTATAAAGTTTGCATTATCTGATATTAGTATGGCCACTCCAGCTTTTTTATGGGTGTTGTTTGCTTGGATAATTTTTCTCCAGCCTTTTATTTTGAGTCTATGTTTGTTCTGACTATTCAGGTGCGTTTCTTGTAGGCAGCAGAAGGTTGGATTGAGTTTTTTGATCCATTTAGCCACTCTGTGTCTCTTAACTGGTGCATTTAGTCCATTGACGTTGAGAGAAAGAATTGTCCTGGGATTTAACGCCATCTTTATTTCAAAATTTGGTGTGTCTTTTGGGTAGTCTTGTCTTAGATTAGGTCTTTCAGTTTTTCTCTTAAGACTGGTTTTGTGTCTGTGAAGTTTCTGAGCTGTTTTTTGTCTGTGAAACCATGTATTCTTCCATCAAACCGGAAAGTGAGTTTTGCTGGGTATAGTATTCTGGGTGAAGCATTCATTTCATTCAGTCTTGTCACAATATCCCACCACTGCTTTCTGGCATTGAGTGTTTCTGGTGACAGGTCTGCTGTAAATCTCAGGGAAGCTTGCTTGAACGTGATTTCCCCTTTTGATCTTGCTGTTTTCAGAATTCTGTCTCTATCTGTGGGATTTGTCATTGTGACTAGGATGTGTCTTGGGGTGGTTTTTCTGGGGTCTCTTTTGGTTGGTACTCTTCGGGCATGCAGGATTTGATCACATATATTCTTTAGCTCTGGAAGTTTCTCTTTAATGATGTTCTTGACCGTTGATTCTTCCTGGAAATTTTCTTCCTGGGTCTCTGGGACTCCAATGATTCTTAAGTTGTTTCGGTTGATCTTATCATAGACTTCTATTTTCATCTGTTCCCATTCTTTGACTAATTTTTCCATTGTCTGCTCATTTGCTTTAAATTTTTTGTCCAATCTCTCCTGCTGTATGGAATTGTTATGTATCTCATCTTCCACAGCACCAAGTCTATTCTCAGCTTCTGATACCCTGTCCCAGAGCTTATCCATTTTGTCATTCACTTCGTTTACTGACTTTTTCAGTCCTGTTAGTTGACATGTTATTTCAGTTTGGAGTTTTGTGATTTCTGTCTTCATATTTTCTTGGTTCTTATTAGTGTTCTGTTCAACTCGATTCATGGTTTCTTGGAGATCTTTGAGCATCTTCCATATTGCTAGTCTAAAGTCCTTATCTGAGAGGTTGATTAGTTGGGTGGTCATTATCTGGTCCTCAGAATTGTCATCTTCATTCTCTATGTCTGATGCTGGCCTGCATTGTTTCCCCATTGTCACACTTGTATTGTGGGTTTTTCTACATGTTGTGGTGGTATTCATTGTCTATATGATGCAGGCAGCACACTCCTCTGGCTCCTCCCTTTCTGGATGGGCTGACTTGCCTCTAAGGGAGGGGAGTCCTCCGTGGATGAAGCCTCACACTGGGTCAAATCTTAGGTCCGAGCATGCAACAGAGAAGACAGTTCGGCAAGAAATGTTTGCTTCTGTGATATAACGCCGTTCTTAGTGTGATTTTTCCTTCTTGTTGCAATGGAGTTCTTTCCTTAGAAAGAGTGCATGGCCGCGTAGCGAAGCAGAGCGGCCGTGCTCCGCTGGAGCCTCTTTTTGCCCCACTCGCAAGAGTTTCACGCAAGAGGACAGTAGACAGACATAGACAGGTCACACTCACAGTTTTTCACAGTTGGGCCCCACTGGGCCGGTGTACTTTCGCGGATTTTCCCCGCCTGGTGTCACACACAGGGAGCCGGCTTTTGCAAAGCTTTTCCCAGACAACTTTTCTTATTTTGTTTTTTATTTCAACTTTTATGTTTTCTCCATTATAGTTCTTGCTTCAATAGTCCAGGTTGGGACTGCACATTACACAGTTCATGAAAAATGACTGTTGAGGGGCCAGCCCGGTGGTGCTAGAGGTAAGGTGCCTGCTTTTACCCTGGCACCCCGTATGGTCCCCCAAGCCAGGAGCGACTCCTGAGCACATAGCGAGGATTAACCCCTGAAAGTCACCGGGTGTGGCCCAAAAACCAAAAAAAAAAAAAAAAAAAAAAAAAGAAAAATGACTGTTGATAATAAATATTTTATACTCAATCCTAAAAATAATTAGAATTGGTTTGATTCACAGCAGCACAAATTAAGAATATAAAAAAAATGGGCCTGTAGAGATCGCACAGTGGCGTTTGCCTTGCAAGCAGCCGATCCAGGACCTAAGGTCGTTGGTTCGAATCCCGGTGTCCCATATGGTCCCCCGTGTCTGCCAGGACCTATTTCTGAGCAGACAGCCAGGAGTAACCCCTGAGCACTGCCGGATGTGGCCAAAAAAAAAAGAAAAAAAGAAAAAAGAATATAAAACAAATGGCCTTTTGTCTATGTCATCTCTCACCGCTAATTTTTAAAAAAATTATTGATACCATTGTGAATTATAAGTCTTTCAACAGTTGTATTTCAGACATTTAGTGACAGTGAATTAGAGCCATTCCCACCACCAGTGTTGATCTCCCTCCACCTTAGCTCCTAGCATGCATCCCGTACTTCCACCCTTATTCCCCTGGATTGCTAGTGTAACAGGTCCATTTTGTGTATAGTTTGTTATAGCTTGGGTCTCTTTGGCTTGGGATTTTTGTTCTGACCAATATTCCCCCCACTCAATGCACCTGAACTTTTTTTTTAAACAATTTGTATGAAGACAAAAAAAATACAGGAAAAATAAAATGATTCATGTTCTAAGGTTCTATGAAAAAGGCAGGAGCCCCTATCTAGAAGATATAAATACAATTTTTAAAAAGGGTGTGCAGATGTGGCAATTTTTTTGCATAGGCACAAAATGTTGGGGAACTTAGAAAGGAAATTCCCTTGGCCTAAGAGATATGAGGTGGGGCCGGTGAGGTAGCGCTAGAAGTAAAGTGTCTGCCTTGCAAGTGCTAGCCAAGGAAGGACCGTGGTTCGATCCCCCAGCATCCCATATGGTCCCCCCAAGCCAGGGGCAATTTCTGAGCACTTAGCCAGGAGTAACCCCTGAGCATCAAACGGGTGTGCCCCCCCCCAAAAAGAGAGAGATATGGGGTATCTCTACCCATGAAGATTACTGTCATAAGAATGACTACAGCCTCCGGGCATATTAGTTGTCCAACCCCAAGGTTGGTTTTGGTCCCAGGAAGAGTTCTACTCAGTTGCAGTTATTGTAGTCAATCTTTTTTAATTAGAGACCTTGGTTTTTGCACAGATCTTAGGACAAAGCTGGGTATCACAGAGAATTTTCTGATTTCATATCAACATTAGGTAGTATCACCTCTACTTTTTACATATTGGCATCTCTAGCTTACTTTCTTCCCACAATGTCCTCCAGTAGTTCCAGACACACACCTTTTGATTTCAGCCTATTGCCTCTGGTTCTTAACTATGGGAAATATTTATCTTTCCTCCCTCAGGAGATAGTTGGTAATGTTAGGAGACTTTTGGGAGTGCCACAAACTGGAGGTGGGGGAATCACACAAGAAACCAATGGTTTGATCCAAGGATTCTATTAAATACTTCACAGTACATAGGACAAGTCCTGACAACAAAGAATTATGGGGATTTTTGTGTCAACAATGTCACTTTCAAGAAATGGTTCTATGGAAAAGAAGTCTCCTACCTAAAAACTTCAGCTAAATTCACTGAATTGATTCTCACCGGACCAACATGTGTCACATGCTCATTTCTGGACCAATCACCAGAGCCAAAGTATTCTATTCAATTTAATGGCCACCTTTGGGCCATATGTTAACATCTAGGGCTAAGGTTGAAATGGCATACCTCATGAGCTATTAACACAAGTATAGACTGTTTATCAAAACTTAAACTCATGTCTGACATCAGAGGATAGTGCTAAATAGATCAAGACAACAAGAAGCTCAGATGTTCAAGAGTTGAGGTGAAGATATTGGTGATAACTATGGTCAGGTACACAGGGCCAAGGCCCTGAGTAGGAAAATTGCAAACCATCCATTAAAGGAAGTATATTTTGGGTCCACACCAAAAGGGAGCTTGGGGATACTCTGATTCTCCTGGTACACACTGGACTGGGTTAGTCACTAAAACCATTCTCAGTAATAATTTGATCTCAGTCTCAAGTGCTTCAAATTGCAACAGGGAAAAGGTAAAGTAACTATTTGTGAATTCAGAGTGTAGGAAAGAGACAGAAGCGGCTGTGAGAAGGCATCAGTGATTTTAGGAAAGATGGATCTTGGTCTATGGTTTTGCAGCACCTTCTATAGTCCCCCACCTCTCTAGGGGTCACTCCTGGGTACAGAACCAGTAATTACCACTGAACACCAGTGTGTGTGGCCCACCTCCACTTCTATCCCCAAATAAAGTTAGAGGCAGAGAAAAAGGTTGATACTGAAGAAATCATCCAAAGACAGTGCAGTATTTTAGAGAGAGTATTTCCAACTAATAAATCCAATCAACAACAGTCACCATTCAGTTAATTTTCAGTGCTGATAATATTATGATACGAAATGATGATATTCAAACTTTTTCTCCTCTAGAAAAAAAAAGAGTGAGGCATATTATAGTTTCTGGCAGGCTGAATGTAAGCATTATACTTAAAGGATCACTGCAAGGTTAGTTACATTTATTTATCTCTCATTCAATATTTCTAACAAAAGGCATTCTTTAAAGGGAAAGCTCTGATCAAAGGCCTGGAAGGTAATATTATGGCCCCATTCAACTGCTCTCCTAGTAAAAAGTCAAGCCATCAGAAAACAAGTGTAAAAAAGTGTTGCAAAACAAAAAGTGGGGGAGATAAAATAAAGTTCTTGAATACTGGAGGAGGGAGTGATTTTCTTCCTTTGTCTTGAACGTTGGACATCTCTACAACTTCACGATGTGTCTAGATGAGAAACATTGCAGAAATGCAAGATTAACACAATTCATAATGAATATTTCTCACTGAAAAGGCACTGAAGGACAAACCTCTTTGAGTAATGAAGGTTTTGATCTCCATACTGGTAAAATAGGCTTTTGCCACTATTCATTTGCTTTCTGGTTTCCAAGGGGATTGGGTTTTTGAATAAGGGAGCAGCTTAGAATCAATTTACGAGGTGCACATGAGGACACAGCAAGGTGGGTACTGCTCAAGATGATTATTGTACAAAAAGAAACCGCAAAAGCAATTTTCCACTTAGCTTTCTCTGCAATAGAGAATCAATGGCTCTGGGAACATTTGAAGAGTTAAAATAGGGTAAGTGAATTATGTAGAAAAGATTTTGAAAACTATTCATTAGCAAGCCCCAGAAATCTGGACACATCGCTGTCTGACTACCACTTTAGGTTCTCTGGGCTTTGTTTGCACACATTTTTTCTTATTTCGACATTCTAAGCTATTCATTCTTTATGTTCAAACTCTATGTACTCCTCCCACCAACTAGTTTTTGAAAATAAGGGTCTGGAATTCATTGTCAATAGTAGGGATTTTAGGAAAGAAAACCATATTGTTTCTTTAAAGTTTGTGAGGGACCTTTTCTTAGACTCTACTTGTTCTTTTTCTGACTTCTCCTTGTTCCCTCCCTTTGCCTCCCCCACCAACTCATCAGAGCTCTTTGGGTTTTCTCTTTTCTCTTAAAAAATATAAGTCCATCATTACATGAAAAACATCATACACTTACAAAATGATGTAACAATTTTATTTTTAAAAAGCAATTCTAGGGGCCGGGCGGTGGCGCTAAAGGTAAGGTGCCTGCCTTGCCTGCGCTAGCCTTGGACGGACCGCGGTTCGATCCCCCGGTGTCCCATATGGTCCCCCAAGCCAGGAGCTACTTCTGAGCACATAGCCAGGAGTAACCCCTGAGCATTACCGGGTGTGGCCCAAAAATAAAAAAATAAAAAAATAAATAAAAAAAAAAGCAATTCTACTTTTTAGTAAAGGAGTAGACAAGACTGTAGTGTTCACCAGTACTTGGTAGTAGAAGATAATGACTTTGCTCTGAGCTGTATACCCTGATAGTCATCATTCCTGCTGACAATTTTCCATTTTCTCATCGCAATGGTCTCTAAGGCAGTTAACCAGAGAAAAGAGCTCCACTTGCATCCGGCTTAGTATGTGACACTTTCTTGGGTCTTTGGAAAGGAAGAATCTCATAACAAGTGACAAAAACCTATGCTGGGTTTAGCAAAAGGGGGATTTACTGGTGTGATCAAATTTAGTCTCTGGACAAATACATTCAAAGAATTTAATCCTATTGAGACTTTCCATCCCTATCTCAGCTGCTCTTCCTTGGAACCTGCTTCTCAAACCAGGCTTCTCTGCAGGGCCAGAGTGCTGAGGGACAGAATCTCCAGAGCTTCTGTCTCATTTGTCACCTAGAACAAGCACTTCCTTTCTCTCTCTCTCATGTATCAAACCCCAGGATGCTGTCACCTTTAGTACCCAGAGGGGTGAGTAGCCATGTCACTGGGGAACCCCAAGAAGGATTGGGAAGAAGAGCATTTCCCCCAAAGGCACTTCTTGTAAAGCTCTAAATTGGACAGACATCAAATATACCATATCTCTGGATTTGGTAAGATATTCTCTCCACATCTCATTCATACATTCATTCATGGATTAATTAATTATATTAATTAATTCATACACTGAGTTCTGTGTTTAGAGAATGCTCCCAGAAGTGCTCAGGAAGCCATAGGGTACCCAATCCAGGACTAAACTGGCATTGGCTGTGTGCAAGGCAGGTGCCTTATCCCTTGTAATAGCTCTCCAGCCAAACCCCCCACATTATAACCTTTCAGGAATCATGATCACCAACATGTCCTGTTTTGTGAGCTGGATTTCTTCTTTTTCAGCATTACCTAGAGTAGTGGCTCATCTTAGACTTAGTGAAACAGGGCATGTGTGAGACATAGAAAGGTCAGAAGGAAAGCAATACTGGTTGCAGATAAAAGAACCAACCAGGTTCTGCTGGCATGGATCAAGGGTGAAACGATGGAGGATGGAGCCTTTAGAATGAGGGAAGGATGGGAGGGGAGTGCTACACCACCTTGTCTTGTTTTTGGAGACAAAAACCCTGAGCTTCTGTCAGGGACTCAGACAAGCTGCCTGAGGGAAATTGCTCAACTCCTGGAGCCTTTGTTTCCAGCTTAGGAACTGACAATTTAGGTGGCTAGCCCACTTCTCAGTAATGCTATAAGAGCTTAAGGCTGACAAGTAGCTGAGTGTAGGTCCCTATCTACCCTCCTACAGTAGTCACCCCTCTTCTGGAAGCTGGAGACATTTTTGTCAAATAGCCAAGGGTGGTCTCCCCGGAACCCAGGTCTGCAGCTAAGTATTCCAGGCCTCTGTGAGTGAATGAGGCACACACCGGTAATACTTTATCTCTTTGTCTCAATTCCAATTGCTCAGAAAATAGCAAAGGGGCACCATGGAAGCTCCCACCCAAATGACTTTCCGGGGCCTCCTGCTGTGCTCTCCAAATCTGTTCTTGAGATTTAGCTTGTCTCAGAATTAACTAGAAGAGGGCGGAGGGAAAAAGAAATGCTAAATAGCAGCATCGTGGTGCAACCAATTAAGTTCTGTTTCCACAATGGCAAAACACACTGGGTGCATATTAACCAGGCAATTGATTGCAGCGACTTGTTAGGGAGTGTTGTTTGTGTTTTTGTCTCTCAAAGTGTTTCCAGATCCACTTTCCTTTGCAGTCTTTTCTGGAAAATCCATATTTGACTCAGATCCATGTTGACTGAGCATAATCTGGTTGGTAAGGCCAAAAGTTCATATGTCCCCTGGGCTAATGAATGGGGAGCAGCTGGGGGCTCTCCCAAATACATTCTGGGGGCACTGGGTCAGCATGTTGATGAGACAAGATATTAGGTCAGATGAACTGCACTTGAGTGGTTCTTCCAGCACACAGCTGCCCAGCTTCAGCCAGACCCATACAATGATTCCTGTGAAGTAGGTATCACGAGGTTACCTTGTCATGTCACCGTAGGGACATGGGGCACATCTGTCTTGTCAACACAAGCCTGAAGGAGAAAGGGATTCACCATCCTTTCTTACAGGAGGATAGTGAGTAACTGGGCTGATTAGAAAGCCCTGTGCCAGGATTCCCTTTAGCTCTGTGATTGACAGGCCGCTTTTTTTCATGCTATTTGCTGAAGTCAAGTGCCTCTGAGTCAATGGCATATGACTCATCTAATAGATTAGAGACTTGACTCCCCAGCCCCAAGTCTGTTACCATTGTGTCACGCTCCTATTTTGTTGCATTTTGGACAACCCCTGTCTTCAGGGACATTGATTCACTCTATCATTCATTCATTTACAAGGTGACTCCTATGCATGCAGCCCTCTCTTCTACTGAGGAGAGAACAATGAACCAACTCAATTCAAATCCAAACAAAACTCAGCTCCCACTCTTGGTGAAGTTTGCATACTTATGACTCTGGTGGTAACTTTGCCAACCCAGAACCCCTTCCCTTGGTGCCATGTTACCTCTCCCTCATCTTCCTGTTTATCACACCTGGATGGTCAGACCCACCCACACCTAGGAGGGGGTGCTGTTTGGAATAGAGAATCAGAGGGTTGGCTGGGGGGGAGGAGAGAGGAGCAGCAAGGATGGATGGAGTGCAGAGCTGAAGGAGGCTGCTTTAAAATGCTTAGCATGGAAGCTATGTGGGGAAATGCACATGGCGGTTAGGGCCATGTAATAAAGCTGGTTGACTCCTGAACTTCATCTAACTATGAATCTCTTCCACTGTTATCCTGCAACCTTCAGACTCTCTGGCCTAGGGGTCTAAAGGCACCATGCTGAGAAAGGCCTCTTCCCAACACTAGGACATTATATTTTATATTACTACAACAGTGCCAGAATTTTGGTGATCCTTTGACACCAGGCCTGCTCCATCAGCACACAGTCCCATGGTTAGTTTGTGGCTGTGATTGTTCTGTGACTATTGCAGCTGGGACAGGGAAAGCAGTTGATGTCATGCTGGTCTTACTGGTGGCCAGCCTGCTTTGCTAGCAAAAGGGAGAGGCTAGCTGGGGATGAGACTGATACTAAAGAAAGCAAAGCTGAGAGATGAAAAGAGGCTGAGAAAAGTTCTAACATGTTTTCTATACCTGTCAGCCAACAATTTCCACTTCCTGCTCAGCCAGTTTTAGTGGAATGTTTTGTTATTGGCAACCCAAAGATGCCTGACTCAGTCTCTGGGGTCCTGCATGACATCAGTAGTAAGGGATTGGTTTTCTGGGACACTCCTCATGTCTGCATAAACTGTCCCAAGATACCCAACCCCTCTGTACCCAGACAACCCTGAGACCACCCAACCTTACTCATGGGAATCCCTTTTTATTTTAACTTGTATGCCTGAAAAGGCCAATCTGCTCAAATCATGGATCCCAGTTCCTTTTTCAGAAAGATACTAGAGTTCAGGAGAGCTGCCTGGCTTTGGAAGCTTCTGGCAGCTTTGTTGCCTGATGCTAGTCTGGCTTCTCAACCTGCATCTTAGCCCCTGTAGAATGGAAATAAAAACCTAGCCTCATGGGCCATACACAGGAGGAACCATACCATTACACAGAGTCATCATTTTCTTCTGCTTTTTCTTTCATCAAGCATTCATCAGGTTGGATAAACTGACCAAGCTACAGATAGCACATGAGTGGGGGAAAAAAGGGGGGGGCAGAGAGATAGCATAGAGGTAAGGCATTTGCCTTGCATGCAGAAGGATGGTGGTTTGAATCCCAGCATCCCATATGGTCCCCCGAGCCTGCTTGGAGAGATTTCTGAGCGTAGAGCCAGGAGTAACCCCTGAGCGCTGCCGGGTGTGACCCAAAACAAAAACAAAAACAAAAAAAAACAGGGTGAGGAGTGGGTCACAAGCAATGTCAGACTGGCTATAGTTTGTATGGGGAGGATTTTTAATTTGACTTGATGTAACGAACTTCTGGGCCAGGCCTGCATGACTAATAGGGATCAGCCACCTAGGCGAGAGCAGTTCGTTCTTGGGATATTTATACTTTAAACAGACCGAGCCATCTTCTACTGTTAACGGATGTTAACATTTATTCCAAATGTTCAATAACATTTAATAACATTAATAACATTTATTTCAAATGTTCAATTGTGGTTGGAGGAACAGATACTGAGGAGCTGGTCTACACATTAGTACCGATCGGCTTTTTGAGGGATGAGGTCAGTGCTAGCAGGTAAATTCCTGTACTGTCTGTCCATTAACTCGATCTCTCCCTTGTTCGGCCATCACATCTCAACCATCTTCTCCACTGAAGCCATTCTGGTAGAGGCCAGGTTTCTAGAGTCCTGATATTGAGGTTCTAATACTCCTCTTTATCATCCTTTTGGTTTTATTTGAGGGGGTGAAGAAAGAACACACACACAGAGGAACTACTCCTGGCTCTGTGCTCAGAAATCACTCCTGCTGTTCTCAGAGGTGGTGCTAGCTCTCTGTCTCTCTGGTCCCACACCAATTTCTTTTATTGCTCCCACGGGGTAATAATCTAGGTTCTTTTCATTTGATGCAGTGTCAGGAGCTCTGCAGCACAAAATTCAAAGCAAAAGTGCTTCCTGGGACAGAGGAGAAGGCTCTAATAATCTGTGAGCAGAGATATTGTTAGAAGTGCCAATGCATGTACCCAGAAAACTGGAGCAGTGAGCAAAGACACACAGGTAAAAAACTCTCCCCTCTGTCTCACTCTGAGCAACACATTGGCTGAGGTTTGGAATCTGCCACCTCTTTGCCTGGTGCTCCACACTCACCAGTGATAACATGGAACAGACTGATTAAGAATGATCATTTCAGAGGTCAAAGAGATAGCACAGCAGTAGGGCATTTGCCTTGCACGCAGCCTATCCAAGATGGATGGTGGTTCGAATCCTGGCATCTCATATAGTCCCCCGTGCCTGCCAGGAGTGATTTCTGAGCACAGAGCCAGGAGTAACACCTGAATGTCGCTGGGCATGTCTCAAAAACAACAACAACAATGAAAAAGAATGATCATTTCAGTACACAAACTTCCATATAAATTAGCTATTACTTGCTGCTTGCCAATCAATCGATACGGCTACTCACAGATCGATAGTCTTTCTGAATCCACATCTACTCCCAACCGGACATGTACTTCCTTAACCTGATATCATGTCTGCTTCCAAGCCTCTCCAATAACAGCTGCAAGATCCCTTCAGTCTCACAAATTAGCCATGTTAAGACTAGGGTCACAGTCTCTCTAAAGTTATGAGTGCTTTGATGCCTTTTTCTTTTGCATCTTTTTTCCATTCTGACCCTTTCCAGGTCTAGTTAGGCAACACCTAACTAGTTGGTGTTATGCCTAACTACTAAGAGGGTGCTGGGAGCATAAAGGTGGCCCTGATGAGATGTCTGGCCTCAGTGAGCATGGTTCCTATGTGAGGATAGGGTTTCATCTGCCATAGTTCACTGAAGCATCCCAGCTGCTTTTCAGAAGTATGACCTTCCTGTCCCTGAGCTATTAGAAATGCAAGCCTTTGGTGTACTATGAGGTTCTGTTGTATTTTGAATCTTATCACATCTCTTGTCAAACACCCACAGTGGTTCATTACAGTGTAGTAAATCCAATTAGGGCCTCAGTTAATATCCCTCCCCCCCCCAGGTCCCTCAGCAGGCACTGCTCTCAACTCTAATACCTCTAAGCAAGACTCACACCAAGCACGTGTTCTTTTTTACCCAGGCAACCTACACTCTGGGCTCCACATTCCCCTGATACGCCACACATGTCCCCCATCTGGAGCGCCTCTCACCCTTAGTCAGGCAGCAGAATTCTCCTGGTGGGTCTTCTCAGTGCCATCTGGCGCCAGGTGTTGGAGAGAATTGAACATCCCTTGGGTATGTGCATAGTCCTTACAGAGTTCGTTGTCTGTTTACTTGATACAGTTGAAAATTTTTGTTCTTCTTTTGGCATTAGCACACATGCATGTTGGAGAAGCATGTGTGTGTATATCTTTTTAAATCTAGATTACACTTTCCCTAAACCGTGGTTACTTAACTTATTTTGTACTCCCTTCTCTTGTAATTAGAATATAATGATATTAGGATTTGGTTTTTGCTTTATTATTTACAAACAGCTATCATTAATAGTGCACCAATGACATTTTAGGCAGGAAGATTTAGAATATTGAAAGTCAAGATTTGAAGGGCTGGAGAGATAACACAGTGGTTTGCCTTGCAAGTGGTTGACTCAGGACTAATGTTGGTTTGAATTTTAGCATTCCATATGGTCCCTTGTCCTTGCCAGGAGTGATTTCTGAGCACAGAGCCAGGAGTAAACCCTAAGTGCTGCCAGGTATGGCCCCAAAACAAAACAAAACAGAACAAAAAAGAAAGTCAATAATTGAAACTCTGGATTGGGCACATTGAATCCTGACAGAGACCCAGAGCCCAGGGATTTGGCTCAGTGACAAAGTGCCTGGAACCATGACAAAATGTGTAGTCTCCAGCACACCATAGCTGGGTCTCACAACATCGAGGTTTAAAGTTCAAGGTGCCACACACACACACACACACACACACACACACAAACACACACACATACACACACATCAAAATAATAAAAATAAAGACAACAACAAAAAATTTGATTGCCACATTATCAGGGTATGTGTAAACAGGAATGTGACTAAGAAGTCACAAGAGAATCTGACACTCAGGAAGCATTATAGTCAAGAGCATCACAAGCAAGTGTGTGTGAATCCCATCATCAGAAGCACAAAAAGGGGGATAAAGTCAGAGGGTAAAGGACAAATGTCAAATACTCTCATGGTGCTTAGAGTGACAGAACAAAAGACCAAAAAATATCAAAAGTTGGCAAACCTTAAAAAAAAGTTGGGGGGAAAATCCACGAAACTACGCCTGCCCAGTGAGGCCCCACTGTGAAAAATTGTGAGTGCTGTCTGTGTGTGTGCTGTCTACTATCCTGTTGTGTGAACCTCTTGGGAGTGGGCTGAAAAGAGGCTCCAGCAGAGCACTTAGCTCTGCTTCACTACGTGGCTGAGCGCTCTTTCTAAGAAAAGAACACGATTGCAACAAGAAGAAAAAAATCACACTAAGAACTGTGCTGGATCACTGAAGCCCAGCATTTCTCTCCGGACTGTCTTCTCTGCTGCGTGCTCGAGCCTAAGGTTTGATCCTGTGTGAGGCTTCATCCATGGAGGACTCCCCTCTCTTGAAGGCAAGCCGACCCATCCAGAAAGGGCGGAGCCAGAGGAGTGTGCTGCCTGCTTCATTTAGCCAATGAATACCACCACAACACGTAGAAAAACCAACAATACAAGTCTGACAATGGGGAAACAACTCAGGCCAGCACCAGACATAGAGAATGAAGATGACAATTCTGATGACCAGATAATGACCAACCAACTAATCAACCTCTCAGATAAGGACTTTAGACTAGCAATATGGAAGATGCTCAACGAACTCAAAGAAATCATGGATCGAGTTGAACAGAACACTAATAAGAACCAAGAAAATATGAAGACAGAAATCACAAAACTCCAAACTGAAATAACATGTCAAATAACAGGCCTGAAAAACTCAGTAAACAAAGTGAATGACAAAATGGATAAGCTCTGGGACAGGGTATCAGAAGCTGAGAATAGACTTGGTGCTGTGGAAGATGAGATAAATAATAATTCATACAGCCGGAGAGATTGGAAAAAAAACCTTAAAGCAAATGAACAGAGGATGGAAAAATTAGTCAAAGAATGGGAACAGATGAAAATAGAAGTCTATGATAAGATCAACAGAAACAACTTGAGAATCATTGGAGTCCCAGAGACCCAGGAAGAAAATTTCCAGGAAGAATCAATGGTCAAAAACATCATTAAAGAGAAACTTCCAGAGCTAAAGAATATATGTGATCAAATCCTGCATGCTCGAAGAGTACCAATCAAAAGAGACCCCAGAAAAAATACCCCAAGACACATCCTAGTCACAATGACGAATCCCACAGATAGAGACAGAATTCTGAAAACAGCAAGATCAAAAGGGGAAATTACATTCAAGCAAGCATCCTTGAGATTTACAGCAGACCTGTCACCAGAAACACTCAATGCCAGAAAGCAGTGGTGGGATATTGTGACAAGACTGAATGAAATGAATGCTTCACCTAGAATACTGTACCCAGCAAAATTCACTTTCCAGTTTGACGGAAGAATACATGGTTTCACAGACAAAAAACAGCTCAGGAACTTTACAGACTCAAAACCAGTCTTAAGAGAAAAACTGAAAGACCTAATTTAAGACAAGACTAACCAAAAGACACACCAAATTTTGATATAAAGATGGCATTAAATCTCAGGACCATTCTTTCTCTCAACGTCAATGGACTAAATGCACCAGTTAAGAGACACAGAGTGGCTAAATGGATCAAAAAACTCAATTCAATCTTCTGCTGCCTACAAGAAACGCACCTGAATAGTCAGAACAAACATAGACTCAAAATAAAAGGCTGGAGAAAAATTATCCAAGCAAACACACCCATAAAAAAAGCTGGAGTGGCCATACTAATATCAGATAATGCAAACTTTATACTCAGGAAGGTTGTAAGGGACAAAGATGGACATTTTATATTAATCAAGGGGTATTTAGAGCAGGAAGAAATAACTCTCCTAAACATATATGCACCGAATGAGGGGCCAGCAAAATACTTAATACAACTGTTGACAAATCTGAAAAATAATATCAATAACAACACAATAATTGTGGGGGACCTCAACACAGCTTTGTCAACACTGGATAGGTCAACCAGACTGAAACCCAACAAGAATATACTAGACCTGAAAAGAGAAATGGAAGAAAAGGCCTAGTGGATATATAGAGGACACTCCATCCCCAGAAACCTGGATACACATTCTTCTCCAATGTACATGGAACATTCTCCAGGATAGACTACATGCTGGCACATAAAACATACCTCCATAATATCAAGCAGATAGAAATTTTGCAGACTACCTTCGCTGACCACAAGGCTCTGAATTATTTGTGAATTCCAAAGGGACTAAGAAGAAACACTTTAACACCTGGAAGTTAAACAGCCTCATACTCAATAACCAGTGGGTCCAAGATGAAATCAAGGAGGAAATCAAAAGGTTCCTGGAAACAAATGACAATAAAGACACAAACTATCAGAACTTATGGGGCACAGCAAAAGCTGTGAGAATGATTTTATGGGTTTTAAGAAAAATGAAAGACATTCTCGCAATAATAATTTTCAAACACAAAAGAGAAAAGAGCTGGAAGTTACAGCTCACCTCAGGAAGCTCACCAGAAAGAGTGATGAGTTTAGTTAGAGTTTAGTTAGTTGTAGTTATTTTGAACTGTCCTAATAATGAGAATGTATGAGGGAAATGGAAAGCCTATCTAGAGTACAGGTGGGGGTCGGGTAGGGAGGAGGGAGATTTGGGACATTGGTGATGGGAATGTTGCACTGGTGATGGGTGGTGTTCTTTACATGACTGAAACCCAAACACAATCATGTATGTAATCAAGGTGTTTAAATAAAATATAAAAAAAATAAAAAAAAGTTGATAAACTTTAAACCCTGGACTATAGGAATGAGAATGCCAAGGAATGAAGGAAGGGAAGGAAGCAGGAATTAGGCTAATGAGAAATTAGGCACCAGCAACTGAAGGGAATTGATCAAAGGTCTTCGATATTTTGGTAGTATAAAAATGAGGTAACTGCACATTACTGGAATCATCTTGCTCAGCCTCATAATTTGAGGCAGGAAATGGAAGGTACTAGGACCAGACAGACATATGAACACTTAGTGGAAATAAAAAATGATCAGACTTGAACATCAAACCCAAAGTCAACAACAACAGAATCGATACCCAATCTACAAGTGGGGACCAGTTATACTAGCATCCTGGGGGGGGGGGGTAAAGGAGGGAGAAGTGGGATGTATGCTGGGAAAAGGGTGGAGGGAGGACAACACTGGTGGTGGGAATGCCCCTTATTTATTGTCACTGTGTACCTTAAATATAACTGTGAAAAATTTGTAACTCACTTTGGCCACAATAAATAATTTAAAAAAAAGTGAAGTAACTGGGGCAAAATTGATAGTACAGAGGGACGGTGACCATACTAGGCACTATCAGATGTACGTATCTTAAAAAAAATAAAAGAAGTAACTATGTACATCAACACTAGTTCACTAGTTAAACATATTACCCAAACTATGATAATTAAATTGTTTAAAAAATGAATTAACTAAGGGGGATATCTGGGGAAATGGAGGAAACCTTGGGTACAGGGATGCTGATACTGGTGGTCTGTTTGTTTTGTTTTGCGGCCATACCTAGCTTAGGAGATACTCCTGTCTCTCGGGAATTCTCATGAATTTCTCCTGATGGTGTTTAGGTGACTATATGGGATGCAGGGATCTAAACGCAGGTCAACCACATACAAGGCAAAGGCCCAACCCACTGTACTATTTCTCTTGCTCCCCTTGATGGTGAGCTTGGATTTGGCACATTGAATCCAAATCATAGTGCCAAATTAGAAAAAAAATTGAAAAATTCCAAATTAGGAAAAAAAAACTTTAAGTAAATCATTTAATGTTAAATTAATAATAAAGAACATGGATCTGAGTTGTATGACCCGTTGAGTTTTCCATCTTTGGACCCATATGCTATGATGGTCTGAATTGTTAGGGAACATCTGTCTGGCCTTCCCTGTTTTTCCCTCCTCCACTCCCCTTCAGCCCTAGGAGTAGCCATCTTCCAGCTTTCATCACTTCAAGTTTCCCTGTTCTCAACCAACTCAACCTGTTTGTTTTTTCCCCTAAAGAATAGGAAAAAAATGAACTTCTCATGCTTTTATAGCACCTGCCACTGTGATCAAGTAGTTTTAGCTGAAGGACTTTAGGAGCTTGGGAGCTGGGAAAAAGAAACGAGGAGGAGAGAAAGCAGTGAGGAAGGTAGGGGTCAAAAGACATAGGACAGAGCATGCTGAAAGGGGACCAAGAGCTGAAGGAAAGACCTCAAACCTAAGGAGAAATTGTTTCAGCAACAGTGGCAGTAGAGAAATGCCTACAGGAATATTCAGGCACAGCTACTCACAGATCAATTCACCTCTCTTCTTGGGCTATGGATGAGAGAAGTTGAAGAAAGCCTCCTGCAGAGCTGGTCACAGTGCTCAATGCCTGAGGAAACAAGCATCTACTATTATCAGGTCATAACACAAGCTTCACAAATGGAGAGGCTGAGTCCTGAGAAAATGAGGGTTTAGACTTCACAGAGAAAGGGGCAAAGAAACATAAGGGAGGAAGAAGGTGATTCCAGAAGGTGTGCCTCTAGCTGTTCATGTTCAAACAGCTCCCAGCAGTCTTTGAGTTAACCTTTCCCTTCATTTTATTAAGCTGCAAAGGGATTACATTAACTATTCATGGTTCCCCTTCTTGGCTGACACCTGGGTAAGCAGAGCTGTTAGAAAGGGAGAGCAGGTGGGCCTTAGGAGTGAGTGTCTGTGGTGGTGTGTATGGCAGGAGGGGGGGTTGGGGGGGCAAGTGAAGGAGCTGGACACACCTGGCTGCTGAAAGAACGTTGAGAGTTCTGCCACTTTACCTTGATCAGGTACACAGTGACACCTGTCTGAAACAACTTCCCCGAAGCCCAGCTCCCTCTGACATAGTATCTTCATTTATGGGTTTTCTGGGATGAGGAAGAGTTTAGGGATTCAGCAATTTGAGAAGATTTTGACTTCAAATCTGATGACTAAAGACAATGAGAGAGAGAGAGAGAGAGAGAGAGAGAGAGAGAGAGAGAGAGAGAGAATACAGCAGGTAGGAGGGTGCTTGCCTTGCATGTAGTCAACCCACATTTGATCCCCGACATCCCATATGGTTTCCTGAACACATTAGGAGTGATCTCTTAACACAGCGCCAGAAGTAAGCCCTGAGCACCACCAGGTGTGGTCCCAAAACAAAAACATTTATAAAAAAGAAAATGTAAAAATATGCCCCCAATACAGGAATATCTGTTCTGTAAATTGCACTTGAGGTCTGCTCTACTGTATTCTACGTAGTAAAGGAAACCAGGATACATATACACAATGGAATATTATGAAAGCATCAGGAAAGATGAAGTAATAAAATTTTCCCATGTCCATGGGTGGACATGGAGACTATTATGCTGAGTGAAATAAGCCAAAGGGAGAGAGATAGACACAGAATAGTCTCACTCATCTATGGGTTTTAAGAAGATGAAAGTCATTATTGCAGTAATGCCCAGAGACAATAGAGCTGAGGGCTAGAAGGACTGGCTTACCACAAAGAGTGGCGAGTGCAGTTAGAAAAATAACTCCATTAAAAACTATCATGACAATGTTAATGAGTGAGAGAAGTAAATTGCCTATCTTGAATACAGGAAGGAATGTTGCACTGGGGAAGAGGGTGTTCTTTTTATGACTGAAACCCAACTACAATCATGTTTGTAATCATGGTGCTTAAATAAAGATATTATAATTTAAAATAAAATGGTCAAACCTAAATATCCAACTCAAAGTCAATGACAATAGAAACAAGAGACCCAAACTACAACAAGCTATACATAAAAGGGACTTCTGGCAGTCCAGGCAGGCTAGGGTGGAGGTATGGGATGCATGCTGGGAACAGTGGCGGAGGGAGGTCAAAACTGGTGGTGGGAATGGCCCTAATTCACTGTCACTATGTACCTTAAATATAACTGTGAAAGACTTGTAATTCACATTGGTTTCAATTAAATTATTAAAATAAATAAAGTATATTGCAAGCAAAAAAAAAAGAAAAAGAAAGGAAATTCGAAAACAAGTGAGATAAAAGAAAAAATAATGGCACTATTATTTTTCTTTTTTTCTTTTCTTTTTCTATTTTATTTTATTTTTCTTTCCTTCTTTCCTTCTTTCTTTCTTCTTTCTTTCTTTCTTTCTTTCTTCTCTTTCTTTTTCTTTTTCTTTCTTTCTTTGTTTTTGTTTCTTTTTCTCTTTCTTTTTCTTTTTCTTTCTTTCTTTCTTCTTTCTTTCTTTTTCTTTTTCTTTCTTTCTTTGTTTTTTCTTTTTCTTCCTTCCTTCCTTCCTTCCTTCCTTCCTTCCTTTCTTTCTCTTTCTTTCTTTCTTTCTTTCTTTCTTTCTTTCTTTCTTTCTTTCTTTCTTTCTTTCTTTCTTTCTTTCTTTCTTTCTTTCTTTCTTTCTTTCTTTCTTTCTTTCTTTCTTTCTTTCTTTCTTTCTTTCTTTCTTTCTCTCTCTCTTTCTTTCTTTCTTTCTTTCTCTCTCTCTCCCTTCCTTCCTTCCTTCCTTCCTTCCTTCCTTCCTTCCTTCCTTCCTTCCTTCCTTCCTTCCTTCCTTCCTTCCTTCCTTCCTTCCTTCCTTCCTTCCTTCCTTCCTTCCTTCCTTCCTTCCTTCCTTCCTTCCTTTCTTTCTTTCTTTCTTTCTTTCTTTCTTTCTTTCTTTCTTTCTTTCTTTCTTTCTTTCTTTCTTTCTTTCTTTCTTTCTTTCTTCTTTCCTTTCTTTCTGTCATACCCGGCAGCACTCAGGGGTCACTCCTGGCTCTATATTCAGAAATCACCCCTGGCAGGCACAGGGGACCATATGGGATGCCAGGATTCGAACCACTGTTCTTATTGAAAGGCAAACGCCTTACCTCCATGCTATCTCTCTGGTCCCTCTTTCTTTCTTCCTTTCTTTTCTTTCTTTTTTTTTTAATGGGATATTAGTGGCACATCAACTGGTATCTTGGGGACTATGCATTGCAAAAAAGGTGGTAAGGGGAAGGTGAGAGAGATCCTAGGTTCCTGAATGCAAAGCATGTGCACTAGCGTTTGAGCTCTTTCTGGCCGCATCAACAGTATTCTTTTCACTTTATGATTTTTTAAAGTTTACTTTATTTAAACACCATGGTTTACAAGGCTGTTCATAATGCAGTTGTGTTTTTATTTCCACTTACGAAGTTGTTTATGAGTTTCAGACATACAATGTGCAACACCCTTCACCAATGCACATTTCCCACCACACATGTCCCCAGTTTCTCTCTTGCCCTCCCCCTGCTCTGTGACAAATATCATCATCTTCTTCTTCTTCCTTCTCCTCCTCTTCTTCCTTGTCCTTGTCCTCCTCCTCCTTCTCCTCCTCCTCCTCCTCTTTTTCTTCTTCCTCCTCCTGCTCCTTCCCCTCCTCTTTTCCTTTTATAAATAATATTCTTAAAGTAATTTCAACTTTACTTATTTATTTTGTTTTTTTTGAGCCACACCCAGTGATGCTCAGGGGTTACTCCTGGCTATGCGCTCAGAAATTACTCCTGGCTTGGGGACCATATGGGACTCTCGGGGATGGAACCATGGTTCTTCCTAGGTCAGCTGCGTGCAAGGCAAACACCCTACCACTGTGCCACTGCTCCACCCCTTTATTTATTTATTTATTTATTTATTTATTTATTTATTTATTTATTTACTTTTTTGGTTTTTGGGTCACACCCGGCGGTGCTCAGGTGTTACTCCTGGCTGTCTGCTCAGAAATAGCTCCTGGCAGGCACGGGGGACCATATGGGACACCGGGATTCGAACCAACCACCTTTGGTCCTGGATCGGCTGTTTGCAAGGCAAACGCCGCTGTGCTATATCTCCGGGCCCCCCTTTATTTATTTTTAATTTTTATTGAGACCAATGTGAATTAAAAGTCTTTTACAGTTGTATTTCAGGTACACAGTGACAGTGAATTAGGGACATTCCCACCACCAGTGTTGACCTCCTTCCACCATAGTTCACAGCATGCATTCCATATATCCACCCTTATCCCCCTGGACTGCTAATGTAACAGGCCCATTTTGTTTATAGCTGGTTATGGTTTGGGTTTCTTGATTCTGTTGTTGATTTTGGTTTGGGTATTTAGGTCTGACTATTTTTTATTTCTACTCAATGCTCCTGAGACCACTTGGCCCCTTGTTCCCATTCACTTTTTTTCTTTTCTCAATTTGTATGAAGACATAGACATATGAGGCAAAACAAGATTATATATGTTCTATAGTTCTGTAAAAAAGGATGGAGCCCCTATTTAGAAGCTATAAAAATAAATAAAATTAAAAGAAGAAAAAAGAAAAAGAAAAAAGGGAAGGTGCAGATGTGACAAGTTTTTCTGTTTTTTTGTTGTTGTTTTTTGTTTGTTTTTAGCATAGGTGCAGTAAATGTTGGGGAACTTAGAAAGGTAATTTCCTTGGCCTAAGATTTATAGCATGTCTCTATCTTGGAAGCATACTGTCATGAGACTGACTATAGCAGGGTTCTCAAACTCATGGCCCGCAGGCCATTTGCGGCCCTCTGTACAACATTTTATGGCCCACGGCCGGCCTTCAAATATCACAGTATTTGTGATTATTCGCTTACCAAATAATCACAATAAAAATCGCATTAGTAAGAAAAAAAATTGCATTAAACATTCACATACCCCAAACAGTTCCGTTTAATGTGATTTTTTGCGATTTTTTTCTTACTAATGCGATTTTTTATTGCGAATATTTGGTAAGCGAATAATCATGAATATTTTGCACCTAGCGCAGAGTCATTTCCGCTGCTCCTGCCCATTGTCCTTTGCATTATCGGAGGCCTAAGGGAGAGAAGGGAGAGAAGTTTGTAACAGAATTAGATTTTGTCATACCTTCATCATGACTTCATCAAAGCCTGCAATGAAGAGAAAGATTGATGACAAGCACAGACAATTTCAGGAAAAGTGGGAGACGCAGTATTTCTTTGTTAAGCACAGGGGCATCCCACATGTCTTATTTGCTCAGAGAAAGTTGCAGTGCACAAGGAATATAACTTGAAACGCCATTATTCAACTAAACATGCTGAGGAATGTGAAAAATATCAAGGAAATGAGAGAGCCAAGTGGGTTGCCAGTCTTAAAGCATGTCTAATGAGGCAACAAGATTTCTTCAAGAAAGCAACCAAAGAGAATGTTGCATCAGTCAAAGCTAGTTGCATGGTTAGTGAAATGATTGCTAAGGCAGAGAAACCATTCACAGAAGGAGAGTTTGTTAAAAAAAAATGCATGTTATAGGCTGCAAGTATTATCTGTCTGGAAAAGAAAGGTCAGTTTAGCAAAATTAGCCTTTCTGCCAACACTGTGGTAGAGCGCATTTCTGACATGTCAAGTGACATTTATCATCAACCGTGTGAGAAAGCCAAATGTTTTGATGCATACTCAGTTGCTCTTGACGAGGGCACAGATATAACAGACACTGCACAGCTCACAATTTATGTCCGTGGTGTTGATTGCAATATTGAATTGACAGAGGAGCTGCTCACAATAATTCCAATGCATGGCCAGACCACTGCTAAAGAGATATTTTGACATCTGTGTGATGCCATTGAGAATGCAGGTTTGCCATGAAAGAGGTTTGTTGGAATAATAACCAATGGAGCGCCATTGATGACAGGGAGGAAAAATGGATTGGTGGCACTTGTTCAAAAAAACTTGAAAAGGGGGGTATAGAGAAGGCCATTGCTCTTCACTGCATTATCCATTTACTGCCCTTTGCAGTAAATGCCTGCTGTGTGACAATGTGATGTCTGTTGTTGTGAAATGCATCAACCAAATCAGATCCAGGGGCTTAAAGCACAGGAGGTTCCATGCTTTTTTAGAGGAAATGGAGTCAGAATATGGAGATGTGCTCTATCTCACCGAGGTACATTGGCTCAGCAGGGGAAATGTCCTGAAAAGATTTTTTGAGAAGAAGTGAAAGCCTTCATGGAGAAGGATGGGAATGCTGTTTCTGAGTTGAGTGATCACAAATGGCTCATGGACTTAGTTTTTCTTGTTGACATCACACATAAGCTGAATGTAGTAAACAAGATGTTCCAAGGCCTGGGGCAGCTTATCAGTGCTGCCTATGACAACATGAGAGCATTCTCCACAAAACTTGTGTTATGGAAATCCCAGCTCTCTCAGACAAACCTTTGCCATTTCCCAGCATGCAAGGAAGGAACTTGTGGATGCAGGCATACCATTCAGTGGTGAGAAATGTGTTGCTGCTATTTTTTAAGCTAGAGAAGGAATTTGATCACTGATTTGCAGACTTCAAAAAGCACAGAGCCACTTTCTAAATTTTTGTGGACCCCTTTTCCTTTGATGTGCAAGATGCCCCTCCTGTGCTTCAAATGGAGCTCATTGACCTGCAATGCAATTCTGATCTCAAAGCCAAGTTCAGGGAGATTAGTGGAAAAGCAGACATGCATGGGCAATTTTTGAGAAAATTGTCCCCCAGCTTCCCTGAGCTTTCCCAAATGTTCAAGTGCACCATGTGCCTTTTTGGGAGCACATATTTGTGTGAAAAGTTATTCTCCACATTGAACTTCAATAAGTCAAAGTACAGGTCTAGACTTAATGATGATCATCTTCAAGCCATACTGAGGGTCTCAACTGCTTCCTCTCTAAAGCCAAATGTGGTTCAGATTTGTGAGAAGAAGCATTGTCAAGTCTCTGGCAGCAAGGAATAGGCAAAAGATGCCATGTTCAGAAGAACTGTTTATGATCTTCACTCAATGTTCTATTCATGTTCAGAAGAAATAATTAAAACAGTTAATAATGACGTTTGAGGACTTTTATTGTTTGTGAAATCCCTATGCAGCCCTGCCTCACCCTGACTTTACCTCCTGTGGCCCCCAGATAAATTGAGTTTGAGACCCCTGTACTATAGGCTCTTACTTTATGGTCCCAGGAAAAGTTCTGCTCAGTTGTGGTTGTTCAAGTCAGTCTTCTTTAATTAGAGATCTTGTTTTTTGCACAGATCCTAGACAAAGCTTAGGATAAAGTCTTTCTTTATGGTCCGAGGAAAAGTTCTATCCTGGCACAAGTTGGTGCCAATCGGTATTAGGCCCTCTCCTGGGGGGCAGTCTGATTCTTGATGTTGGTTCAGGGAACGGTGCCAGTTCTAACGTTGGGATCCGAATTTGGGGCCGAATGGTCAATGTCCGATCACATGAGGTCTAAGTCAAATTTCTATGACAAATGTTCAGGGTAGAAGGTGCCCCTGCCTTATAAAATTTATGAATTCTTACTTCTATTAGATAAGAACTTCTTTCTATACATAAGATTTCCCTATTTTATTGTACCTATGCAAAAACAAAACAAAACAAAAAACAACTATACATTATTATATTTTTGGTGCATTTGAAGGTAAAAATAATAATCCATACCATCTCTGTGCCCTGGTTTTGACCTGAGCTCTTATCTTAAGCAAGACTTTTCTAGTAGAATTTCCTACTAAGCAGAACCAAAACAAGCAAAAAAGAAAATGGGAGTTTGGTAAGGCTACCTTTACATATGGAAATAAACACTAAGTTATAATTATTAAGGAAATAAACATACAAAGATCATATAGATATTTCCATGAAGTCTTTTGAGATAGGGAGAAGATCTAGGGTACATTTTTATCCCACACCTTGGTGTGTGGAGAACTAGAAATGATTTGCAGCAGTCAGAGATCAGGTTCAACTTTATTTTTAAACTGGGTTAAAAATTGCTTTCTTCAAAAGGAATTGATATGTTCTTAACAATATTAATGGTTCAAGACATCTTTGTTGAACTCATATGATACACCAGTTTAGTGACATGGTTTTAGTTTATCTAAGAGAGGAGTTTAAAGCTTACTTTTTACAACCCCAGAACTGAAAATGTTTTCTTATTAAGGGACATCAAGACAAAAGAAGGAATTAGAATAGCGTGGTAGCTTATTTTTTTCAGTTCTATTATCAAATCATGTCAATTTTGTTGAAATTTAGTTAGGAAATGTTTATCTTCCTTGATGCCTATCAGTTGTTCCCACAAGCTAATCTTGCACTGTCTTCTACTGTTTGTATTTCTAATAAATGGGCTTCAAACTATTGAATCTCTTTAGAAAATCTTTAAACAGGTTAGAAAATTACATTTCCACTTTTTGAAGAGTGCTGACATGTGGCACATTTATAGTGCTTGTCCCTTAAGATGAAAAATTCAAACCACTTCCAAAATGCTCTTTTTCATATATAAATTTCTTTAGAAAGATTTCTTGTTAAAATGTCACCTCTTCCTTGAGGGGACAGATGAAGTGTGTTTATTTTCTCAAAAACATCTGTTGGTAACATTTGTCTTCATAGGCAAGGTCCATAAATACAAAATGCTCCTTTCTTGTGAAAGAAAAATGTAGAAGTCATGTTTAAGTTTGACAAATTATTCAGAAATTTTCCTTAAGACACCCTGTGAAATATAGTTGTTCAAAATAGTTCCATAATCTCTCTCCATCTCAAAGTCGGTCCACTTGGACACAGAACAACATAGAGCTCAGGAGCTCTGCTCTCACACATTGTTGCAAATCCAGAGAGCTTGACTCCACCCAACTTAACACTTAATTAGCCTTACCAAGAACATTACCATTTGGTACACTATATGCATTCTACACACTGTTCTTGGAATAAAATAAATGAGAGGGAGCAAGGGATAAAACATACCTTGCATGCACCAGAGCAGGATGCAATTCATGGCACTACATGTGGTTCCCCTGAGCTCCACCAGGGTCTTGAGCAGAGCCAGGAGTAAGCTTTGAGCACCACCAAGTATGGCGACCTAAAAACAAAAACCACCAAAGTAAATCACAGCAAAGAAAATGTTAAAATTAGGGAAAAAGGAATACATTTTCAGTGCTGTACAATATTTATTTCTTTTGTTTTGTTTAGCAGTCACATCTGATGGTGCTTAGTGCTTGGGGGAATCACTTCTGACAGTGTTCAGGGGAGATTGGTGTGCTCAGGACTTCTATCTGTAAAGAATAGACTCAATTATCTTCCTAGCCCTCTATTTATTGAGACCTTAAATATATATTATCTCTTTTTAAGGAAAACTATGGGTAATGGGCCCACACAGTTCAAAGCCAACTTGGTTTATTTTTTTGGTTTTGCTTTTGTGGTTTTTTTTTTTTTTTTTTGGTTTTTGGATCACACCCGGCAGCACTCAGGGGTTCCTACTGGCTCTACGCTCAGAAATCGCTCCTGGTAGGCTCAGGGGACCATATGGGATGCCGGGATTCAAGCCACCAACCTTTTGCATGAAAGGCAAACACCTTACCTCCATGCTATCTCTCCAGCTCCCAAATCCAACTAGTTCAAGGATCAGTTGTAATGGCTGATCTCTCTAACAGGAACCAGGAGCCTGGGAAATGGCAGGTAGAGTGAGCTGACTCTCTGCCTAGAAGACTTCCTCTCCTCCCATGGTATGTGTGACAGGTAACTCAGACATTTAGACTGAAAGGACAGTGACAATCCATGTAACAGCTTTTCTTTGTCTCATTTTTTCATAAAATTAATATAAAGGAAGCCTAAAATTCCCAAAGCTTTAGACTCCTCTTTGGAAATGTTTAAGTTTACTTGACTTTAAAAATACATTCTTTATCATTCTAGTTGTGAGACTTTGGGAACATTACAGATGCTTACTTGGCAAAGGTTTCCTTTGCATCAAACCCAAGCTAGTGGCAGCACTGACCTTGCAGGATTATTAGAAAGATTACCTGAACTATTGCATGCAATTACTCAGCATGGTGTCTGAAACATTGACAACTATTCTTATAATGCTTACACTTCAGGCACCATTAATTAAAGAGGGCCATTTTAATCAGATTCTGTGATTAAAAACAGCATATTCTTAAACTAATATTTTTTTTAAATATTAGCTATGAAGTACAGAATTATCTCTGTGAACTGCAAAGTGTTTAAGGATATAAGGGAGTCAGGAGATGTAGTAAACAGGAAGAGCTCAAGCTCTGCATGTATTCCATCCCCTGGCACCTTAAAAAATGTTTTTTAAAAGAATGATAAAGTTAGCAGTTCTGCACATGGTTTTGCTACCTATGAAGCTGGGACTTATTGCTGGATTCAAGCCAGTAGTTTGTAAAAGAAAAGTTTATGTTTTTGCCAGTAGCACAACTAGGAAATGATTGAAATATGGGTAGAAGACATCTTGAAGGTTAGATCAAGGAGTAAAAACAGTGACATTTTAGAGACTAGAGACCAATTCCCTTTGATTTTTGAACACAGCTTCTATTTTTTTAGTCCACCTTCCCAGTTTATAGCTATGAACACTATCTTGTCCTTCCTAATTGAAGTGAATTGACATTAATTGAGTATCAGAAATTTAAAACATTTGCTATGACCTCTTAAGTTCAGCCCAGATTCCTTGGGTGTTATAAAACCTCAACTAAGAATGACTGTAATCTGTGTGTACACATATAAAACAAATATGTATTTATACATGTATTTTATCATTAATGTATAATTACAATTTAACGCCTGCTATTAAGTATTGAGTAATGTTCATCATTCACTGTAAACAGGCAACAGAAAACACCCACTCAAGTTGTTAAGCATGCCTTTGATTTCCTGACTAACTTTTATGCCCAGGCTCTGTAAATTACATTATTTAGTGCTTGCCTCCAGAGGAGAGCGATTTTCTTGCCATTTGTTTCATAATGAACATTAATCAACTCTTGACTAATGTTGGCTCTGAAGTCACACATTAACTGTGTATTAAATATCGTCTGCTGGGTACACAGAATGCAGCTGCCCTAAGGAAGCTTCCATTGATGTTGAGAGAGCTCAGTAAGCAGTACTCATCTGCCATGCTCAGATTCTGAGTCGACTAAGAAATGAGACAAAATAAGAAGGCTTCTGAGAAATAAAATCTCCTCTTTACCTCCACTGGTTAAAACTGATAATGGAGAGGTGGCTTAATATAGGCAGAGTTGAGACTAGACTGCAAAATTAGACAAACTAGCTTGCCCAGTTAGAGAAAGAACTGCAGATCCACATATGCAGTACCCCTAACGTGGAAGTCATGGAGAAAAGCAGGACCCACAGAACTGAAGGAGAGTGCACCATGTACAAGCATCAAGTTCTAGACTGACAAGTGGAGGAACTCACTCCTTTTGTGGCAACCTGAGGTGTTATAAAGTTGGGACATGAGATGATGCCTGGATCCAAATTCAAAAGGGTGTTCAAAATGTTAAGTAATATTGGAGTATGCAAGAAATAATGTCATTCTCTGGGTTCCAGTGATAGTATAGTGGATTGGTTGTTTGACTTGCATATAGCCAACTGGAGTTCAATTGCTGACATCCCATAAAGTCCCCCTAACCTACCAGAAGTGATCCCTGAGTGCAGAGTCAGAAGTAATCCCTGGCCCCCAAAGAAAAGGAACAACAAAAAAGAAATAATAGCATTTTCTTGGATGTAGGCTCCACACGTGTAAAGATCCTTTTTTTGTGTTCTACTATCTCTCTTTTTCACACATATTGATCAAGTGAACAAACATGGAAGAGTAGGTTGAATGGGCAGGGAGAGAAAGCAGTATTTTGTATATGGAGTTTTCTCCACATGAAAAGGTTAAAACTTTCCTCATGCCATATACTTAGGAGATATTTTATAAAGATATTTTAAATAGATATTTAAAAAATTAATAATGGGCAGAAAGATAACTCAAAGCTCTGGATCACTTATCTTAAGGCTCTAAGTTAATATCCAGTTAATACCCTATATACTGAATCACTCTGCCCTAGCAAGTTCTCATAGCTGGACCTGAGCACTAAATAGTCCAGTCTATAAAGCTTGAGAAATGCTGGGAAAGGCCTCAAAACCCCCAAGCCATACTTGGATAACATGAAAGATCCCAGAAATGGCCCAGTGCAAGCATGAGGCTGCAAGTTGGATTCTCAGTGCCTGTTACATGGGCTCTGCACCAAGGCCCCTCCCTAAGCTCTGCTGTCTGATCACCCAGTGCCACAGCAGATTGTACAAACTTTGGCAAAGTCAAATATGTGCAAACACTTTAGCTGCAATGTTGGCCCCTGGTGAATGGGTATGCAAGCACCACAAAAAAAGAACAGAACCTACAAAGACCACCATAACCTAGTATGTAAGAGTATCATAGCCAAGCTTGTGTGGAATCCCCCGATCATGACAATAACAACTAAAAGAAAAAGGAAAGAGTCACAATAATAATCTAATAATATTGGGAATAATCATCCTAGAAGAATTCTCCATTTTTATTTGTTTGTTTGTTTATTTTGGGGCCACACCCTGTGGTACTCAGGAATTACTCCTGGTTCTGCACTAAGGGATCATTCCTGGCAGGCTCAGATATGCAGGCTTCCAAATGCTGTATATTAACTCAGACCAACCACATGCAAAGCAATTGCCTTATCCATTATTCTATAATTCTGACCCTGGGAAAATTCTTTTTGATTTGAAAACTTTGCCATTTCACATCACATGATTATGTATGGTTAAGGAAAATACATAAAAGTAGTGAATATTGGGGCCGGCGATGTGGCGCTAGAGGTAAGGTATCTGCCTTGCAAGAGCTAGCCAAGGAAAGATCGCAAACCTGGTTCAATCCCCCAGCATCCCATATGGTTCCCCCAGGCCAGGGGCAATTTCTGAGTGCTTAGCCAGGAATAACCCCTGAGCATCAAATGGGTGTGGCCCGAAAAAACAAACAAAAAAAAGTAGTGAATATTTATTGAACATTATGTGCTAGGCACTTTTGTTAAGTTCTTGCAAGTGTTAACTCTTCTAAGCTATGTAGTAATCATTTGCAGTAGACATAAATATGCATCAAAGGACAGTTTTAAGTAAAACATTTTCAATTTAGGCATTGTAGTTTTCCAGATCATTACTATTAGTCATTACCTGGTATTTCCCTTTTCAATTAATTCTCTTCCTCTGTTTCTCTCTTCTGTCTTTGGCCAAGTTTCTCCATCTCTGTGGGATTTAGTTTTCACATCTATAAAATGATGATAATAATTCTTAATAATACTTATTTCATGCAATCAGCTAAATGCCATAATGAGTGTTAAGCACTTAGCACAGTAGCAGAAATATATAGTAAACGGTAATAAACAGGATATTATTAATTATATCTTTGGGGGTGGTCTATGCTGAAAAACTACTCCCAGCTCAGTGCTCAGGGCTTGCTCCCAGAAGTTTGAGGGACCAGGCCATGCCAGGGATTGGGTATCGTACTGGGGATTTCTGTTTGTCAGATAAATGCTCCAACCCTTTGAGCCCTCCCATTGGCCCTGTGTCTGTATTTTTAATTTTCATATTGACCTATGTCAGGTCTCATGTACATTAATAGGCTGTTTGCTATGGGAATCCTGTCATCAGTAGAAGGGGTGATATGTTCTTGTGCCCATTTTCCATACAAAAGAACTATGGACTTAGTGGGTTCTGATAGTTGTTTCTTTCTAAATACAAAGTCTGGACTTAGATTCAATGATTTACTGCTCTAGGCATACCTCACTTCCCATCATATGAGGAAGGCTTATTCCTGCCCAACTTTGTTCTCCAGGAAATCATAAAGGTAACCTGTGTACTCCTTAATGGAGAAAAGGATTAGACCACATATCGACCTTGTGGATATAGAATGCAGAAGTACAAAATAAGCTCTTTTGGAAATCTGGGAACACCCAACCAACACTTCTCCTCCCTGACCAAGTTCTGGATCATTAAAATTAAGAAAAGGGCAAGGCACCTGGAATCCTAAGCAGCATTTTTATTGACTAATATTTGGTCTCTGAGAACATGACTTACATATGCAAGGTCCTTAATGCAAAACTCTAGAATTAGGAAGGCCAGTCTTCACAGTCAAAGATGGAATAGCTGGGGTCAGGGAGCTAGTACAGTACTAACACATATGTTTTCCATATAGTTGACATAGGTTGGATCCCTAGCACTGTGTTTGGCCCCCAAGAACTGACAGGAGAGGTGTGGTCCCAGCACACACACGCGCACGCGCGTACGTACACACACACACACACACACACACACACACACACACACACACACACACACACACACACACACAGTGATGGCAGGTCTCACATCTGTGTTGAAACATTGTATGGTCTTGACAATCTTGAGCCTTCATTTCCATGAGTAAGGGAAAGTAACAGAGATAAGTGAGGGTTATGATGGTGAAGAAAGCTTGGACTTCTTCCCTAATATGTACCCATATACTTCTCCCCTAATATTTGTAGAAAACCTAACTATCAGGAATTATATTGAAAATCTTGGAAACACATGATCCCAGACCTTACTCATAATGGTGGTCATTCAGGTGAATTTCAGTCTATTTGCTTTGAGGTAGTATTATGGTTTCCTCCCTTCCTTTCTTCCTTCCTTCTTTTCATTCTTCCTTCTTTCTGGTTTTTTATTTTGTTTTGTTTTGCTTTGGGGTCACACCTGGCAGCGTTCAGAAGTTACTCCTGGCTCTATGCTCAGAAATCGCTCCTGGCAGGCTCAGGGGACCATATGGGATGCCAGGATTCCAACCACGGTCCTTCTGCATGAAAGGCAAACACCTTACCTCTATGCTATCTCTCCAGCCCTCTTCTGTTTGTTTTTTTTTCTTTCCTTCCTTCCTTCCTTCCTTCCTTCCTTCCTTCCTTCCTTCCTTCCTTCCTTCCTTCCTTCCTTCCTTCCTTCCTTCCTTCCTTCCTTCCTTCCTTCCTTCCTTTCTTCCTTCTTTCTTTGCTCCCTCCCTCCCACCCTTTCTTTTTCCCTTCCCTCCTTCATCCCTTCCTTATTTCCTTTTCTCCTTCCTTCCTCCCCTCAATCCCATTTCTCCTTCCTTTCCTATTAGCTATGGAGCTGTGAGCAAGAGTAAGTGGCTTGATTTCAGAAAGGCACCAAGGTGAATAAACACTGATTCCCTAAGGGAAAATGTAAAACTACTAATAACTTGTTTGCAAAAGTAAGA
This sequence comes from Suncus etruscus, assembly GCF_024139225.1. NCBI lineage: Eukaryota > Metazoa > Chordata > Mammalia > Eulipotyphla > Soricidae > Suncus > Suncus etruscus. Next base: position 45,042,274 of record NC_064863.1, on the reverse strand, counting down.
GAGGTGGAAAGTGTAAGCCGACCATTTCCTACAAGCTCCAGCTTGCTTGCCTAGGAGGAGAATTCTCTGCACTCCAGAATGCATTCACTGTGCACCTGCTGGCCTCCCTGGCGTTGCTCAGCCCCCATCCCTCTTCCTTTTGATGCCCTTGGAAAAAGGCCTCAAGACTGCTTCGTCTCCAGCATGAGGTACTTGGGATTTAACAGCTGTCAAGTATTTTTTTTCTCTTGCTTCTGGGGACCACCTATTCTGACAAGACAACCTGTTTGAAGGTGATGGCATAGGCTGCTGGCTGGTAGGATGAAGAATGCCAGGTATTAGGATCCAGGCTGGGAAAGTTAATTTCATCACCAGATGAAGCATCCTCCTCCTCCTCCTCATCATCATCATCAGCAGCAGCAGCTCTCAGTTCTCAGGACTATCAAAGAATCTTTTTTATTGGGCCAGAGAGATAGTACAGTGAAAAGGGCATTTGTCTTGCATGCAGCCAACTCAGGTTTGATCTGGGCATCCCATATAATCTGCTGAGCCCTTCAGAAGAAATTCTTGAATGCAAATCTAGAAGTAACCCTCTGAGTATCTCCCACCAAGAAATATGATAATAATCTTGTTTAAGTATTCTTTCATTGATTGTCTATGTTCCCACAATAATATAAAGTCCCATGGAGGAACAGCAAGTTTGTCTGTCATATTCACCTTTGCAACATCTACATCCTGTGCTGGTCCTGAACCGAGGCATATAGAGATAAACACTGGAGGAAATGAATGCAGTTTTGAACAAATTTCATAGAGGACACTCATTCAAAGACACTGAGCCTGCACTTGAACTCAGTATTTTGGACTCCTAGAACTACCACTTCTCTTCAGGTTTCCAAGTAGAAGTCACCAATTTAGGAGAGTAATCTTGAAATCTGGGATTAACTTCTTGACCCCACTACTGCAAGCTAGCAAAACACTTTCCTTTTCCTTTTGCAGCTTTATTCAGTTTACTCCTCCCACAAACTGTGCTCTTCTGTGCCTCTTATTCTTGTTTTTATCTTATTCATGTGTGTCCCTTGCAATAGAAATCAGTTGAATCCTTTGTGTTCCTTGGCTGCATTTCTAGCAACATCCTCAAGACCTGATACATAGAAGATAATGTTTGCTATGAAGTCAGAATGAGCAAAACCATGCTTTAACCCAAAGGGGCCCCATGGCACTTCAATTCCAGGGAATGATTACAGAAATGAATGAGGACCAAGTAGCTAGTACTTGAAGATAAATTTGTGTTGTGGTATTTTTGGTCTAGTCTCAGTTCTTCCATCAGTGTGATGAGATGATGCCATGGTGCAATGATGCCACGACAACTACTGGCTTCCAACAAACATCCAAGAAATTTTGGGAAGAGGAGGAGTCATGGGACATCAATGCTTAGAAGATTAAGAAAAGTGAGCAAATAGGGGACCTATGAGGAAGCTTCTTCCCACTCCACTTCACTCTGGACCTGGACCCTCAATTAAGGCACACTCCATTCCAGTGTGTTTACAGGGTGAGATGAAGCATTCAGAGTGGCTGGGAAACTCAGACTCTATCAGGGAGTCATGGATGAAGTCAGTTGGTTGCACTGGAGAACCTGAGAGCATAAAGCCAAGGAGTGTCTTAACACGTAAGCCCCTGGAGGAGAGAGAAGAGGAATAGTTGTCTCCCATATTTCTGCCTAGAGGCCAGAGCTGTTACAGATCTAGGTGATGTGCCAGAGAAAATGGTAGGTCAGAAACTTTATGGGTCTGCAACTTCACAGTCAGAGGCTTCACGATTTCTGCCTACGATTCTATGTGTTCATCACCCACATCAGGATGGCTCCTTTTATTCCTCTCTGAGTACAGCTAAATCCTAAAAAGAGAGTGTAGAGTACAATGAGTGGTGTAGGATCTCCCCCTCCCCCAGAGTTGACTGATTAGGTCCGGGATACCCCAGTTGCCTCCTAGCATCCTACTGGGTGAGGGCATGCATAAAGGCCAAGGCATTGGTTTATTAGACCACCTCTATGACTTATCAGTTGGCATAAATCACTTCATTTCTCTAAGCTTCATCTTTACATCTATAAAAATTGGAAGTTTAACACTCACTACAGGGATTTATAGGAATTTTATTTTATAACTTTTAATTTTTGTTTGTTTTGGGATCACCATTGGGGGGGGTGCTCAGGGATTACTTCTTTCTGGCAGTACTCAGAGGACCACATGGGATGCCAGGGATTAAAACCAAGTTGACCACTTGCAAGTGCCCCATCACTCTACTATCTCTCTGGTCCCCTGTAGGAGTTTTAAATGAGAACATCCATGTAAAGTGTCTGGCACACAGCAAGTGTTCAGTAAATATTATTGTCATTCTTGTCAAGTTATTGTCATTGTTTCTGGGAATGCTGCAGAGAACACACTGGGCAAATTTATCTTTCTGTAGCTTTCACCAACAGCACAGACCAGAAAGAATCAATTAAAAATTCATACTCTCAAATGATCCCTGATCATAGAGTTCCAAGTAAGCCCAGAACACTGCAGGGTGGGGCTCAAATCCCTTTCTGAAAAAAAACCCCAATTGATTAAAATTCTGAAGAGGAAGGAATGAGGATGAAGTCGGGCAGTTAGGAGAGCTGCCTCCCTACCCAGGTTCCAGTTTCTCTGTGGGAATGAGCAGGGAACACTAAGTTCCTTTCTTCCCTGGTTACTCAATAAATGTGTCTTTCCTGATTTCTCTGAGCCAGATACCAACGTTGGCATAAACAGGGCCCAGGGGAATATGACAGATAGACAAATGGACTAGGCCTTGTCCTCATGGAACCTCAGAGTCTCAGTGGAAGATAGCCAACAAAAATAAATAAATAAATAAATAAATAAATAAATAAATAAATAAATAAATAAATAAATAAATAAATAAATAAATGGAGGAAACAGGATTACCTTTGAGAGCTGGAAGTGAAATAATCATCAAACAGTGAGAACAGAAAGGTAGGTCATTCTTCTCAGAAACAGTGAGAAGGGACCTCAAGTCCTCTAGTCCAGTCCTAAGATCAACTTCCTAATATGACCTGGACCGTTTAAAATTTGTGTGAAGTTGGTCAGAAAGTCCCAGGCAGGGAACCATGAAAGCATATCTAAGGACAAAGTTTTCCCTCCTTCTTTCCTCGGATCTTTAGTTGATCCCAAGCCCCAAATACACACACACACACACACACACACACACACACACACACACACACACGCACACACGCACACACGCACACTACACACTTTCACATTTCAATGACATTTGTAGCTCAAAGCCAGAAGCTATGAAGCTGTGCTGAGGGACTGTCCCACCTCTGTGGCCTCCTGTCAGCTTCCACATTCCCCCCACTCTTCGCAGTCATTCCCTTCCTTTCATGTTTTCTTACCGCTCTGCCACCAGAAAGCTGCATTTGTGATTATTCTTCTCCTGACAGTCACAGTCGTCCTTCCCTGCTGAATCTCATTTCTTTGATTCTTCTGCCTGCTTTCTAATCTCACTGGATGAACGAGGCTGGCAGGCTCCTCTTTCCAGCCGTTGTGGCCCCCAGCAGGTCTGGCTGCCACTTCATTAGCATCCTGTTTACACTGCTTCCAGATTATTAACAAAAATAGTCAAAGTGAAGAGGCCCAGCCTTAGTCCTCTCAGCTCACCCCACTACACATACACCTCCCTAGTGGGTAGTTGCCAGGGCTGCTCAGTTTATCTTTTAGCCAATTGTGACTCTCATTCTCTAAAATAACTGTAACTGATTTATTCAAAAGGAAGTCTCAGGAGGTAGATATCTACTTTGAGGCTTAATAAAGTCAGTCTTTACCAGCGAGAGAGGTAACGGCACTTGCCTTACATATGACTAGTTCTGGGTCCTACCCTTTCACTTTGTGGTCCCCTGAGTACTACCAGGAGTGACCCCTGAGTGACCCACAGATCCAGAAGCAGCCCCTAAACAGAGGATCGAACAAGTTGAATGTCCTCTAGATTCTTATTTTGGTTATTTGTTTTGTTTGGGGGTCACACCTGGTGGTATTCAGGGGATCACACAGTGCTAGGGATTAAATCCAAGTCTCTCACGTGTAAAGCAGGGGCTCAGCACTTTCTTCTCTCTTCCCTTCCAGAGGGTTCTTGACAGCCGGATTGCCACTTTGCTGATGAGCCTGTGGTGAGCTTTTCTGACTTGATATTTCTATGCTTCAAGACCCCTTGGTTAAGATTGTATGCTGTATGCTCTTTAAAGTCTAACTATTATTAAAATCGTTAATCTGATGTGAACTCTTGAGATCAAGTTTTCTTCCTCTTTAATGTATTTACTCATTTCAGCAGTATTTTTCTATTTAATACCACTCAACACAAAAGGCTTTTTGAGAGCCATTAGTGCGTCGTTACGAGATAGAGTCCAGCTTCTGCTTCTGATAGGACGTGTCAGCTTCTAGCAGAGCAATTGTTTCATAGATAACAACTATAAATCGTGAGGCCAACGAAACAGTAAGGAAGGCATTTGATGAGAATGCAGCAGACCCCTGTTTCAATCCGAGGCACCACATGATCCCCTGAGCATTGCCAGGGATGATCCCTGAATACAGTCACGTATGACTCCATAACAAACAAACAAAAAACAACAATCATAAATTCTGCTTAGTTTAAGAAACTTGAGAATGAACAGAGCAGGAAGATTCTAGAGTGAAACTGACACATGAAAGAAGAAAATAGCCAGAGCTGAGTTTTCTACCTTTCAGGCTTTTATACATTGCCATGAGAAACATGATGACTAAAATTGTATAAGAAATTTGCTGATGGAGCCGGAGAGATAGCATGGAGGTGGGTGTTTACCTTGCATGCAGAAAGACAGTGGTTCGAATACCGGCATCCCATATGGTCCTCTGAGCCTGCCAGGAGCAATTTCTGATCGTAGAGCCAGGAGTAACCCCTGAAAGCTGCTGGGTGTGACCCAAAAAGCCAAAAACAAAAAAACAAAAAACCAAAGAAAGAAATTTTTGCTGATGATGTGAGACTATAAAGATAGTAGAGTGTTTGTTTTGCATATAACTGACCCCAGTTTGATCCCAACCACTACATCAGGTCCTCTCAGCACTGCCAAGAGTGATCCCTAAGCACAGAGCCAAAAGTAAAATCTGAATACAGCTGCATGTGACCAAGCCTGCACTACCCCCAAAAGAAATTCACTGAATAAGTGAGAACAGGGTCACATAAAAAATACAGAAATACCCCATCCTCTGCATACAGACTTATCTGAGTGTCTTTATTTACCCCCTAAACAATGTGTCAGAAAGAAGCCAGCAGAATAGTTAAAAAATGAACCAACTGAATCAAGATTTGAGTTGCTGTCCATAAGCCCATAGTTAGCATTTTTAATACAGTTAAGTAAATTATCTGCTAAAACCGTCTCTAGAGTTTTGAGTTTTTTATTGAAGTGAGAACTTAAAAATGCTTATAAAGCAGCCTTATGCAGAAATTGTATTTTTGTAGTATCCTCCTTCCTAATCTTTAGCAGTTTTATTCACACCTAATCTTACATCTATGATTACATATATGATTGTGTTTGGGTTTCAGTCATGTAAAGAACACCACACATCACCAGTGCAACATTCCCATCACCAATGTCCCAAATCTCCCTCCTCCCCACCCAACCCCCGTCTGTACTCTAGACAGGCTTTCCATTTCCCTCATACATTCTCATATTATTAGGACAGTTAGGAATGTAGTTATTTCTCTAACTAAATTTCTCTAACTAAATCTCATCACTCTTTGTGGTGAGCTTCATGAGGTGAGCTGTAATTTCCAGCTCTATCTATTCTCTTTTGTGTCTGAAAATTATTATTGCAAGAATGTCTTTCATTTTTCTTAAAGCCCATAGATGAGTGAGACCACTCTGCATCTTTCTCTCTCTCTCTCTGACTTATTTCACTCAGCATAATAGATTCCATGTACATCCATGTATAGGAAAATTTCATGACTTCATCTCTCCTGACAGCTGCATAATATTCCATTGTGTATATATACTACAGTTTCTTTAGCCATTCATCTGTTGAAGGGCATCTTGGTTGTTTCCAGAGTCTTGCTATGGTAAATAGTGCTGCAATGAATATAGGTATAAGGAAGGGATTTTTGTATTGTATTTTTGTGTTCCTAGGGTATATTCCTAGGAGGGGTATAGCTGGATCATATGGGAGCTCTATTTCCAGTTTTTGGAGGAATCTCCATATCGATTTCCATAAAGGTTGAACTAGGCGGCATTCCCACCAGCAGTGGATAAGAGTTCCTTTCTCTCCACATCCCTGTCAACACTGCTTGTTCTCATTTTTTGTGATGTGTGCCAATCTCTGTGGTGTGAGGTGGTACCTCATAGTTATTTTGATTTGCATCTCCCTGATGATTAGTGATGTGGAGCATTTTTTCATGTGTCTTTTGGCCATTTGTATTTCTTCTTTGTCAAAGTGTCTGTCCATTTCTTCTCTCCATTTTTTGATGGGATTAGATGTTTTTTTCTTGTAGAGTTCTGTCAGTGCCTTGTATATTTTGGAGATTAGCCCCTTATCTGATGGGTATTGGGTGAATAGTTTCTCCCACTCAGTGGGGTCTCTTGTATCCTGGGCGCTATTTCCGTTGAGGTTCAGAAGCTTCTCAGCTTAATATATTCCCATCTGTTCATCTCTGCTTTCACTTGCTTGGAGAGTGCAGTTTCCTCCTTGAAGATGCCTGTAGTCTCAATGTCCTGGAATGTTTTGCCTACGTGTTGTTCTAGATATCTCTGAATCCTTCCAAAATATTCAAATCAGTTTTGATAGTGCTACTCACTAGGTAATATTTATATAGAGGGGCCGGAGAGATAGCATGGAGGTAAGGCGTTTGTCTTTCATGCAGAAGGTCATCAGTTCGAATCCCGGTGTCCCATATGGTCCCCCGTGCCTGCCAGGAGCAATTTCTGAGCATGGAGCCAGGAATAACCCCTGAGCACTGCCGGGTGTGACCCAAAAACCACAAAAAAAAATATTTATATAGAGATTAAATTACATAATGGTGCTGACAAATACAAAGTTTCTTGGGACTAGAAAGATAGATCAGCAGGTAGGATGGCTACTATGTACATAGACAATAAGGGTTCAATACCCAGCTCTCCATATGATCCCTAGAACCTGCCAGGAGTTATTCCTTATTGCTGAGCCAGGAGTAAACCCTGAGCAGAGGAATGTGGCCCAAAAAGTCTTTTCTTTTTCCCTTCCCTTTCCAAAAACCCCCCAAGGACAAGGATTCATCATAGTCAACTTGACTGGTGGGAGCTGAAGTGTGAGAGCCACAAGAGAATCACAAAAGATATTGAATGATTAATGAGAATTTGTCAGAATGTTCACAGACATGAGAGTATTGGTGAGGTGAAGAAAGAGTGTCCAAGCCAAACATTAGGGTGGGTCCCATATCATCTCTCCAGTACTGTTGAAGTCAGAATAATTCTTTTAATGGGGTGAATTTTTAGTATCAATAGGGAAGATTCATTCAAGAATTCAAATCTAATAGGATACTATAGTCATGCTACACACTGAATCCTTTCCTCAGAGATTTTCTGTTGAAACTGGTCATTTCTCAGTCAGGTGTTCTTACCCACTTCTTCCTGTGGAAACACCATCACCAATGTCTTCATCGCTGCTGCATGATTTTCTCTTCTAAGAGAATAGAATCAGACTGTTATTGTTAAGTTCAAGACAAGCTCAGAAACTTCAGTAATCATCAAATAGAATTAATTTTTCCCTAAATGTCAATTTGAAAACATCATTTACATTTAATTAAGTATTCATGTTATAATTTTAGCTTGTGGAATAGAAAAATTGTACAAAGGTACTTGACTTGCACACAACTGACACAGGTGCAAGCCTTCTACTGCCTATGTTCTCCTTAGCGCCCACAAAAGTTATCCCTTTGCAAAAAGTCAGAAAAACACTTACAGGTATGACCCAGGCCCCTCTTTTAATAAAAAAAATAAATAAACAAATAAAGTTTGAGTTAGAGGGTTTTATATACTGTTGATGCTCATTTGATCCTTTGTATCTAGATGCATATGGCTTCCCAAGCACTATTAGGGATCATACCTAAGCAAAAAGCCAAAAATAGCCACTGAACATTACTGGGTATTGTATATGAAAATATTTCCATAAGATTATCCTTTGCCTGTTGTCCCACCTTGACCCCCCAGGTGGGGGCGCTGTTGAGAGCCAAATAAATAGCTTAGGTTCCTGGTGTTGGGGGGTCTTTTGCCAGAGTTGGCTGGCTGGCTCCAGATGTTTTGGAACTAGCAGCAGGCTAAAAAAGGACTCTTCTCACCCAACCTTTTAACCCTTAACCCTTCTGTCCGTGTGGATTATTTGCTGCGGATAAATATTACCAAGATCACCCCCAAAGAGAGGACAAGGGAATAGGAACCAATTTCTCATTCTGGGAGCTCTTCGTGTATACTCAAACAATCAACAAAGGTGTAAACGGGACCCAACAAATGGGGCAACACTGGGTATAGCCCCAAATCAACCCTCCCACTCCCTCAGCTTTTTGCATTGGAAATTACATGGTAACAGTATTCTTTTCTTAAATTAAAAAGCTCAGTTTAAGGCCAAGAGATACAGTTCAAATGTCTGTTTTGTGTGCAGGATGCCTAGGTTTGATTCCTGGTACCAAATAGTCCTCTGAATACCCCCTGGGAGCACTCTCTTGAGCTCAGATTCAGGATTTGTCCTCAGAACTGTTGTATCTGACCTTAAATTCCTTGGTATGTGTTTTCTTCCATTTGATCTACTCTGGAAGTCAAAGGCAGTTATTGGCAAGGACAAAGTGTGAAAATGGAGAAAAATAAAAACACAAAACATTTTCAGACCAATCGCTCAACTAAAAAAAATAATACATGAAGTAAGAGATATTTCTAGCAAAAATACAAAATCTAAAAGGTGACTAAGGTAAAGAAGAATGATTGATTTATCTGCATATTTTTGCCTGATGAGTTTGAACTGATTTGAGTAATCAAGTGAAAATGAATAGGAACTAATGAAGAATTAGTGGACCCTTTCTAAATGGACAAAGCTTGCAAATTATCTACACAAATTTGATCTCTTCTTTGGATATAATATGTGCTCTTCTGAGCTTTGCTATTGCAGTCATTTGCATTGCAGATCTAAATGATGATTAAGGAACATGCCCACTTTGCTAACTCCTAAATCTGAGTCATCAACAAATATTTTTTGAACACTTCCTCTGTGTCGTATGCTGGCTGAAGTACTAATCATATGTTGAAGAAGGTAATGAATATTTGAGGCCTAATTACTTTGTAACCATTATCTAATTTCAGGAAAAACTATTTTATACAATATTCTTGAGGTGTCTTCAATTTCTTGTGCAAATCTATTGTTTGATCACATGTGGGGGATGACTCTTACAGACACAAAAACAAGGCTTTCAGTTGTAACAGATTACATGGTCAAGGTCTGTTTCCTACCTGCCAAACCACGCAGTATAACCAACACCTCTTTATCTGAGAACTAGGAGAGACTGAGTCAGGCATATTTTCTCAGAGCTGTTAAGATATCATTTTTAAATATGAAGTTTTATAATTTTTCATGATCCCATATTTGGATCACTGTTTTTCATATGTTGAAAGCTCTCATTTAGTTAGCCCATCACCTTATCTTACTACACTTGTCAACATTCAACATATATGACCATTCCTTCATTCTTGATTTTCTTTCTCCTCTCTTTTCAAGAATTCTTTTCTTTCATTTTGCACTACTTTAAAAAGACTATTATTGGGGCCCGGAGAGATAGCACAGCGGCGTTTGCCTTGCAAGTAGCCGATCCAGGACCAAAGGTGGTTAGTTTGAATCCCGGTGTCTCATATGGTCCCCCATGCCTGCCAGAAGCTATTTCTGAGCAGACAGATAGGAGTAACCCCTGAGCACTGCTGGGTGTGGCTCCCCCCCCAAAAAAAACCCAAAAAACAAAAACAAACAAACAAAACACTATTATTGAAGTATGTTTTATATAATATAAAACTCACGGATCCCAAGTTTGTCCAGTTCAGTATTTTTGCATACTTTTGTCAAGTGATGAATGAATAGCACCACACATCAGTTTTAGAACATTTTTGTTTGTTTGTTTGTTTGTTTTTGCTTTGGGGTCACACTCAGCAGTGCTCAGGGCTTATTCCTGGCTCTATGCTCAGAAATCGTCCCTGGCAGGCACAGGGGACCATATGGGCTGCTGGGATTCAAACCATCAACCTTCTGCATGAAAGGCAAATGCCTTACCTCCATGCTATCTCTCCGGTCCCAGTTTTAGAACATTTTTAACTAAAAATGGGAACTCTCCATCAGGTCTTAAACTCTCACACCTCATTCTCATTCACACCTTCAGTCTATTAAGTTTTGATTTTCTTCCTATCTCCCTGGCGGCTCCCTCAGTCTTTTGCAGGATAATTCTTTTCAACTGAGTCATCTAGTACTCAATTTTCTCCAGGAACTCTTGGCCCTTTTTCTTTACCCTACATTTACCCCTTCTTTCAGGATCTCATTACCATGGCCTTTGTTACAACCCAGGCACAGGTATTATCAGATTAGACCTCTACAAGCTGCTGCAATTATCTATAGAAAAAAGCATCCATTGGGTACCTCAATTATAGATATTGAAAGGATTTATAATCACATGCCCAACTCCAAACCAAAGTCATGGTTTTGGTTCAAATCTAGCTTTCAATCTCAGTAATTAGGAAAGTGATTCATCTCAAGCCAAAAATATCAGGTTATACTTTACAAGTTTCCTTTTTAAAAGATATCTTTATAATCACTGTGTCATCAGGTATCTTCACTTTTCTATACTAAATATCTTTTTGATATATCGTCTCATTATTTCTGCTACTAATCTTGTGCAGGATTTTGTTCTTTCTCACCTGGAATATGAAATAATTGTCTCTAATTTGTGTCCTCCTTTTCTTTCTCCTCTCTCTTCAGCCAATTCTTTATACTGTAGCTGGCCGGGGTGGGGGGGATTAAATAAGAAGCAAGTATGAACCAATGTTATTCAAGCCCTCTTATTTTCATGTTAAATGTATTATTAACACAATCGCATGCCACTATTCGTCCTTTCTGTTTGGGACTACACAGTATATCTTTAATTTTTCTATAAGTACAGAAGTTCCAAGACATCACAGGGTTATCACACACCTGTTCTCTATCCTTAAACTCCTTCGTAATTCACTTCCATCCAGCAGCCAAACTGCGACCAAACTTTATTTAAACTCTCAGATCAATCATACTTTCTCATAGAAATCTCTTAGCTGTCCAGTCTAAATAAATCATCAAATTCTATGGTTTTTAGCATTTTCTTCTTTCTTTTATTAAATCTACTATAGTTTACAATTATACATTTTTCCATGACTACTGATTCTACCTGTCTTTTCTACTAGACTAGTATTGTAAAATTAATAACCATCTGAGCTTTTGTTTTCCCAAGAACTAGCAATACATATCAGAAGTTACTAAGTACTATAAAATGAGTAAATAAATAAAGCAAAAACAAAAAACAAAATACAGGGGCTGGAGTGATAGCACAGCAGGTAGGGTGTTTGCCTTGCATGTAGCCAATTCGGCTTTGATTCCCAGCATCCCATATGGTCCTCAGAGCCTGCCAGGAGCAATTTCTGAGCACAGAGCCAGGAGTAACCCCTGAACTCTGCCGAGTGTGGCCCCAAAACAAAACAAAACAAAAACACTGGCTAAGGTCTGGATATGTCTACATTGTATACTTTCCCCTTCTCTCCTAGATCTTCACAGTAACATTATCTAGCAGTATGATGTGTTTTAATCCAGAGAGAAGAACACAGTTTAAAATCAGAGGTATTTCTTGACCAGGCATATTGTGGAGTCAACCTCTAACTTTTCTGTGAGCATGTCCTCAACAGGAAAAACACATTGTTATGTCTGAAGTGGAATAAACTCTCTCACTCCTTAAAAATGAAATGAAGAGCTCATTCTTCCACATCCAGCAGTGTGCTGGTAAACATTGAACAATTAGCTCCCCAGGGGAACAGAAGTCCTGATTGGTAGCATTTGATGATTCGGTGGTACAAATAGTCTACCACAGCCAATGGGAAGTTATCAACCAATCTTCTGCAAAACAGAGGTGGGATGAGATAGACACAAAAATATTCTCAAGAGCTATTCAGCCAGCTTAGATACACCACTACATGAGAAGGAAGAAGGGGCCCTTGCCTTCAAGTTTTCATTTCTCCCTCATTAGCTGAAACTGTGGGCTGCCCTTGCCACTATCCAACTTCTGTAACTTCATGATTTTTTTTCCCCTTCTTTCTAATACTTTAACTAGCAAATGTTGGTATTTAGTAGACAAAGACTTTGGGAGAAGTTTCTGGGTTTCATTCCCAAGCTAAACTGCCATTTCTGTCATGCACCCTAATTCCTGACGAGAACAGGGCAGCAAGGCTTAACCTCTGCAGCTTCATGAAGATTCATACCAGTAAATCTCATCAAAAAGAACTCTAGGCTCAGGAATTTGACCACGAGTAAATGTGATACACAAGGACTGTTTACCAACAGTTCCACATGCCTTTGCAGATAATTCATAAATAGTTTTCAAGGCACTGTTTATGCAAAGGATTAGTGAAAGGGCAAAAGTCTCCAGGGAGAGACCTCACCAAAGCACCTATCTCTCCAAGCATTAAATTGTCAACAAAATTAAACCTCAGCTCCACCCCAGAGCCCAGCTTCCCAGTCAACCTTAGACACTTACTGCTATTGGTAAAGATGAAATCAACAACAAAAGCACAAAAGTCCCATCTCCTGCACAATGACAGGAGTCTAGCTGTTTGGGTGTAGTCACTCCACCCAGTCCTTCTGGTAAACAGCCCCAGGAGTTCAGCTCTTGTGTGGCTGTTGGCAGGACACAGAATGTTGCTTCTGATAGCAAAGCTTGTAAGGGCCCCAACTATTGTGAAATGTGTAATGATTAACCCAAGCCCTCACCTCAGCCTTTAAGCTGTCATTCTAGGTAGTCTGTTTAGTAAACAGTCAACCACCAATATCTTGAACAGGTTGAACAGATGGCTTCAGGGTTAAGGCTAATTGTGTTTCCTACTATTTCACAACACTTTGGGTAATGAAGGCCATAAAGTCCTAAAAAGTATAAACATCAACACTCCCCCCTCCTTTTGTTCTTTCACCCAGTGTACAGGGATTTTAAATTCTAGATTATAAAATCTATAAAGCATCCTAGAGAGGAAAGAGGAGTCATAAAGTGAAATTGATTTGAGGTCCTTAGAAATTGGAGATAGAGTACTGGAGAGATAGCATGGAGGTAAGGCGGTTGACTTTCATGCAGAAGGTCATTGATTCGAATTCAGGCATCCCATATGTCCCCCGAGCCTGCCAAGAGCGATTTCTGAGTGTGGAGACAGGAGTAACCCCTGAGCGCTTCTGGGTGTGACCCAAAAACAAAAACAAAAAATTGGAGATAGAAGAGAATGAAAACCATGTAAATGTTTCTGAATGGAGTCCAGGAGATGGTCAACACAATTCAAGAATCTGATGAAACTCAGTCAATGACTCTTTCAGTTAAAACACTAACTCTAAACTAGAAACACAGTATGATCAAGTTGTACATGAATATTGGGTTCCAGAAGGTCTTTCCCTCACATTCCAGATTCTAATTGTTGAAAAAAAAAAAAAAAGAAAGAAAGAAAAAAGAAAAAGAAAGAAAAGAAGCAGTGGTCCTCAAACTATGGCTCGCGGGCCACATATTGTATTTGTATCTGTTTTGTTTCTTCATTGCAAAATAAGATATATGCAGTGTGCATAAGAATTCGTTCATAAGTTTTGTTTTTACTATAGTCAGACCCTCCAATGGTCTGAGGGACAGTGAACTGGCCCCCTGTTTAAAAAGTTTGAGGACCCCTGCATAAGCTAAGAATACCAGACTGTGTCTGTCACCTGCTGAAAACAGAATCAGGCAATCAATTTAACCAATCCCAATACTGTCACCAATCAAGGGATGTGCTGTATTTGTGCTTGAAAACGAACACAATGGAGAAACCTATGTTCTCTCTCAAATGGTTACTTTCTCTCTTTCTTTTCCCTCACATCTTTCTAAATAACTTTTGTGTCCTGTATTGGCCATGTGCAAGGCAAAGGCCTTACCGCTGTGCTACTGCTCCAGTCCCCTCTAAATAACTTTCAATAAAAATGGCTTTCCTTCACACACACACACACACACACACACACACGAAAATGAGAATATCAAGAGCCAGAATTAGTACATAGGGTAAGGTACTTACTTGCTGACTTGCCTCATACACTTCCAATCCAGACTCTATCTTCATCACTGCACATAGTTCCCTGAGCACTGCCTGGAGTTAACCCTTAGTGTTTGTGTCTCACAGATTCTTTCTTACTTCCTAAACACTCACCCCCCAACACCTCCATATCTGGGTTTTCTGCAGATTTTACTGTGAAAGATTCTTAACTACACATAGTATGGTGCTGCCTGGTTGCAGCAGAGAAAAGATCAAATCAACCAGAAGTCTTATAATTCAAGATGTTTAAAGAACTTCAACTGAATTCATAACATTGACTGTCTCTGTAAGAAATGTTCAAAGTTCTTTGGAGAGATGGAAGATTTTATTGGTCAGAAAGTTGCATCTCTATGAAGTAATGAAAAATGTCAGAGAAAGGAAAAATGAAGATAAAGTAGAATATTTTATTATTTCATCTAAAAGAGCCTGATTTAAAATAATACTAAATCTTGGATGACTATATAAAATATAGACTTCTAAAAGAATTACAGGAATGCCACAAAGTATGAGAGGGAAGATTGGAGTACCTTTTACTACCCATAGATAGTATTATTTGAAAATGAATTAGGTTTGTTTAAAAATAATATTGAGAGTTATAGCAACAACACAGAGGATCTGAGTTTGCGTTGTACAGGGTCAATCTAGGTTTGATCCCCCAAAACTCCAAAATGGTCCCAAGGACTTCTTCAGCACCTCCAGGAGTGATTCCTGAGTAAGCCCTTAGATCAACTGGGTGTGGCTCCATAACAAAAAATTAAAATAATATTGAGAGGACTCAGAGGAATGTGGATCAGTAAATACCGTAGTAACCCCCTGAAGACCACCCCAGCACAACAATAAAGGGAAGGAAGGGAAGGAAACATACATAGTCACTTAATTTTAATAATCATAAATACTAGCTTTATTTAAAACAGTGATGGCTAATAGAAAGGTAGCTAGGATCTGGAAGATTTGAGCAACTATGTGCCATTTACTTTCTGTGGTGGCTCCCCCACTCTCAGTGCAGGGGGGTGGGTTAAGTTAAAGGCTCTCTATCATTTTCTGGAACAGCTTTTTATAGGTTCACACTTGGTTGTGGCACACACATAATTTGTGTTGCTCACACCCTTGTGCTGCTCACTTGGGGGTGTTCACTTGGCTGTGTCTCTTACCCACAGAGAAATGAAAACGAACTTTTAAAAACATATATTCATCTAAAACTTGAGTTTAATTTAAAAGCCAAAGAGAATGCAGGAGTAAAAGTGACTGCTTTGTGTTCAGCCACCTCTGGTTTGATCCCCAACACTGCCTCTGGTCCCCTGAGCCATGCTATATATGATCCTTGAGTTCAAAGCCAAGAGCAATGACCTGAGCATATTCTGATGTGGTCCCCTAATCCAAAAATCCAAAACAAAACAAAATAAGACTTAAAATCTTACTCAAGCCTACTTAAAACCCTACTACCAGCTCAGTAGTAAAGTATGTAGCTTGAAAGTATAAAGCCTTAGATTTGATCTTTGACAAAACAAATAATAATATTAATATAAAAATAAATTGGTTTAAATGTTTATCAACTTTTTAAGATTGAGAATAAATTAGGATAATCTTGGACCAGAGAGATAGAACAGTAAGCAGGGCACTTGCCTTGCTAGCAGCTGACTAGATTTAATTCCCAGCATCCCTGATAGTCTCCCAAGCCCCACCAGGAAAAATAACTAAGAACAGATTCATGAGTGAGCCATGAGCACTGCTGGGTATGACTGAAACAAGCAGCAACAAAAGAACAAATAAAAGTCTGACCTAGTCCTATAATATAAAATAAAAACTGCTTATGGGTTGAAGAGAACATGGAGGGGGTAAGATGCTTGCAATTCAGCCTCAAGTCTCCACACAGCCTGATCCCCTGAACCCTACCAGGAGTATTGCCCACAGCACAGTCTCAGGAAGAACTCCCAGTATGTCCAGTTGTGGCCCACCCCCCCAAGTAAAAATAAAATAAAAACAAAAAGAAAAGTTACTTCTAATTAGAAGCTGCAGCAAATGTTTATAAAGGGGATTGCCCCCATAATGTTTTGATATGTACCATTTGTCTTAGTGCAAAACATAAAATTCTCTGTTATTTGTTATCTTTTTTACTTCTTGATCTCTAAGAAAATTACAATTCCCTTTAGCCAATTCCCCTTCATGCCTGAGACATCTCTGTAAGACTGTCAAGCACAACCAACTCCTTGACTCCTGCCTGCAGGAAGCGAGCATCTCCTACTTTCTAGCTATCCCAGTCACACCCAGGTATCTAGCTATCTAGCCTGATTCTCTCCATTTCTTGTTGTCTGGAGGAGCATTTGTTTTATGATATGAAACGATTGTCCTTTTAACTTTTTTTTTTTTTTTTTTTGGTTTTTGGGCCACACCCGGCGATGCTCAGGGGTTACTCCTGGCTGTCTGCTCAGAAATAGCTCCTGGCAGGCACGGGGAACCATATGGGACACCGGGATTTGAACCAACCACCTAGGGGCCTGGATCGGCTGCTTGCAAGGTAAACGCCACTGTGCTATCTCTCAGGGCCCGTCATTTTAACTTTTAACTTTGCTCTCTGCTTCTTATTTTTTCCCTGAAATTGAATCTCGGAGATAGAGTATCCTCATCTTTTTTGAAAAGATAGTAATCTTGAACTTTAGATATGTTACTTATCCATTTTGGAAGAAGTAGCCTAGAGCACAGGTTGGTGGAAGCTAAAGTGTTTAACTCACTTTTTGGTTGCAATCTATGGAACACACATGCTCATATGAGATGAAGGACAAGACTTAACTAACCACTTTTGTTATTGGGATACTTCTTCCAGTCCTCAGTAAGACTACTAAATCCTATTCTATCTTTGTACTCTGAGTGAGGAATAAAAATGAAATAAAGATATTAATTAAAAAATAAAAAAGTGGAGAAACACAAATATGAAAGGATGGAGACCAAGCAGTCTCTGGTGCATTGGTAGTATTAAAAGAAGGACAGAACTAAATATCTAAGTCAAAGGCAAAAACAATGGCATCAAGAGACTCAAACCTTAACAATCTACACTTAAAATGGATCTGTTATACTTGATGGTTGGGAGCCAAAGGAAGTGGTATGGGATGTACCAGGGAACAATGTTTGGAGGTCAACACTGGTGGTGGGATTGGCCCTGATTCGTTGTATGTATGACACCTAACTATGAAGAACTTTGTAAATCAAAATGGTTTTAATAAAATTAAAAAATAGATTTAAAAAAAAGGAACTGTGTGGGAAGGAGAGAGATTGTAAATGATAAGTTGTTTGCCTTGCAGGCATGGATTCTATTCCTTATACCACATACGGTCTCCTGTGTCCTGTCAGGAGTGATTCCTGAACTCGGAGCCACAAGTAAACCCTGAGTACTACCAGCTGTAGTCCTAAATCCTAAAATATAAAACAATTTAAAAATGCAATCATATGCTCTAGAATCTGCTAAAGTTGTCTATTAATTTCAAGGCCACTAGTACTAATTGAGGTGAATTAACGAAAGATATTTCAATGAGTCAATACATTTTTTAGTCCTCCTGAGTTTTCTTTCCCTTCCACCCCACCCTTTTCCTCCCCTTCCCTTTCTCTTCCCTTCCATCCTCTCCTCTTCCCTCCTCTCTTCTTATCTCCCCTCCTCTCTTTTCCTCTCCCCCACCAACACTAGTGTCTTTCTCAAAAGACTGCTTTTGTGCAGATTAGGTCTGAACTGTGCTTGGCACAAAACACAAATTTTGTCCAGAATGATACTGCAGCAGGTAGGGTGTTTATTTTGCTTGCTGATGATTTCTGCACAACGTATGGTCCCCCAGCCCTGCCTTGTGCTTCACTAGGTGTGGCCCCAAAACAGAGCAAAAACACAACATAGAATCCTTTGACATCACGTAGATAGAAAGACACAAACATAGATGGAAGATCTAAGACATCGTCCAAGTCACATTTGCTATCAAAGAAAATAAGGCTAGAGAATGTCTGAATCAACAGAGAAACAGAGGGAAGGAGCAGGGAAAAGTGAGATTCTAGCACATGAGAAATTTCCTGTTTAATACATTGACATTGTACATGGGATGGGACTGAATTGTGAGCAATCATCCAAATGCAGCTATTGGAAACATTCCTAAGAAATGGTTCCCTACAGAAGCCTGGAACAAGGAAATGGAAATGATACTCATAGGTAACTCCTTGTCCATGCAGAGAAAGGGAAAGGGAAAGGGAAAGGGAGAACTTAAACTGCATGGTGTCTGCAGACAGAAAGATTGTTCAGCAATCAGTATTGGCTGTCAGTGCATTGGGAAGACAAAACTCAGTCCCAAAATAATACTCAGGAGCGGAAAATTAAATGAAATTACACACTATCTTATTAGTGATGCTAAGACACACTTAAGACTCAGGAGTCAAAGGTAATAATGGCCCCACAATGAATGTATTGGCTATCAATTGCTCTAAGCCTGGTTGTGTGATAATGATCAGTTCCATTGCTGCTTGAGGATCAAAAGGAGAAACAGAGATCATCTGGAAAGTGCTTTACTGGCAACATGTGGGTGGGTTGGAAGATGAGAGACTCAGGTTCTCTAAGCAACCATCTTATCTGCATGTCCAGGAGAAGAAATTTTTATAGAAAAGAGAACTGGGGAGAAAAGGGGTGGGGTGCAGACCAGTGGACGCCTAAATGAACAATAAAATCCTGATGAGCCATTCCCTGAGGAACACTTCCTCTAATCTGCAAACTTAAACAAAGTAAAATTTGGTCTGGATAGGGTGGATAAATTGATGATTAACTCCTTGCCTTAAAATTTGGGGACAAGGAAAACTGTCTTTTTCTAATTTTGATCTTTAGCCCAGTTTCACTTTCATTGTTTCAAAAATAATTCTAAAAGGAGTTGTTAAATATTTGTAGCAAGAAAGGCAAGATCTCTGCAAGAAAGGCAAGATCTCTGTAAAAGTCTTCTAGGAATTAAAAAAGAATGGGAAAAAAATCGTTGTAGTGGAAAATTGTGTTGGATGTTTTTAAATAATCACCCTGACTTCTTTTGTGGTGCCTAGAAAGGTTCATGCATTCATTCCTTCCTTTAGTTAGGGTGGTAAAAAGGCTTGCTGGAGAAAGCATGGAGTGATTAATATGGCAGAAACTCATCAAGCTGTCTCTGGAAGGTCAAATGCATGATGCACAAAGTGCAATTAGGAGGTTAAACTGTGCTGTCAACTTTTTACAGCAGTAGCTGTCTGTAGGGGTCAATACCTTTCAAGGATGGGCCTAAGAATAAAATTTGAAGGAGCTAGAAGAAATATTACATCTTCAGTTTTGCTTTAATTACCCAAGGCATTTTTAAAGCCCATAAAACTATTAAAATGTTGGGACTGGAGCGATGGCACAGTGGTAGGGTGTTTGCCTTGCATGTTGCCAACCCAGAACAGACACGGGCTCTATCCCTAGCATCCCATATGGTCCCCTGAGCCTGCCAGGAGCAATTTTTGAGCGAAGAGCCAGGAGTAACCCCTGAGCACTGCTGTTGCTGGGTGTGGCCCAACAACAAAAACAAACAAAAAAAACCTATTAAAATGTAAGGCGGAGATTTAGTCCAAGTTATAAAGCACATACCTTGTACTGTGAGGTCCTAGGATAGTTTTCCATCACCACCATCTGTTTCACTTACCCTGGAAATGACTCCTTACTACTGAAGTGTGTATATATATATATATATATATATGTATATATATGTATATATACATGCTATTACATATACATATATGTAATATTATATATACAATCACAAATAAAATGCAATTCCAGACAGTCACAAGTAAAAATGTATATATATATATATATATATATATATATATATATATATATACTTATTACATTGACATTTTTAGTTTCACTTGGTAGAATTCAAATGCAAAGTTTTCTACCTAAATTATAGTAGTCCTTTAGAAAAAGGTCATTATTGCCATAATCGGGCAAGCCATGAGATAAGAGGAACATGTGGAAGAGAATTGTAGCATCTAAAATTTTATGATATTCATAGTTCTGAAAATAGTAAAGTTTAATTAGTAAGTAGGTAATAGTTTCTTTTATTTTTTAATATTTTTTATTTAAGCATCATGGTTACAAACATGTTTGTAGTTGGGTTTCAAACATAACATGTATACCTCTTTCACCAGTGCAACTTTTTTGCCACCAATGTCCCCCATTTCCCTCCACCTACCACCCCCTGCTTGTCTTCCAGACATGCATTCTATTTTGTCACTGTAGTTGTTACTGTAGGCATTTCTCTAACTGTGCTCACAACTCTTTGTGGTAAACTTCAAATCATGGGATTGTCCTTCTGGCCCTCATCTCTATTGTCTCTGGATATTATTATCATACTGTCATTTATTTTTCTTAAATCTCACAGTGAGTGATATTATTCTATATCTATATATCCCCCTCTAACTTATTTCTTTCTTTCTTTTTTTTTGGGGGGGGTTTTTGGGCCACACACGGTAACGCTCAGGGGTCACTCCTGGCTATGTGCTCAGAAGTTGCTCCTGGCTTGGGGGACCATATGGGACACCGGGGGATTGAACCGCGGTCCGTCCAAGGCTAGCGCAGGCAAGGCAGGCACCTTACCTTTAGCGCCACTGCCCGGCCCACCTCTAACTTATTTCACTCAATATAATAGTCTCCATGTCCATCCATGTATAAACAAATTTCATGGCTTCATCTTTCCTAACAGCTGTATAGTATTCCACTGTGCAGATGTACCATAGTTTCTTTAGTCACTCATCTGTTGTTGGGCATCTGGGTTGTTTCTATATTCTGACTATTGTAAACAAAGCTTCAGTGAACATAGGCACTCAGTGGGGAATCTTTGTATTGCGTTTTTTGTGTTGCTAGGGTATCCCAAAGGAGTAGTATTGCTGGGTCAATGGAAGCTCAGTTTTCAACTCTTTTGAGAAATATTTATATTGTCTTCCAGAAGGTTGCACTAGATGGCATTGCCATCTGTAGTGAATAAGAGTTCCTTTCTCCTCACATCTATGTCAGCACTGGTTGTTCTTGTTCTTTGAGATGTGCGCCAGTCTCTGTGGCAGAAAATTATTTGATTTGCATTTCCCAGGTGACCAGTGATGTGGAGCATTTTTTGATGTACCTCTGGCACCCCATATGGTCTCCTGAGACTGCCAGGAGCAATTTCTGTGTGCAGAATCAGAAGTAATCTCTGAGTTCTGCCGGATGTGACCCAAACTACAACCCTCCCACCAAAAAAAAAAAAAAAAGAAGAAGAAGAAGAAGAAGAAAAAAAGGAGGTTTGAAACAATTTGTTAGTGAATCCATCTGGATCTGGGCTTTTATTTTTTAGAATACTTTTGTTTAACATTTTCATTAAATCAATAGTAATGGGTCTGTTCACATATGCTACATCATCTTGGGAAGTTTTAGGAGTCCAAGAATTTATCCATTTCTTTTAGGTTCTCTTGTTTTGTGGAATAGAGTTTCTCAAAGTAGTCTCTGATTACCTTTGAATTTCTGTGCTATCTGTAGTAATCGCCCCTTTTTCATTTCTAATTCAGTTTATTAATTTTCTCTCCCTTTTTCTGTGAGTTTGACTAGTGGTTTATTTATCTTGTTTATTTATTTTTTGTTATTTTGTTTTCTGAGGGCCACACCCAGTGGAGCTCAGTGGTTACTCTTGCCTCTGCATTCAGAAATTACTCCTGGCAGGCTCTGGGAACCATATGGGATGCCAGGGATTAAATCCCGAGTCGGTCCTGGGTTGTTAGAATGGAAGGGTAAATGCCATATCCCTGTGCTATCACTCCAGCTCCTTGTTTATTTTTTTCAAAGAACCAACTCCTACTTTCATTGATTTTTCAATTATTTTTTGATTTCCAATTCATTAATTTATGCTTTAACTAATAAATTATTTCTTTTGATCTGCCTATCAGTTTCTTAACTTTGTTGATCACTTGCTAATTTTATAAACTGTGCCATTGAGTTATTTATGTAGTCCTTTCTTTTTTCCTGATGTGTGCTTGCAAAACTATAAATTTTCCTCTTAGTACTACTATTGCTGTTCCTCACAAATTCTGATAATTTGTGTCTTTGTTGTCACTTTTTCCAAGAACCTTTTGATTTTGTCTTTGATTTCATCTCTGACTCACTGGTTGTTCAGTAGTGAGCTGTTCAATTTTCAGGTATTAAAGATTTTCCTCTGTGTCTTTTTGAACTTCTAATTTCAGCGCATTGTGATCTGAGAAGATATTTCTTACAATTTCTGTCATCTTGATTTCATGAAAGTATGTTTTATGGGTCAGCATGCGATCTATATTGGAAATGACCCATTGAATATATTGGAGAATGTGTTTCCAGTTTTCTGGGAATGGAAAGCCAGAAAGATAGATAGATAGATAGATAGATAGATAGATAGATAGATAGATAGATAGATAGATAGATAGATAGATAGAGAGAGAGGGGGGGGGGAGGGAGAGAGAGAGAGAGATATATACTAAGTCACTCTCTTCCATTTCTTCCTTCAAAGCCAGTATATTTTTTGTTAGGCTTTAGATTAATTGACCTATGAAGGGGTGACAGGGAAATGTTGAAGTCTCTCACTATTATTGTATTGGTATTAATGTCTTCCTTTAAATTTGTCAACAATTGTTTTATTTATTAATCTATTTTTATTTTGGTTTTTGGGCCACACCCAGTGGCGCGCAGGGGTTACTCCTGGCTCTGCTCTTAGAAATCACTCCTGGTAGGCTGGGAGGATCATATGGAATGCTGGGAATCAAATCAGGGTCTGTCCTGAGTCAGCTGCATGCAAGGCAAATGCTCGATGCTATGCTATCTCTCCACTACCAACACTTGTTTTAAATATCTTGCTGGTCCCTCTTTGGTTATGTTTATGTCTAGGAGTATGATTTTTTCTGTTGTAAAATTTCTTGATTATTAAAAACTTTCCACTACCTCTGTCCCTTATAAATTTTCTAATTCTAATGTGTTTTATCTGATATTTGAATGGCCACTGCAGCCTTTTTTTTTTTTTTTTTTTTTTTTTTTTTTTTTTGGTTTTTGGGCCACACCTGATGACTCTCAGGGGTTACTCCTGGCTCTGCACTCAGAAATTGCTTCTCCTTCTGCGGGAGCCAGCCCAGAGACACCAAGGATCATAATCTCTCCAGGACCCACATCCTGAGGAGCATGGCGGCTCTGCTTTGTTCTGCAGCCACACTTATCTTTTAACCCCTGAACCCCACATCGTAAAAAGCAATCTACAACCTTAACAACGGGGAAATTTTGCAGTCCAACCCCATGATTAAAGAATCAAGATGGCTGCTATGGGGCCCGAAGAGATAGCACAGCGGTGTTTGCCTTGCAAGCAGCCGAACCAGGACCAAAGGTGGTTGGTTTGAATCCCGGTGTCCCATAGGGTCCCCCATGCCTGCCAGGAGCTATTTCTGAGCAAACAGATAGGAGTAACCCCTGAGCACCGCCGGGTGTGGCCCAAAAACCAAAAACCAAAAAAAAAAGATGGCTGCTATGATCATCCAAAAAGCACCAAACAGCTAGATATCCTCTCAAATAAGATGTTTAAAGTAGAATTATGAAAGATGTTCAGGGAGCTCAAAAAAAAATTGATAGACTTGACTGAAGCACAAATAATCATAGAGAGGATTTGACGACTGAAATTAGAAATTTTCACACTGAAATAATAGGTCTGAAAAACTTGGCTTATGAATTGAAAACCTCAGTGGAAAACCTCTCCACTGGAGACATGTCAGCTGCAAATGGCTGGTCAGTGAGCCAGAGGATGAGATCCAGAACAACTCCGTACAACAGAAGAGATTGGAAGAGAACTTTAAAGCAAACGATCAGACAATGTCTAATCGGACCGATGAAAATAGAAGTCTTTGAGAAACTCTACAAAAACAACATAGGAATCAATGAAATCCCAGAAACCCAGAACAAGAATAGTAAGAGGAGTTGGAGGAAGAGTCAGAACAGGAAGAGGAGGAAGAAGAATTTTAAGAAGAATAAAGTGAAGAAGTGTAAGAAAAATAAGGCAAAGAAGAGTAAGAATAAAGCAAATTGGAGTAAGAAGAATATTGTGAAAAATAATAATAATAATAACAATAAGAGGGGCATTCATCTTTTTCTTCTGAAAAAGAAGAGGAGAAAGGAGAGTAAGAAGAGGTCAAAGAATAGTTAGAAAAGAAGAAACGGAAGTCTCGGCCAGCATGGGTTTCAGCAGACCTCCGTTGTGTCAAAGGCCTTTTTAACCTGGCCTAGGGCCGGATGCCGGACTTGGTCACCCCAGCATCCCTCTACCTCTTTCCTCCAGAGCTCCAGGGCTTCCCCTGGGCCACATGCCTGGGCAAGCCAGCAAGGTGGGTTCCTGGGAGGAGCTAATGGGGTACCCTAAGCTTTCCCCACTCCCAATCCGGCTCAGAGGGAGGCTTAGGGTGCAGGCTTTAAACTTCCAGCCTTCTGGCTTGGGAAGGATCTCCTTTCTTTCTGGGAGCAGGGAGTCTCAACCAGCATGGGTTTCAGCAGACCTTCGTTGTGCCAAAGGCCTTTTTTACACTTGGAGGAGCTTAACTGGGGGAGGCAGATAATTGCTCGGCTATACTCAGGCAGTCACTGGTAATTTCATACCAGTCTACATGTTCCAAACTGCGCAGGGGCGCACAATATATATTAATAGTACTCCATATCCTTAAGATATGTTTTTATGTATGCAGAATGTCCAGTTTGTATTCTGCTCTTTATCACACCCCTACAAAACTCATTTTTACTCTTTAACTCTCACCCCAAACTATCATTACTCCACATTTTTTCTTTTTAACTTCAGCACCTCACCATCCAAAATCACAGACCAATGTGGTGCACTGGATTTAACACCCACCCAACTATTTCAAAAGCATAAAACAGCAAATATGCCCTTTGAATTTTTTTATATCTATTTTCTTTGACAGCGATATCTCTTACTTAATATTCTCTTATATAGTGATGATTTCCCCTACTTTTTTATCTTTTCTTCTCTTTATGAACTGATGAATAAGGAATTTAGTGAAAGATTCCCTCAGTTTATCAGTTATGTATGAACCAAGTCATGGGGATTGTAGGACTTGTTCTTGCAGCCCCTATATGTACCAATAATGCCACGTGGCATTATTCCTTGTTTGCGTAAGCACATTAAAATGGTAAAATTGTATACATACAAATAAGTTCTTATCTAAGAGAGATGGGAACACACAAAACTTGTAGTACAATTGGACCTTACACCCTGAACATTGACATAATGACCTGGCATAGCCCTCAGAAGAATAGGCATTCTCCATTCACCCCGAACTAGGGAAGCCATGTACGAAACATCCAACATTGTCTATAACATCACCTGGAAGCAATCCTCTACCAGGGAAGACCCTACCACTGCTCTGACATCGACCTACTCAAAAGAGACTTCCCTTAACACTGAGAAGACTTAATAACAATAATGTCCTGCTTACTGGACAGGGCTCTTTGCATTGCCCTTTAATTGTGAGGTGGAAACTAGAGGACGCTTGACACCAGCATGACTTCAATGTAGGATATGCAGATTCCAGGATCTTTTGCCAACAACAGAGACTGTTTGAAAAGTAAAAATCTATTGGCACTACAGACAAGGACTTGGATTAGACAAACTATTCTGCCGAAACCTAGAGCTGGTCTTATGCCAGAAAACTTCAGGGGTAGGGTCTCCTTGTATTTATGCCAAGGCTTTTCCTTTATATGTCACCCATATTTTGGTGGGCCTATGCAAACAATAATTGCCACTCTAACACCGCTTTTACTTTGCTTCTTTGACTCTAACCTTAAATAAAAAATAAACCTACTTAAACTTTTGAGATTAACATAAACTAATATGCATATGCATGGAAATGTAAAAAATACTATGCCTTCTATGTTTCAGGAGTTACACAAATATCGTGGCTTTAAATTGCTTTGTGTACCACTAAGAAATGTTATAATGTATATCTGGAGACTTGAGGGACAAAGTAATTGTACATGGGTTCTGTTTTATTTCTTCTTAATGTTCTTTGACTTTATGTTCAAAATTAAGTTGTCAGCAAGGGGATTTCTTCTGAGAACTCTATTGGTGATTGTCCTTCCATGGTAACTTAACCTTCTCCTCTTTCTTTGCATCATTGTTCTCATAATTAAACAATAAATAAATAAATCAGGGGTTCTCAAACTTTTTAAACATGGGGCCAGTTCACTGTCCCTCAGACCATTGGAGGGTCTGACTATAGTAAAAACAAAACTTATGAACGAATTCTCATGCACACTGGATATATCTTATTTTGCAATGAAGAAACAAAACAGATACAAATACAATATGTGGCCCACGGGCCATAGTTTGAGGACCACTGAAATAATTAAAAAAAAAAAAGAAAAGAAGAAAAAGAAGGGCCGGGTAGGTGGCGCTGGAGGTAAGGTGTCTGCCTTGCAAGCGCTAGCCAAGGAAGGACCGCGGTTCGATCCCCGGCGTCCCATATGGTCCCCCCAAGCCAGGGGCGATTTCTGAGCACATAGCCAGGAGTAACCCCTGAGCGTCAAAGGGGTGTGGCCCAAAAACCAAAAAAAAAAAAAAAGAAGAAAAAGAAGAGGAGGAAGAGGAGGAGGAAGAAAAAGAAAAGGAGAAAGGGGAAGAAGGAAAAGAAGAGAGGAAAAAGACAAGAAAAGAGGAAGAAGAAAAAGAAGAGGAAAAAGAAAATGAAGACGAAGAGGAGAAAGAAGAAGAGGAAGAAGTAGGAGAGGAGGAAGAAAAGAAAGAAGGAGGAGGGAGAATAAGAGAAAGAAGAGGAGAAAGAGGAAGAAGAGTCTACAGCCACACCACCCTGAACATGCCTGATCTCATCTGATCTCAGAAAGAGGAAGAAGAAAAAGAAGAGAGAAAAAAAAAGAAGAAAATGGATTGAAGATTTATTTTTAATTTATTTTCTTATAGTAGTGTCTTTGTTTAAACACCGTGATAATAACATGTTTGTAGTTGGGTTTCAGTTAAAAAAATAAAAAAAATAATACAGTTGGGGTGGAGGGAGGACATTACTGGTGGTGGGAATGCTCTTGATTTATTGTCACTATGTACCTTAAATATTTCTGTGAAATATTTGCAATTTACTTCAGCCACAATAAATATAAAAATAAAAAAGATATAAACAAAAAAATAAAAGAAATTGCTCTGGCTTGGGAGACCATATAGGGCACTGGGAATTGAACCTAGGTTCATCCTGGGTCAGCAGCATGCAAGACAAATGCCCTACTGCTGTGCTATTGCTCTGGCCCCCACTGCAGCCTTTTTAAGGGAGTTGTTTACTTGGATGATTTTTCTCCAGTTTCTGATTTTGTCTATGTTTGTTCTGACTATTCAGAGATGTTTCTTGTAGGCAGAAGAATGTTGGGTTCAGCTTTTTGATCTATTTTACGACTCTGTTTCTCTTAATGGGTGCATGTAGTCCATTGTCACTGAGAGAAATAATTGTCATAGATTTAGAGAAATGATTGTCATGGGATTTAGTGTCATCTTTCTATAAAAGCGTGGTGTCTCTGTTGGTGTGCCTTGTCTTAAAGTTGACCTTTCAATTAGTCTTTTGTTTGTTTGCTTTTTGGCCACACCTGGCTCTCCACTCAGAAGTCATTCCTGGCAGGCTCCAGGGACCATATGAGACATCGGGATCAAATTCGGTTCATCCCAGGTCGACCACATACCTACCAGCTGTGCTATTGCTCTGGCCCCTCAGTTAGTCTTTTAAGGTTGGTTTTGAGTCTGTAAAGTATCTGAGCTGTTTTTTTATCTGTGAAGCTATGCATCCTTTATTCAATCCTGAATATAAGTCTGGCTAAGTGTAGTACTCTTGGTGAAGCATTCATTTCATTGAGATTTGTCACTATATTTGACCATTCCCTTCAGGGTTTGTCGAGATAGATCTGCTCTAAATCTTAAAGATGCTCCTTTGAATGTAATTTCCCTTTTGATCTTGCTGCTTTCAATATTCTATACTTATCTGTGGTGTTCATTACTGTGACCTGGATATGCCTTTGGGTTTTTTCCTTTATATCTCTTTTAGCTTGTACTCTTAGGGCATGGCATACAGGATTTGGCTGTATACACTCTTTAGCTCTGGAAGTTTCTCTGCGATTATTCCCTTGATTATTAATTTTTCATGGGAATTTTCTTCCTAAGTCTCTGGAACTTCAATGATTCTTTTTTATATATATAATACATTTATCTAAGCACCATGATTACAAACATATGTGTGGTTGGGTTTCAATCATAAAATGTACACCCACCTTCACCTGTGCAATGTTTCTGCCACCAATACTGCCATCTTCCTCCTTCCCCACCCTCTTGCTTGTCTTTGAGACAGGCATTCTATTTATCTCACTCACCACCATTGCCATGATAGTTCTTGGTGTAGTTATTTCTCTAACTGCACTCACCAATCTTTGTGGTAAACTTATATCATGGTCTGTTCTTTCCAGCCCTATCTCTATTGTCTCTAGGTACTATTATCATACTGTCTTTTATTTTCTCAAATTCCATTGAGGAGTGAGATTATTCTGCCTATCTCTCTCCCTCTGACTCATTCACTCAGCATAATAGTCTCTCTGTCCATCCATATGTAGACAAATTTTATAATTTCATTTATCCTGACATCTGCATAGTATTTCATTGTGTATATGTACCATAGTTTGTTTAGCTACTCATCTGTTCTCGGGCATTTACATTATTTTCCGGCTTATAAGACAACTTTTGAAACAAAAAAAAGTCAACCGAAAATCGGGGGTCGTCTTATACTCCGAGTATATCCTGAAAAATGTTTCAATATGTCGTTAAAAGAAAATTGTCTGAATATTGCCACAAATCGAATTTTCCAACTCGATCCTGCACCAATCACTGCAAGGCTGCTCAGACCGCCTTTCTAACTCAGCCAGTCCAAGCAGGCTTTTTATGCATGCAAATTAGACAATGTTCTGGACCCGAATCTACACTGTCAAAAGCCTGCTCAGATTGACCAGAGTCAGAGAGGAAGTCTATTACAGTATAACCTCTAAACCTTTGCGTGCTGTGATTGGCTCACTGTGGTACATACAGTTGCAGCACAGGAACGTTCTGTCTGATACAGTGAATATAGGCCTAAACCTATGTTTTAACTGCAAAATTAGGGGGTCGTCTTATAAGCCCAGTCATCTTATATGCCAGCAAATATGATAGCTTGTTTTCAGACTCTGGCTATTGTGAATAGTGCTGCAATGAATATAGGCATGCAGAGGACATTTTTGTATTGTGTTTTGTGTCCTATAGTATAACCTTAGGATTAGTATTGCTGGATCAATGGGAGCTCAATTTTCAGCTTTTTTTTTTTTTTGAGGTTATTTATATCATTTTCCAAATAGGCTGGACTAGATGGCATTCCCACCAGCAGTGAATGAGAGTTCTTTTTTCCCCACATCCCTGTCAGCACTGATTGTTCTTGTTCTTTGTGATGTGTGTCAGTCTCTTTGGCATGAGATGGTACTTCATTGTTATTTGCATCTTCCTGATGATCAGTGATTTGGAGCATTTTTTGATGTGCCCTTTAGTCATCTGTTTTTTTTCCTTTGAAGAAACATCGGTTCATTTATTCTCCCCATTTTTTTCATGAGATTAGATTATTTTTTTTATTTTTTATTATTATTACTTCATGAGATTAGATTATATTTTTGTTAAGTTCTTTCAGTACCTTGTATATCTTAGATATCAGTTCTTTGTCTTATGGGTATTGGGTAAATAGTTTCTCCCATTTTATGCTATTTAGGTTGAGTTTATTAATGTTCACATTCTTTGTCTGTTTTAAGGCCTTTTCCAATTTCTTCTATTGTATGAAGTTGCTATGCATCTCATCTTCTAGCTCACTGATTCTGTACTCAGCTGTTCTTACTCTGTTGGAGAGACTTTTAATTTTGCCTACCAAGTTTTTCAGTCCTGTTATTTCAGTTTTGAGTTTTCTCATTTCTACTTTTATATCCTCTCGATTCTTATTTGTGATTTGGTTATTTTGTCCATGCTTTCTTTTATCATATATATTTCTTCTCTAAAGTCCTTATCTGAGAGGCTAAATAGGTTATTGATACTTTTTTGGGTCATCAAAGCTACCATCTTCATTTTCTAAGCCTGGTGAAAGCCTGCATTGTTTCCCCCATTGACATGCTTATATTGTGGTGTTTCCTACATGTTGTGCTGGGGTTCATTGACTAGGAAAAGTGTGAGGCAGCAGAGCAGAAAGTAGGCTTCTCTGGCTCTGCCCTTTGGGGTAAGATCAGCTCACCTGCTTTGACTTTCACACTGCTAGGCAGGAGGGAGTCTCTACTCTTGGGGAAATGTACGGTTGGGCAGCACTGGCAGATTGTGGCAGGTTCCACACTCAGATATTAGTTTTCAATTTCAATTAACTTTTTTTTTTTTTTTTTTTGGTTTTTGGGCCACACCCAGTGACGCTCAGGGGTTACTCCTGGCTATGTGCTCAGAAGTTGCTCCTGGCTTGGGGGACCATATGGGACACCGGGGGATCGGACCACGGTCTGTCCAAGGCTAGCGCAGGCAAGGCAGGCACCTTACCTTTAGCGCCACCACCCGGCCCTCAATTAACATTTTGGAAGGAAAAGATTCCTAGAGCACATAGAGAGGTATATGCATGCCAGAACACAAAGACAACAAAAATAAGGGGCCATAGCTGTAAAGAGGGAGCTCACTTAAATATTGATGTATTTGGGGACTAGGCTGGATGAAAAGAGAAAACAATAAAGTGACTTTGTCATGTGCTTTCACAGGGTCAGGGAGTCTGGGACATCCCTATTCTTTTTTTTTTTGTTTTTTTGTTTTTTGTTTTTTGTTTTGGTTTTGGGCCACTCCCGGTGACGCTCAGGGGTTACTCCTGGCTATGTGCTCAGAAGTCGCTCTTGGCTTGGGGGACCATATGGGACACCGGGGGATCGAACCGCAGTCCGTCCTAGGCTAGCGCTGGCAAGGCAGATACCTTACCTCTAGCGCCACCGCCCGGCCCCAACTATTCTTCTTATTATAATACTAGTTATAAAAATTGACATTTGGGCCCGGAGAGATAGCACAGCGGTGTTTGCCTTGCAAGCAGCCAATCCAGGACCAAAGGTGGTTGGTTCAAATCCCGGTGTCCCATATGGTCCCCTGTGCCTGCCAGGAGCTATTTCTGAGCAGACAGCCAGGAGTAACCCCTGAGCACTGCTGGGTGTGGCCCAAAAAAACAAAACAAAAAAAATTGACATCTATGCCTATTATATATCTACATATAAGTTTATAGGTAAATATATCTTTTATTGCCCACTATTCGTTTGCACAATACCATTTTAATTTTTTGAAATACCTGCTTTCATATAATTGACAAATTCCATCCTATAAGAAGCACAAGTATTGACCTATTTCTGTTGAGCAGGAAACAGGATTCTACCAGTTGTCTAACTGGTCTAAGTCATTTGAGAAGATCAGGGACTCAGTTCAACCTGTTCTCTTACAGCTGAATTTATTCTAATTGGGGTGACCTTAATATATAAAAAAATATTCTGGGACTCCTCTTCACAGATGACTCTCTCCTCCCACTTAGTCTTTTGTCCAAAGTTTAAAGGAGACAAGACACAACAAGGTAGGAGAAAATTAAAACAGGTATTATGGATGCACATTTAACTTTGGTCATTCAATGCAATGGACCAACTAGAAATTTTGGACAACAACGTCCAGGCATCAGGATTATCGTTGGTACAACCATGCTCTCCTTCCTTCCCTTTGCTATTAGTGGCTGTTGTTTGGATGTCCAGGAGTCAAATACTTGTTGGGATCATTTATGATTGACAGAGATCACAACTGGCAATGCTTCCAGGATCCCAACCAACCATGAGGAAGAAACTCCAACTTGCAGCTTTATGCCTGAGACAGTTGCTCTACCACTGAACAACCTCCTACTTCCTCCTGTTTATTGTGATAGTGACCTTCCTTCAGGCAAGAGGAGATTTCTACTGGATTCCTGTGTCTGTTTCAGAGGGTTTGTTCTGAGGTTCAGGGTGTTCCTGAGACCCTGTTCTGACTCATAAGAACATCCAGGTCTGACTCACAGTAAAACCAAAAGAGAAATCTACAACAGGAATTTCTGCCATTAGCATAAAATAAGCCACAGCATTTCCTGTAAGCAGAGTGCTCCATCTCCTAACAACTTCTTTATTATTTAAGTATTCCTGGTTTCAGCAGGAGGGGATATTGCTGTTATTGTCTCTGAAACTCTCTTCCTGAGGCAGGGTTGTGTCTGGGCATTAACATCTGCAGGTCACCTTGCCCTTAAATAAGGTTTGGGCAGGTGCTGAATTGCAACTGGATGTCTATTCCTATCTTCCTCTCTGGAGCTTTCTGTATTTCTAAGATGCCATCATCTCTCACAGTGCTCTCTGGTTTTTGCCATTATCCTCACATTTAGGGATGATGGCTCCCTCAGATGCCTTGTCCCTGTGTGTCTCTCTGCCATGTCCCAACTTTTTAAACAATCCTTTTAATAAGAACTTAGGAGTTTTTAAGAACTAAGAACTAAATTAGAATGTAGTTTCTTAGTAAGGAGACTAGTAGGCTGGAAACCCTCTATTGTGTCCTAAAGCTAATCAAGGATTCATGAAATTTCAGAAGACCCTGACACTGAGTTCCTGCCTTGTTGAGTGGCATTGTTAGAGGCCTCGTTAGTGACCCAGAGCCCGATGCATCTGTGGTTTCCTCAACTCCCTCTGTCTCGAATGGGAAGAGAGCCCTGTGTTTGCATGCAGATGAAACCATGCTAACTGTTGGCAGAATGAGGTCAGCCTGTGGGTCAGATCAGCCCACAAAACCAGCTGAGTCCCCCTCCCACCCATCATACCTCCCATTCGTGGGATTCTTTTTCAAAACCAAAATGAAACAAACAAATGTAACCTTGACATTGAAGAAGTAAATAGCAAGTTCCTTACTGGGGGAAACCAAAAACTTATTCTGGGGAACACATGTATTATCAATATGTGCACACCCTATTGTTTATTATTAATTTGTCAAAAGGTGAGATTAAGCCATTTAGAAATCTTGTATTTGAGGAAGTGGGAGTTGGGGGGGCAAGTAATTCACATATCTGCCTTTAAGAATCAAAATCCAGGAGTTGGAGAAATAGAGCATTTGCCTGGCATGCTGAAAACCCAAGTTTGATCTCTGGCATATCATATGGTTCCCCGAATCCACGGGGAGTGATACCCAAGCAACACTGGTCTGGTAAGACTCATCCTTTTCCTGCCCCTAGAAAACATTCAGAAGGCCAGTACAGTAGTTCAGGGGTTTAGCCCTTGTTGAATGTTGGGTCCCTGAATTTCTGGGACTACCTGCCTCCTCTCCCACAATGTCAGGTATGCTGTGGCTCCTACAAAAGCAAACTAACACTGACCCAGGGAAATGATGGCTCAAAGGACTGGCATGCTTACAGGCTTAGAAACCTTTAATTTTATTCCTGATTCTGCGTGTTTCCCTATTCACAGCTAGGACTGACCTCTCAAGAACCACCAGAAGTCACCAAGTCAAACACTGGGCTGCTTTGGCCAGAGAGATAACATGGAGGTAGGGCGTTTGCCTCACATGCAGAAGGATGATGGTTCAAATCCTGGCATCCCATATGATTCCCCCGAGCCTGCCAGGAGCAATTTCTGAGCATAGCGCTAGGAGTAAAAAAAATTGCATTTCTTCTGCTCTGGGTATTTATTTATCTAACTCTTGCCTTTTCTTCTCTTCCCCTTTCACCCTCTTCTATTTCCTTCCCAAATATCCTTACAAAAATAAGTGAAGAGGGCCCGGAGAGATAGCACAGTGGCATTTGCCTTGCAAGCAGCCAATCCAGGACCAAAGGTGGTTGGTTCGAATCCCGGTGTCCCATTTGGTCCCCCGTGCCTGCCAGGAGCTATTTCTGAGCAGACAGCCAGGAGTAACACCTGAGCATCGCCGGGTGTGGCCCAAAAACCAAAATAAATAAATAAATAAGTGGAGAGCAAAGTGACAATGTTGGTTTTGTCCATTGTACTTTTTTTCATATAAGGGTAAAGAAGAAGGTATAATAAGTCAACAAGGAGTAAATGCTGCCTTCGGATCGTCAGAGTAACCTTGGTATTATTTCTCCTATGGGACTGAATGACTGAACAATGCTCCTGGTCGCACAGAAATAGGGAGGTAAAAACAGCAGTAATTTTAAGGTTTCAACTAGGTTGCCTGTGCTTGGGTCCTAAACCTTTTGCATGGCAGTCTATGATTGGCCAATCCTCTAAAGGCACAACCTCTGACTCTGAACTTTGAGATTCTGTTAGTCTCTAAGACTTATAGTGGGCATTGTAGACATATTGGTGTTAGTGCAAGGAGACATATGCAAAGTGCCAAGTGGTGAGACTAATGTCAAGGGAACAGGGGGAGATAGGAAGGAAGGAATCCCTATCATTATGGCATGGAGGTAGGGCATTTTCTTGCATGCAGAGGGATGGTGGTTCAAATCCCGGCATCCCATATGTTCCCCTGAGCCTTCCAGGAGTGATTTCTGAGCGTAGAGCCAGGAGTAACCCCTGAGCACTGCCGGGTGTGGCCCAAAAACCAATAAATAAATAATAAATAAAATAACTCCCTCTCATGATTTCTAGCAGAGATTGCTATTTCGGGACTGGTGTGAGGACATGAAAGACAAGCTGTGCACAAAACTTTAACTCCTATTTGAACACCGTCTAGTCTCATGAAGAGCTCCAGTTATAATTCTCTAACAGGACAATCCCTCACAAGTGAGATGGTTCACTATTTATTATATTTATGTTTCATTATCTGCAATGACCAGTCTGAAATCAATAATACCACTGCTGGCATCTGTTTCTGAATATTTCCATTCACAAGCACTGCCACCAACAAAAATCCCAAGAAGCAAAGATTTTCCTGGCCCCAGAGTCTTTCTAAAACCAGTTTTTTCCTCTGGGTAGATGAATTATAGAAGCCACAGTATTTCCTGAACGTGGTCAGCCCCTCTAAAAACTAAGACACTTCTTGATAAATGACTCTTTCTAGCCCAACACTATGAAAGAAGAATGTGTGTTTGAAACAGAACAGGAGATAATGAAAATCTAAGGAGATGGGCTGTAAAAATGGATTTTATGAACTATGTTCAGTGGCTGTGTAAATTGTTTTCATCTGGACTTGAGAAAGTTCTCTCTCTTGTCATGGATTTGGGGTCTTTCCTAGTGCTTTGCTCTCAGATTTGTAGAATCCCTTGTGAGTTCTATCATCAGATAAAGCTCAGCAGGTACTGCTTACCTGGGCCTAGAGAGGTGTGTGTCTTTCTGGGGGAACTTTTTGCATCAAAGGATGGAAAGAATCAAGAGAAACAAAATGTCTTTGCATCCTGGTGAATGTTAATCTTTGTTCCTGACAACTGGTCTCTATCATAATCCAGTCAGAAAGAAGAGTTCAGGAGAGAGGTCATCTATGAAGACATAATATATTATCCTCTCTAGTGCTGGCTAATGTAACCATGCCCTCTCTTTTATCCCTATTCTGAAAACTCCGTCCCAGAGAAAGCATTCCATGTGATGGGAACAAGTTTAAAACTACTTATTAAAAAGCTGGTTTGCAACTGGGAGATGGCTCAAAGGATTGGAGTGCTTGCCTCTGCACTCAGGAATTATCTCTGGCATTTCTTGGGGAGTGGGGGCATATAGAATGCAGAATATTGATTCCTAGTAGTGCAAGGCAAGTGCCATTCCCAATGCAATATCTCTCTATCTTTCAAATACCATTTGGTATGGCCTTGCAATATACTATCCTTTTCCTGTTCTTTGTGGAATGTGATCAGTTGGTGGAGAATTAGATAGCCCCTCTCTCCTGACTTCAACATCCCTTTACCTATTTTTTTTTCTACATTTTCAGAACATGACAAGAGCCTTTGGGGGTGTGGTGAGACTGTGTCACTCCCTAAGCAGACTGATTACCTACAATCCCAGGGCACCACAAAGCAACTTTCTGAAGACAATTTGAAAATTGCTGTTTCAAAAGGAGCACTGAGGCTGTCATCTCAGTGGGGAAAATATCCAAACATTGTTCTGCTTCTATACCCTTAATTATGGTTTCATACTGTTTTTATTTTTAATTACATATGGAGGGTGGCAGTACATAATCTTCTGAGTGCTCATCTAATCCCAAGAGGCCTTTCTTCCAGCAGTTTATGAAAGGGTCTTCCTAGTGCCAGGCCCCCTGTGTCTATTACAAATTCTTTCAAAATAGGGCTCTAGTGTGTTTCACTCCTGGACTAGAGTATGGCATGATCTTGGGCACAGATCAAATACAACTCAGTGTCAAGACCCTCTCATGAGAGCCACTATTTCTGCTCTAATAAGTCCCAGTGCTGTGTGCTTGGTAAAGCCAAGGAGTGGTCACAGTGTCACATGCCTTGGTTTCTAGAACCAGTGGAGAAGAAGCATGTTGGAAGCAAATGGTCAATGCCAATACTCTACAGGAAGTTTTACATGTTAGCTTCCACTTTAATCCCTGTATCAAACCCCTAAGTTGCTATTAACTCCAGCTTACATAGAAGGATCTGGAAGCTCAGAGGCAATAAAACTTCATTCCACATACCATGAAATAATGGAACAACTCAATCAAGGTCAGTCTGATCCCAGGTCAGCAATTCTTTTCAGACACATGTTGCCCTACTGCTAAAGTTTGATAAATTGATTGCTAGTGTAGCAAAATTCAATGAGACCAATGCCTCAATGTTCGGTATATCACCATTTGTCAAACCACATGCTGCATTGTCAGAAATTAAGAACCTCACCAAAGTTCTGACTTGGGTAGAGCACACATTTTGCATGTGTGAGACCTTGGGTACAATGTCCAGCACTATGGGAAAAAGTTGTTTTTGTTTTTTTTGTTTTTTTTTTTGTTTTTTTGTTTTTTTAGTTAAGGATCTGTATTGTAAGCTTGTAGTTGGAGCAGAGTAGAAGGAATTCCCTGAAAACAAAACTTTTTTTTAAATTTCAGGTTAGACAAATAGGACAGGAAATATGGCACTTGCCTTTCATGTGACTATTAGCTGTAACACTGGTTTAATATGGTACTCCAAGCACTACCAGAGGTCTCATCTTAGCACAGAGCCAGGAATAACTCTGAGCATTGATGGGTGAGGGGGGAAGAAGAAGAAGAAGAAGAAGAAGAAGAAGAAGAAGAAGAAGAAGAAGAAGAAGAAGAAGAAGAAGAAGAAGAAGAAGAAGAAGAAGAAGCAGCCTTAGATCTCCAGGGAACAATTCCTAGATCTTATTTTTTTTTCTTTTTTCTTATTTTTATTAATATCTTTATTTAAACACCTTGATTACAAATATGATTATAGTTGAGTTTCAGTCATGCAAAGAACACTCCCCTTCACCAGTGCAACATTCCCATCACCAATATACCAAGTCTCCCTCCTCCTCACTTCACCCCACATGTATTCTAGACACTTTCTACTTCCTCATTCATTCACATTGTTTAAAGTTTTTTCTTAATTCGTTTTAGAATAATTTTTTTGAAGACTTTCTATTGCTGAACCATCACAGTAGTGACATATTCCCATACTGATTTATGCTAGTCTTCCATAGTTTCTATTCACTTAATTTCCTTAGCTCAACCTTCAATTAGTTTGTAAATTTTCTCTCTTTTTTTTTTAAATTTTTAAATAGTAGTGATCAAAATGCATAAGTAACAAAAATTAGAAGTTTATACAACATACTGTTTTCTCTTGCACATTTTCAGGATATATTAAGATATCTCTCTACTATTTTTGTAATCTTCAGATATATGAAAATGTCCAATGTTGATGTTTTCTGCTATTGCTTTCTCAGCATGTTATTTTTATTTTTTTTTTTTACACCACCCATCACCAGTGCAATATTCCCATCACCAATGTCTCAAGTCTCCCTCCTCCCCACCCGACCCCCGCCTGTACTCTAAACAGGTTCTCAATTTCCCTCATACATTCTCATTATTAGGACCAAAATGTAGTTATTTATCCAACTAAACTCATCACTCTTTGTGATGAGCTTCCTGAGGTGAGCTGGAACTTCCAGCTCTTTTCTCTTTTGTGTCTGAAAGTTATTATTGCAAGAATGTCTTTCATTTTTCTTAAAACCCATAAATGTGTGAGACCATTCTGTGTTTTTCTCTCTCTCTCTGACTTATTTCACTCAGCATAATAGATTCCGTGTACATCCATGTATAGGAAAATTTCATGACTTCATCTCTCCTGACAGCTGCATAATATTCCATTGTGTATATGTACCACAGTTTCTTTAGCCATTCGTCTGTGGAAGGGCATCTTGGTTGTTTCCAGAGTCTTGCTATGGTAAATAGAGCTGCAATGAATATAGGTATAATGAAGGGGTTTTTGTATTGTATTTTTGTGTTCCTAGGGTATATTCCTAGGAGTGGTATAGCTGGATCGTATGGGAGCTCGATTTCCAGTTTTTGGAGGAATCTCCATATCGCTTTCCATAAATTCAACCTTTATGGAATTCCTAGATCTTAAATCAATCTTAGAACACTTTAGTTCACAGGTCCTTCCATACAGAGTTCCAAGAAGAGCTGGTTTTGGGAAGGAGCCATGTACAAAGTTAAAGGAATTACATGAGCCTTTAATTTTTGTCCCACCATTTCTGGTCTGTGAAGGTGGTGGGTGGGGAGAAGAAGTAGTTAGAATTGAGGGAATGGTGCAATGGCTCTGGCAAAGGAACAAGAAAAAGAAAACATACCTCCTCCTCATTTCTTCTATCTCCAATGCTGGTGCAGTTGGAGCACATTTTTCAGAAAACTCCAGAATTTACATAATCAATCAAATCAGGGCAATGCCTAGGGATGCTGGAAGATAAAGAAAACCCACCAGACTTGGCATGGAAGAAAACTGGGA
The DNA here is from genome assembly GCF_024139225.1 of Suncus etruscus. Classification (NCBI taxonomy): domain Eukaryota; kingdom Metazoa; phylum Chordata; class Mammalia; order Eulipotyphla; family Soricidae; genus Suncus; species Suncus etruscus. The sequence continues at coordinate 45,002,901 of NC_064863.1, read as the reverse complement.
GGTGACAACATGCCTTGCTGTATTTAGGACATAAAACTTACCAATGCTTCAAATTAATAATTAGAAAAAGGGGGTGAATGGTGATATTTACTCTGCCAAGTGAAGAAATTCCTTTAATTTTAAATGTATGTGTGTGGTACAAGAGACAGGACCCAGATTCTCAGCTACACAAGGCAAGCACTCAATCATTGAGCTACACCCTGGAATATTTTTGAATAAGAGCCATAATTACCTCCTGGATTGGGATGGAGCCAGGCAAAAGATAAAAGATGGACACCAGACTTTCAAAGTTCTTCCAGCTAGAAATTTCTATAATTGTATAGTTCTTTTGGATAGTTCTCTCATTCCATCTTACTCTGTTCTGGGGACTGGCTTTTCATTGGTTTCACTTATGATAGAAAGAAGACAGGTATTCCCTAGAAACTCACAGATCTCTGGTCATAAAATAAAATTGGAAAATGAGCACTTTTCCCACTACAGATGAGTCTTTGAAAGCCAGATAGAAAGAGGAAAGTGGTTTTTTATAGGCGAGACTCCCAAATCTGGTTTACCTGTCTGATATGCTCTTTGTTTTCTATGACATTTGGATACAAACAGAATCTTAAATATAACATCAAAACTCATCATGTGAATTGAGTGTTAGGTGTGATAAGTCATGAAAAGGATATGGTTGACGAGTGCACTGAAAAGGAAATGTGGGACTCGGGCATAAAGTAATAATGAGTTGTGTCAACTAAGAGACATAGAGAAAAAAGGAAAATTAGATTTGAAAAATAGATAGTCCATGTAGCAGAGAGCTAATTATCTTGACATCTAATCTTCCAGGAGGCTAACAGTTAGTTCACTTGCTAAAAGTCAGCCAGAAGTGAGGCACAGAGATATTTTTAAACATGCCATTTTCATAATCCAGCCTTGCCTGCTTCTAAGAGTCAACCCCTTAAGGACCAAACTGTTAGAGCAAAATATGAAATACTCTGTGCTGTTCTGTACTGTAGACACTGGGAGGTTATTAGCAATAATAATCCCTTTACCGCCATTCAAATGAGTTTCTGAAACTTGCTGCTAGTACTTTGTAGAAAGGCAGCAGTTCTAAATAATCATCCATTTTATTTTGTGTCGCTATTTTTGTTTGATTAGATATAATGGCTTGGAAAGTGGTCTGGGCAGAGCGGGTGAGGGATATTAGAGGCAGAAAAGTAAAGAGCAAGACCCAGGCAGGATTATGCTTCCAGAATTCCCTCTAATTGGTTTTATCTTGACCATTTAGATAAATTAATAGTGTTACATTATTTCAGGCACTTTACTCAATGAGCTCATTAATCGTTGTAACAGCTCCATGAAATAGGTTCTGTCACTTTTAGTTTTGGTAAGGAAGCTGAGGATCAGAGAACCTACGTAATCTGCTCAAGGTCACACAGGAAATAAACCCAAGAGGTCAAATTCATACCTATCCTGTCCTTCCTGCCAAGTCCATGCCCTCATCTTCCTTGTTATGTGACTTGTATGAACTTTTCAGCAGCAATCGCTTGAACAGTAGATTAGACATAGTGCTGGACACTGATCACAGCTGAGTGTACAGTGTGGTTCTGGCAGACATGGCCCCTGTCCTCATAAACTTTGTAAGCTAGAAGCAAAAAGACACACTTAAACAATTTTAAAGACTTATTCCTGGGTCGGATTGATAGCACAGTGCACCCAGGACTGATCCAGATTCAATCCCTGGTATCCCATATGGTCCTCTGAGCCTGCCAGGAGCCATTTCTGAGTGCAGAGCCAAGATTAACCCCTAAGCACCACCTGGTATGGCCCCAAAACAAACAAACAAACAAATAAAGCCTTATGCTTATATATGGATGGACATTGAGACTCTTATGATGAGAGAAATGAGTCAGAGAAAGAGGGATAGATATAGAATAATATCACTCATTTGTGAGATATAAAAAAAAAAGGCAGTATGCTAATAATATCCACAATACTGATGAGGTTCAGGAGGACCAGTCCATGGTAGGAAGTTTGCCACAAGAGCAATGAGTACACTTAGCGTAGAGAAGGTTCCACTGTAACAGTGATAGTTAGAACTTAACACTTTGGACAAGAACTGGGTGCTGAAAGGGGATAAGTTGACATTCATGATACCCTTTAATTATCGATGGTGCAAACCACAGTGTCTAAAAGGAAAGGGAGAGAGGGAGAAAGAGGGGTGGAGTGGGAGAGAGCGAGAGAAAGGAAAAGAGAGAGAGAGAAGCAAAATGCCTGCCTCAGAAAGGTGGGGTGGGTGGATGGATGGAAGGGGAACCAGGGCCATTTGTGGCTGGAGAAGTGCACTGTTGAAGGGTGGTCTACATTCTATGACTGAATTTAAGTATGAACTATTTTGTAACCATGATGCTTAAATAAAGAATTTATTAAAATTTGTTTGTTTTGTTTTGTTGGGCCATACCCAGAGGTGCTCAGGGGTTACTCCTGGCTTTGTGCTCAGAAATCACTCCTGGCAGGCTCCAAGGACTATATGGGCTGGAAGAGAACAAGCCTGAGTCAATCCCAGGTCAGCTGCATATAAGGCAAATACCCTACCATTGTACTATTGCTCCGGCTCTATTTTATTTTTTTGTTTTTTGTTTTTTTTTGTTTTTTTTGTTTTTGTTTTTGTTTTTTGGGCCACACCTGGCAGTGCTCAGGGGTTACTCCTGGCTGTCTGCTCAGAAATAGCTCCTGGCAGGCACGGGAACCATATGGGACACCTGGATTCGAACCAACCACCTTTGGTCCTGGATCGGCTGCTTGCAAGGCAAACGCCGCTGTGCTATCTCTCCGGGCCCAACTCCGGCTCTATTTTAAAAATATTTTAAAGTCTTAAATAATCTTAAGTGAGCAAAGAGTATGAAGCAAACAACTTCATTTTCCCCTCAATACATAAAACTGAAAATAGGCTTACTTGTTAAGCCTGTATTCTCCCTTGAACAGGTATCTTACCTGCTTATCTCTATCTCTTTTCTTGCTTTCTCCACTCTGGAGAAGCCTGTGTTCTCTTTTGAAAACATATTCCTTTTTTTCTCTTTTCTCACATAATTCTAAGTGAGTTTTGGTCAATAGAAACTTGTTTCCCTAAAAAAAAAAAGATAAACAAATTAGAATATATAATAGCACTTTCCTTTTAATACTACCATGGGTTAGATTTGTTGTAATCCATAATATTTAGAGTACAGCAGAGTTGACCAACATATTCCTGAAAGTCATCTCTGAGGCTTTCAAACAGCTTTGAGAGGTGAATGAGATAGTCCCTCCATTTTTTCAGCATAGTTTTTTTTTTGAAGGGGACATATATAACAGTCTTAGAGGTTACCCTGGATTTGCATTTAGGAACACTACTGATGAGATCAAAGAATCATATGGGATGCTGGAGATCAAACCCAAGATGGTTGTGAGCAAGGCAAATGCCCTGTCCAACGTATCCTCTTCAGACCCATAGTCCTCCCATTATATATTTTAGGAATAATATTTACTGAGCACTTGGTTTTGAGTTCAACCATAAACAATGCATCACATGATTGGTTTGATGACTTCTCAAAGCAAATATATGAAGTAAACATGATAAGCAATGAGGAAGTTAGGGCTTAAGAAATACTTTGTGAAAGTCCAAAGCCAGGAGGTGAAGGATAAGGGATCATCTGCTCCATAGTCTGAGTTCACTGATCCTAATGGGAGTTACGATTTTCCCAAGGCAGTGCAACCAGTTAGAAATTGAATTTGTATCTTTTGTTCTTTCTTCCATCACTAAAAACAATTCCAATACCAAGGTTTGCTTCTGGTGGCTAGACAAATAAGCTAGGAAAAGAAATTTAGAAAATAACTCCAGTATGCATAATTTGAGAACTATGCTTTTCTGGTTTTAAAATGTTGTGGCTAATCTTAACTTGTTTTTCTAGGAACAAAGAAGGATTGCATCTTTCCTGCATGACTGTTGTTGATTATTGTTGTCACCGAATCACTTTTGGACCTGTTTATTATAATAATAGAAAAAATTAAAAATAAAACACAGAAGTTAGCAATGCAGTTGTAGCAAAATTAACTTCTAGTGAAGCTAGAGGATGAAAATTGACTTCCAAGCCAGAATTGTCATAGGTGGGTAGATCACAGGAAAGTAGACTTTGAAAGCCTCAGGGATTTTTTCATGACTTAATCTTGTTCTTCAAAAGTTCTTAAGAGTAAACAATATTTGATGTGTTCTGATATAATTAGTAAACAAAAATGATTATTTATAACCAGTGCCATTTCACCTATAATTCTAATTATATCACCGCATCTAATTCTATTCATGGAATGTGACTTCCCACATTTTAAAATTCAATTAGAAGCAGAAATCTACCTAATTCTAAGATGAGATATATGGGTCATTTTAAAACCAGATTAATTTTGTCAAGGAAATTATCAAGATTTATCAAATATGTCAGGAACTTATCAAGATAAAAAGATGCTTGGTATAAAAATTATCTTATTTTTCTAAATAATAAATAGGATAAAAGATATCTTTTTTGGACTCATATAGAAAAATAATGAACATCAGATTCAAGACATAGAGTGAGGAGGTAGGTGGGGTTTTGGAGCCGCAGTTTACTTCCCTGTCACTAGATGGGGCTCATGGGTTGAGGTTATTTCCCTTCGAGATTTGCATTTTGTGGCAGACAACATAAAGAGTTCATCTGGGATTTGGGTTACGCATTTTAAAAGATAAGTTATTGGAAGGTATTCAGTGGGAATCCTAATAAGATTGACTTTTTTGTTGACCACAATAGTCTTATTGAGCAAAGTGAGCTTTATCCAAATTTAACATGAAATAGGTCACTATTAGCAAAGACAGCTTTATTGTGTTTGTATTTGGGATTAACGGATAAAATAAATAGTTCTTTTCTTCCCACAGGGGTTGAGGAGCCAGCTTTATTCTAAATGACTGAAGACTTCTGTTCTTTTCAACAAACACAGTCCTCCAATTAGGAGCTGCAAATAAGATTATATGCCCTGAATAAATCTGAAAAGACCCTTGTATAATTAGAAAGTTGGTGTGTGGGAAGCATTAAGCATTAAGGCTCACTGTGACTTTATTAAGAGAGTGACATGAAGATTTCCCAAATCCTCATTTGAGTGCTTTAAATGATCACATAAAAATGATAGAAAATGCTTGCACGTTTCCTCTCACTTCCCCTACACATACTCAAGCCATAGAAATAAATTCATGCTTTTTATTTTATCAGGTATAAACACAGAAACAGTGTCATTGTTAAAATCGAAATCATCTCAACAAAAAGATGAAGTTGAATAGCCTTGTTAACACAGGGCACTCTGAGTATTTTCACTTAAATTCTTCCATAATTGTCTCTCTCTTTCTACGAGGATTTACATTTTTGTTAAACATTATGCTCCCTGAGGCTGCCTGGCATGTGAACACACAGAAGTAATTGTACTCATCTACCCATCTACCCACATACATTTAAAATAACCATGGATATTTCCTGAATTAATCAATGCCTCCCCCACACTTGTCTCAAGGACCCAGTCAGCTGAGATGGTACCTCACAGATGGGGATAGGGTGGGAAGGGAGATTGAAGAGGAAGGATACAGATTCATCTAATAAATTGAAGGAAGATTAGGTTGGCAGGGAAGAGGAAAATTTCTAGGTCTGGGGGCAAAGAACAGTTTTAGATATGGTTAACAAGCTATAGGTCATTTTCCCTTAAAGAATAACATTCTTATCAGTTCTTAACTGTGATCTCTTTGTATCTTTCTTTGCCATTCTTTTTTCTGCCCTATAAAATGGATATATGTAATAAGCTTATCTCACAGTTTGGAAACAATACATTGAGAAGCCTAGCCAAGCACTGATACCTAGGAGGCAGTCAATAAATACTTTGTGAATGAATATTCTTTCTGAAACAAGAACTAACTCTCGACTAGCCCTCTCAATTTTCAAATCCACTTAAGGAAATTAAATCAAAGAGACCATTTTCTTTGAATTTTTTGTGTACATAATACACATATACACCTTTTTCCATTTTATTTAAACACCATGATTACAAATCTGTTCATAAGTGAGTTTAAGTCTTACAATGTACACCACCCCTCACCCATCAACGTTTCTCAACACCAATGTCCCTGGTTTCCTTCCTACACTCCCCTGCCTGTCTCTGGGGTAGGCATTTAACTCCTCCCCCCCTTTATTTTTCCTTTAGACATTGTGCTTTACAGTATTGAGTTTTTTGTTTGTTTGTTTGTTTTTGGTTTTTGGGTCACACTCAGCAGCATTGGCTCTACGCTCAGAAATTGCCCCTGGCAGGCATGGGGGACCATATGAGATGCCAGGATTCAAATCACTGTCCTTCTTTATGCAAGGCAAATGCCCTACCTCCATGCTATCTCTCTGGCTGCAGTATTGTTAATGGAGGGATACTGTGCATATTATGTTATCTCTATCCAACACCCAGTTCTTGTCCAGAGTAATCAGTTCCAACTATTGTCATAATGCTCTCTTCTCTGCACTAATTGCACTGTTCCTCTATTTGTGGCAAGCTTCCCACCTTGCATTGGTCTTCCTGGCCTTCCTTTCTATTGTCTCTGAATACTATTACCACATTATCTTTTATTTGTCTTATATTCTATAAATGAGTGAGATTATTCTATGTCTATCCCTCTCCCTCAGACTTATTTCATTCATCATAATAGTATCCATATCCATCTTTGTATAAGAAAATTTTACTACTTCACTTTTCTTAATAAATGCATAGTAATCCTTTGTGTAAATGTACCACAGTTTCTTTATCCACTCATCTGTTTTTGGGAACCTGGGTTATTTCCAGATTCTAGCTATTGTAAATAGCACTGCAATGAACCTAAGAGTGCGGAGGGTATTTTTGTATTGTTTTTTGTTGTTCCTAGGGTATATCCTTAGGAGGAGTATTGATGGATCATATAGAAGCTCAATTTCTATCTTTTTGAGGAATATCCATATTGTTTTCTAGAAAGGCTATACTAGAGGCATTCCCACCAGCAGTGTATGAGAGTCCCTTTCTCCTAGCTTCCCTACCAGCACTTGTTCTTGTTATTTGTGATGTATGCTAGTCTCTGTGATGGGAGATCATACCTCTTTGTTGTTTTGATTAGCATCTCCCTGGTGATTAGTGATATGGAGCATTTTTAATGTGCCTTTTGTCCACCTGCATTTCTTCTTTGAGGAAATGTCTGTTGATTTCTTCTCCCCATTTTTTAATGGAGTTAGTTGTTCTCTTGTTAAGTTCTGTTAGTACCTTGTATATCTTGACTATTAGTCCCTAATTAAATAGGTTTTGAGAGAATAGTTTCTACCATTTTAGTTGGCCTTTGTATCCTAGTTACTGTTTCCTTTGAAGTCCAAAGATTCTCAAATTAATGAAAACCCATTTATCTCTACTTCCAATTGTTTGGACAGTGGTGTTTCCTCTTTTAAGATGCCTTTAGTCTCAATGCCATGGACATTTTTTTGCCTATGTTTTCTTCTATATACCTTATGGTTCTGGGTCTGATAACAAGGTCTTTAATTCATTTGATTTTACCTTTGTGCATGGTGATCCGAGTTCACGTTTTTGCATATGGCTGACCAATTGTCCCTACACCACTTGTTGAAGGGGCTTTTCTTGCTTCATTTTTATTTTCTTTTTGCCCCTTTATCAAATATTAATTGATTATATCTGGGATCATTCTCTGAATACTCAAGTCTATTCCATTGATCTGACGGTCTGCCTTTATTCCAATACCATGATATTTTCATGAATATTGCTTTGTCATACAACTTAAAGCTGGGAAAAGTGATGCTTCCATATTCATTTTTCTAAGGGTTGCTTTAACTACTCGTGGGCAATTGTTCTTCCAAATGAATTTCAGGAGTGTTTGATCTACTTTTTTGAAGAATGTCATGGGTATCCTTAGAGGGATTGCATTAAATCTGTACAATGCTTTGGGGGGTATTGTCATTTAAATGATGTTAATCCTCCCAATTCATGAGCAGGGTATATACCTCCATTTTATTGTGTCATCTTTTATTTCTTGAAGCAGTGTTTTGTAGTTTTCTTTGTAAAGGTTCTTCACCTCTTTTGTTAAGTTGACTCCAGGGTATTTGAGTTTCTGTGATACTTTTATGAATGGTATTTTTTATTTATTTATAGAAAGGTCATTGATTTTTGCATGTTAATTTTGTAGCCTGCCACTTTGCTATACAAGTCTATTTTTCTGAAAGCTTTTTGGTAGATTCTTTAAGATTTTTTATGTTTTGGTTTTTGGGCCGCACCCGGGGACGCTCTGTCTTACTCCTGGCTATGCATTCAGAAATCAATCCTGGTTTGGGGGACCATATAGGACACTGGGGATTGAACCAAGCTCCATCCTGGATCAGCTATGTGTAAGGCAAATGCTCTACCACTGTACTATCACTCCAGTCCTGAGTCTTTAATATTTTCTAAATGTAGTATCATGTCATATGCAAACACTGAGAGCTTGAATTCCTTCTTTCCTTTCTGGATGCCCTTGATATCTTTTCCTTGCCCAATTTCTTAGGCAAATACTTCCTGTACTATGTTGAATAGGAGTGGTGATACGAGGCGGCCTTGTCTTGTGCCAGATTTTAGAGGAAAGGCTTTCAGGTTTTTTTCACTGAGTATAATTTTTGCTATGGGCTTGTAGTAAATTTTCCTTTACTCCCTTCTTGATTCCACTCCCATCTTGATGAGATATTTTTTTGTTGTTGTTGTTGTTGTTTTTATGATGAATGGGTGTTGGACCTTATCGAAGTCTTTCTCTGCATCTATTGATATGATCATATGGCTTTTATTTTCCCATTTGGTGATATGGTTTATTACATTGATTGACTTTCATATGTTAAAACATCCTTGCATCTCTGGAATGAATCCTACCTGGTCATGGTATATGTCCTTCTTGATGAAATGTTGAATCCTGTTTGCTAAGATTTTGTTGATCTTTGCATTTGTGTTCATCAGGGATATTGCTTTGTAGTTCTCTTTTTTGTGACATCTCTGTCTGATTTTGGTGTCAGGGTGATGTTAGCTTCATAAAAACTAGGAGTATTTTTCTTTCTTCAATTTTCTAAAAGAGCCTGAAAAGGATTGAAAAAGATCCTCTTGAATAGGTTAAAAGAATTTGCTAGTGAATCCACCTGGACCTGGGTTTCTGTTTTGGAGAAGACTTTTAATTACCATTTTGTTTTCTCAATAGTGATAGGTCTGTTCAGATATGCCAAATAATCTTGGTTTAACCTTGGGAGATCATAAAAATCCAATAATTTATCCATTTCTTCCAGGTTCTCATGTTTTGTGTCATAGTTTATCAAAGTAATTTCTGATTACCCTTAAAATTTCTGTAGTGTCTGTAGTAATCTCCCCCTTTTCATTTCTTATTAAGTTTATTAACTTTCTCTCTCTCCCTTTCTTTGTGACAAATTTGGCTAATGGATTTTTATGGGATTTAATGTCATCTTTTAGTAGGAGTTTGGTGTGTCTTGTGGTCTGTCTTATCTTAAAGTAGATATTTTAGTTCATCCTTTAGGTCTGTTTTTGAGTATGTAAAGTTTCTAAGCTGCTGTTTATCCATGGATATATGTATTCTTCCTTCAAACATGAATGTAAGTCTGGCTGGGTGAAGTATTCTTGGGAAAATATTCATTCCATTGAATTTTTTGGGCCTTGAGGGTTGCTTTTGACAAATATGCATAAACCTTAAGGATGCTTCTTTTTACATAATCCCCTTTTTGATATTGCTGCCTTCAGTGTACCAGGAATTTGTCAATGTGGCTAACATGTGTCTTGGGTGTTTTTCTTTAGATCTCTGTTAGCTGGTTCTCTTTGGGCATGTAGCATTTGGTTGCGTGCACTCTTTAGCTCTAGGAGTTTTTCTGCTATGATGTCTTTGTTGATTTTTCATGGAGATTTTCTTCCAGGACCTCTAGGACTCCAATGAGTCTTATGTTGTTTATATTAAGTTATCCCCATACCTCTATTATTTATCTGTGCACATTTCTGGGTTTTTTTCCTTTATTTATTTTAAGGCTCTTTCAGCCTCTTCTGTTGTATGGAGTTGTTATGCATCTCATCTTCCAGTTCACAAATTCTGTAGTCAGTCACTCTTACTTTATTAGAGAGGTTTTTCCAGTTACCACGTTACTTTTCAGTTACCAAGTTTTTTAGCCCTAATATTTTGGTTTGGAATTTTTTTTTTACTCTCATGTCCTCTTTGTAGTTCATTCAGTTCATTCCATTGATTCTTTGAGTTCCTTAAAAATTCTTCAAATTTCTTCTCTAATGTCTTTCTCAGAGAGACTAGTTGGTGGCTGGTAGTCGAAGGGTCTTCAGATCTATCATCTTTATTCTCTAAGTATAGTGGTGTTCCATGATAATTTTTTGTAGTGTTCTTTGCTGTGTATATGTGTGTGTGTGTGTGTGTTTCTACATGTTGTGCTGGTGTACATTTATTAGGGGATAAATGCAGCCACAGAGTGAAGTGGAGAAGCCTGTGTTCCCTGGGCAGGAGAAGCCTGTGCTCCCTCAGTGGAGGAGAGGCGTCACCTTTTAGGTTAAATTTCTCCTTTGGGGAGTGGGTACTCACCCCTCTGTTTCTCAGGGTTTTTGCCAGCCTCAGCCTGAGCTGGGGTTCCTGCTGCTTTTTTGTTTCTGGGCAGGAGGAGCCTGTGTTTCCTCTGCAGAAGATGGGCATCACCTCTCAGTTTAAATTTGTCTTTTAGGAGGGGGGCACTCACTCCTCTGTTTATCAGGGATTTTATAGCCTTGGCCTGATCTGGGGTTTCTGCTGCTTTTGTTTTTCTCTGTGCCATAGTTTCTTTAGCCACACATCTGTTCTCAGGTACATGGTTTTTTTTTTTCCACCCTCCAGATTCTAGCTATTGTAAATAATGCTGTAATGTGTAAGGAGGGCGTGTGTGTGTGTGTGTGTGTGTGTGTGCGTGTGTGTGTGTGTTCCTAGCATATATCCCAAGGAGTGATATTGCTGGTTCATATGGGAACTCAATTTCTAGTTTCTTTGAGGAATATATATTGAATTAACTAGGTCCTACCCTATTCAATATTTGTTCTCCACCCTAGGGTGTGATCTGGTGTTGGATTACTGGGTTATACCTTACTCTGTATTTGTTCTCCACCCTAGGGTATGGTCTGTTTTTGCTAATAAAAAGCCCAGCTCATCAGAAAGCTCTGCCATTCTCTAGTCTTCCTCCATTAAGCTACTTGCCTCTTAGGAGCAGAAGGCTTGTATGTTGGAATTCCTGAACCAATTTTGCCCCCTTTCACTGTGTAGATTATATTCTGCATTTGGCGTTTGCTTCCAGACCCAACCCTCTTGAGGTACTGGTTTTGGAATGTGAGACTTCCCTCTAAAATATCCATATTGTTTTTCCAAAAAGCTGGGTCAGTCTACATTCCCAAAGTGAATGAGATTCCCTTCTTTCCTACATCCATGCCAGCACTGGTTGTTTTGTTCTTTGTAATGTAATATACACATATTTTTCTTTGGGACATAAATCATCTCAGGAATAAATGGTTGAGCCTTGCTTTGTGCAGTTTAAATTTTTAAAAAAATCAGAAATTTGATAACAATATTGAAATTATTCTTTCTTTCTTCTTTCTTTCTTCTTTCTTTCTTTCTTTCTTTCTTTCTTTCTTTCTTTCTTCTTTCTTTCTTTCTTTCTTTCTTCTTTCTTTCTTTCTTCTTTATTTCTTTCTTTCTTACTTTCTTTATTTCTTTATTTCTTTCTTTCTTTCTTTCTTTCTTTCTTTCTTTCTTTCTTTCTTTCTTTCTTTCTTTCTTTCTTTCTTTCTTTCTTTCTTTCTTCTTCTTCTTCTTCTTCTTCTTCTTCTTCTTCTTCTTCTTCTTCTTCTTCTTCTTCTTTCTTCTTCTTCTTCTTCTTCTTTTTGTTTTTGTTTTTGTTTTTTTTTTTTTTGGTCACACCCAGCTGCATTCAGGAGTTACTCCTGGCTCTACGCTCAGAAATCATTCTTGGCAGGCTCAGGGGACTATATGGGATGCTGGGATTTGAACCACCATCCTTCTGCATGAAAGGCAAATGCCTTGCCTCCATGCTATCTCTCCAGCTTGGAATTAATCTTTCTAATAGTACTTTCCCTACTTCCTCCAGTCCAATCTAGAAATATCGATATACCTCACTTGCTCTGGATAAAGGTGTCAAATAATTAATATGCGTGGTTTGCTGTTGACCTATTTGACTGCTAATTTGCATATTGAGGGATACTGTCCATATCACATTATCTCTGTTCAACACCTGGTTATTGTCCAGAGTAATTAGTTCCAAGTATCATTGTAATAGTGCTCCTTTCTCTACCTAACTGCCAATATTTCTGTCAAATCTAGGTAAAAACATTGACTTTATGTCACATCAAGCTAGTGATTCTATGGGCTATACTAAAGTCATTTAGAAGAATTTTATAAAGCATCACCTAAAATCTATGATATTTTGATATGGCATCAAAAAATTCAAGTAACCAAAGTTAACTAAACAAGCAAGACTACATTACACTACAATTCTTTTGTATAACAAAGGATAAATCAGCAAAATAGGAATGTAAAAGAATCCTGTAGCATGAGAAAATATTTGCCAATCTTATATGTAATATGAGGTTAATATCCAAAATATTTATTAATGAGCTACAATTCATTAGCAAAAAATAGCATTAACTCATTAGCAAAAACAAAACAATAATTTTCAAAGGAATTGAATGGACTTGGCTAAAAAAAAAAGGGAAGCATATAAATGGCCAAAAGGTACATGATAAAAGCTTTCAACATCACTACTTCTCAGGGAAACATAAGTAAAGAGCACAATAAACTATTACCCCACACATGGTTAAATGGTCAATGCTTAAAACAAACTTCAGAAAATAACTGATGTTAACAATGATGGGATGACATTCCAAACTTGGTGGGAATATAAAATGGCTCAGCCATTGGTAAACAAAATGATGCTTCTCAAAAAATTAAAAATACAATTATTATATGACTGGGTGATCTCCTTTTTGGTATTTATTCAAAAGAAAAAAATTAGGTTCACAGAAAGATGTTTGCATTCCAATGTGCCTAGCATAATTGATCACAAAGGCTAAGATATAGAAGGAAGATAAATGCTCATAAACATATGAATGGATACAGAAAATGTAGTTTATGTGTATAAAAGAAAATTTTTGTTCTTAAAAATAAGGAAATCCTGTCTTAAACTACAAGGATGATAGCACTGAGGACATTATGGTAAATGAAATAAATATGTCACAGAGGACAAATATGAATCCACTCACATAAAGCATCTAGAGCAGTTAAACCCAAATGAAGATGAGAGTAAAATTGGTATGCATTAGGGTCTAGTGGGGGAGAGAAATGGAGATTTGCTATTCAACAAGTAGGGAATTCTAATTGGGGGAAAAAAGATTCAGAGATATGGTGTACCCAGTGTGTATACACAAAAGTCAAACAATACCCTACCCTACCCTAATCAATAGAATCAGAATCTCTGATTCAATGTTTTTTTCTTTGCTTTGCTTTGATTTTTTTCTTTTTTCTTTCTTTTTTTTCTTTGTTTTTGAGCTACAATGAGTAGTGTTCAGGGCTTACTCCTGGCTTTGTGCTCAGGCATAAGTCCTGGGGACATGATGTGAAAGGTAGAAAAAACAAATTAGGCCAGGGATGTAGGCAAGCATCAGACACATTGTACTATTACTCCAGCCCTCCGTGTGTTGTTTTTCATGAGGTAGCTGTCATTTTTCTTTTATTTATGTAAATTAGCTAGCTCTAAGTGACAGGAGAATATCTATACAGTTATGTTGTCTTATTTTCTAGTCTCCACCCCTTGATCCATATTTGTGCCTTAACAGCAGTAGGTCATGACCATTTTTGATCTACAGTACCATGATCCTTTAACTTACACCCTGTAAACTTGAGTCATTCTAAATTTATTCTTTGTATACAAACATCAATGAAGATTACTTCTCCATCTCTGAGATGTATTCGTTAACCTCTTCTCATTTTCTTTTGTTTGCTTTTGGGGGCATACCCAGAGGCACTCATGCATTACTCAATGGTCTGCATTCATAAATCACTCCTGGCATGCTCAGGGGATCATATAGGATGCTAGGATTTGAACCTAATTGGTCACATGCAAGGCAAATGCCCACCCACTGTAGTATTGCTCTAGCCCCATTTTTTTTTAAAAATATTTGTCTTTTCTTTCATTTACAAACTATGTTTCTCTCAACTATGAAGTTTAAACCAATACACTGCTGTTTCCTCTCAATATCTTAATATAGAAGGGGTGAAACAAATAAAAATAGGTAAGCTCTATATTGTATTTTATCTCCTTACACTTACTATTTCTCTGGAGTACAAATTAAATTATGGTTTGAGTTCCGAGTGTTCCTTGCTTTCTATTTGTTGCACTTAGTCTGTACTTGGCTACACCCAATTCTCCATTGGCCTTATTCTGGCCTGTTGACCCAGACTTATCACTACATTCAAGCAGTGTTATGTTATTCCAACATGCTCTCTGTTCTCAAAGTGTCATCTCTCTCTTCTTTAAATATTTGTGCCAATTGCAATAATTGTTTCCACTCTTCCGAACTCCTCTCCCATCCTTGCCCTTCTCCATCTTCAGACTTCAAGATCATATTAAATTAGGATGTTATCTTAGGGATAGGAACAGAGCAGGTCACATACTGTATCAGGTAGGAGGCATCATGGACTTTGGAGTATATGCCCTTAAGAGCTACCATTTATTTATTTGTTTGGTTTTTGGGTCACACCCGGCAGTGCTCAGGGGTTTCTCCTGGTTCTATGCTCAGAAATTGCTCCTGGCAGGCTCGGGGGATTATATGGGATGTCAAGATTCGAACCACCATCCTTCTGCATGAAAGGCAAATGCCCTACCTCTATGCCATCTCTCCACCCCTCAGAGCTACCATTTAAAGTTAATCTGCAAGCTTAACTATTTATAAGGTTCCATTCATTCCCTCATCTTTGTAGGTTACCCCCAAAGGGAACACGCTAGAGAAAATGGCACAGAGCCATTGAATTGTAATTGCAGTTTAGAATTACAAATAAGAGTGAGTCCAAGTTTTCAAGATTTTCAAAACTGAAAAGTCACTATAAATTTTGCAATGATACCAGAAATTGTTGTGAGTAGGTCCACACAAATGTATGCACAAGTTATATAATAAGTACAGAAAGCTTTTCTCATCTAGTCATTGAAACTAAAGCTAAGATACCCATTTATTTCTACTACACATTAAAATAAAAGGAGGGTTGTTTGAATAGATCAAGTGAGAGGAAATAAGTTTTATATAGCTTATTTTATATCCCTATAATTAATATTTCCAAGTACTAAACAAATTGGGGTTTTGCATTTGATCAGGCTTTGCTATTAAAGTTATTGCAATAGCTTTTGATTTGGCTATTGATTTTCTTCTGAGCTATTATCCATTTGACAACCAGAAAAAATGATCCTGGAATCTGACCTGCCAGACTTGATTCCCAAGAAACAATGATCATCCATTAGTAGGTCCATATATATTAATGAGCTAGAGAGTTGAACTTCATACTCTGTAATTATATTTCACAATTATTTCAACATTTAAAAAAATTGATATTTGTGAGCATCACTGGAAACCAATTATTTATACACGTTGCAATTTTGACTAAAAATGAACATTTTAATACTTTTAGAGAAAGGATAAATGCAATGAACAGAGCATAATAGATTCTCTAAAATTATCACTTACCAAAAATATTTCTTTTTACTCCAAGAAGGCCTATTAAATAGGAATGTTTGCATTATTTAGTTTGTTTGCTTGCTCGTAGTTATTCTTGTTGAGATTTACAAGTCTAATTACTTGACTCTGACATCAGAATTATGTCCAAATAATTAGAGAAATTTTGCCCATGAGTAATTAAAGTCTCTGAGGTGAAAAGAATTGAAAAGGTTATGTAAGAGATAATAAATAATAACTTCTATTCACTAACTCTCCCTTTAGTTCTTTGGAAAGAAAATAGTTTTAACTCTTCCTTGTTTCAACCCAAGTGGGATTTGCAAGAAAGGGTGTGTAGTCATTAATGATTATCAGTGATATGCCAGAGTCATGACAACTAAAAACATGGTGACAAAAATTCCCAACCCTTCCTTAAGAAACTTACATTTTAAAGGTCTAAGCATTAAAACATTCTTATAGGTGGTTGCCAAATATACTCTCCATCAGTGTTGAAGGAAACCAAGCACTTTGATTCTTTGCCTTCACTGTAGTAAGGATCATGAATATTTCAGAAGCTACAAAAATGTCTACAGTCTCATAAAGTTTAAGGACTTATATGAGGGAAGAGTAAATTTGCTGATTTCACAGTGACATGAAGCTAAGCCTGCTCACTTCTCCAGCATGCCTTTCACATGGGAGGCAGAGCATCACAGAGTGATTTCTCAGATTTCAAGATGGATTCTAAGTGTGCCTGGCTATTTTTCAGCTGATGATTTTCAGC
Organism: Suncus etruscus; assembly: GCF_024139225.1. Lineage (NCBI taxonomy): Eukaryota > Metazoa > Chordata > Mammalia > Eulipotyphla > Soricidae > Suncus > Suncus etruscus. Next base: position 44,986,328 of record NC_064863.1, on the reverse strand, counting down.
TACTAATGTAGCAACTGTTACCTTCATAGACAGCTCTCCAAAATGACAGTAGCATTTGTATTTATCCAATCGGACAGTTTGGAATAGTCAGTGAATCAATGCTTTGACAGGACTGGACTCAAGGAGTGGATTAATAGGTGCTAGTTATTTCTGTAAATGACTCATACATGTCTCAACCTACATCTCTCTCTCTTCAGAATTCTGCTATAACTTCAGCACTAATAGGACATTTTAATATTTTCCCAGAACATTTCTTTGGGGCTAAATTGACAAGGACAGGAAGAGTGGATGACACTCTCCGTCTTCTCTACCATAAGCTTTGAATAGATCTCATTCGTGGAAATTTATTTGTTTGTTTGTTTGTTTTTTGTTGCATACTACAGGCTTTGAGAACTCTGAAGAATTTCATTTTATAATGTATATTCTTTGGGAGAGACCTCTTCCAGTTCCAAGGAGAATAGAGGTGGCAAGTGTGTGCTCTGGGCTGAGGAGAACTGGGTCCCTCACAGCTGCATCTGTAAACCTTGCATTTGGAAAGAAAAGTAAAAAAAATCCTGGACCATTGCCACCTTTTCCCCTGGTACCTTAAGAATGGCTGCAAGTCCTTTCCCAAAGCTACATCTGTGCAAGGCAGAACTGGCAGGAACAATTCTCAATGCAACACATGTCTGAAATGCCAGGCTGATGAAGAACTCAAAGGAGCTGAGAGCTCCACATCCCTCCCTCCATCCACAGGCACTTCAAGAAAGTTGATGCTATAGCCTGAGGTTTAGACAGACTGTGGAGTTTTATTCCACATAACTTGGTGAAGGTGACAGGTACACAGCATTGTAAAATGAATATACAAGTAGGGGAGACTTTACTTACATTCCTCAAATTCTAAAGCGAAGTTGCTCTTTATAAAAAAAAAAAAAGGTACCTATGGACTGGGGAGATAGCATGGAGGTAGGGCATTTACCTTGCATGCAGAAGAATGGTGGTTCGAATCTCAGCATCCCATATGGTCCCTTAATCCTGCCAGGAGTGATTTCTGAGCATAGAGACAGAAGTAACCCCTGAGCACTGTCAGGTGTGACAGAAGAAGAAGAAGAAGAAGAAGAAGAAGAAGAAGAAGAAGAAGAAGAAGAAGAAGAAGAAGAAGAAGAAGAAGGAGGAGGAGGAGGAGGAGGAGGAGGAGGAGGAGGAGGAGGAGGAGGAGGAGGAGGAGGAGGAGGAAGAGAGAAGAAGAAGAAGAAGAAGAAGAAGAAGAAGAAGAAGAAGAAGAAGAAGAAGAAGAAGAAGAAGAAGAAGAAGAAGAAGAAGAAGAAGAAAAGAAAAGAAAAAGGTACCTATATACTCGAGTATAAGCAGAGGATTTTTGGCACAGAATTTGTGATAAAAACCCCAAACTCAGCTTATACTCGGGTCATGGTCATATAGGTTATTTGATTCAGTGTGCATGCACTGAACTATTTAACCCACAATATTCTGTGCTTTGTATGAGACCAGCATCAGTGATGATATCTGCGAACTCAGTGATGATGACAATGTCTATGCTAATACCCTCACATCAGATACAGCTGAAGTTCTATTTGAACATACAGATGAGGAGGAGGAAGAAGAATCCAGTTTGGAAGGATTTTAACCTTTGCGCTTTAGCTTGCTTACCTGTTAAGCTACGGTTTTCTGCACTTTATTTAAAGTTTTAAAGTTATTGTTGCTAATTTATTTTTTCTTTAGCAATAAATATTGAAAAACATTTCAACTAATGATTTCTCAATTATTGTAATTGTTTTGAGTATATATTTTTACTTTTATTTTTTATTTATTTATTTTTAGATTTTGGGTCACATCCAGTGATGCTCAGGGGTTACTCCTGGCTATGAGCTCAGAAATCGCTCCTGCCTTGGGGACCATATGGAATGCTGGGGGGGGGTGTTGGACTGCAATCTGTCCTAGGCTAGCACGGGCAAGGTGGATGCCTTATCTCTTGAGTAACCATGCCAGCCTATATATATATATATATATATATATATATATATATATATTTTTTTTTTTTTTTTTTTGAAATTTACCAGTGGCTGCTGCATTTTCCACTTCGGCTTATACTTGAGTCACAAAGTTTTCCCAGTCTTTAGGATAAAATTCGGGGGGTTGGCTTATACTTGAGTATATAGGTATATAATGTGTTATGAAAAGACCAGCATTGACCAGTACTAAATTACTATGAATTACATATGTGAACATGCTCTTTTATTTTCATTATTTATTTATTTGATAGTGTCCAGATTAAATCCAAGGACTCATGCAGGGCATTTATTCTATCATTTGAGCTACATCCCAATCTTAACATGTTCTTTTAAATTCTGTAGTAACCTAAAAAAAGGAAAAAAGAAATAAATTGATATTAATAAGACATTAAGGGGCTAGGGTGTTAGCTTATAAATGAAGCCCTTGAATTACCTATTCAAGGACCTGAGTCTAATCTGCAGCATCAAGCAGTCAAGAAAAAATTATTAATCCAATAGATCCAGAAAAATCATTGTACTAAGTAAACAATAAAAATATTATTCATAAGCTCTTTGCCATTTTTAATATCAAATTTTTAAGTCCAATGTGTCTTTGAAACCTACAGCACATTGCAATTGGGATTAGTAACATTTCAATATCCCATAGCCTGTCTGTAGTTCCTGTCAATAGAGGAGAGAATTTGAATTTATACTCAGTGCTTTACTGAAAGATTCATCAGCTGCATGTTCCTTGTGCATTAAAAAGTATTTGAGGCATTGGGGTGGGAATGTTGTATTGGTGAAGGTGGGTTCTTTATATGACTGAAACCCAACTACAATCATGTTTGTAATCAAGGTGTTTAAATACAGATAAAAAAAAGTATTCCTACTTGGTCCTACAATATATATACTCAGGGGTAGCCACCGGTTTGGACAGAGCAGGCCTCCTTTGGAAAGAATGGTAAAGCAGGATTCTTCCAGACTGTCAGACCAATGAAATGCCTCCCATTATTACATGGCATTGGGATAATTTGAGCTCCATTTTTTCCGAGTGACAGGCCTTGCAGCCCTAAACGATAAACTGTCACTTGTTCCTTTCTAGTCTGGCAGGAAACAGCCATCTCTGTCCCAAACCCATATTCATCCACATCATCTAAGAAATATCTTTTTTGATCACTTTTTTTTCTATTTTTTCAAGATTTCTACAGAGTTAATAAATCTGTTAAAACACCTCTGACTGTGCTTGGCAACTGATAAAGTGTTTTTAGTTTTTCCTGACAAAAGGTGAGACAGGGTAAGGGTCAATAACTGAATAATACCAGCTCACCATGGAAAACAGTGACATAAATTAGTGAAGGGATGACTGAATCAAGTCCTTCACTCAGTTTGCCATGATTCCACTATCCCACTCGCGCTCAAAACCCACCTCTCAAAATTAAATCTTCTCTCCCTACTTTCTTTAGTACAGAATGTTTTTTAGAGGCCATCTTACTTTCTCTCCAATTAAGAGGTTTCTAGTTCTCCCATATCTCAGGAGATCCTACTGGTCTTGCTCCAGGCATCTTAAGAAAATGTTTGTTTGTTTGTTTGACATTTATTGGGCTCAGACCATGGTTCTGAGTCCATGTATCTTGAGATATATCCTGAAAACTTTGTAATTTTTATTTTCTACAGTCTTTTCTGCCATGAGCTGCTTTTCCTTGCAGTAATGCATCTAGGTCTTTTCCTTCTCTTCTTAAGAGGGGCTGGTGAGGTGACTCTAGAGGTAAGGTGTCTGCCTTGCAAGCGCTAGCCAAGGAAGGACCACGATTCAATCCCCCAGCGTCCCATATGTTCCCCCCAAGCCAGGGGCAATTTTTGAGCGCTTAGCTGGCTGTGACCCCCAAGCATCAAATGGGTGTGGCCCAAAAAAACAAAACTAAACTAAACTAAACTGCTGGGATTCAAATCACCATCCATCCTGGATCGGTTGCATGCAAGGCAAACGCCCTACTGCTGTGCTTTCTTTCTGGCTCCCTTGTCTAATCTACTTTTAAATAATTACTACTTTATTTAAGCACTATGGTTATAAACTTGTTCACGATTGAGTTTCTGTCATAGAATGTACACCATCTTTTTTTACCAGAGAACTTTTCTTGCCACCAATGTCCCCATTTTCACTCCCACCTCCTATCTCCCCCCTCATCTATGGGGCAGGCATTTTACTTCATTCTCCTCTCTCTCTCTCTTTCTCTCTCTCTCTCTCTCTCTCTCTCTCTCTCTCTCTCTCTCTCTGTCTCTCTTTTCTTTTTGACATTGTGGTTTGCACTATTGGATTTTTTTCTTTGTTTTTTTTTTTTAGTCCATACCTGGTTATGCTCAGGGGTTGCTTCTGGCTATGCTCTCAGAAATTGCTCCTGGCTTGGGAGACCATATGGGAAGCTGAGGATCAAACTCAGGTCCACCCTGAGTCAACGGCGAGCAAGGCAAAAACCCTATCACTGTGCTATCATTCTGGCCCCAGGTTTGCACTATTGTTAATGAAGGCCAGGCATGTCACTTTATCTCCTTTCAGCACCCTATTCTTGTCCAGAGTGATCAGTTCCAACTATCACTGTTGATGTGGACGGTTCTCTACCTAACTGCACTCATCGCTCTTTGTGGCAAGCTAGTCTGCTTTTAATGTGAAAATATGGGACATTGTTCTCAACACAGTTAAAGAAAACTTGTTTCATACTCTCTGCCATATATTCCTCTGAGAGTTTTGCTTCTGCTTTTTTAATTTTATTTTAAAATACAGACAATTCTTCTAAGAGCTAGTCACATCATTTCCTGAGGTTGCCCACCCCCTCTGTAAAGCCTCTTTTAGAGTGTTCAGTGCCACCTTCTGACTTAAAAGCTGGTATTTCTGAGGTCATTCAAAGTTTCCCATTGTCCTATAGGGAGACCAAGAACTCTGTTTCCATGGCTCTCACCTTGAAAGGAAGGAAGCCAAACCCTGAAATTGCTACCTTTTGATGTGAACAACAACCGTAAAAGCATACCAAAATGCTAAAGGGAAAATACTGGCAAATCAAAAAGACAGGCCATAAAGAAGTTTGATGTCAGGGTGACTGCAAGCTTACATATTTCATAAGTCAGCCCAAGGTTCATTTTCTGCTCTTTCTGCCCTTAGCTATGACTTGTTTCATGATCCTGCCAAATGAATTTAGAATTTAGAAAGCTTCCTATGGGCTTCTATTTCCACAGATGATAGTAAACGGGTCTTCCATGGACATTTTGGTGGGTGGAATATTATTGCAGCAAAAAGCCTTTGAAAAGACTTAGTGCCTGAGAGGGGATTGGGATGGTCCCTCTGGCATCACTATGAGTCATGATAGACTGAAAATAATTCTTCAAATAACTTACAAGTCCTCTACTGCATGTAAGTCTACATTGGTGAATATGACAAAGGAGGGAGTCTTTTGTTCTCTAGCTAAAATGAGTTAAACAAAGTCTGGTCATGGAGAAAGGGGGTAGGAATTCTACATTGTTGAATTCCCATAGCATCTTTACAAAACCAATCCAAAACCAAAACAAAAATTCAATAACATGAATTCTCAGAGCATTTTTCAATAGTTTTCTATGCCAGGCAGAGCAAGAGTATTTGGGTTTTATCCATGTGAGAAAACTTCTAATACCTTTTGGGGAATCGAAGTAGCAATATCAGAATATCAGAACCTGAATACACTTTCCCTACTTGCTATGATTCAACTTTCCCTCTCCATTTTTATTATTTTATTTTATTTATGAAACTTGGTTGCCGTATCTGTCAGTGATCTGGAGCTATTCTCTCATGGGCTACCACCAGCGGTGTTGTAGGATCATATACAGTCCTGGGGATAAACTAGAGTCAGTAAAATACAAGGCAAAAACCTTACCCACTGATCTCTCTCTCTTTCTCTCTCTCTTTCTCTTTCTCTCTCTCTTTCTCTCTCTCTCTCTCTCTCTCTCTCTCTCTCTCTCTCAATTTTACGCTTAAATTTTAGTTGTCATTTAAGGTGTCATCTTAGAATGACTATTTGTGGAAGACTGGTTACACAAGTGACATTTTTATTGCATTTTGAAAGTAACTTTAAGTTCACCTTAATCTACTAATACACTTTAGAAAGCTTGCTGAAGAGTGTAGCAATCATGTGTTTTTCTACAGAACATAATATTGTTTTCACAAATGTACAAACTCTAGCACAGAAAACATAATTACTCAAAACCGGTGATATTTTATTGTCTGAAGATTTTTTTCTCCAGCAAGTTCTCCTAGAGACAGCTGGAGAGTGGACCTCAGAGGAAAGAGAACATGTAAAAAGAATATCCTCTGACAAGCAATAGCAACAACAAAAGAAAAAGGGAATAGTGTGTGATTCCCCCCCCCCCTTCTTTTTCTTTTCCTTCAAGTCTTACTAAAAATTCAAAAACTGCTTTTGAAAATTGGAGACCATTCTAGGGAAAAGAGAGAAGCCCAAGATACTCTGACTCTATCGAACCTTGCACTAAAACCAAAACTGAGCCATTATACTTTTATTAAACATTATAAAACTTCATCCATATCCCACATTCCCTGCCATGTGAACGCATCAGCCCACCTTCTCAGATTCATGATAATCCAATAAGAAATGCATGCCAAGTCACTAAAATTTATGGGTATACCTGTTTTCCAGAGGAAAACTCTGGGGTGCCCTGGGGAGGAGACATGGCACACTGCTGAAACCCTAGCTGCCTCCTCCACACTCCACAGCTACTGACATGCCAAGAGCCCAACTTCACTGCTCCATGACTAATTTCTGTAGGGACATCAAGCCTATAAAATTTCCAGGTAAAACAGTTTTTGGACTGAAAACTCTGGGGATTTTCTTGGAGTGAGGATAGGCAGTCTTCCCCCAACCATAATCTTCCTACCCCAAACTGCCAGAAGCCCTAGCTGCCACACCCTCATCCCAAAGCCACCACCATCTGCCCAGTTCTAGAAATCCTTTAGTCTCTGGAGAGCACAGCCACTCCAAATTCCACAATACTTATATCCCAAGAGGAGCACAAAAACTAGATAGGATAACAACAATAAAGCCAACTAAGCTCAATAAACAAACAATGACACATCATGCTCAAATAGAAACAAAAAAACAGCAAACCCTCAAAGACTTAATAATCTTATTGTGAGATATAACAATTTTTATAAACTTTTTTACTGAGGTATTTTTCAATTATTCCATTTGCAATATAAAATAAATTATTTTGTGCCTACTGAGGAGGCAGGCTTGAGAGTAGGTGGAGACGATGGTGAAGGAAAAGTCACACTAGTGATGAGTTTGATGTTGGAACACTAAATGCCTAAAACAGCTGTATTATGAACAACTCTTTAAACTGCAATGTTTAAACAAAGCATAAATAATACTGGTGGGAAGAGAGTTAAGGAGAACAAAAAACTAGAAACCTACCAGCCCAACATAACTCTGAAAATTCCTTTTCAGTTTTTTTGGGGTGACAGGGGTGGGGTGTAGGATATGGAGTAGAGTTTGGACAACACCAGTGGTGCTCAGGAACTACTCCCTGCTGGGCCCCTGGCAGGGCATTCCCAGGTGTGCTGGGGAAAATACATGGTGCCATGCTGAGTAAGTGATTCAGCTCTTTGAACCATCTCTATAGCTTTCTTCCAGTTTTTCTTAATATGCCTATTTATTTTCTGAAGTCCCAGAAGATGTACTTATTTTAAGATTTGAATTTTCTTTAAAGTTTATCAAATATTTCAAAAGAAATGTTTAAAGATCATCACATGCCTTTCCTCAGTGCTCATTATGCATGGATTTTGGCAGTCATTTCAGACACGCATCTCTTGGGCAAAAGTTTTGCTTCCCAAATTGTATTCAAGTTTGTACTGTATTTGTCTCCCACACAGACTGTGTTTGGTCAAAATGCAAATTTATGTAGCAACATATATTTTATAATCATTTCCTTCTCTTACTCTCCAATTAGTTTAACAAATAAGCTTCATCATTTCTATTAACTAATTGAAATTTATTATCGTAACTTCAGGGCAAAGCATCATCCTAGCGACATTCAAAGAAGATGATACATGGTTGACAGTTTAAACCACTGGATTATGCAGTCAGATACTGAAATAATACCAAGGTTCAGCTGAATAAATTCCACTAAAGAATTGATCATCTTATAAGGCATAGAGGATAGCATAGATAGTATCCTTGCATACAACTGACTCAGGTTGGATTGCTGGCATCCCAGTTAGTCTCTTGAACACGACAGGAGTGATTCCTGAGTGCAGAGCCAGGATTAAGTCCCAAGCACACAAAGTAAAATTGATTATTCTAAACAAAGTATCTTAATTTACAGCATCTTATTTAGATAACTACTGAATAGCAAATGGTGAGTACTTTTGAAATTAGTGGATTGATTGATCCCACATTCCTAGGTATAGACTTCAGTTAAGTCTGATCCTTTCATCTTACAGGTGAATTTTAGCAAATATTTGTTCATCATATTTTTTGCACCCCCCCCCCATGAAAGATTCTTATTCTTCTGGTATTCCCACCATATTGGTAACAGTCATGGACAGGAGGAGAAATGATATTTGAACTTGACCTTGAAAAAAGAAAAAAACGTATTGCAACTATGGTTATAAAATACAACCTAAATCCAATTCAGCTCTTGCTGGCAAACTAAATTCTCTATTATCAGTGTGCTGGTCACATCTGGGATTTTCTTGGAAAAATCAAGAGAAGATTACTTTTCTAATGATCCTAAACATAATCCTTCTCAATAAGTAGCTAAAAGGGAAGATGGAAAGCTTATATATTCCAAACATGTTTGAAAGGTAGACAATTTTTCAACTGAAAATTTTGGAAGGAAGCAATACAGGATTTTAGTGTGCTAACTGAAAAACAAAAAAGGAATACTTGAAACTTTTAAAGACTTATTATACTCTTTCCTTTTCTAAAGAAACTGCTTATATTATCTTTTAGCTGCTGCTTTAGTTTTGGTGATTATCTTTGAGGTACATCACATTCTTTGGACCTTCTTAAACTTTTAAACTGCTTGTTTCATGTGTCAAATTCAAATTTCATAGCATTTCATCTATCCTCTTGTCCATCACTGGTCTGTCATTCTTATGTCTACCCATTCAGTCATCCTATATTCACAGAAAATACAATGTAACATAAGACACAGACTTTGGTCTCAAGGAACATTGAATCAACTCTTAGATGAAAGGTAAATGTCAGTAATTACATATAGCTAGAGAGACAGATTTCCCCCAAAGAAGTAACTTGCTGTATGTAAGCTGAGAGGCATCTCATTTTAAGTAAATTGAGAAATACATAAAGGAAAAAAAATAACTAGGTTATGGAGAAAAGATTGGAGAAAAATAAGAGAAATTGGCCTGGCCAAAAAACAAACAAACAAACAAACAAACAAGCAAGCAAAAAAAACCCCCAAACTGCAATGTTGAATAGCCATTGAAATAGAAATGATTCATTATGTTAATTAGTTCAAAATGACTAACACCTGGTTCTGGGTGACTCTAGATTAAATCCATTCTTAATGTAGAGGTCAGACATCTCTATTGGAATAAAACTTCAAATTCTGAAGAATAGAAGGAGAGTTTAGAGGTGGAGAATAGGGTAGAGGTAAAATGTATAATTTGTATCTGTGTCTGAATTATTTTAACTTAGAATATAAGTGACCTTTTTTTAGGGATGTTTACTTGAACTTCCAATGACCATATACGAGCAATGACCATTAGTCACAATACACTTACGAATAAAAAGTAAAAACCAGGAGAAGAATTTGGTTTGTACATATTCTTCTTGGGCCTATTCCAAGGAACATAGGTTCAAAAAAAAAAAAAACTGGAAGCAGTGTTCATGGAAGGTGTCAGGGTTGGAAGGAGCACACATATACTCTTTTACTTTTTACTTTTGGAATTTTTGTCTGTTTGGTTGTTTGGCTTCTGTTTTGTTCTTTTATGAATTTGACTTCTTGTGTTGTGCAGATACGTGTGTATTAGATCTTGCTTCTAAGTGAGATCATATATATATATATATATATATATATATATATATATATATTTTGGGGGGGGTCACACCTGGCAGCACTCAGGGGTTACTCCTGGCTCTATGCTCAGAAATTGCTCCTGGCAGGCTCGGGGGACCACATGGGATGCCGAAATTTGAACCACCATCCTTCTGCATGAAAGGCAAACACCCTACACCCTATCTCCATGCTATCTCTCTAGCCCCTATTTTTTTAATCTAATTTATTTCACTTGGCCTAATGTAAAGTTCATATTATGAACCACATCTTTAGGATCATACCATTTCATGTCACAAATGGCATGACATCTTTTTTTAGTGACTGAACTATATTCCATTGCATATATAACTATATATACCACAACTTCTTTATTCATTTCTCATTGATGCACACTTAGGTTATTTCTACTCTTTTGAGTCTTTGTTTTCACATTATTTGGGAATTTTCCCAAATTACAGACTCATATGAAAGTTTTATTTTTAATTTATTGAGGACTTGACAGGATGTGTTTTTTCTCCTTTGTAGGGAATACTGTGGTCTTTGGGCCATACCTACCAGTGCTCAGGGACTATTCCTAGCATTATACTCAGAAGTAGCCCTTGATGGTATGCAGAAACTATATGTGGTATTAGGGATTTGAACCAGAGTCATAGCTACTAATGTCACATGGAAGGCAAGTACCTTGCCCACACAATCTCTTTGGCCTGCTGTAATGTTTTACAATAGTGGTTAAAATTATTTGTAATCATTTAAGCTATTTATAACTATTTATAATTCCACCAACAGTGCATAAGAGTTGACTTTATGTGGATAAATTATTTGTTATATTCCAGTTTTTGTTATTTTGTGCAATGAACAAAAAGTAATCAATCACTCTTCTGTAGTGTAGTCTCTATTAAATCTAAAAGAGATGGGGCTCAGATATCTTCTGAGTTGTGAATATGTAGAAATTTGGGCATATAGTGTGTGTTCAAAAAGAATATGTCAAGATTTAGGACTAGAGTTATAGTACAGAAATAAGTAATTAAAGCATATGGTCCCCTCATCACTACCAAGAGAAGGTACTGAGCACCACTGACACTAAGTGTGGTCCCAAAAGAATAATAACATAAATCCTAAATTGGGGGAGCAGAAAAGAAAGTAAAGTTGTTTTTTCAATATATATAAAATCATTATTTAAGTACCATGATTACAAGCATGATTGTAGATGATATTCAATCATAAACAATACCCCCCTTCATTACATCATTGTAACATTTCCGCCACCATTGCCTTCCCCCCACCCCTGCCTGTTTTCTAGACAGGCATCCTACTAAGAGAGTACAGTTTTAAGACACACTTGCCTTGCGTGCAGTTGATCCCCAGCACCATTTATGGTTCCTTGAGTTTTCTAGGAATATGCCTAAGAGCATATCTAGGAGTAAGCCCTAAGTACAGCTGAATATGATTCAAAAGCCCAAGATTAATGATAATTATTTTATTGTTATTTAATAAAACCTAAGAATAAGCTTATGAGAACATTTAACCATTCAGTTGGCAAAATAGGTAACTTGCAATTGCCATTTGAAGTGAGGTCAATCTCGGATTAAGTTCTTTAATAACTCTGGGATCTGTGTTAGACAGTTAGAATTCAAAAGTAGTGGATTCAGCTGTTCAACCTCCTCCCCACATTGTAATTAGGTACAAAAACCCTTATTCTTCCTATGATTCGATTCACTACATTTGTAGCTGCAAATTGACAACTTTAATAGTATAGAAAACTTTAATGTTTTATAAGACAAAACCTCAGATTTCAAGTGTTGTATCATGTCACTAACTTGATATAAAACAATGGAAAGAGGAAAGGACACATACTTCTCATCACTTATCTCTTTGTCCTGTTTGAAATATGTGTTTTTCATAGTATGCATTATCTATTATTAAACTCTATGTAATAATTATTTTATTTAAATCACACCTGAGATGTTTTTAGAAATGTGTATTAAAATGTCTAAGTAAAAAAAAGGTCATTTGCGGTTCAGTGTTTTTCTCATTCAGATTTAAAGCAATCAAAATGGTGGGGACCATGAAAATTAAAGAAGCAAGATTTTGTTTATATAATTTAAATTTTCTCCAAACTAACCAAAGACCAAAGCAAATACAGAAACTGATGGTAACAACCATTTCTGCAAAAAGTAGTATTTTATTGTCTCTATCCACTATTAACAAGTGAGAAAGCAAAGCTAATGACTCCCGTCAAATAAGTGACAAAGGAGATGTTTCTTACCTGTTCAATCTCTTGTTGAGCTTTTAGTGGACCCTATTTAGCACTTTCCACTTACTCAAAAATCCCAAGGTAAGGTTGAAGGTAGTGTTTCTGAAAACATAATTATAGAGTCTTGAGTAGAAGAGAAGCCAAAGAAGACAGCTTCAGCAAAATTAGATGAAGGAAAGAATGGATCTAGGTGTGTCTTATAGATATAAATGAGTCACTCAAGGGCTAGAAAATGGGCTCAGAAGATCAGTATTGGCACAGCCAAATGTGAAGCTAGTGTTGAAAATAAAAACAAAAGCATAAATTTGACTAGTGTAATAAGAAGTATACGAATTTCAAGTTAGTTCCTTGAGCCTCAAGACCTACCTGAGTTCCTTTTCCAATACACCAATAACCGATAACATCATAGCACTATTACCTCAATTATTCTCCCTGAGTTACAAATTCTTTCTGGCAGTTGTCAGACTATTTACTGTACTTTTCTTAAAAACACTTTCCATGTCACTAGACTTAGAAGACTATTATAATAGTTATAATATTAATAATTGCTATAAATTAAGAACATCTTCTATGTACCTGGTACTTTGCATAAATTGTACAACTGTTTTTCAATTCCTCGTAGGTATTGAAATTATCACTAGAGAGCTTAAAGAAATGAAGGGATTTGATTTGCTTTTCTTTAATATCTTTCTAGTTCCCCTAACCCTGTTACTTCCTAACAATGGGGCACTGAACTAGTTAGCTGCTGAGTATTTTTCAATCTATAGCACCATAGCAGTGACAAGGAACATAGGCATGATACAGAATTGGAGGTCTAGAAACAGATTCTTGATCCAAATACATGGAATGTGCTCAAACATTTTAGATGACTACCGACACCACTCCATTATTATTATTATTGTTTTGTCTTTGGGCGCCATTTTTGCCATTAGCATCATCAATCTTCTCTAAGAGCACTATTTGTTCTAGTATATTATACTTTTAAGTGCCACAGTGCCTATAAATGGTTGATACTCTCACTTATAATGTTCGTCAAATACTTGCCAGTGGGTTATCTGATTGTAATTTATCTTTTTAGATTTACTAATACTTAGAAAAGCAAGTAAAATATTAGCATGTAGCTCTGTAAATAAAACTTTGGGTATTTTTGTTTTGGTTTTTGTTGTAGTTAGAAGGCCATATCCCAAGTTCAGCCCCAGTACTTACTACATAAAAGGGAGAGTCTTTAGAAATCCCTAAAAACAATTGCATACCCAGGTAACTGAACCATCTAAATTAAACTATTCATTCATCAAGATAGTCTTTAAATGACAAGAAAACCTAAATCAGTAGGTTTACTCCCTATTAAATGCTTTGTTGGGTTGAAAGGAGTAAGATCTTTTACATTTTAATCTTTTGACCTTGCTAATGGAAGACGTAGAGTAAAATGGTGTTTACCCAAGTTTTATTGTAGCAGAACTAAAAGAAATAAGTTCACATAGGAAGTTTAGCATACATGTCTTAAAAACTTCATCTTTTAAAGCCAATCATAACATTGTCACTCAAATGAAAAAAATTTTAAATGTGCTTCCAGTGCTGAAAAAGATTTCTATCTTCCCATTATTTCAACAGTAACTACTATAAAATATGTTCTAAAACAAACACAGAGCACTAAAAGTTGCTCTGTTTAAGCTAAAAGTCAAACATCTGTCTTACTGTCTTCTAGTTTCACCTTGGTTCCTGGGAATATTTACTAAAACTACAGAAATGTAGAGCTTTCACTTATTGCATGCATTTCAAAGGTCATTTGGGATTTTTAATCATCTTTATTAGTTAATTAGTTATAAATTCTCTTTCAACCTAAACACACTTAGAAAAAGGACCATCAGTAGAATTGAATCATTCTGTGAATTACACTGTGAATCACACTGTGATTACAAACATGGTTGTAGTTGCGTTTCATTTATAAAAAAAATGAACACCCTCCTTCACCAGTGCAACCCTCCCACCACCAATGCCCCCCATCTACCTCCTCCCCATCACTTGCCTGTATTTGAGACAGGTATTCTACTTCTTTCAGTCATTACCATTGTCATGAGAGTTGTCAGTGTAATTATTTCTCTAACTGCACTCACCACTTTTTGTTGTAAGCTTTATATCATAATCAGTCTTTCAGCCCTCATCTCTGTTGTCTCTGGGTGTCATTACAACAATGTCTTTTATTTTTCTTAAAACCCATAGATGAGTGAGACTATTCTGTGTCTCTCTTCCTCTGACTTTTTTCACTCAACATAATAATTTCCATGTCCATCCATGTATAGAAAAATTTTATGACTTCATTTTCATGATGGCTGCGTAGTAACGAGTATATGTAGCACAGTTTCTTTAGCCACTCATCTGTTGTTGGGCATCTGGGTTGTTTCCAGATTCTGGCTATTGTAAATAGTGCTGCAATGAATATAGGTGTGCAGAAGGCATTTTTATATTGTGTTTTTGTGTTTCTAGGGCATATCTATCGGAGTAGTATAGCTGGATTATTGGGTGCTCAATTTCCAGTTTTTTGAGGAATCTCCCTATTTTTTTTCCATAAAGGTTGTACTAGACAACATTCCCACCAGCAGTAAATGAGAGTTCATTTCTCTCTACATCTCCACCAGTACTACTGTTCTTGTTCTTTCTGATGGGTGCCAGTCTCTGAGGCGTGAGATGGTATCTCATTGTTGTTTTGATTTGTGTCTTCCTGATAATTAGTGATGTGGAGCATTTTTCCATGTGTCTTTTGGTCATTTGTATATCTTCTTTGAGAAAGTGTCTGTTCATTTCTTCTCCCTGTTTTTTGATGAGGTTAGCTGTTTTTCTTATTAAATTCTGTCAGTACTTTGTATATATTTGATATTAGCCCCTTATCTAATGGGTATTGATTGACTAGCTTCTCTCATTTTGTGGGTGGGTTTTGTATCCTAGCACTATTTCCTTTGATGTGCAGAAGCTTTTCAACTTAATATGTTACCATCTGTTTACCTCTGCTTCCACTTGTTTGGAGAATGCTATTTCCTCCTTAGTTTCAATGTCATGGAGTGTTTTACCTATGTGTTGTTCTATATACCTATGGTTGTGGGTTTGATATTAAGGTCTTTGACTCATTTGGATTTGACCTCTGTGGATGGTATTAGACAGAGATCCGAGTTTGTTTTTTGCATGTGGCTGACCAATTGTCCTAACACTACTTCTTGAAAAAGCTTTCCTTGCTTCATTTAGGTTTTCATTTTCCCTTTATCTAAGATTAATTGATTGTATGTCTGGGGACATTTTCTGAATACTCAAGTCTATTCCATTGATCTGAGGGTCTGTCTTTATTCCAATACTATGCTGTTTTACTGACTATTGCTTTGTAGTACAATTTAAAGTTGGGAAGGTGATGTCACCCATATTCTATTTCTAAAGGTTGCTCGCCTTGGGTGTTTATTATTCCAAATAAATTTCAGGAATGTTTGATCCACTCTTTTGAAGAATGTCATGGGTATCTTTAGAGGAATTGCATTAAATCTGTACAGTGCTTTGCCATTTTAATGTTGTTAATCTTCCCAATACATGAACAGGGTATGTGTCTTCATTTCCTTGTGTCCTCTTTTATTTCTTGAAGCAGTGGTTTGTAGTTTTCTTTGTATAGGTCTTTCACCTTTTTATTTAAGTTGACTCCAAAGTATTTAAATTTGTGTGAAAACTAATGTGAATGGATTTTGTTTTTTTTTTTAATGTCCATTTCTTCTTTATCATTATTTGTGTACAAGGCCATTGATTTTCGCATGTTAATTTTGTAGCCTGCCACTTTGCTATATAAATTTTTTGTTTCTAGAATCTTTATGGTAGAGTCTTTAGGGTTTTCTAAATATAGTATCATGTCATCTGCAAACAATGAGAGCTTGACTTCTTTTTTTCCTATCTGGATGCCCTTGATATCTTTGTCTTGCCTAATTGCTATGGCAAATACTTCCAGTACTATGTTGAATAGGTGTAGTGAGAGGGGCCTTGTCCTGCACCAGATTTTAGAGGAAATGCTTTTAGTTTATCTTCATTGAGGTTATTATTTGCCATTGGCTTGTGGTAAATGGCCTTGACTATGTTGAGAAAAGTTCCTTCCATTCCAATTTGATTGATAGTTTTGATCATGAATGGGTGTTGGACCTTGTTGAACCCTTTCTCTGCATTTATTGATATGATTATATGTTTTTTCTTTTTCTTTTTGTTGATATGGTATATTATGTTGATTGATTTACACATGTTAAACCATCTTTGCATTCCTGAAATGAAACCTACTTGGTCATAGTTTATGATCTTCTTGATGAGGTGTCAGATCCTATGTACTAGTATGTTGTTGAGAATCTTTGCATCTGTGTTCATCAGGGATATTGCTCTGTAGTTTTCTTATTTTGCAGCAACTCTGTCTGGCTTTTGTATCAGCATGATGCTAGCTTCATAAAAACTATGTGAAAGTGTTTGTGCCTTCATTTTAAAGATACACATCTAATAGCAAATGAACTAAAGGTTAAAACCTGGACTTACATCACTCCAGAGCCTTGGTTTATTCTACTGCCTTCCATTGCCTCTTCAAACCTAAGACCCGGAGTCAAGTAGTGACAAGAACATTGTTGTTTAACATAGAACTTCCATTTGTTTTTTGTTTTTTTTTGGGGGGGGGGCACACTCAGCAGTGCTCAAGGCTTATCCTGGCTCTGTGCCTTAGGGATCACTTTTGGCAGGCTCAGAGAACCATATTTGGGACTGAGGATCAAATTCAACACACAGCATGTATGTCAAGAACCCTACCCTCTACATTTTAGAAAAACTGAAGGTTTTTTAATTTGTTTTTCATTATTTAATTAAAACACCATTCATAAAGTTATTCATAGTTGTGTTTTCAACATACAAAATTCCAACCACCAGTGTCAACTTCTCTCCAAAAAATGTTTCCAGATTCTTTCCCATATCTCTGCACTCCCAGTCTTCTCTCTTTATGGATATCTTTTTATGTGTGACTGTTAAAGTTTAGGTCTCATGATTTCAATGCTGTTGACTCTATGGTTTCAATATTAAGCTCTGTCCTTCCTTAACCAATTTACCCCTTGACCCCTGCTTGCCATTATGTCTCAGCAGTTTCCTTTTAAAGATTTTTTTCTATTTGCTAAAGTCTTAAAAAGACTTTAGCAAATAGAAAAAAATCTTTAAATAATTGGTCATAAAATTATTTTATGTTTCATCAACTCAGCAGTCATGTACTCAGGCCTTTGACTAGTATGATAGTATGAAGCTTTCTATACATTTGGTCTTGGATAGTTCATTGTTGTGAAACTCAGAATTGAAGATGCTATAACCTAAAATTTATAGCAAAAAGTTTAGTTTGTTAAGTATTTTAGTATACTTGATGTATACTAGTTAGTATAACAGTTTGTAATGTTATAATAAAAATACCATAGACTGGGTAACTTTAAACAATAAGCTGTTGGAATATATTACTTGGTGTTTAGTGAGGACATGCTTCTTGATTGTTGTTTGCAAGAACATCAATGTCTTACTTCTGTGGAGTAGTTTGTTAGTCTCTTCTGGTTATGTCCTTTTGGTTGGCATAGTCCTTCTAATATGAGTTTTTAGACTGATGGAAAGAACATCATAGTTCACATCAACCATATTACCCACCCATAAATGCTGTAGACAATCCAGAATTTCACCCTCATACCCAACTCTGAGAAGAGGAATGCTACTTAGTAAAAAACTCACAATTCTTTTTTTTAAAAATTTTTTTTAAATTTTTTATTTAAACAACTTTATTACATACATGATTGTGTTTGGGTTTCAGTCATGTAAAGAACACCATCCATCACCAGTGCAACATTCCCATTACCAATGTCCCAAATCTTCCTCCTCCCCACCCAACCCCAGCCTGTACTTTAGACAGGCTTTCTATTTCCCTTGTACATTCTCATTATTAGGATAGTTCAAAACATAGTTATTTCTCTAACTAAAAGACTCACAATTCTATAGAAGTTATACCAACTGTTATCTTCAGCCTAAAATGTTCTAAAATTCTCTTTGTATATAATGTTAGAAGGACTTAACAAAATTTAAGATTTTTGAATCATATCATTGTTTGAATAGGCTGAATGACTTAGAATTTGTTATGATCTTTCTAATTTATTATACTACTTTCTTTAAGAAAATCCCCAATCTACTAGTTCTTACAAAAGTAAAAGATATCTTTGAACAGATGATGAATTCTATCCAAGTTCAGGAAAAATTAATTTTAAATTCTTCATGAAACTTTAGTTTGAATAGGTAAGTCACCTAATGGACAACCTAGTCCTAAACAAAAATAAGAATACCTGTGTGCATAATTCAGTAATACAAATAATGGTGATGATATAAAAGTGTACCATTATGAGATCTCATCATAAGTATTAATATTATTTCACAATAATAAATTTATAAAGCAGAAAGATATATAACTAACATATGAAAGTAAAATCTGTGAAATGCCCTAGAAGGGCAATTTTTCCTGTTTTACTTCCTTGTAATTTTCTTGATTTCAAGATTGATTAAAATACCCATAATACAACAAATCTTATTTTAAATGCATTGAGAAATTTCTTGTTTTCCTAACTAAAATATATTCTCTTAAAATTACCTATTAATCATTTCTGTTTAAAGGACTTACATAAAACATACATTAATATAGATTTTCAAGTCCATTTTGTGAGGTAGAATAAGAATGAGCATACTTAAGCTACCATTTTGATGGAATCTGAAGGATTTTATTAAAAGCTGAAATACTTTGAACCCAATAATTTAAGCTTCAAACCAAATTTTAAGTACTGGAGGAAATGTAAGCTACTAAAATAATTTAAGTCAGCCTAAGATTCTTAGGGAAAGAGAGCTTATGTTCTTAAAGTTACATATATATTAAATTAGAGTCTTCTAAGTACACCAGTGTGTAGACATACAAATAAAAATTCTTTTCTCCTGTGATTTCTGCCAAATACCACTGACCACTCACTTTCAGACATTTAAAAAATGCAATTATTTCCAAGTTCTCTTAATAGATTTTTAAAATTGAATTTCTACTGTGTCAAATCAAATCTTGAAACAACACAACTTTAAGAATCTGAATTAAAAATGACAAATTATCAAGAAAACAGAGAACAAAGTCTTTGATTCAGGATAAGTAAAGCCTCAGTATCTATGAAAATTGATACATAAGACCCAAACTATTTAAAACATTCACCCTTCTCAATGAGATTACAGTTGAAAACATCAGATTATAGAATAGGTGTTCCATGAAAACAAGGAATGGGTCATATTTGTTTATAATTCCAAACATACAAAATTCCATTCAATACAGAAGTGCCTAGAGAAATGTGCTTTCTTATAGGAACATTAAGCCATTGGAACACATAAATATATTTGAGTCATATGTTGGCATTACTGCTTACTGGCCTCATTGTCAATTAAAAGGAAGTTTTTGGAAGCTATCTTTGTTTTTATTTTGGGGCCACATCTGGCAATGATCAGAACTTATTCCTGCTCTGCTCTCAGCAATCAGGGAACATGAATGATACGAGTAGATCAAATTCCATTTTACCACATACAATGTAAGTTCCATACTATCTCAAAGTGGTATATCTCCAGGCCCTTCAAATTATTTTCAGTCATACTTCTTTTTTTTTTTTTTTTTTGATTTTTGGCCACACCCAGCTGTGCTCAGATCTTACTCATTGCTCTGTGGAGCATATACCATGTCAGCATCACTCTCTGGTCCAGTATCATGCAAGGCAAGCACCTTATCCAAATGCTGGCCACTGGTTCTTCTGTGTTGCTTTTTATTCAAGAGAAGGTAGTAGGTAGTAGACTAGATTTGTCTGGTATTAAGGGTGACCTTGAAACACTGCCCTGAATTTCATTCTCTCTCAGCTCAATATACATTCATTTGTCATTCATCAAATGGACAATAGAGTATTTTCTTAAAATATTGATATGGGATCCCCTAGAAAAAATTTAAATCTCCAAAACAGCACTCTCCAAAACAAGCAAAAGCAGAGATAAACAAATGGGGCTATATTAAGCTCAGAAGCTTCTGCACTTCAAAGGAAATAGTGCCTAAGATACAAAACCCACCCACAGAATGAGAGAAACTATTCATCCAATACCTATCAGATAAGGGGCTAATATCAAATATATACAAATTACTGACAGAACTTAACAAGAAAAAACATGTAACTCCCATCAAAAATGGGGGAGAAGAAAATGAACAATTCTCAAAGAAGAAATACAAATGACCAAAAGGCACATACAAAGTGCTCCACATTACACATCTATCAGGGAGATGCAAATCAAAACAACAATGAGGTACCATCTCACACCCACAGAGACTGGCACACATCACAAAAGAAACAGAGAACAATCAGTGCTGGCAAGGGATATGGAGAGAAAAGAACTCTCATTCATTGCTGGTGGGAATGCTGTCTAGTTCAGCCTTTATGGAAAATAATATGAAGATTCCTCAAAAACTGGAAATTGAGCTCCCATATGATCCAGTTATATCACTCCCAGGGATATAACCTAGGAACACAAAAACACAATACAAAAATGCCTTCCTCACACCTACATTATCACAGCACTATTTATAATAGCCAGACTCCTGGAAACAACCAAAGTGCCCTTCAACAGATGAAAGGCTAAAGACATTGTGGTACATATACACAATGGAATATTATGCAGCCATTAGAAGAGATGAAGTCAAGAAATTTTCCTGCATTGTGAATTTGGCTGGTAGGTGGGGATAAAAAAGAAATAAAAAAAAAAAAGAAATTTTCCTATACATGGATGGACATGGAAACTATTATGCTGACTGAAATAAGTCAGAGAGAGAGAGAGAGATATACAGAATAGTCTCACTCATCTATGAGTTTTAAGAAAAATGAAAGACATTATTGTAATAATGCCCAGAGACTATAGAGATTTGGGTCCAGCTTACAATATGAAGCTCACAAAGAGTGGTGAGTGCAGTAGAGAAATAACTATACTGACAACTATCATAACAATGTAATATGAGTATGAGGGAGTAGTAGGAAAGCTGTCCACAGGTGCGGGGTGCGGGGAGGAGGGACATTTGGGGCATTGATGATTGGAAATGTTGCACTGATGTAAGTGGGTAGTTCTTTATATGACTAAAACCCCAAATATAATCATAGTTCTGTAATCAAGATGCCTAAATATAGATAATTTTTTTTTTTGGTTTTTGGGCCACACTCGGTAACGCTCAGGGGTTACTCCTGGCTATGTGCTCAGAAGTTGCTCCTGGCTTGGGGGACCATATGGGACACCGGGGGATCGAACCGCGGTCCGTCCAAGGCTAGCGCAGGCAAGGCAGGCACCTTACCTTTAGCGCCACCGCCCGGCCCCAAAGATAAATTTTTTTAAAAAATATCTCCTTCAGCTTAAACCTTCCACATCTATATTTTCAGCTGGGATGTGGCTTTATTCTTGGAGGCAGGATTTTAAGACACAACTGGCAGACCCTTGAAAACAGATGATTGTTCAATGGGTAAAATAATGGCCACAGATATTTCCTAGATAATCTGGTCTGCACTGATACCTCCATAGAATTCTTACAAAGGCACACGGCAGACTCCCCTTTCTGCATGAATTACAGCAGCTCAGTACTATGCCTTACATCCTCCACAGAAATGGCCCAGTTGCATAACTGAAATTTAAAAACTGAGCATCTAATTCCTCTCAGGTCAGATAAAATCACACTATAGGGCTAAAATCTCTGGGACATTTTTTTGGAAAGGGAACTGGGCTGAGTTTCCTCATCCTGTCTCCCACATAACACATGCACTTTGCCACCAGAAAACATAGCAGCACCTGTCTACAGTTAATATCTCCCCATCAGAAAAATGGGCCAACTCCTTCATCAAGCTCCACCTACCAAAAAAAAAAAGAAAAGACCAACACTGATATTTCTCAAGTAGTCCAGTCCTGGATGATACTTCTGTGGCACCCTCAAAAAAATAGGGGAAGGGGGCCAAAGCCGTGGCGCTAGAGGTAAGGCGTTTGCCTTGCAAGCTCTAGCCTAGGATGACCACGGTTCAATTCCCCAGTGTCCCAGATGGTCTCCCCAAGCCAGGAGCAATTTCTGAGCGCATAGCCTGGAGAAACTCCTGAGTGTCAATGGGTGTGGCCTTCACCCCCCAAAAAGAGGGGAGGGCAGATTTCTCTCTGCATAAAATAAAGCAGCCCAGCTCCTCATCTATACCCTCTAATAGAAATGACCCAGCTCTATGAATTAACCTTATCAAACTGCCAAGTCACCAAATTTGTTTCAGATCTGTAAATCTTGTACTGCATGAACTCAGTGACCATGCAACACCTCAATATTTTATAGTAGTGTCGGCCCAGTAGTATCACAGGAAATCTGATGGAAAGTTACATATTAATCTACCAAGCTCAATGAGCCTAAACAATCATAACAGAAAAGGCTCAAATCGACCATTCGTAGACAATGACTTTATTAGCATCATGGAGAGGAATAACAATTATTTCAAACTGACCCTTTGTTGATCTAAGTTTGATGTTGTTTTTGGGCCACACCTGGTGGTGCTCTGGGGTTACTCCTGGTTCTGTGCTCAGGAATCATTCCTGATAGGCTCAGGGAGGCCATATGGGATGCCAGGGATTAAACCTGGGTCAGCCATATGCAAGGTAAGCATCCTACCCACTGTATTATTACTGTGTGATCTGAGTTTTGATAATCCCATTTGCTTTTGTGTCATAACAAAACATGAAGAAAGTTCGTTTGCATCTTCAGGGAGGCAGGCTACGGTGGTGTGTGGAAAATGGAAAATTGGAGACACTTGTGAAGGAAGCATCACATTGATGGTTGTATTGGTGTTTGAACATTTAATGCCTGAAACAACTTTATTATGATAAATTTGTTAAATCATAATGTTATAATAAAAATTAGGTGGGGGGGGGAAGCTCCAAAAATCACACTGTGATAATCAGTATGGTAAAGTGGCCAAGTCAAAAGAATCTTCCTCTTACTAAGACACAATCAGTCATATCTAATGATCAAATGAAAATGCAAATATAGGGAAAACAAATCTGGTTATTTGGAGGTCACTATATACTTTGAGGATATTCATGTCATTGTGGTTTCCTGAGGAAAGGGCCCCTGTTTTGCTTGCAAGCAAAATGTCAATTCTCATTATTCAAACTGACATCCCACAAGACCTTTTATGAAAATTGAGGAAGATCCAGAAGAATAAGCAGGAACTACTGTTCTTATGCTGGGAAATAGAAAGGTCAGAAACCTGTAGTTAGTTTTTATAAAGATAATTTGCTTTTAAAATTATTTATTTACTTAGAGAAGTGCTAAGGACTGAACCCTGGTCTCAGGCATGCAAGTTACGACTTTATTGTTGAGTCACAAGAGAATTCTTGAGTGATCGAAATCAGCTCTCTTGGAAATAGAATTTAAGTCTCTTTCTAAGTAGAATTCATTTGGGGGCATCCAGCACAACACAAAACATGAAGATTTTTATACGTTTTTCTTAAACTATGAGTTAATCTTGGAAACATTTTATATACTTTATATTAATTATTATTTTAGAACTATGTATTTATCATATTTGCTAAATAACTGCATAGTTACTGTAAAGTGATTATTAGTATAGATAAAATTTATAACTAAGATGTTTAATAGAAAAAAATTCTTTGCATATAAAAATAAGTACTAAAAAGTTGGAGAGTCAGTACAAGAGTTAAGGAGCATGCTTTATATGTTCCCCTACCTAGTTCAATTCCCAGCACCACATAATTCCTTGAGCAACATTGGATGCAACTCAGGAGATTCCAGAGCAACATCCAGTGTGGCCCAAGCAATTCAGAGCAC
The DNA here is from genome assembly GCF_024139225.1 of Suncus etruscus. Taxonomy (NCBI): domain Eukaryota; kingdom Metazoa; phylum Chordata; class Mammalia; order Eulipotyphla; family Soricidae; genus Suncus; species Suncus etruscus. Next base: position 44,962,102 of record NC_064863.1, on the reverse strand, counting down.
CTCAGGGCCCAGGTATACAACCCCTTCAATACACTGTATCAGACACTGGCCTTGTTAGCAGATAATTGCTAGAAGCCCTCAGGTCTCCTGATTAGAGAGATTGGGAAACAAATTAAAAGTAAATCTTGATATATGTATATGAGTAGGAAGGTGGGCCAATTTGGGCTGCTCTGGGGCCCTCCAGACTTCCAAAAGTGGTGCTTGGCTACATGTCATATGACCTAAGGTATCCTGATCTGGGAGACTGATCCCAGATCTTTACCCATATGATTTTCTCCCACTCTTTACCCATATGATTTTCTCCCACTCTTTACCATGTGATTTTCACCCTAGCCTGGCTGTTCTCAGACAAACAGAAAAGGAAAGAAAAGCAAACCTTGCATATATTTTCATGAGTCTCTGGGTGCATCTTATTTACTAATTGCTCACAAGCAAATAAAATCACATCACTGAATAAACATTCAGTCGATGTGTCAATGTAAGAATACAGAGTTTGTGGCAAAGAAGATGGAGACAGTGAAAAACTGACAACCAATAGAGGAATCAATGGATCACATTGTACTTACTATTTTTGTTTACCTGAGAATATTCATTTCACAGATAATATAATAATATTATAATAATATTCATCTCACAGAATATTTACCTGTGTTGCTTTTTTCTAATTATATGTTTCTAGTTATAAATAATATATAATAGAATTATAAAGAAATTATATTAACTTTATGATCAGAATAGAGTGGTTTTTCTCACACTGTTTTTTTTTTTTTTTTTTTTTATTTTAAACATCTTTATTTTACAATTATAATTAATTATAAATATATAAATATAAATATAAATAAACAAATATTTATTTATTACTTCATTTTAATTATGTATATTGTCTACATAACTATATAATGAAAAAGTTATATTTTATATTGAATTGTATATATTTGATTATATTTAAAATTTATTTCATATTTTATCACCCAATTTGAACAATCTAAAAAGTTTAAAGAATATTTACATTTATAAACATTATTAATTATTTTGTTTGTTTGTTTGTTTTTTTGTTTGGGGCCACACCTGGTGTAGTCAGGGATTAGTATTAGCCTCTGCACTCAGAATTGCTCCTGTGCAGGCTCAGTGGACTATATGGAATGCCAGGGATTGACCCAGATCATGTCTCAGGTCGTCTGCATGTTAGGCAAACTCCCTACCATTGTGCTATCACTCAGGTCTGGTTCCACTTTACTAATTCTTTTTTTTTTTTTTTTTTTTTCATTTTGTTTTTATCTTTATTTAACAGGACACCGTGATTACAAACCATGATATAGTTGTATGATTACAGTCATGTAAAGAGCATCCTCCTTCACCGGTGCAACATTCCCACCACCAATTTCCCAGATCTCCCTCCTCCCCACCCCCCTACACCTGTACTCGAGACAGGCTTTCTACTTCCCTCATTCATTCACATTTTATGATAGTTTTCAGTGTAGTCATCTCTGCAACTGCACTCATCACTCTATGTGATGAGCTGCATGTCCTGAGCTGCACCTACCAGCCCTCATCTCTCTTGTCTCTGAGATATTGTTAAAAATGTCCTTCATTTTTCTTAAAGCCCATAGATGAGTGAAACCATTCTGCGTCTTTCTCTCTCCCTCTGACTTACTTCACTCAGCATAATAGATTCCATGTACATCCATGTATTGGAAAATTTCATGACTTCATCTCTCCTGATGGCTGCATTAGTATTCCATTGTGTATATGTACCACAGTTTCTTCAGCCACTCATCTGTTGAAGGGCATCTTGGTTGTTTCCAGAGTCTGGCTATTGTAAATAGCGCTGCAATGAATATAGGAGTAAGGAAGGGTTTTTTGTATTGTATTTTTGTGTTTCTTGGGTATATTCCTAGGAGTGGTATAGCTGGATCGTATGGAAGCTCAATTTCCAGTTTGTGAAGGAATCTCCATATCGCTTTCCATAAAGGTTGTACTATAGGCATTCCCACCAGCAGTGAAAAAGAGTTCCTTTCTCTCCACATCCCCGCCAGCACTGCTTGTTTTCCTTTCTTGTGATGTGTGCCAATCTCAGTGGCGTGAGGTGGTACCTCATAGTAGTTTTGATTTGCATCTCCCTGACGATTAGTGATGTTGAACATCTTTTCATGTGCCTTTTGGCCATTTGCCTTTCTTCTTTTTCAAAGTGTCTGTTCATTTCTTCTCCCCATTTTTTGATGGGGTTAGTTGTTTTTTCTTGTATAGTTCTGTCAGTACCTTGTAAATTTTGGATATTAGCCCTTTATCTGATGTGTATTGGGTGAATAATTTCTCCCACTCAGTGGGTGGCCTTTGTATTCTGGGCACTATTTCCTTTGAGATGCAGGAAGCTTTCAGCTTAATATAGTCCCCATCTGTTATCTCTGCTTCCACTTGCTTGGAAAGTGCTGTCTCCTCCTTAAAGATGCCTTTAGTCTCAATGTCCAGGAGTGTTTCACCTACATGTTGTTTCTATATACTTATAGTATTCAGTTCTGATATCAAGGTCTTTAATCCATTTGGATTTTACCTTTGAATATGGGTGTTAGCTGGGTGTCTGAGTTCGCTTTTTGCAAGTGGTTAACCCAGTTGTGCCAACACACTTGTTGAATAGGCTTTCCCTGCTCCATTTAGGATTTTTTGCTCCTTTATCAAAAACAAGGTGGTATATATGTCTGAGGAACCTTCTCTGAGGTACTCAAGCCTATTCCACTGATCTGAGGGTCTGTTTTTATTCCAATACCATGCTGTTTTTATAACTGTTTGCTTTGTAATACAACTTAAAATTGGGGGAAAGATAAGCCTCCCATATTCCTTTTCCCAAGGAGTGCTTTAGCTATTCGAGGTTGTTTGTGTGTTCCAGATGAATTTCAGAAGTATTTGATCCACTTCTTTGAAAAATGTCATGGGTATCTTTAGAGGAAATCGCGTTAAATCTGTACAATTCTTTTGGAAGTATTGCCATTTTAATGATGTTGATCCTGCCAATCCATGAGCATGGTATGTGTTTCCATTTCCGCGTGTCCTCTCTTATTCTTGGAGCAGTGTTTTGTATTTTCTTTGTAATAGATCCTCACATCTTTAGTCAGGTTGACTCCAAGATATTTGAGTTTGTGTGGAACTAATGTGAATGGGTTGTTTCTCTTAATGTCCATTTCTTCCCTATCATTATTGAGTGTATAAAAAGGCCATTGATTTATTGTGTGTTAAATTTGTATCCTGCCACTTTGCTATACAAATCTATTATTCGAGAAGCTTTTTGGGTAGAGTCTTTAGGGTTTTCTAAGTAGAGAGTATCAATGTCATCTGCAAACAGTGAGAGCTTGACTTCTCCTTTCCTATCTGGATTCCTTGATATCTTTTTCTTGCCTAATCGCTATAGCAAGTGCTTCCAGTGCTAAGTTGAATAGGAGTGGTGAGAGAGGGACAGCCTTGTCTTGTACCAAGAATTTAGAGGAAAAGGATTTTAGTTTTTCTCCATTGAGGATAATATTTGCCACTGGCTTCTGGTAGATGGCTTTGACTATATTGAGAAAGGTTTCCTTTTATTCCTATCTTGCTGAGAGTTTTCATCAAGAATGGGTGTTGAACCTTATCAAATGCTTTTTCTGCATCTATTGATATGACCATGTGGGTTTTTATTTTTGTTGTTTGTTTATGTTGTGTATTATATTGATAGATTTACGGATGTTAAACCATCCTTGCATTCCTGGGATGAAACCTACTTGATCAAAGTGGATGATCTCTTGATGAGGCACTGGATCCTGTTCGCCAGGATTTTGTTGAGGATCTTTGCATCTGTGTTCATCAGGGATATTGTCTGTAATTTTCTTTTTTTGGGCAGCATCTCTATCAGGTTTTGGTATTAAGGTGATGTTGGGCTTCATAAAAGCTATTTGGAAGTATTCCTGTTTTTTCGACTTCATAAAAGAGCCTGGCCAGAATTGGTAGTAGTTCCTCTTGAAAGGTTTGAAAGAATTCATTCGTGAATCCATCAGGGCCTGGGCTTTTGTTTTTTGGATAAATTTTTGATTACATGTTTTAAATTTCCTCAATAGTGATGGGGGGTGTTTAGATATGCTACCTCTTCTTTATTCAACCGTGGAAGATATATGAGTTCAGAAATTTATCCATTTCTTCCAGGGTTCTCATATTTAGTGGCATAGAGTTTCTCAAAGTATTCTCTGAATACCCTTTGAATCTCTGCAGTATCTGTAGTGATCTCCCCCTTTTCATTTCTAATACGCGTTATCAAGTTTCTCTCTTCCTTTGCTTTGTGAGTTTTGCCAATGGTCTATCAATCTTTTTTATTTTTTCAAAGAACCAACTTCTGCTTTCGTTGATCCTTTCGGATTGTTTTTTGGGGTTTCACTTGCGTTGATTTCTGCTCTCAGCTTTTGTTATTTCCTTCTGTCTCCCTATTTTTTGGGTCCTATGTTGAGCACTTTCTAGTTCTATTAGCTGTGTCATTAAGCTACTCAGTAAGCTCCTTCTTCCTTCCTGATGTGTGCTTGCAAAGCTATAAATTTTCCTCTCAGTACTGTGCTTTTTGCTGTGTCCCATAAGTTCTGATAGTTTGTGTCTTTATTGTCATTTGTTTCCAGGAACCTGTTTGATTTCCCATTCCTCCTTGATTTCATCTCGGGACCCACTGGTTATTGAGTATGAGGGCTGTTTAACTTCCAGGTGTTAATTTTTTTCTTCTGTGTCCCTTTGCAGTTCACATCTAACTTCAGAGCCTTGTGGTCAGCAAAGGCAGCCTGCAAAATGTCTATCTTTTTTATTTTATGGAGGTATGTTTTATGTGCCAGCACATGATCTATCCTGGAGAATGATCCATGTACATTGGAAAAGAATGTGTATCCAGGTTTCTGAGGATAGAGTGCCCTATATATATCTACTAGGCCTCTTTCATCCATTCTCTTTGCAGGTCAAGTATATTTTTGTTGTGTTTCCATTTGGTTGACCTAGTCAAGTGTTGACAAGCCTGGTGTTGAGGGATCTCCCACAATTATTGTGTTATATTGATATCCTCTTCAGATTGTCAACAATTGTATTAAAGTACTTTGCTGGACCCTCATTCGGTGCGTATATGTTTAGGAGAGTGATTTCTTCTTGCTGTACAAATCCCTTGATTAGTACATAATATCCATCTTTGTCCCTTACAAACTTTTCTGAGTATAAAGTTTGTGTCATCTGATATTAGTATGGCCACCCCCGCTTTTTTAAGGGTGTTGTTTGCTTGAATGATTTTCCTCCAGCCTTTGAGTTTTGAGTCTATGTTTATTCTGACTATTCAGGTGAGTTTCTTGTAGACAGCAGAAGGGTTTGGCTTCAGTTTTTTGATCCATTTCGCCACTCTGTGCCTCTTAACTGGTGCATTTAGTCCATTGACATTGAGAGAAATAATTGTCATGGATTTATTGCCATCTTTGTGTAGAAGTTTGGTGTGTTTTTTGTTCTGTCTTGGTTTTTAGAGTAGATCTTTCAGTTTTTCTTTTAAGGGCTGGTTTTGATTCTGCAAAGATTTTGAGCTGTTGTTTATCTGTGAAGCCGTGTATACATCCGTCAAACCTGAAACTAGTTTTGCTGGGTGCAATATTCTTGGCGAAGCATTTATTTCATTGAGTTTTGCCACTACGTCCCACCACTGCCTTCTGCCTTGAGTGTTTCTGGTGACAGGTCTGCGTAAATTTCAAGGATGCTCCGTGGGAATGTAATTTTCCCTTTTCGATCTTCGCTGCTTGCAGTATTCTATCCTCTATCGGTGGGTTTCATCATGGTGGACTAGGATGTGTCTTGGGTGTGTTTCTACTGGGTCTTTTTTAGCTGGTACTCTTCGGGCATGCAGGATTTGGTCACATGTTTTCTTTAGCTCTGTAGTTTCTCTGTGATGATGTTCTTAACCATTGATTTCTTCCTGAAGAATTTTCTTCTTGGGTCTCTGGGACTCCAATGATTTCTGAAGTTGTTTCTGTTGAGCTTGTCAAAGGACTTCTATTTTCATCTTCTCATATTCTTTGAGTAAATTTTCCATTGTCTGATCATTTGATTTGAGGCTTTTTTCTAATCTCTTCTGCTGTTGTAAAGTTGTTATGCATCTCGTCTTCTAAAGCACTAATTCTATCCTCAGGCTGCTGTTAACCTGTTGGAAAACTCATCCATTATGTTCTTCAATCGTCTATTGAGTTTTTCAGACCTGTTATCTGATCTGATATTTCAGTTTGGAGTTTTTCTGATTTTCTATCTTCATATTCTCTTGATTTTTATTAGTGCTCTGATTTATACTTTCTTTGATATGCTGTTAGCAACCTCCATATTTCGTCTCTAAACTCCATTTCTGAAGACTGCTTAGGTAGTTGGTCGTTGTTGGGTCATCAGAGTTTCCATCTTCATTCTCTATGGTTGAAGTTGGTCTGCGTAGTCTCCCCATTGTCTCGCTTATGCTGTGGGTTTTTCTACGTGTTGTTGTGGTACTCATTGGCGAGGTGGAGTGCGCGGCCGCGAAGCGCAGCGGAGCGCCCGCGCATCCGGCCCCCAACACTCACCTCAGCCGAGGCAAGCCGTCAGGGGATGCCCTGGGGAGGCCCCCAAGTGTCTGCCAAGCAAAGGAAACCAGCACAATCCACAACTCCAACAGAAAACACAGCCCTCAGCGAGACACCCTTGATGAGATTAATGCTGAAGGTGGTCAAAGTTCCCAGTTTGATGCAGGCTGGGGGAGGTCCCAAAATATTGCCGGGCCTAGGGTCCAGCAGTCAGCCTGATCCGCAACTCCGGCCCCCATAACACTCACCTCAGCCGAGGCAAGCCGTCAGGGGATGCCTGGGGGAGGCCCCCAAGTGTCTGCCAAGCAAAGGATACCAGCACAATCCACAACTCCAACAGAAAACACAGCCTCAGCGAGACACGCTTGAAGAGATTAATGCTGAAGGTGGTCAAAGTTCCCAGGTTGATGCAGGCTGGGGGAGGTCCCCAAAATATCTGCCGGGCCTAGGGGTCCAGCAGTCAGCCTGATCCGCAACTCCGGCCCCCAAACACTCACCTCAGCCGAGGCAAGCCGTCAGGGGGATGCCTGGGGAGGCCCCAAGGTGTCCTGCCAAGCAAAGGAAACCAGCACAATCCACAACTCCAACAGAAAACACAGCCTCAGCGAGACACGCCTTGAAGAGATTAATGCTGAAGGTGGTACAAAGTTCACAGGTTGATGCAGGCTGGGGGAGGTCCCAAAATATCTGCCGGGCCTAGGGTCCAGCAGTCAGCCTGAATCCGCAACTCCGGCCCCCAAACACTCACCTCAGTCCGAGGCAAGCCGTCATGGGGATGCTGGGGATGGCCCCCAAGTGTCTGCCAAGCAAAGGAAACCAGCACAATCCACAACTCCAACAGAAAACACAGCCTCAGCGAGACACGCCTTGAAGAGATTAATGCTGAAGGTGGTCAAAGTTCCCAGGTTGATGCAGGCTGGGGGAGGTCCAAAATATCTGCCGGGCCTAGGGGTCCAGCAGTCAGCCTGATTCCGCAACTCCGGCCCCCAAACCACTCACCTCAGCCGAGCAAGCCGTCAGGGGATGCCTGGGAGGCCCCCAAGTGTCTGCCAAGCAAAGGAAACCAGCACAATCCACAACTCCAACAGAAAAACACAGCCTCAGCGAGACACGCCCTTGAAGAGATTAATGCTGAAGGTGGTCAAAGTTCCCAGTGTTGATGCAGGCTGGGGGAGGTCCCAAAATATCTGCCGGGCCTAGTGGTCCAGCAGTCAGCCTGATCCGCAACTCCGGCCCCCAAACACTCACCTCAGCCGAGGCAAGCCGTCAGGGGATGCCTGGGGAGGCCCCAGTGTCTGCCAAGCAAAGGAAACAGCACAATCCCACAACTCCAACAGAAAACACAGCCTCAGCGAGACAGACGCCTTGAAGAGATTAATGCTGAAGAGGTGGTCAAAGTTCCCAGGTTGATGCAGGCTGGGGGATGTCCCAAAATATCTGCCGGGCCTAGGGGTCCAGCAGTCAGCCTGATCCGCAACTCCGGCCCCCAAACACTCACCTCAGCCGAGGCAAGCCGTCAGGGGATGCCTGGGGAGGCCCCCAAGTGTCTGCCAAGCAAAGGAAAACCAGCACAATCCACACTCCAACAGAAAACACAGCCTCAGCGAGACACGCCTTGAAGATATTAATGCTGAAGGTGGGTCAAAGTTCCCAGGTTGATGCAGCTGGGGGAGGTCCCAAAATATCTGCCGGGCCTAGGGGTCCAGCAGTCAGCCTGATCCGCACTCCGGCCCCCAAACACTCACCTCAGCCGAGGCAAAGCCGTCAGGGGGATGCCCTTGGGGGGGGAGGCCCCCAAGTGTCTGCCAAGCAAAGGAAACCAGCACAATCCACACCTCCAACAGAAAACACAGCCTCAGCGAGACACGCCTTGAAGAGATTAATGCTGAAGGTGGTCAAAGTTCCCAGGTTGATGCAGGCTGGGGGAGGTCCCAAAATATCTGCCGGGCCTAGGGGTCCAGCAGTCAGCCTGATCCGAATCTCCGGGCCCCCAAACACTCACCTCAGCCGAGGCAAGCCGTCAGGGGGATGCCTGTGGAGGGCCCCCAAGTGTCTGCCAAGCAAAGGAAACCAGCACAATCCACAACTCCAACAGAAAACACAGCCTCAGCGAGACACACGCCGTGAAGAGATTAGATGCTGAAGGTGGTCAAAGTTCCCAGGTTGATGCAGGCTGGGGGAGGTCCCAAAATATCTGCCGGGCCTAGGGGTCCAGCAGTCAGCCTGATCCGCAACTCCGGCCCCCAAACACTCACCTCAGCCGAGGCAAGCCGTCAGGGGATGCCTGGGGAGGCCCCCAAGTGTCGTCCAAGCAAAGGAAACCACACAATCCACAACTCCAACAGAAAACACAGCCTCAGCGAGACACGCCTTGAAGAGATTAATGCTGAAGGTGGTCAAAGTTCCCAGGTTGATGCAGGCTGGGGGAGGTCCCAAAATATCTGCCGGGCCTAGGGTCCATGCAGTCAGCCTGATCCGCAACTCCGGCCCCCAAACACACTCACCTCAGCCGAGGCTAGCCGTCAGGGGATGCCTGGGGGAGGCCCCCAAGTGTCTGCCAAGCAAAGGAAACCAGCACAATCCACACTCCAACAGAAAACACAGCCTCAGCGAGACACGCCTTGAAGAGATTAATGCTGAAGGTGGTCAAAGTTCCCAGGTTGATGCATGGCTGGGGGGAGGTCCCAAAATATCTGCCGGGCCTAGGGGTCCAGCAGTCAGCCTGATCCGCAACTCCGGCCCCCAAACACTCACATCAGCCGAGCAAAGCCGTCAGGGGATGCCTGGGAGGCCCCCAAGTGTCCTGCCAAGCAAAGGAAACCAGCACAATCCAACAACTCCAACAGAAAACACAGCCTCAGCGAGACACGCCTTGAAGAGATTAATGCTGAAGGTGGTCAAAGTTCCCAGGTTGATGCAGGCTGGGGGAGGTCCCAAAATATCTGCCGGCCTAGGGGTCCAGCAGTCAGCCTTATCTCGCAACTCCGGCCCCCAAACACTCACCTCAGCCGAGGGCAAGCCGTCAGGGGATGCCTGGGGAGGCCCCCAAGTGTCTGCCAAGCAAAGGAGAACCAGCACAATCCACAACTCCAACAGAAAACACAGCCTCAGCGAGACACGCCTTGAAGAGATTTAATGCTGAAGGTGGTCAAAGTTCCCAGGTTGATGCAGGCTGGGGGAGGTCCCAAAATATCTGCCGGGGCCTAGGGGTCCAGCAGTCAGCCTGACCGCAACTCCGGCCCCCAAAACACTCACCTCAGCCGAGCAAGCCGTCAGGGGGATGCCTGGGGAGGCCCCCAAGTGTCTGCCAAGCAAAGGAAACCAGCACAATCCACAACTCCAACAGAAAACACAGCCTCAGCGAGACACGCCTTGAGAGATTAATGCTGAAGGGTGGTCAAAGTTCCCAGGTTGATGCAGGCTGGGGGAGGTCCCAAAATATCTGCCCGGCCTAGGGGTCCAGCAGTCAGCCTGATCCGCAACTCCGGCCCCCAAACACTCACCTCAGCCGAGCAAGCCGTCAGGGGATGCCTGGGGAGGCCCCCCAAGTGTCTGCCAAGCAAAGGAAACCAGCACAATCCACAACTCCAACAGAAAACACAGCCTCAGCGAGACACGCCTTGAAGAGATTAATGTCTGAAGGTGGTCAAAGTTCCCAGGTTGATGCAGGCTGGGGGAGGTCCCAAAATATCTGCCGGCCTAGGGGTCCAGCAGTCCAGCCTGATCCGCAACTCTCCGGCCCCCAAACACTCACCTCAGCCGAGCAAGTCCGTCAGGGAAGGCCTGGGGGAGCCCCCAAGGTGTCTGCCAAGCAATAGGAAACCAGCACAATCCACTAACTCCAACAGAAAACACAGCCTCAGCGAGACACGCCTTGAAGAGATTAAGTGCTGAAGGTGGTCAAAGGTTCCCAGGTGATGCAGGCTGGGGAGGTCCCAAAATATCTGCCGGGCCTAGGGGTCCAGCAGTCAGCCTGATCCGCAACTCCGCCGGCCCCCAAACACTCACCTCAGCCGAGGGCAAGCCGTCAGGGGATGCCTGGGGAGGCCCCAAGTGTCTGCCAAGCAAAGGAAACCAGCACAATCCACAACTCCAACAGAAAACACAGCCTCAGCGAGACACCCTTGAAGAGATTAATGCTGAAGGTGACAAAGTTCCCAGGTTGATGCATGGCTGGGGGGAGGTCCCAAAATATCTGCCGGGCCTAGGGGTCCAGCAGTCAGCCTGATCCGCAACTCCGGCCCCCAAACACTCACCTCAGCCGAGGCAAGCCGTCAGGGGATGCCTGGGAGGCCCCAAGTGTCTGCCAAGCAAAGGAAACAGCACAATCCACAACTCCAACAGAAAACACAGCCTCAGCGAGACACGCCTTGAAGAGATTAATGCTGAAGGTGTCAAAGTTCCCAGGTTGATGCAGGCTGGGGGAGGTCCCAAAATATCTGCCGGGGCCTAGGGGTCCAGCAGTCAGCCTGATCCGCAACTCCCGGCCCCCAAACACTCACCTCAGCCGAGGCAAGCCGTCAGGGGATGCCTGGGGAGGCCCCCAAGTTTCTCCCAAGCAAAGGAAACCAGCACAATCAACAACTCCAACAGAAAACACAGCCTCAGCGAGACACGCCTTTGAAGAGATTAATGCTGAAGGTGGTGTCAAAGTTCCCAGGTTGATGCAGGCTGGGGGAGGTCCCAAAATATCTGCCGGCCTAGGGGGTCCAGCAGTCAGCCTGATCCCAACTCCGGCCCCAAACACTCACCTCAGCCGAGGCAAGCCGTCAGGGGATCCTGGGGAGGCCCCCAAGTGTCTGCCAAGCAAAGGAAACCAGCACAATCCACAACTCCAACAGAAAACACAGCCTCAGCGAGGACACGCCTTGAAGGAGATTAATGCTGAAGGTGGTCAAAGTTCCCAGGTTGATGCAGGCTGGGGGAGGTCCCAAAATATCTGCCGGGCCTAGGGGTCCAGCAGTCAGCCTGATCCGCAACTCCGGCCCCCAAACACTCACCTCAGCCGAGGCAAGCCGTCAGGGGATGCCTGGGGAGGCCCCCAAGTGTCTGCCAAGCAAAGGAAACCAGCACAATCCACAACTCCAACAGAAAACACAGCCTCAGCGAGACACGCCTTGAAGAGATTAATGCTGAAGGTGGTCAAAGTTCCCAGGTTGATGCAGGCTGGGGGAGGTCCCAAAATATCTGCCGGGCCTAGGGGTCCAGCAGTCAGCCTGATCCGCAACTCCGGCCCCCAAACACTCACCTCAGCCGAGGCAAGCCGTCAGGGGATGCCTGGGGAGGCCCCCAAGTGTCTGCCAAGCAAAGGAAACCAGCACAATCCACAACTCCAACAGAAAACACAGCCTCAGCGAGACACGCCTTGAAGAGATTAATGCTGAAGGTGGTCAAAGTTCCCAGGTTGATGCAGGCTGGGGGAGGTCCCAAAATATCAGCCGGGCCTAGGGGTCCAGCAGTCAGCCTGATCCGCAACTCCGGCCCCCAAACACTCACCTCAAGCCGAGGCAAGGCCGTCAGGGATGCCTGGGGAGGCCCCCAAGTTCTGCCAAGCAAAGGAAACCAGCACAATCCACAACTCCAACAGAAAACACAGCCTCAGCGAGACACGCCTTGAAGGAGATTAATGCTGAAGGTGGTCAAAGTTTCCCAGGTTGATGCAGGCTGGGGGAGGTCCCGAAAAATATCTGCCGGCCTAGGGGTCCAGCAGTCAGCCTGATCCGCAACTCCGGCCCCCAAAACACTCACCTCAGCCCGAGGCAGAGCCGTCAGGGGGATGCCTGGGGAGGCCCCCCAAGTGTCTGCCAAGCAAAGGAAACCACACAATCCACAACTCCAACAGAAAACACAGCCTCAGCGAGACACGCCTTGAAGAGATTAATGCTGAAGGTGGGTCAAAGTTCCCAGTTGATGCAGGCTGGGGGAGGTCCCAAAATATCTGCCGGGCCAAGGGGGTCCACAGTCAGCCTGATCCGCAACTCCGGCCCCCAAACACTCACCTCAGCCGAGGCAAGCCGTCAGGGGGATGCCTGGGGAGGCCCCCAAGTGTTCTGCCAAGCAAAGGAAACCAGCACAATCCACAACTCCAACAGAAAACACAGCCTCAGCGAGAACACGCCTTGAAGAAGATTAATGCTGAAGGTGGTCAAAGTTCCCAGTTGATGCAGGGCTGGGGGAGGTCCCAAAATATCTGCCGGGCCTAGGGGTCCATCAGTCAGCCTGATTCCGCAAGGCTCCGGCCCCCCAAACACTCACCTCAGCCGAGGCAAGGCCGTCAGGGGATGCCTGGGGAGGGCCCCCAAGTGGTCTGCCAAGCAAAGGAAACCAGCACAATCCACAACTCCAACAGAAAACACAGCCTCAGCGAGACACGCCTTGAAGAGATTAATGCTGAAGGTGGTCAAAGTTCCCAGGTTGATGCTAGGCTGGGGGAGGTCCCAAAATATAGTGCCGGGCCTAGGGGTCCAGCAGTCACCTGATCCGCAACTCCGGCCCCCAAACACTCACCTCAGCCGAGGCAAGCCGTCAGGGGATGCCTGGGGAGGCCCCCAGAGTGTCTGCCAAGCAAAGGAAACCAGCACAATCCACAACTCCAACAGAAAACACAGCCTCATCGAGACACGCCTTGAAGAGATTAATGCTGAAGGTGGTCCAAAGTTCCCAGGTTGATGCAGGCTGGGGAGGGTCCAAAATATCTGCCGGGCCTAGGGGTCCAGCATTCAGCCTGATCCGCAACTCCGGCCCCCAAACACTCACCTCAGCCGAGGCAAGCCGTCAGGGGATGCTGGGGAGGCCCCCAAGTGTCTGCCAAGCAAAGGAAACCAGCACAATCCACAACTCCAACAGAAAACACAGCCTCAGCGAGACACACCTTGAAGAGATTAATGCTGAAGGTGGTCAAAGTTCCCAGGTTGATGCAGGCTGGGGGGAGGTCCCAAAATATCTGCCGGGCCTTAGGGGTCGCAGCAGTCAGCCTGATCCGCAACTTCCCGGCCCCCAAACACTCACCTCAGCCGAGGCAAGCCGTCAGGGGGATGCCTGGGGAGGCCCCCAAGGTGTCTGCCAAGCAAAGGAAACCAGCACAATCCACAACTCCAACAGAAAACACTGCCTCAGCGAGACACGCCTTGAAGAGATTAATGCTGAAGGTGGTCAAAGTTCCCAGGTTGATGCAGGCTGGGGAGGTCCCAAAATATCTGCCGGGCCTAGGGGTCCAGCAGTCAGCCTGATCCGCAACTCCGGCCCCCAAACACTCACCTCAGCCGAGGCAAGCCGTCAGGGGATGCCTGGGGAGGCCCCCAAGTGTCTGCCAAGCAAAGGAAACCAGCACAATCCACAACTCCAGACACAAAACACAGCCTCAGCGAGACACGCCTTGAAGAGATTAATGCTGAGGTAGGTCAAAGTTCCCAGGTTGATGCAGGCTGGGGGAGGTCCCAAAATATCTGCCGGGCCTAGGGGTCCAGCAGTCAGCCTGATCCGCAACTCCGGCCCCCAAACACTCACCTCAGCCGAGGCAAGCCGTCAGGGGATGCCTGGGGAGGCCCCCAAGTGTCTGCCAAGCAAAGGAAACCAGCACAATCCACAACTCCAACAGAAAACACAGCCTCAGCGAGACACGCCTTGAAGAGATTAATGCTGAAGGTGGTCAAAGTTCCCAGGTTGATGCAGGCTGGGGGAGGTCCCATAATATCTGCCGGGCCTAGGGGTCCAGCAGTCAGCCTGATCCGCAACTCCGGCCCCCAAACACTCACCTCAGCCGAGGCAAGCCGTCAGGGGATGCCTGGGGAGGCCCCCAAGTGTCTGCCAAGCAAAGGAAACCAGCACAATCCACAACTCCAACAGAAAACACAGCCTCAGCGAGACACGCCTTGAAGAGATTAATGCTGAAGGTGGTCAAAGTTCCCAGGTTGATGCAGGCTGGGGGAGGTCCCAAAATATCTGCCGGGCCTAGGGGTCCAGCAGTCAGCCTGATCCGCAACTCCGGCCCCCAAACACTCACCTCAGCCGAGGCAAGCCGTCAGGGGATGCCTGGGGAGGCCCCCAAGTGTCTGCCAAGCAAAGGAAACCAGCACAATCCACAACTCCAACAGAAAACACAGCCTCAGCGAGACACGCCTTGAAGAGATTAATGCTGAAGGTGGTCAAAGTTCCCAGGTTGATGCAGGCTGGGGGAGGTCCCAAAATATCTGCCGGGCCTAGGGGTCCAGCAGTCAGCCTGATCCGCAACTCCGGCCCCCAATCACTCACCTCAGCCGAGGCAAGCCGTCAGGGGATGCCTGGGGAGGCCCCCAAGTGTCTGCCAAGCAAAGGAAACCAGCACAATCCACAACTCCAACAGAAAACACAGCCTCAGCGAGACACGCCTTGAAGAGATTAATGCTGAAGGTGGTCAAAGTTCCCAGGTTGATGCAGGCTGGGGGAGGTCCCAAAATATCTGCCGGGCCTAGGGGTCCAGCAGTCAGCCTGATCCGCAACTCCGGCCCCCAAACACTCACCTCAGCCGAGGCAAGCCGTCAGGGGATGCCTGGGGAGGCCCCCAAGTGTCTGCCAAGCAAAGGAAACCAGCACAATCCACAACTCCAACAGAAAACACAGCCTCAGCGAGACACGCCTTGAAGAGATTAATGCTGAAGGTGGTCAAAGTTCCCAGGTTGATGCAAGGGGGGGAGGTCCCAAAATATCTGCCGGGCCTAGGGGTCCAGCAGTCAGCCTGATCCGCAACTCCGGCCCCCAAACACTCACCTCAGCCGAGGCAAGCCGTCAGGGGATGCCTGGGGAGGCCCCCAAGTGTCTGCCAAGCAAAGGAAACCAGCACAATCCACAACTCCAACAGAAAACACAGCCTCAGCGAGACACGCCTCAGCCGAGGCAAGCCGTCAGGGGATGCCTGGGGAGGCCCCCAAGTGTCTGCCAAGCAAAGGAAACCAGCACAATCCACCTCTCACACTGTTTTTAAGGAATTGAAACATATTTCAATAGTTGTACATGCATGTGTTACTATTTATAACTATTCAATTTTAAATTATTTTTCAATAGAATATGTTAAAGGAAAAATAATGCAGGCTAAAGTAAGAATATTTAGTCCTATACTTATATATACTTATAGTTATTAAAAATGAAATGTCTCAAACTTTTTTGGACTACCTTTCAGAATAAGAAATACATTGTACATACAATGTGATTCATTTCACATCAAAGTTGCACAAAATATTTCTTTCTCTTACTATGAATATTTCTAGAATCCTTTTTAATTTTTAAATTGCTATCTGTGCACTAAAATAATCTCAGGATTCTCTAATGAGACTATGACAAAAGACTATGAAAAAATATCTGATTTGTGGGATGTTTTCTTCCTTTCCCTAGCCTCTCTTATCTTTAAGAATAGACAACAAATTTTTCAGAGGGTTAGCAAATTCAAGTGGAATATATGAATTCATTATGGTGGTATTAACAATTGGTCCACAGAATTCGAAAGTATAGTCATGAGATTTGAATGCTAGTTTCACGGTATCCCCAGGTCCAGGGTATCCATTAGCATCTAGAGGCTGGGACATAGCAGAAGAAAAGAAAAAAAAAAGTAACAATACTCACTATGACCCTTTGGTAAGTTCTTCAATAGAGCAACATTTTTACAAGAAAACCAACATTTAAAGAAAATAAGTGAACCAGCCACACAATATTTGCCAGAGCAGGGATTTAAAGGTCCCAAGTGCCTCATATTCCATGAAAGCCCCCATTTCTGTGCACTGGAGGAAGAAGTATGAACCCAATTATTTACACTTACAATAATTCATACTAATATGTGACATACCATAGATTTTAACAAGTTTCTAGTTTTAGAAGGGCATTGCTTTGTGGTTTATTAAAGAATATACAAGAGGGCAATTATAAAATAAACAAATGCTCCTGTTAGAGTAAAATATAGAGAGGATATGAGTATATTGGAGTAGAAATGTTTTTAACTTTATAAAACAAAGGAGAAATATTAAGTAAAACAAAGTAATTTATGTCCCAAGGTTCTAAGTTAAAAGGGGGATGCCTTGATCTAAAAGATAAAGGGGGTGGCAGTTATTTGCATAGGCACAGAAGAATTTGGAGAAAATAGAAAAAAAAAAAAAGAACGTTTGTGGACCTAAAAACAGGGTGTCCCTATCTATGAAGCATCCAGTCATAAGACCAACTACAGGATTCAAGTAAATTGATTTGTCTAAACTCAAGTCTTCTTCATAGTCCCAGGAAAAGTTCTTTTTAATAAGGGTTGTTGCTGTCAGGCTTCTAATTAGAAATCTTGGCGTTAGCACAGATCCTATTTCAAAATCAAATGTCTTGATAAAAATCATGTCAGAATGTCAGATAAAAATCTTCTCGAAAGCAAATCGTTGCTGATTTCCAGGTTGTCGTCAGGTGGCATATGGAGCCCCTGGGGCAAGTAGGTGCCAAGGCAATTCTCAGGCCTATCCAAGTAGAAAGTCTATTCCTGGTGTAAGTGCAGAAAATTGTGCCGAATCCAGAATAAGGGACCCAAGGTTCAGGGGTGATTGGCCAATGACCGAACAACTGAAGCCTATGTCAGGTCACAATGATTAATGTTCAGGATAAAAGGCCCTTCCCATAACAAAAATTTTGGAGTTTCCATCTCTAATTGATAGTAAATTTTATCTTTATCTAAAATATCCCCTTTTTAATGGGTCCATGAAAAAAGGGACAGTGCAGTGGCACAGGATTATTATTGGAGCCTAAGGGAAAATAATAACAAACCAAATAATTCCTATAGATCTAGTTCTATTAAAAAAAAACCGGTAAGGAGTACTATCTATACTATCTACTCTGATTTCCTACTAGCAAATCCAAAGAGGACAGGGGAAAAGATATATAGTATATATATATCTATATATATAATTATAGATATATATATATTATGTATATGATGAAATATACAATAAATAATTGTGCATATTGATGAATATACAATAAGAAATATACAAAGGAGTTATATATATTCCCTTTAAGTCTTTGGAAATAGTCTGAGGGGAGAATAAATTCTGGATCACAGCTTCAGTGGCAACGTGGTCTTGTGGAGTCTGAAAAAAAGGCTTGCCGCAGTCACAGATCTAGAAATGTCCTAGAGACTAGGGTCTTTCAAAGGCTGAAACCAGTTGCAGGCAACAGTCCATGGTGAAAGGAAGTGCAAAAAAAGGGAGCCACAGAGAGCACATCAGCAGCAGTGGTGTCAGATATTCCAAGAAGCAGAAAAGGGAAATGGTTTTAGGGAAAGAGAAAGGGGTAGGATGGGAGAGAGGTGAACAGATTGGCATCTTTCAAGCTTCAGGACTTTTAAAATATTTTGCTTTCTCTCACCGAAAACTCCAGCCTGTGGTTGGCTACAATCATAATTAGAAGGGGGGACACATAAAACTGACACCTTCACACTTGCCCTGGAAGCTTCCATGCTTCCATGGTTTCCAGCCATATTCTTGCCAGGAGAGCACTTAAAGCCACAAGGCCAACATATTGGCTCCCATCAGAATTTGTTTTAAAGCTTTGGAACTTGACCATAATATTCAATATGTGGAACTTATGCCCACAGAAAAAATAAAATGGGGATAATTTCTCTCATTTTATACAAAACTGAATTCTCATTAAAGCAACTATGTAAATATGAATCTCAAATGTTTAAAACGTTTTAAAAAATGATAAACTACATAGAGGACTTTGAAAGGAAGTATGTAAATAAGACAAACACAAAAACACACAGACAGTTTTAAAAATAAATATTTGATTAAGTTTATGATATACCAAAATATCCAAAAGGAAAACTAAAATGTAACTACAAATTAAGACAAAACACTGTGGACTGTGATTATTATTCAGAATTAAATATTTCAAAACTCTTAGAATTTAATATAGAATGATAAATGAAAACTAAAAAAGTAAACATAAGGGGCCGTGAGGACGCACTAGAGGTAAGGTGTCTGCCTTGCAGCGCTAGCCAAGGAAGGATCCCCCGTCGTCCCATATGGTCCCCCCAAGCCAGGGGGCAATTTCTGAGCACTTAGCCAGGAGTAACCTCTGAGCATCTGTGGTGTACCCAAGACCCACCCATATCTGGGAGGAGTTTTGGGGAACCGGATAATAGGTGTAACAACCTGCAAGACCTCCCATTTCTGGGAGGGGTCTGGAAAAGGATAGATAAACCTCTGAGCCAGGGGATTCGCCCTTTTTGCCGTTTCTCTTTTTGGCCCGGCTTGGTTTCCTGCTTTTGGATCTTTTGGGCCGCATGGAGCCCAAAGGGAAAGATGGCTAACAGGAGATAAGATGCAGGGCTAGCAAAATATTGCTGAATGCTTGAAAGGTTGACATAGGCCACACACCTGTGGGTGCTAGGGCATAAATAAAGGATGATTCTTCCCTGAAGCCTGCGTGTGAGTGATTTCACCTGGGCCTGGAACTCGCCGGCTGCATGGAGGTTGCAGAGCATGTGGGCTGGAATGGCATCATCCACCATCCAGCCCCATTGTTAATTATTTAATGCAACAAGCATCAAATGGGTGTGGCCTCAAAAACCAAAAAAAAAAAGTAAACATAAGTTAAAAATATTTGTCAGATGATAAAACATAAGCCACTAACAAGGATAGTCTGAAAAGAATTGAAAATAAAAAGACAAGTCACAGAAGTATGCATTTAGGAATTATTCAATTTGTATACATTCAAAATATTAAAAATTAAATAAAATGATTTGATATATGATGGTGTATTAGTTACTATAAGAAAAAAAGGAGAATACATAAAATTCAAGATAGTGTTTACGCTCTAGGGACATAGAAATACAAAGGAATAAAAAAGGTATAATATTCTCCATCCTATGTTCAGTTATGAAAGATGTGTTATGCTTTTCATAGAAAGGGAGAGGTCACATAATATGAATCTTAAAAGTATAATATACTTAAGAAGCTAGTTAAGGGGGCTGAGTACATAGCATGGAGGTAGGGCATTTGCCTTGCTTGCAGGACAGTGGTTCTAATCCTGGCATCCCATATGGTCCCCCTGAATCTGCCAGGAGCGATTTCTGAGTGTAGAGCCAGGAGTAATCCTGAGTGCTGCCGGGGTGTGCCCAAAAACAAAAAAACGAAAACAAAAAACAAACAAAAAAAAAAGAACCTAGTTAAACATACAGAATTTAACATCGACAAAAAACAGATAATAAATATTTGATACTTCTTTTTAGTGGATTGCTAGAAAAAAAATTTACTCAGTTTTGGTCTCCCTAGTATATTAATTATCTTTCGTGATATAATTCTGTAGTTCCTACCATCATAATCACTCCTGTAGGCTCAGGGACCATATGGGATGCCAGGATTCAAACCACTGTCCTTCTGCGTGCAAAGCAAACACCCTATCTCCATGCTATTTCTCTGGCCCAGATTTACAGTAAATTTTAAAAAAGGATTTACAATAAATTTGTCACAAGAAACCCTCAAGACTGAAGGCAGTGATGGATACAGTGACAAAGTGCAATAAAATTTAATAAAATAAAGATTTAAGGAAAATATTTAAATATTTAAGTAAAAGATATAATAAAATAAAAAGACTTTTACCCAGCAATCTTAAATTCAGGTTTGAAGGAGCACAGCTTCACAAATAAACAGCAGATCAATAACTTTACAAACTCATAACAAACCCTAAAGACTAACTGAAAGCTCTATTTCAAGACAAGACAGACACACCACACACACACACACACACACACACACACAACACCAAATTCCTAAAGAAAGATGATACTAACTCTGTGACAATTATGTCTTAGGTCAATAGACTTAAATGCACCAACTAAAAGACACAGAGTGGGCAATATCGATAAAAACAGACAACAACAGAATTCAAAGGTTTTGCAGCCTACTAGAAACACATCTGAATAGTCAGAAAAAACATAGGTTGGTGGGCTGGAGCAGTGGTGCAAGTGGTAGGGCGTCTGTCTTGCACACACTAACCTAGGATGGACCACAGTTTGATCCCCCATGTCTCATATGGTCCCCCAAGCCAGGAGCTTAGAGGATCAAACTGTGGTCCATCCTAGGTTTAGTGGAGGGACAATCATCCAAGTAAAGAACTCCCTTACAAAGACTGAGGTGATCATACTGATATTAGATGATGCATGCTTTAAACATAAAACTGTTTTAAGGGGGCAGAGATGAACATGTCTTAATAATCAAGAGATAGATACAACTAGAATAATCATACTCATGAACATAGAAATATCTAATAAAGTACCAGCAAAATATTTCTAACAATTGCTTGATATATTTTAAGGAAGACATCAATAGCAACACAATAATAGTGGGAAACTTCAACAACACCCTGTTCTCCAGTGCAATTGAGTCATTCATCAAGATATTCCACATGTTGGCCCATAAAACATACCTCTAAAAATAAAGAGGATAGAAATTGTATCAAACTACCTTTTCAGATCATAATGCACTGAAATTAGTAGTATATTACAAACAGACACAGAGGAAACACATTAAAACCTGCAATTAAACAACTCACTGCTAAACAACCAGTTTAGAGACAAAATCAAAGAGGAAATCAAAAGATTTCAGGAAATAAACAAGAACAAAGACAAAGCCAATCAGAATGTGTGGGGAAACAACAATAGTAGTACTAAAGAAAATTATAGCTTTGCAAGCATTCATTAGGAAGAAGAGACCTAAACAAATAACTTAATGACACATCATATAAAATTGGAGCATAGGGCCCGGAGAGATAGCACAGTGGTGTTTGCCTTGCAAGCAGCCGATCCAGGACCAAAGGCGGTTGGTTCGAATCCCGGTGTCCCCATATGGTCCCCCATGCCTGGCCAAGAGCTATTTCTGAGCAGATAGACAGTAACCACTGAGCAACAACCGGGTGTGGCCCAAAAACCAAAACAATAAAAATAAAATAAAATAAATTGGAGAGTAATCAACAAAATGAACCAAAAATAGGAGGATGGATGAAAAAAAATAAAGCTTAGAACAGAAATTAATGATTTGTAAATCCAAAAAATCACTCTGTTTTAGTGGCGGTAGGAATATACCTAGGACACAAAAATACAATACAAAAACCCCTTCCTTACACCTATATTCATTGCAGCACTATTTACCATAGCAAGACTCTGGAAACAACCAAGATGCCCTTCAACAGACGAATGGCTAAAGAAAACTGTGGTACATATACACAATGGAATATTAGCAGCTGTCAGGAGAGATGAAGTCATGAAATTTTCCTATACATGGATGTACACGGAATCTATTATGCTGAGTGAAATATGTCATGAGAGAGAGAGAAAAACGCAGAATGGTCTCACTCATCTTATCGGTTTTAAGAAAAATGAAAGACACCCTTGTAATAATAATTTTCAGACACAAAAGAGAAAAGAGCTGGAAGTTCCAGCTCACCTCAGGAAGCTCACCACAAATAGTGATGAGTTAGTTAGGGAAATAACTACATTTTGAACTGTCCTAATAACGAGAAGGTATGAGGAAAATGGAGAGCCTGTCTAGAGTACAGGCGGGGTCGTGTGGGGAGGAGGGATACTTGGGACATTGGTGATGGGAATGTTGCACTGGTGATGGGTGTTGTTCTTTACATGACTGAAACCCAAACACAATCATGTATGTAATTAAGGTGTTTAAATAAATTAAAAAAATCAAAAAAAATCACTCTGAAAGATCAATGAAAGCTAGAGTTGTTCTTTGAAAACAAAAACATCACAAGATTGATAAACCACTAACAAGACTCACAAAGAAAAGGAGAAACAATAAACTTAATTAGAAATGAAATGGTGGTGGAGATTATTTCATAAACTACAGAAATTCAAAGAGTAATCGAAGACTACTTTGAGAAACTCTGGATGCCACAAAACAAGAGAATCTTGAAGAAATAAATTCTATGACTCTTATAACTTGTCATCATTGTCATATAACTTATATCATTGTCATAGTGGTCTCTTTTCTGTCCTAACCTTCTTCCCCTATTGTGATACAGCTTTCTACCAAGGACCATTCTGCCTGGCCTTCATTTTATAGTCTTTCTTATGTATTATAAATAAATTTGATCATTATTTAAATTATTTTAATATTTTAATTATTAGCAACAACACTCTGACATCTATTTTTAATTTATTTTTAAAATTAATATTAGTGCTTAGATATGGACAAGTATTAATAAATTTAAATTTCTTCATTCAGTGTTATAAATATAGGGTTTTATCCTAATTTTCTTAGGTCATAGTCTTTTTTTTTTTGTTTGTTTGTATTTTGGTTTAGGGCCACACCCAGCTGTGCTCAGAGATCACTCATGACGGGCCTAGGGACCATATTGGGTGCTAGTGATTGAATCTGAGTTGGCCATGTGCTAGGCAAGTAAGTCCCTACTGTTTTTACTATCTACTCTGGCCCCAGTGTGCTCAGTGTGGTCTGACTCTTTACATGTTCAGGAGCTTTAAACAGAATCCTAGCCAACATTAGTTGTGCACCCAACTGCTGTAACAGTTTCTCAACAACTTCTATTCAATGAATCTGAAATTTGAGGATTACTGATCAGATAGTTTGTAGAGTTTCTCTCATTTGGGATTTATCTGATGTCTTCCTCAATGATTAGGCTAAACTTATGGTAATTTTTTTTAGAAAAGACTCAAGTAAACAGGGCCAGGAGAGATAGCAGAGCAGTAGAGAATGTTTGCCCTGCAGGCAGCCTATCCAGGAATGGACAGTGGTTCAAATTCCAGCATCCTATATAATCCCCCATGCCTGCCAGGGGCAATTTTTGAGCACAGAGCCAAGAAGTAACTCCTGAGCACCGCTGGGTGTGACCCAAAAACCAAAAATAGAAAAAAAAAATTTTTTTAAATAGAAAAAAAAGAGACTCAGGGTAAAAATAAAAATGCCACTCTGTAAGTGTAATTTTTTTTTTTTTTGGTTTTTGGGCCACACCCGGTAACGCTCAGGGGTTACTCCTGGCTATGCGCTCAGAAATCGCTCCTGGCTTGGGGGGACCATATGGGAGGCCGGGGGATCGAACCGCGGTCCGTCTCCTAGGCTAGCGCAGGTAAGGCAGGCACCTTACCTCCAGCGCCACCGCCCGGCCCCGATAAGTGTAATTTTTTAATCCCACTTTTTTTAGTGGTATTGTGTAGTGATGAGAGTACATAAAATAATGCATACAGAAAAGGCATTGCAGAGGATGTTATCTAAGTATTACCAGAAGACGGGGGACCGAGGGCAATAGCACAGTGGATAGGCATTTGCCTTGCATACAGACCTGGTTCAATCTCCGGTATCGCATATGGTCCTGAGTCTGCCAGGAGTAATTTCTGTGTGCAAAGCCAGGAGTAACCCCTGAGTGAGGTCAGGACATGACCCAAAACAATAAACAAACAAACAACAAACAACAAAACCCCAGAAATTTTCTCAGGAGACTGAAGTTACTGAAGATTGTATTTTTAGTTTTTGCCTATCTATATTTTTAAATGTTTGGCAATAGATTTTAAATAAGAAAAAATATTTTCATGTCCAATTTGGGAGTTATCTTCACTCGATCTAGAAAATTACTTAGATTCTACAAGTCTTTTCCAAAGGGTATTATTTGTAGGTCTCTTATGCCATGGAGAACAGTGGTCCCTCCAGAGCACAGAGTAATAAGCTTTCCGTATGTATTGCAAGAATGTAAGGTCATTCCTCATACCTGAAAATTAAGTCACTTTTAAACAGTCAGTGTTGGCTGGGTTTGCAGTGAGATAGAAATCCTCCTCTCTGTTGGTGGAATGATTCAGCTTGAAAGGAAACCATGTAGCTCTAGCCAAAAAATGGGAACAAATCAACATTGACCTAGAAGTACCACTTCTTGACCTCTCTCCCTAAATACAATAATAGTAATTCCAAAGTATATATGCATATCTATGTTTATCACCACACAGGTACAATAGTCAAGTTATAGAAACAATTCAAATGCCCAATAACAGAAGATGAATAGATTAATAAATTGTGATCTATGTAGACATAAAATACTATGTAGCTCTAAGAAGAGAAAAATCATGCAATTTAGCAACATGAATAGAGGATGTCATGCTGACTGAAGTCAGTCAAAAAGAATAAGATAATACATACAGAAAAATCTCTGTAATGTGTAGAATTTAAATATACCCAGCAGGGGGTAGCAAAAAGTCCTACAGTAGCATAATGGAGGAACTGATCCACACAATTGAGTTGGGGATGGGGAGACTTAGGAGGAAAAAATTTTTTTTTTAATTTATTTAAACACCTTAATTACATACATGATTGTGTTTGGGTTTCAGTCATGTAAAGAACACCACCCATCACCAGTGCAACATTCCCATCACCAATGTCCCAAGTCTCCCTTCGCCCCACCAGCCCCCGCCTGTACTCTAGACAGGCTCTCCATTTTCCTCATACATTCTCATTATTAGGACAGTTCAAAATGTAGTTATTTCCCTAACTAAACTCATCACTATTTGTGGTGAGCTTCCTGAGGTGAGCTGGAACTTCCAGCTCTTTTCTCTTTTGTGTCTGAAAATTATTATTACAAGGGTGTCTTTCATTTTTCTTAAAACCGATAGATGAGTGAGACCATTCTGCGTTTTTCTCTCTCTCTCTGACATATTTCACTCAGCATAATAGATTCCGTGTACATCCATGTATAGGAAAATTTCATGACTTCATCTCTCCTGACAGCTGCATAATATTCCATTGTGTATATGTACCACAGTTTCTTTAGCCATTCGTCTGTTGAAGGGCATCTTGGTTGTTTCCAGAGTCTTGCTATGGTAAATAGTGCTGCAATGAATATAGGTGTAAGGAAGGGGTTTTTGTATTGTATTTTTGTGTTCCTAGGGTATATTCCTAGGAGTGGTATAGCTGGATCGTATGGGAGCTCGATTTCCAGTTTTTGGAGGAATCTCCATATCGCTTTCCATAAAGGTTGAACTAGACAGCATTCCCACCAGCAGTGGATAAGAATTCCTTTCTCTCCACATCCCCGCCAACACTGTTTATTCTCATTCTTTGTGATGTATGCCATTCTCTGGGGTGTGAGGTGGTATCTCATTGTTGTTTTGATTTGCATCTCCCTGATGATTAGTGATGTGGAACATTTTTTCATGTGTCTTTGGCCATGTGTATTTCTTCTTTGTCAAAGTGTCTGTTCATTTCTTCTCCCCATTTTTTGATGGGGTTAGATGTTTTTTTCTTGTAAAGTTCTGTCAGTGCCTTGTATATCTTGGAGATTAGCCCCTTATCTGATGGGTATTGGGTGAATAGTTTCTCCCACTCAGTGGGTGGCTCTTGTATCCTGGGCACTATTTCCTTTGAGGTGCAGAAGCTTCTCAGCTTAATATATTCCCATCTGTTAATCTCTGCTTTCACTTGCTTGGAGAGTGCAGTTTCCTCCTTGAAGATGCCTGTAATGTCCTGGAGTGTTTTGCCTATGTGCTGTTCTATATATCTTATGGTTTGGGGGCTGATATCGAGGTCTTTAATCCATTTGGATTTTACCTTCATACATGATGTTAGCTGGGGGTCTAAGTTCAATTTTTTGCAAGTGGCTATCCAATTGTGCCAACACCACTTGTTGAAGAGGCTTTCCCTGCTCCATTTAGGATTTCCTGCTCCTTTATCAAAAATTAGGTGGTTGTATGTCTGGGGAACATTTTCTGAGTATTCAAGCCTATTCCACTGATCTGAGGACCTGTCCTTATTCCAATACCATGCTGTTTTGATAACTATTGCTTTGTAGTACA
Organism: Suncus etruscus; assembly: GCF_024139225.1. Taxonomy (NCBI): domain Eukaryota; kingdom Metazoa; phylum Chordata; class Mammalia; order Eulipotyphla; family Soricidae; genus Suncus; species Suncus etruscus. The sequence goes on along the minus strand of NC_064863.1, from coordinate 44,935,735 downwards.
GTTTAATGTTGGGGAAAGTAATTCCTCCCATATTCTTTTTCCCAATGATTCCTTTAGCTATTCGAGGGTGTTTATTGTTCCAAATGAATTTCAAAAGTGTCTGATCCACTTCTTTGAAGAATGTCATGGGTATCTTTAGAGGGAAGGCATTAAATCTGTATAATGCCTTGGGGAGTATTGCCATTTTGATGATGTTAATCCTGCCAATGCATGAGCAGGGTATGCGTTTCCATTTCCGTGTGTCCTCTCTTATTTCTTGGAGCAGAGTTTTATAGTTTTCTTTGTATAGGTCCTTCACAGTTTTAGTCAAGTTGATCCCAAGATATTTGAGTTTGTGTGGCACTATTGTGAATGAGGTTGTTTTCTTAATGTCCATTTCTTCCTTATTACTATTGGTGTATAGAAAGACCATTGATTTTTGTGTGTTAATTTTGTAGCCTGCCACCTTGCTATATGAGTCTATTGTTTCTAGAAGCTTTTTGATAGAGTCTTTAGGGTTTTCTAAGTAGAGTATCATGTCATCTGCAAACAGTGAGAGCTTGACTTCTTCCTTTCCTATCTGGATTCCCTTGATATCCTTTTCTTGCTAATCGCTATAGCAAGTACTTCCAGTGCTATGTTTGAATAGGAGTGGTGAGAGAGGACAGCCTTGTCTTGTGCCAGAATTTAGAGGGAAGCTTTCAGTTTTTCTCCATTGAGGATAATATTTGCCACTGGCTTGTGGTAGATGGCCTTCACTATATTGAGAAAAGGTTCCGTCCATTCCCATCTTGCTGAGAGTTTTGATCAAGAATGGGTGTGTGGACCTTATCAAATGCTTTCTCTGCATCTATTGATATGATCATGTGGTTTTTATTTTTCTTGTTATTGATGTTGTGTATGATGTTGATAGATTTACGGATGTTAAACCAGCTTGCATTTCCTGGGATAAAACCTACTTGATCGTAGGTGGATGATCTTTTTAACGAGGGCATTGAATCCTATTTGCCAGGATTTTGTTGAGGATCTTTGCATCTGCATTCATCAGTGATATTGGTCTGTAATTTTCTTTTTTGGTAGCGTCTCTGTCTGGTTTAGGTATCAAGGGTGATGTTGGCTTCATAAAAGCTATTTGGAAGTGTTTCTGTTTGTTCAATTTCATGAAAGAGTCTTGCCAAGATTGGCAATAGTTCCTCTTGGAAAGTTTGATAGAATTCATTAGTGAATCCATCTGGACCTGGGCTTTTGTTTTTCGGCAGACATTTGATTACTGTTTTAATTTCATCAATGGTGATGGGGGTGTTTAGATATGCTACATCCTCTTCCTTCAACCGTGGAAGATTATAAGAGTCCAAGAATTTATCCATTTCTTCCAGGTTCTCATTTTTAGTGGCGTAGAGTTTTTCAAAGTAGTTTCTGATTACCCTTTGAATCTCTGTCATATCAGTAGTGATCTCTCCTTTTTCATTTCTGATAAGAGTTATCAAGTTTCTCTCTCTCTCTTTCTTTCTTAGGTTTGCCAGTGGTCTATCAATCTTTTTTATTTTTTCAAAGAACCAACTTCTGCTTTCGTTGATCTTTCGGATTGTTTTTTGAGTTTCCACTTCGTTGATTTCTGTTCTCAGCTTTGTTATTTCCTTCTGTCTTCCTATTCTTGGGTCCTTTTGTTGAGCATTTTCTAGTTCTATTAGCTGTGTCATTAGGCTACTCAGGTAAGCTCCTTCTTCCTTCCTGATGTGTGCTTGCAAAGCTATAATTTTCCTCTCAGTACTGCTTTTGCTGTGTCCCATAAGTTCTGATAGTTTGTGTCTTTATTGTCATTTGTTTCCAGGACCTTTTTATTTCCTCCTTGATTTCATCTCGGACCCACTGGTTATTGAGCATGAGGCTGTTTAACTTCCAGGTGTTAAAGTGTTTCTTCTGAGTCCCTTTGGAGTTCACAAATAATTTCAGAGCCTTGTGGTCAGCGAAGGTAGTCTGCAAAATTTCTATCCTCTTGATCTTATTGGAGGTTATGTTTTATGTGCCAGGCATGTAGTCTATCCTGGACAATGTCCCATGTACATTGGAGAAGAATGTGTATCCAGGGTTTCTGGGGATGGAGTGTCCTCTATATATCCACTAGGCCTCTTTCTTCCATTTCTCTCCTCAAGGTCTAGTATATTCTTGTTGGGTTCAGTCTGGTTGACCTATCCAGTGTTTGACAAAGCCGTGTTAAGGTCCCCCACAATTATTGTGTTGTTGTTGATATTATTTTTCAGATTTTGTCAACAGTTGTATTAAATATTTGCCGGCCCCCTCATTCGGTGCATATATGTTTAGGAGAGTGAATTCTTCCTGCTCTACGTACCCCTTGATTAATATAAAAATGTCCATCTTTGTCCCTTACAACCTTTCCTGAGTATAAAGTTTGCATTATCTGATATTAGTATGGCCACTCCAGCTTTTTTTATGGGTGATGTTTGCTTGGATAATTTTTCTCCAGCCTTTTATTTTGAGTCTATGTTTGTTCTGACTATTCTGGTGCATTTCTTGTAGGCAGCAGAAGGTTGGATTGAGTTTTTTGATCCATTTAGCCACCTCTGTGTCCTCTTAACTGGTGCATTTAGTTCCATTGACGTTGAGAGAAAGAATTGTCCTGGGATTTACGCTCATCTTTATTTCAAAATGTGGTGTGTCTTTTGGTAGTCTTGTCTTAGATTAGGTCTTTCAGTTTTTCTCTTAAGGCTGGTTTTGTGTCTGTGAAGTTTCTGAGCTGTTTTTTGTCTGTGAAGCCATGTATTCTTCCGTCAAACCGGAAAGTGAGTTTTGGCTGGGTATAGTATTTCTGGGTGAAGCATTCATTTCATTCAGTCTTGTCACAATATCCCACCACTGCTTTCTGCATTGAGTGTTTCTGGTGGACAGTCTGCTGTAAATCTCAGGGAAGCTTGCTTGAAAGTGATTTCCCCTTTTGATCTGCTGTTTTCAGAATTCTGGTCTCTATGTGTGGGATTTGTCATTGTGACTAGGAAGTGTCTTGGGGTGGTTTTTCTGCGGTCTCTTTTGGTTGGTATTCTTCGGGGCATGCAGGATTTGATCACATATATTCTTTAGCTCTTGGAAGTTTCTCTTTAATGATGTTCTTGACCGTTGATTCTTTCTGGAAATTTTCTTCCTGGGTCTCTGGGACTCCAATGATTCTTAAGTTGTTTCTGTTGATCTTATCATTAGACTTCTATTTTCGTCTGTTCCCATTCTTTGACTAATTTTTCCATTGTCTGCTCATTTGCTTTAAGTTTTTTTGTCAAATCTCTCCTGCTGTATGGAATTGTCATGTATCTCATCTTCCACAGCACCAAGTCTATTCTCAGCTTCTGATACCCTGTCCCAGTGCTTATCCATTTTGTCATTCACTTCGTTTACTGACTTTTTCAGTCCTGTTAGTTGACAATGTTATTTCAGTTTGGAGTTTTGTGATTTCTGTGTTCATATTTCTTGTTCGTTATTAGTGTTCTGTTCAACTCGATCCATGGTTTCTTGGAGTCCATTGAACATCTTCCATAATTGCTAGTCTAAAGTCCTTTTCTGAGAGGTTGATTAGTTGGTTGGTCATTATCTGGTCCTCAGAATTGTCATCCTTCATTCTCTATGTCTGATGCAGGCCTGCGTTGTTTCCCCATTGTCACTCCTTTTATTGTGGGTTTTACTACGTGTTGTGGTGGTATTCATTTTCTATATGATGCAGGCAGCACACTCCTCTGGCTCCTCCCTTTCTGGATGGGCTGACTTGCCTTAAGGGAGGGGGAGTCTTCCGTGGATGAAGCCTCACACTGGGTCAAATCTTAGGCCCGAGCATGCAACAGAGAAGACAGTCCGGAGAGAAATGTTGCTTCTGTGATATAGTGCCGTCCTTAGTGTGATTTTTCCTTCTTGTTGCAATGGAGTTCTTTCCTTAGAAAGAGTTGCTCCGCTGGAGCCTCTTTTTGCCCCACTCACAAGAGTTTCACGCAAGAGGACAGTAGACAGACATAGACAGGTCACACTCACAGTTTTTCACAGTTGGGCCCCACTGGGCCGGTGTACTTTCGCGGATTTCCCCACCTGGTGTCACACACAGGGAGCCGGCTTTTGCAGGAGAAAAGAATCTTAAGGTTTTTGGGAGATGGAGGAGTACACTGGTGATGGTTGTGTTATTGGAATTATGGGCATAGGAAATCATCATCAATAGCATTGTGAACCAAAGTAATCTCAATTACAAAATTTTCAATAAAAAGAAAGTCAACATAAGGAAACAACCTCAGCTGTCTATAAGATGATCAGAAGTAAGCCTCTACCAGGGAAGACCCTACCACTGCCCTGCATTGACTCACTCCAAAGAGAGTTCTTTTAAAACCCAGACCAATTTAGCAACAGCAAAAAACTGCTTTCAGGGCAGGGCTCTCCGCATTGCCCTATAATTGTGAGGTGAAACTAGAGGATGCTTCACATCATCCCGACTCAATGTAGGATATGCACAGAAACCAGGATCTCTACTACAGAAACCTGACACCAACAACAGCGATTGCACAAAATATTTTTCCTGGAACCACAGAGAATGACTCAGGGATTGGGCCACCTAATTTGCCTGGAGCCCAGAGTTGTCTTATGCCAGAAAACTTCAGGGGTAAGGTCTTGTTATTTAGGCCAAGGCTGTTCCTTTCCATTTCCCCCTATGTTGCTGGGCCTATGTAAACAACAACAATTGCTAATCTCACACCATTTTTACTGTATTTCTTTAACCCTTATCCTCAACAACAAAAAAGCTTACTAAACCTTCTGCTAGTGCTTTAATGAGTGCATTGATGTTTCAATAATTTTTAAAAATATACTTGTTACTGAACTTTTTCTTTCCTTTCTCTCGTCTCTAGTTTTTCTATTTTTTAAATAACTTTGCTTTTGGTCATCTTGAAACAAATGTACTCTGATCAGTTATGTCATTATGGTTTTGGGAGATGGAGGAGTACACTGGTGATGGTTGTGTTATTGAAATTATGTGCATAGGAAATCATCATCAATAGTATTTTCTTTAAATAAATTTAATTAAAAAAGAATAAAACAGGGCTGGAGAGATAGCATGGAGGTAAGGCGTTTTGCCTTTCATGCAAGAGGTCATCGGTTCGAATCCCAGCGTCCCATATGGTCCCCCGTGCCTGCCAGGAGCAATTTCTGAGCATGGAGCCAGGAGTAACCCCTGAGCACTGCCGGGTGTGACCCCAAAAACCACAAAAAAAAAAAAAAAAAAGAAATAAAACAAAAAAAAAGAAAGTCAACAAGCTTGCTTAATTTGAACTAAAGTTTCTATCTCAGTGTCATCATGGATCTGTTCCTTTTAAAATGTGTACAACTGTGGGCCACAGTTAAGGTGCTTTGCCTTGCATGCAAATGTTGCTATGAACTTGGTTTGAACTTCTGCACTATTATGACCCCAACCCTGAGTTCAGAAACTCAGTATGGCCCTTGAGCACCTCCAATTTGGTCCCCTAAGATAAAATAAAGTACAGTATAAAAGTTAAGAACATTCTCAAGAAAAACTTAAACACAAGGCAGGAATGTGACTTTGTTTTTATTTGTTTGTTTGGACCAGGATTTACTCCTGCTCTTCATTCAAGGATCATTCATGTTATAGGCAACAGAAACAATATACATGGGATCTCATTTTCAGTAGAAAGAATGCCACATTGGGAGTGTGGGAGAAATGAATAGGGAAGGGAATATCACAACAGTGAAGGAGGGAAAATGTTCAACTAACAGAAGAGAGGGGGCTGGAAGTTTGAAACTGTTATGCATGAAACCCTATTGGCAACCATATTGTAAGCCACCAAGTAAAACATCATTTTAAAAAAAAAAAGTGAGGGGCCCAGAGAGATAGCACAGTGGTAGGGGGCGTTTGCCTTGCATGCAGCCAATTCAAGACCGACTGTGGTTTTGAATCCCAGCATTCCATATGGTTGAGCCCTGCCAGGGGTAATTTCGGAGTGCAGAGCCAGGAGTAACCCCTGAGTGACACTGGGTGTGGACTGCTCTGCCAAGTGTTTCTCTTAGAGGCAAGTAGGTGGGTCTAAGGAAAATAAGTGTGGGTGAGTTTTGCATTGAAAGTATTTCTAGTGTCTGCCACAGAGGTAGGCTAGGGATTATCAGGGGGTGGGTATGAGGGGGGCATAAGGGGAAGGTAACTGGGGAAATTAGTGGTGAGAAATGAAAATTGGTGAAAGGATGGGTGTGGGAATATTGTAGGAGTGAACTCAATTTTCTCAACAACCTTTTAACTATATCTCATGGTGATTTAATAAAACATAAAACATAAATACAAAGGCATCTAAAGAAAATCAAAAATAAATATGAGAAATGAATTCGACACATGAAATACTTTTTTAAAAAAGGAAACATTGTACTTCTGAACCAATCGTGAATGAATTTAGTTAATTTAAAAACACTGATTAAGAATCTCCAGGCTATCTTGAGGCCGGTACAAAAAGTCGTGGGCACCAAGGAGGGAGCAAGCCGGACCAGTAGAAGGACCAAGTTTCACGGGTCCATCTTGGACAAATTCAGACTTTATCCATCCGGTCCAGAAGTGCAAGTGACCGTTACCCACCAGCCCGAGCGCAAGGAGAAGATGGCCAACGGCTCTGTGCACAAAAAACCAAGCACCGATGATGGAGCTGGAGATGGCACTGGGCTGCCTGGTACCTCTGAGTCAGAATCTTCTCCCTTAAGTCATCTGGGAAATATGAAATCAGCAGGCTCCTTGAGAAAACAAGGTAAAAAAAAAAAAAACACAGGTTCAATTTGAGAGATGTCTTTTTTCTTTTCGGCGAGGTCTCTGATTCCGTCAAGACCCTGAACAAGGAAGTCTGCCGTCCTTCGTGCCAAAGCTTCCAAAATTAAGCGTGCCCAGATGGCATTGGGTGTGGGCAGATTTCAAGTTCTTTGGCTTCCTCTACCGAGCCTATACTGGAAGGAGCCAGAACCTCTACAGGCCCAAAAGAGAAACCGTCGTCCTGGTTACTCCAACTGCCAACGTCGGAATCCAACCCCGCTGGGCGTGCCCCACAAGGCTGAGGATGATTCGGTGGCAACATCATCGCTTGTACCAGGGGTTCCCCACCAGAAGCAGATGGCACCCCTCCAGTTGCAGAAGATCTCGAGACCCACAGGGAGATTCAGGCCACCCCTTATGCGGCCTTAGCATTGCCAAGTACCTCTTGCAAGCCTTCCGTTCTGCACACAGGGAAGTCTGGCCACCTCAAGTCTGCTCAAGTTCCAGCAGCTTCTGCTAAAGTTGTGCTCTCCCCCATGAAGCAGCCTCCAACCCTTCATCAATCCGGCTCAGCCCACTTCACTGCCACTGAAGGAAGCCCCACCAGCAGGTTTGCATATGTGTCTTCTCCACCCTCACCTCGAATGCAGCTCCTGGGTTGGAAGTCCCCAGGGCCTTTTGAAGCCAGCCTCCTCTGATCCTTCAACCTGGTCAGTGAATGAAATTATCCTCTTTCTGAAACGAAATTCTTCTGAGAAAGTCGGTCCTGTTGCTCGCAGCTTCAGGCAGACATGACATCGATGGGATAGCTCTGCTACTACTCGCAGTGGACATCATGGTCAAGTATATGGATATCGACCTGGAGAACCGCCCTGAGGTGTACGACCTCATCAAAAGACTCAGAGGGGGAAGAGAAGAAAAGTTACTCCATAAAAGAAATTTATTCTGGTAGAGTTATAAAATATTTAAAATATTATAATGTATTTAAATAGTATAAAACATTTATATATTTGTAATTTAAAAATTATATATTAATTTCTAGAAGACCAATGACATCTTAAAGTACGATCAGTTTTTGGTCTTTGAATTTGTGACTGCCCAGTAGGTTACTGTATCCAGAACTGAAAATTTAGTGTCCACGATACTTCTCCAAAAAACTATTAAACATTTTAGCTTTAGCATATTCCAAATAGTTGTGTTTCTTATGTCTTATGCTTTCATTGTGTTGTTTCCATAATTTGCTGCTCATGGTGTAGACATTTAAGAACTCATTGCTCACAACTCAGATATGATAGCAATGTTTTAATTAATTTTAATTGATGTTTTTGTGCTTTGTAATATTGTTAGTAATGGCTTTCTCACGTGTATAACTCCTATTATCATAACCATTAAGAGTATACCCATTTCCCTTCTCGGGAATGCAGGTGCCCTGCCCTTTCAAAGAAAACCACCTTCCACCAAATCAAATGTGTGGATCATTTCTTCAAGAAATTTCCAAATTCTTTTTTTTTTTTGGTTTGTTTTTTTTTAATTTCCAAATTCTTAAAGGTGCTATTTCTGTTTTTTTATTCTTTGTGGATATTGCTTCAGACATTTTATTCTATAGTTGAAATATGTACATAGAAGTGCATCTTTCCTTCTTGAATTGAGAATGGAATTTTGCACTTCCAGAGAGGGAAAGATGACCTGCACATAAATAGTGAGGGGCTTTTATTATGTCCAATGAATATATATCACTAAAGACCATGAGTACTACTTACCTACTTATTTAGTATTCTTTGTACAATGTTTTAAATTACTTTTGCTGTCTGAGTCATTTTTTCTGGTGAACTGTATAAGAGGATTTGTTTGAATTGTGTTGAGTTTTAAGAATAAAATCTTTTCATGCAAATAATTTTATTTACATCATTATTGTAAATATTCAGTGTAATGGTTACAAGCTCTGAGATGATACTAATTGATTAGCTATTTGTTAGTAATATCTGTTAAATTTCCACTGAGATCAAATAAATATTTTACGGGGCTGGAGAGATAGCATGGAGGTAAGGCGTTTGCCTTTCATGCAGGAGGTCATCGGTTCGAATCCCGCGCCCTTATGGTCCCCTGTGCCTGCCAGGAGGCAATTTCTGAGCCTGAAGCCAGAAATAACCCCTGAGCACTGCGGTGGTGTGACCCAAAAACCACAAAATAAATAAATAAATATTTTACTTTTAGAAAAAAATTGATTAAAAGTATGTCCGTGTAAAGGAACTTAGAAATATCTCCCTATTTCAAACCTGGCAGGTCCAAAAATAATGAACATTTCCACTTTCTGTCTCTCTCCTTGTATCTTTCATGTGGTACATAATTGGTTAAAGGACGGTAAAATAACATAGACCCTCCTTGGAATAAAATTGATTCAAAACTGAGCATGTTTTCCAAAAAAAAACAATAAAAAAAATTTTTATTCCTAAGGATATGATTTCTAGTTCTGCTAATGAGATATAAAGTTCCAAGATCCTTTATGATCTCCACATAACAGAATCTGACAACAGAAAGAGCGATTGATACTTGGTAATACTATTTTAGTCCCATTTTCCATCAGAAACCAGTATGACCTGGAGGTTTTCTTTGTTTTGTGAGTCAATTTCAACTTTTCCTTAATGAGTTTCATTCGGTTTTCTTAATGCAGATTAAATAAGTTTTTCTTATAAAAAGTATACAATTATCTTCATCAGGTTTCTGACTACTGCCATCAGTTCAAGAATCTCTGTTAAAAAAAATACAACCAGACATTTTAATCCATTCCTACCCATTATATACTACATTAAATACCCATGTTCTAAACTATTGCCTTAATATATAAATTTCCCATCGTTATTCCAGGAGAATTCAAAACCAATTTCCCAGTCTTAACTTAGGTAGCTAGGGGTGCTAGTGTTTTCCTAATCTACATGAAGTGTCTTTCTTCGCAAGTTCAGGTGCCCCTGCTCCTCCTTTTACAAGTCTAACATGGAGAAGGAACAGTTACAAAGACAAAATAAAGTAGAATCAGTATAAGAATCCTAAGACATAGAGAAAATTCAAATTCATTTATTCTTCTTTGGCAGCAGCACTAATAACAAAGATCATTCCTGATAGGGCTTGAAGTATTGCTTATGAAACTTTAACCTTGACTCTCTGGGTAGTGACCAATATCCTTCCAGTACATCATATTTTTGCTTAAACTGTGCATATAAATTTCTCTTACTTGCAACTAAGAACTCTGGGTGACATTGTCTTCGATAAAATAGGATTCTGTAAGAACAAGGGTCATGTCTCTCATTTATCATTATATACCCAACACATAATACAGTGTCTGTTGCATAATATGTGATTTAGAAATCATAGAATGCAGATTCCAGCTTATCACTATTATCTCAGTCTATGAATGAAGAAAAACATAAAAAAAATCTTTACAAATACATCACCAGAGATGACTGTTGAACTGCCAGTGACTCTTCATCTAAACTACTTATAGAAAAATATGTAGGTCAGCAGACCGCAAAGACCAGGATTTCACCATTCCTCTTCCAACTGGTATGTGGGGGTCACTGAGCAGGGGAGCTAGCCTGACAGGCCCCCTGTACTGAAACAGTAGTGCAGGGGAATGGGACCCTCAAACCAGACCAGGCCTTCACGGCAAAGCTGGGCAGCTGGGTCCTTTGGGGGTGTGGAGGGAGGGAGACAAACCTTTCTGTACATAAAAGTGGAGCTAGGCTGAAGCCAGGCTCAGCAGATCCCACAGACCAGGATTTCATTATTCCTCTTCACTGGTATGTGGGGATCACTGAGCAGGGGAGCTAGCTAATTGCATCCCTGGACTGAACACTAGTGCAGGGGAATGGGACCCCCCTCCAAGCCATACCAGGCCTTCAGGGCAAGGCATGGCAGCTGGTCTCTGGGGGGCGTGGGGGAAGAGAAACCAGTCCCCTTCCGTGGCCATAAATGGGGGCTATGCGGTGGACCCCTTGCAGGGGGGTCCTCTCTCACTAGTCCTCATTTTCAAAAGCATGTTGGCACTGGGTGCCCGCACGACAATACTTTTTTCACTATTATTCCACAATGCTCATAATTTTAGATTATTCCTAGGAAAGAAAAGGAAAGGAAATGCCCAAGAAAAGGAGGATAATAACTCGAATAGGATCTCTAAAGTCTGTCTATATGTGGGCGTGAGTTTCTATATAGTAGTCTTCTCTCTGATTACCAAAACTAAAACTGTAAACAATCTATGTCTATAGTGTATATAGTCCCTCTTATATAATACCCCCTCTCCACACTCCACACTTCTATTCTCTCATCCCCCAATCCTGATCTGTTATCCCTCCTTATTTAACCCTCTTTACCCTCAGTTCTTAACTCATTAGTCATCGAAACCGATCTACTGCCCCAATAAACCACCACACAGCTCCTAAATGAAAAGGGAAAAAAAATACAAAAAACAAAAACAAACCTCTCAGTCCCACATCTCGTGCCCCGGCAAGAAACTACAACCAAACACACCTGCTGACTCATGCTATGTGGCCCTTCTCCATCCCCCTCAAAACGTTGCCTGGTACTGGACTCAGCTTCAGAAAGACCCCCAGTTCAAAGGACACTACCTGATCCTGTATTGTTCAAAATCAAGACCGAGGTTTGTGATTAAAAAAAAAGTACCTTGGATTTCAACCCCACAAGAATATCTCAAAGACTTAATTGGGAGGCCTATATTGTCTTTGTTTGTTTAGTATCTTTATAATAATGCATGTTAGGGTGTTTATTCCCAAATACAAAGATAGCCTATGCAAAAAAGAAGTGGGGGAACAAAACCTTGCCACACCAGCACTCCTTTTTTCTTTCTTTTTTTTTTTCCTTTTCCTCTTTTTTTTTTCCTTTTTTTTTCTTTCTTTTTCACTTCTTGTGGTTAATATTCAGTGATTTTTTTTTTGGGCTGCTGGGCTGTTGGGTGCTTTTTATTTTTATTTTTTTTTTGGTAGTTGCTATATTTTTTTTGTAAAAACAGTTGGGTTTTCTTTCTTTTCTTTTTCTCTTCTTTCTTCTTTCTTCCTTTTTTCTTTCTTCCTTTTTTCTTTCTTTCTTCTTTCTTCCTTCTTTCCTTCTTTCTTCCTTCCTTCCTTTCTTCTTCCTTTCTTCTCTTTCTTTCTTTCTTTCTTTCTCTCTCTCTCTCTCTCTCTCTTTCTTTCTTTCTTTCTTTCTTTCTTTCTTTCTTTCTTTCTTTCTTTCTTTCTTTTCTTTCTTTCTTTCTTTCTTTCTTTCTTTCTTTCTTTCTTTCTTTCTTTTTTCTTTGTCTTCTTCCAGCAGAACCACACAACTTGCATCATCTTGCCTCATGAATTGAGGGGGAAAATCAAAATGAATGGTACCAGGACCAAACAGCCATAGGAACATTGAGTGAAATTAAAAAACGATTCGACTTAAACATCAAACCCAAAGTTAACAACAGAATGGATACCTTATCTAAAACAAGCTATACACGGAGGGGAACAGTTTCACTAGCACTCTGGGGGACAAAAGGGAGATATGCGATACATGCTGGGAAAAGGGTAGGAGGACAACCCTGGAGGTGGGAATGGCCCTGATTCATTGTCACTATGTACCTTAAATACTACTATGAAATATTTGTTTATTCACCTCCTTGGTCACAATAAAAATTATTATTAAAAAGAAAATACTTCATACATTAAAAAACTATCTAGGTTTTTACAATTTTTTTTACTATAAAACCATTGATTTCTCTCTCACCCTTCTCTTTCTCTCTCTCTTTTATTTTTTGGGCCATACCCGGTGACTCTCAGAGGGTTACTCATGGCTATGTGCTCAGAAATCACTCCTGGCTTGGGAGACCATATGGGACACTGGGCAATTGAACTGTGGTTCATCCTAGGCTAGCACATACAAGCAGACTCCTTACCCCTAGCACACCACCAATCTGGCCCTAATTTTTCTCTCTTTTCTTCTTTTTCTACCATTAAAAAAAACTCAGTATCATGGGCATGTTTTTAGGCCAGCAAGTTTACATACATCTTCAGGTTTAATGGATACTGACTATGTGCAGTTCATTGTGTGGATTAACCATAATAAATAGATTTCCCACTTTTTTTTGTTTTTTGTTTTGTGGTCACACCTGCAGCGCTCAGGTCGGTTACTCCCTGGCTCTATGCTCAGAAATCGCTCCTGGCAGGCTCAGGGGACCATATGGGATGCTGGGATTAGAACCACTGTCCTTCCGCATGCAAGGTAATAGCTTTAACCTCCCATGCTATCTCTCTGGCTCCGATTTCCCATTTTTATTTTTTTCTCCCTTATTCAAAAAATGTTTATCAAAAATGACATTGGTTTTTTTTAAGATTATTACTTTTTTAGAGGGTTTATTATATTTTAGCATCTTCATATTCCACTTAATGATTACCATATCAGAAATCATATATCTGGGGCCAAGTAGCAAACACAAAATGGGTAGAGTGCAAACTTTGTCAACAAAAGATGTTAATTTAATACTAGTAATTTGTGGGTGGTACTTTGGAGCCTCTACAGATTATGTTTACCTGTAGCAAAGCACTTCCCCAGCTATAAAACCACTAGCAGGCCTGATCATGAGTTTTCCAGCGCAGTTGGCTGAATATCAGTGGAGTGTGGGAGTGGGCCCTGGGGTCCACGTGAGCATTGCTTGAGAGAACTTTCCCATTAAAAAAAAAAGTCTACCTTCCACCATACTCATGATTACCTCTACTCACTGCCATCTATCTCTGTGGGTATCCTCAACTCTGTTCTCAAAATTTATTTGCCGTTGCTTGCCTATTTGTTCTGTTTCTTTTATCTTCTACATTGAGTGAAATCAGATAGCATTTGTCTTTTCTCTGACTTGTTTCAATTAGTACAGTACCCTTCTAATTCTGTTCATATTGTCAGCAATGGTAAATTTTTATGCTGGAGTGGTGAGTATTTCAGATGAGTAGCACTAGTTGAAAATTATTTTATAGCTGAGTAGTATATCCATCATGGATATATACAAACATCTTTTAAAAATTAAATTTAAAACCTTTTCTTCATTGTTGTTTGCAGTGTCCAGGTTCACAAATACTTCTTGCTATGAAGCATAATACTTATTGTATTGTTTTGTTCTACTAGATGCATCTGACCATAAGACCACACATAGTTTTTAGATGCTTTCTGCACCTGCACTCAGGCTTCAGGTTTCAGATGGCATTCGCTCCATAAGAATGCACCTTTGGGGGGGGGGGGAGTGAGTCATATGGTACAAAAAATATGGTAATTGTGTGTTACCCTACCCCTATCTTTTGTGTGAGCTTACCATACAAGAAAGACCCTCCCCATTTCTGGGAGAGATCGTTGGGAGGTTACAAAAGATTTTACTTCAGGGGCTAGAGAGGAATTTGCATGGATGGAGGTTGGAGGAGAGATGGCTGAAAGAAGCTAGACGTGGGCCGGAGAGATAGCACAGCGGCGTTTGCCTTGTAAGGCAGCCGATCCAGGACCAAAGGTGGTGGGTTCAAATCCCAGTGTCCCATATGGTCCCCCGTGCCCTGCCAGGAGCTATTTCTGAACAGACAGCCAGGAATAACCCTGAGCAATGCCAGGTGTGGGCCCAAAAACCAAAAAAAAAAAAAAAAAAAAAAAAGAAGCTAGACGCAGGCAAGCTGACAAGACCATGCTTAAATAGGTTTAAGATTATAGGCCACACATGTTGGCCAGGGCAAATAAAGCTGATATTTCCTGGAACCTGTCTGGATAATTTCCTTGCTCTACCTGAACTTGCAAACCCACTGGGCTGAGGAGAAAGTTGAAGCCACGTGGCCTGGGATTGCAGAGAAGGCTCCTCCATGCATCCCCAGCACCATCCAAGCCCATCAAAGTGCTTAATGCAACAATCATGGTTCTTGCCAGGAGTCTCATTCTTTGAAAGAGTGAGAGAAGAGTTTCACTCTTTTGTAGATTTAGTTGCAATACTCATAGCACATTCTAGTGCTAGTGCTGATTTAAGGTCACTGTAATACTCAAAAGAGGCCACACATCCTGCCTGGTTCATGGTCTTCACAATATTTAGAGTAGGATAATATGAGGGGTAACTCTTCCTTCTTGAAGAGCTTACACATACAACTTTTATGTGTGTTTATGTTTCAAATTGTTTTGAAGTTCTGGGGATAACAGAAGAGTTGTCAGACTCAAACAACAGAGCTTCTAGGATCAAGCTTGGCACATATGACAGAACTGGGACTTGAACTTAAGACCTTATGCTTACAAAAAAGGCATTCTAAGTCACTAAGCTATTCCTTTGGGTCCTTCTAATATCCATTCATTCTTCTTAAGGGTGTATGGGTTGTCTAGTTTTTTTTTTACTATTGAAAATAATGGTGAGGGCCGGAGAGATAGCATGGAGGTAAGAGCGTTTACCTTTCATGCAGGGAGGTCATCAGTTCAAATCCCGGTGCCCATATGGTCCCCCGTGCCTGCCAGGAGCAATTTCTGAGCCTGGAGCCAGGAATAACCCCTGAGCACTGCCGGGTGTGACACAAAAACAAAAACAAAAACAAAAAAAAGAAAAGAATGGTGAAAAATATCTTTTGGATTAGTGTTTTTAGATTTTTCAGGTTTAAAAAACAGAAATGAAATAGCTAAATTTTATTCTTTTTGTTTATTTGTGTTTCTTTGTTAGGTTGGTTTTAGAACACACCTAACTTGCACTGGCATTACTCTTGTCTCTGTACTCTGTACTGGAGGGCTTGGGGGGACTATATGGGGTGCTGGGGATCCAACTGCAGTTGGTTATGTGCAATACAAATGCCCTCCTTGCTGTGCTATTGCTCTGGCCCCAGGCATTTTATTCTTTTTTTTTTTTTTTTTTTAGTGCATGACATTTATTTGCTCCTGCTGGTATTTAATATCACTCATTTGGGCAGGTTGTTTTTTGAGGGGCCACACTGGCAGTGCTCTGGACTTAATCTGTTTTTTTTATTGTGGCTAGAGTAAATTATAAATCTTTCACAATAATATCTAAGGGGCATAGTGATAATGAATCAGGGCATTCCCACCACCAGTGTTGTTCTCCCTCCAACCCTGTTTCCAGCATACATCCCATATCTCCCTCCTTTACTCCCCAGAACACTAGTGTAACTGGTACCCACTTGTATAGTTTGCGGTGGATTGGGCATAAATTCTGTTATCGTTGACTTTGGGTTTGATGTTCAGGTCTGATAATTTTTTTATTTCCACTAAATATTCATGTGAGTTTCTGAACCTGGTATCATCCACTTTTCCTCCTCAATTTATGAGGCTGAACAAGATGATTCAAGCAATGTGGTTCTGTTGGAGATATAGGAAAAGAAAAAGGGAAAGGAAAAAAATCTAGGAGGAGTCTTTCTAGGTACTATAAATATCAGTTTAGAAGAGAAAAGGGAAAAAAGAAGAAAAAGGTAACAAAACAAAATACAATAACAAATAAAAAAACAACAAAGCAATAACAAGAAAACTAAAAACTAAAAAAAACAAAACATAAACAAAAAAGAACAAACAAAAAACCAAAGCCAGCAAGTATGAAAAAGACTAACAAAACAAACAAACAAACAAACAAACACCAACAACGACCAAAAAAAAAAAAAACAGTCAAAAGACCCCAACCAGGAGCCGGATAGGTGCAGCGAGCCATAAGGTATCTGTCTTGTGCGTGCCAGCCTAGGACTGATTGCGGTTTGATCCCCCAGTGTCCCATATGGTCTCCCAAGCCAGGGGCAATTTCTGAATGTATAGCCAAAAGTAACCCCTGACCGTCACCGGGTGTGGCCAAAAAACAAAACAAAAACAAAAACAAAAAACCCAACTACATAAAAAGATTTCTTCTTCTTCTTCTTTCTTCTTCCTTCTTCTTCTTCCTCCTCCTCCTTCTTCTTTCTTCTTCTTCCTCCTCCTCCTCCTTCTTCTTCATTCTTCTTCCTTCTTCTTCCTCCTCCTCCTCCTTCTTTTCTTCTTTCTTTTTCTTCTTCCTCCTCCTTTTCTTCTTTCTTCTTCCTTCTTCCTCCTCCTCCTCCTCCTCCTCCTCCTTCTTCTTTTTCTTCTTCTTCTTCTTGCAAAGGCATAGTAAGTATTGAGGAAGTTAGAAAGGAAACTTCCTTGACCTACGAGATTTCAGGTTTCTCCGCCTGTCATGAGAACCACTACAAGCTTTTTCACACCCCCAAGGTCTTTTTATGGTTCCAGGCATCTTTTTGCTCAGTTGTAAATGATATAATTAGGCCTTTCTAACTCAAGATCTTGGTATTTCCATAGGTCATAGGACAAAGCCTAGGGATAATCAGTCTTTTACAATTGATAGTCTCGGTTTTGGCACAGATCCTAGGACAAAGCCCAGGCATCTTGTTCTTAATGTTTCTAAGGAGTCTGCAATTTAATTGTGATGCATTAGTTTATATTCTCACTAACATAGTATAGTGGTGAAAATTTTCTTATATCTTTGCCAGCATGTTTCTTTTGACAGCCATTCTCAAAGATGTGAGGTATAGCTTCACATGCTTTTTTATTTGAATTTCTCTACTAATCAATAATTTGAATCAGGTTTTTATATGCTTCTTGACAAGCTAGTGTCTTCCTGGTTTCTGTTTATATTCCTTTTCTATTTGGATATTTTTTCCTTTGTTTTTCTTTGGGGAGGGGCTCACTCAATGCTGCACAAGGTTCATTTTTGATTCTCTACTTGAAATTACTCCTGGCTGTGCTTGAGGAAATGTATGGAAATCTGAGGCTTGAACCAAGTCAGCTTCGTGCAAGTCAATCCCCACTGTACTATCTATCTAGCTCCTCTCTGCCCAATTTTTGACCTGGTTGTTCTTTCTTTAAGTACTCACCCCGTTTCAGATTTATGTTTGAGAAAACCTCTGTTGAATGGGTTATCCTATCATTTGGGGGATATTATTTTGTTGTGAATACTCCTTTTAGTCATATTTGACCTAGTAAGTAAGTTATGATATATATGTATTAGCTATGCATGACCTTTACATATTAAATTGATATCTAGATAAATATATAAACACATTTATCATGTACTTGTGAAATAGTCAACACTGAGAAAGTTATTTTGGATATTATATTTCTTTTCACTTAATAGAAATTTGTTCTTATTGCTTTTCATATGAATGATCCATGGTTCTAAATTTTTAATTTATAAATCCCTAATACAAACTAGTAAAAAAAAAGGACCATATCAAATAATTTATCAAATAATATACTTAGAAATTTGTTTATTCGTGTGCTTATTGCTTGTTTGTTAATTCACTCATTTTTACTACATTGATCAAAAGCAAAATTATTACATTCTAAATGTAGATCTTATTATTTTTATAGATAATTAAGAAATTTTATCAAATGATTTTTTTTATAAAAAAGCTACCTTACTTTTGAATGTAAGGAATATTCTGGGTAATTATAATGATCCATACTGTTAGAAAAAAAAAAGGAGAAAACAAACCTAAGTTTTAAAAGAGGGAAAATAAATAAAAAGAGGAAGCTATTCTAGCAAAGAAATACCCGGTTTATTTTTTTTAGAGAAGTGGATTTGGTAAGTGACACCTACAAATTGCTCTATTTTGAGACTAGTAGAAAATCCCATCAGGTATTGTCTAGGCAAGGTGGAAGCACACATTTCCTATTTGGAGCATCTATGGTTAATTGTCTTGATGGTCTTAGGGATAGCTTTCTAACTCCTCCTCCAAAATATGTCATCCTTTCAAAAATCTCTCCTTTTAAATAATACAATAATTGAATAAAAATGAACAAATGGGCTCCTCCATATTCAAGTGGTTGCCATGGTAATGAGTGAATCACCGTTGTGAATTTCCTCTGAGCCAGCTACTCAATGAAGGACCCAACTCCACATCTCCCTCTGTTCCTACCCGTACAGTTGAACTTGGCAATGCCTGAAGTTAGAAGCTACTCAAACTTGCCAGAGCTGAGCAGCCAGCTTCTAAATCACCCTTCTCCAACTTCACAGATAAACCACTCCAACAGAAAAAAAAAATTTTTTTTTGGTTTTGGTTTTTGGTGACACTTAGGGGTTACTCCTAGCTATGTGCTCAGTAATCGCTCCTGGCTTGGAGGACCAAATGGGATGCCGGGGAATCGAACCACGGTCCATCCTAGGCTAGCGTGGGGAAGGCAGACGCCTTACTGCTTATGCCACCGCTCTGGCCCCACCAGCACACTTCTTTTTGTTTCGTTTTGTTTTGGTTTTGGTTTTTGGGTCACACCTGGCAGCGCTCAGGGTTACTCCTGGCTCTACACTCAGAAATCACTCCCGGCAGGCCTTAGGGGACCATATGGCATGCCGCAATTCGAACCACCATCCTTCTGCATGCAAGGCAAACGCCCTATCTCAATGCCATCTCTCCAGCCCCCACCACACTTCTTAATGGGAGTCAGCAGATAAGTGGTACATACCAAGCATTCAATTAAAATATTGATGACAATGAACTAATATTTGAAACACATAATTACTCTTTTCTTTCATTTCCAGTTTTATATGATGTCAAAAATTTTCCATGTAATTATTTTAATCTGTTATATTGGAAGTCAGTTTCCTATTCTGTCTTTATATTCTTATACCTTTCTCTTTCTTCTTTCTTTCTCCAATTACTCTTCTTCATAGAGATTACTTCTATGACTACTGGTAAGGTTCAGAATATATTGTGAAAACTATTGTTATTAAGATTCATAAATGGGGCACAACCTGAAAAAAAGTTAGTAGAGGTAGAATCTTGAGAGAGGAAAAAAGGGGGAATTAGTGCCAAACATACTGAAGGTTTGGGTTATGGTGTGTTTGGTAACCCCACAGGAAGCTCTGGGCATGATCACAAAGTATGAAAGTCAGATTGACTTTTGATCTTGGCTAACTCAGGACCTTATGTCCCTCACACTATCCCATGCCTAAGATTTTTGTTTGTGGCTATACTAGACAGTGCTGGGGGCTCTGTTCTCAGGCATCATTACTGGAGTTGCTCAAGGGGTGCTAGGGATTAAATTCAGGGTGGTAACATGCAAGATAAGAAGTATGCCTGCTGTACTATCTCTCCAATTTCCTCATCCTTAAATTTTTGTTTTGTTTTGTTTTGTTTTTTTGTCCCCTCTCCCAATTCTTAAGTTTTATAATGGTAAGAATCTCTTCAGTCAGGTTGTCCAAACTGATTCTGGAAAAACACTGGGTCCTTGTTCTGTAAAAGGTCAGTAATATGGAAAAGAAGTTCATTCCTCAAAACCAGAAGGATTTTGGGTCCCTTTGAATCTAATGAAAGCTAAGACCTTGTCCAGAAAAATGCACTTTGCTGGGCCAGAGTGATAGTACAGTGTGTAGGACTGTGCCTTGTATGCAGACAATATGTGTTTGAGCCCCTGCTAGGAATAATTTCTGAACTCAAGTCCAGGAGTGATGCCTTAGCATCACCTGCACACAGGCATAATTTCACTTATGCGGGTTCCGTATTCCCATTGGAGCCAAAGGTAAGTAAGAATGGCAGAGCCAAATTCAGTAGAAAGGAGGAAGGCAGTTGACCCTAGATCCTGACATCTAGGTTTCTGTCTAAATAGCCTATGGTTTATATGTACCAATTAAACATCTTGATTCCTACCATGAGTACATTTTTTTATTTGCTTTGAAATCAAACCCACTGCTCAGAGCTTACTTCTGGCTCTGTGTTCAAGGCACACTCTTGGAGGGATTGGAGAACCATAATGGGAGACAAGAATTGAACTCAGGTCTTTCACATGTAAGACTATTGCTTTCACCTCTGAATAAATATTTTAAAATGGAAAACAAAAGGAAGAGAAGACAGGAGCTCTCATGGTTATGGAGGATATTTTTAAAACTTTATTAATTGATTGATTGGTTATTGGGCCACATTCAGCAGTGTTCACTGCACTCAAAAACTGCCCCTAGCAGGCAGGAGGACTATATGGGTGCCAGGAATCAAGCCGGATCCCCCACCCCCAGGTCAGCTGCATGCAAGGCAAACACCTTACCACTGTGCTATCTCTCCAGCCCCTATGGAGGATTTTGTAAATTTATGAAATGAATACAGGGAGGCAAATATTTCAACAAGATAACAGAAAATAATATATGAGGGAAAGGATAGATTAAACAAGTGAGTCATATACAAAGAGAAAAGATAGAAGGAGGAGAAGCCAGGATTCAGTCACAGAAGATTTCCTAGAAGATACAATTTCTGGATAAAAATCCACAGGACAGGTTGTCTCTGATTACAATGGAAGAAAATAAAAAACTTGTGAAGAGGGAGGATTCTCTGAGGTGAATACTGTGATAGGTACACTTGCTTCTTGATTATGCTATTGTTAGTATTCCACATCCGGAACTGGCAATGAAAAAGGAAGAAAGGTTTATAGTAAATTAGAAAACTTTTCTCTTTGCCTAAAAGTGGTGGAGCTCTGCCTATTCTCTTGTCTTTTTTTAAAATAGTTGTGGAAAAAACCAACAGTGCCAAGAAGCTATTTCCTCCTCAACCAGAGTCATTATTGAAGTCAGAGAAGTTCTATGTTATGGGAAGAGTTTGTGATAGTAATTTTTAGGCAGGGAGAAAAATAACAAAAGGGTTTTTAAACTTAAAATATTTATATGAGGAGGTATACTGCACTATATCCATCAAAAAGTCTGCAAACCTGAAAATCCGGGCATCCTCCACAGGTCCCTAGGGCTCTGCTATGGAGCTATGGAAAAACTGAGTTTATATTTAAAAAATTCACCTGATAATCCATATGTAATAGTGCTGGGTTTAAGGATCTTAAATATGAAGTATGAGCCATTGCCTTTCCAAAATAAAGGATGTATACCTAGATAGCATGCTCTGGTTTCCATCATTTTTGTAGAAAGCAATTTGAGCACAACATTTGGAACTAAGCAAATTATTTAGACAACTCTACTCATGGGAAAGAACAAGAAAAGGAAAGAAAGAAAGAAAGAAAGAAAGAAAGAAAGAAAGAAAGAAAGAAGAAGAAAGAAAGAAAGAAAGAAAGAAAGAAAGAAAGAAAGAAAGAAAGAAAGAAAGAAAGAAAGAAAGAAAGAAAGAAGAAAGAAAGAAAGAAAGAAAGAAAGAAAGAAAGAAAGAAAGAAAGAAAGAAAGAAAGAAAGAAAGAAAGAAAGAAAGAAAGAAAGAAAGAAAGAAAGAAAGAAAGAAAGAAAGAAAGAAAGAAAGAAAGAAAGAAAGAAAGAAAGAAAGAAAGAAAGAAAGAAAGAAAGAAAGAAAGAAAGAAAGAAAGAAAGAAAGAAAGAAAGAAGAAAGAAAGAAAGAAAGAAAGAAAGAAAGAAAGAAAGAAAGAAAGAAAGAAAGAAAGAAAGAAGAAAGAAAGAAAGAAAGAAAGAAAGAAAGAAAGAAAGAAAGAAAGAAAGAAAGAAAGAAAGAAAGAAAGAAAGAAAGAAAGAAAGAAAGAAAGAAAGAAAGAAAAAGAGGATGAGAGAGGAAGATAAAAATAGAGAAAGAGACGAAATAACAGAGACCGTTGCATTTTGGTGCTTTACTCTAAGTTTGCATAACTAAATGTCAGAAAATGACATTTAAGAAACATGAAGTTTTTATAGACATAGAGACAAGAATGCCCCCAATTTCAAGTTCTCTGAGATAACAACTTGCTCCCAAATTGGGTATATTAGAACACTCTCAACTGCTATAGGAATAGCCTTAACCATCCCATGGAAGTGAAGTGGGTGAGTAAATGATTGTATTAGAACTTGAGTTTTTTTTTATTGTTTCACCTGGTTTTTGTTTGTTTGTTTGTTTGTTTGTTTTGGTTTTTGGGCCACACCCGGTGGTGCTCAAAGGTTATTCCTGGCTATCTGCTCAGAAATAGCTCCTGGCAGGCACGGGGGACCCTATGGGACACCGGGATTTGAACTAACCACCTTTGGTCCTGGATCGGCTGATTGCAAGGCAAACGCCGCTGTGCTATCTCTCCAGGCCCTCACCTGGTTTTTTAAATGAGTGACTGAATCTAAAACTTTTCTATTCTAAATTGGGAAAGATGTCACTCCAAATGTGCTTATTTGTTTTTTAATTTAATTAAAAGTACTTAAAATTATTTCTTAATTTGTTAATGAACTTTATGTGATTAAAAACATTTCTGGCAACTAGGAGGGAGTGAAAAGCAACTATGACACAGCTCCCAGTACCTCTACTGATGGGGCTCATGGACAACATTCCAATGGCCAGGTCAAGAAGACCTTGGTGATCCTCTTTCTAACCTTGTTCCCTGTAACAACTGACATAAATACTTACTCCTTGAGTCTATTTCTCAGAACCCATAAAATAACAACACCCTTTTTATTTTTATTTAAAATATTGTGATTTACAAAGTTATTTATAGTTGAGTTTTAGACATTTCAGCAAAAATTTTACTTCCAGTATCAACCTCCCTCCACCAATGTTTACAGAGTACATCTCATACCACCACCCCACCCGGCCTGACATTATAACAAGCCCTGTGTCTAGGTTTGTACATGGTCTTTCTCTTTTCTTTTTCCCTTGGCTTTTGTTTCCCTGTACGGTCTTTCTTACACCAGAAACTTTACCCAAGTTTTCATTCTTGAGCCTTTCTCTTCCTCTTAAATGAAGAATAAACTTATCTATCCCATGGTTTCATGTTGCAGAACAACCCTTGATGGGGCTGACTGATGGAGGGATGGAGGATGAGGTCTTTCTCCTCTAGCTCGGACCACGCTACCCTGTTCAGGAGGCAGTTCTGAGGTGAATGCGGCAGGTATAAAGCTAACAGGCAGTCAAGTTTTTGAAGATAACAGCTTTATTCTGTGCTAAGGCTGAAGTCAAAAGTCCCAGAATCAGCCC
Organism: Suncus etruscus; assembly: GCF_024139225.1. Taxonomy (NCBI): domain Eukaryota; kingdom Metazoa; phylum Chordata; class Mammalia; order Eulipotyphla; family Soricidae; genus Suncus; species Suncus etruscus. The sequence continues at coordinate 44,912,107 of NC_064863.1, read as the reverse complement.
CAGGAAAAAGCCCTAGCCTTCCACAGACACTTGTTTTTATACATCATAATCAGGTACCATCCTAGGGTGGGAGTAGAATGCCAGGTCACACCCTAGGGTAGGGCACAATCACTGATCAAGGTAGGATCAGTAACATAATAATCCCATGGAAATGTTTACATACACAACAGTTTCAGTTATTTCTTATAGACCACCATTTTCAAACTCTCCCAACTCACCTTTCTTCCAAAGTATCAAGACTAAATTTCCTTCATCCACACAGAAATTTCTCTTGAATGCCCCATAGACCATTAGAATCCACACACCTGGAATCAACTTCTTACCTTTTTCCTCAAATTCACTATTGCCTCTACTTTCTCTTTCTAGGTGAATATCACCACCATCCACACACAGTCATTCAGCAAACCAATTTTCAGCAATGTTCTAGGTGCAGTTATAAACGTATTTAAAGCTAATGTTCTGGGGCCGGAGAGATAGCACAGCGGTAAGGCGTTTGCCTTACATGTGGTAGGTCGCTGGTTCAAATCCTGGCATCCCATATGGTCCCCCGAGCCTGCCAGGGGTGATTTCTGAGCATAGAGCCAGGAATAACCCCTGAGCATAGCCGGGTGTGACCCCCCCCCCAAAAAAAAAAAAAACAAAAAAAAAAGCTAATGTTCTAGTAGAACATCCCAGTAACACCAGCCAAAAACAACTCTGAAATCTTTCATCTTTGAAAGGGACTCTCATTCACTGCTTGATGGAATGTAGATTGGTTCAGCTATTTTGAGAAACAATATGAATAATTTTCAAAACACTAAAAATTGAACTTTATTATGATCCAGCAATACCACTCATAGGGATATACCCTAGGAACACAAAAACACCATGCATAAATGCCCTCTTCATTCCAATGTTCGTCTTAGCACTATTTACAATAGCCAGAATCTGGAAACAACCAAAGTACTCAAGAACAAATGAGTGGCTAAAGAAACTGGAGCATTTTCACAATGAAATATTATGCAGCTGTTAATGAAAATGGATATATGAAATTTTCTTATACATGGATGAACATGGAGATTATTATGCTGAGTGAAATTAGTCAAAGGGAGAGGGATAAACTAAAAATAGCTCACTTGTGTTTGAGATACAAGAAAAATAAAAGGTAGTCTGATAATAATATCCAGAGACAATAAAGATGAGAGCCAAGAGGACTCATGGCAAGAAGCTTGTGACAAAGAGCCAGGATTGCAGTTAGGTTAGAGAAGAAACCACTCTGACAATGATAGTTGAAACTGATCACTCTTGACAAGAATTGGGTACTTAAAGGGGGATAAAGTGATATGCATGGTACCCCTTAATTAGCAATAGTGAAAAACCACAGTGTCAAAAAAAGAAAAGAGAGAAGTAAAATGCCTGTGTCAGAGGCAGGCAGGGGTAGATAGATGGGAGGGAAACTGGACATTGGTGACTCAAAATGTGCACTAGTGAAGGTTGTTTACATTGTATGACTGTAACTCAATCATGAACAACTCTATCTGTAAAAACAAATATTATGAACAACCTTGTTAACCACAATTTTTAAATTAAAAATAAAAATAATATAATTTTTTATTGGTTTTTTGCTTTGGGGTCACATCCAGCAGCAGAAGTTACTCCTGGCTCTGCACTCAGAAATCACACCTGGCAGGCATAGGGGACCATATGGGATGCCAGGATTCGAACCACCAACCTTCTGCATGAAAGGCAAACGCCTTACCTCCATGCTATCTCTCCAGCCTCAATAATCTCTCTCCATCTCTCTGGCTTCACAGTAAAAAATCCAATGAGTCGTTTCCATCTTTATCACAGATCTTCCAAGCTAAGAACTCCCCTTCCTTTTTAGTTCATCCCCTTCTCTACATTATTATAGAATTATAATCACCCTTCAAAAAGTGATCTCCTTAAATGACTTTGGTCAGGCCTTCACTGACATTTCATGACCTTAAATCCAAATATAGGCTCTTGTGCGGTCAACTTGGCCTCTTCCCTTTGCTCAGCATCTACTCACATGGTTCTCATGTATTCCTCTCCAAATACATCAAGTCCTTCCCCACCTCTGTGACTCCTATAAAGCAGGAACAATACGTTCACCATAATTTTCTTTCTTAGCACAGAAGTAATTGCAGCACTTCTCATTTAATCATCAGAAATGGTTCATCACTTTACCTATACTTTAGTCAATATATCAACCCTATGAGGTAGATACTGTGTTTTTTTTTTCTTTTTTGGGGGGTGGTGGTTTGGGTCACACCTGGCAATGCTCAGGGGTTACTCCTGGCTCTACACTCAGAAATTGCTCCTGGCCGACTCGGGGGACCATACGGGATGCCAGAATTCGAACCACCGTCCTTCTGCATGCAAGGTAAACGCTTTACCTCCATGCTATCTCTCCGGCCCCGATACTGTGGTTTTTAACTCTGTTTTATAGAAGAGGAACCAAATACTCAAAGCTATTAGCTATCTTGTTCAAATTACTTATCTCTGACCCATCCCACAGCCAGAATAAATGGCCATGGACCTTCTTTACTGAACCTTGCCCAAAATTAAGTCTCACTAAATTCCTTTTTTTTTTAATTAAAACAATTTTTTTAATTTAATCCATTGTGATTTATGTTATTTTTAGTTGGGTTTGTTGTTGTTGTTGTTGTTTGGTTGGTTTTGGTTTTGGGGACACACTCAGTGATGCTCAGGGGTTACTCCTATGAGCTCAGAAATTGCTCCTGGCTTGGGGGACCATATTGGATGCCTGGGATGGAACCGAGGTCTGTCCTGGGTCAGCCACATACAAGGCAAGCACCCTACCGCTGCACTACTGCTCCAGCCCCTGTAGTTGGTTTTATACATACAATATTTCAGTACCAATACCATCTCCGATTTCAGAACTGAAGATTTTTGTCTACAGAACTGAACTTTTGTTCAGTTGGGACACTGGTGGAAGGAAGAAACACTCTTGTGATAGGCACGTTGTTGAAATGATATATGCACAAAATATATAAAGAGTATTGTAAATCATGGTAGTTCTAAAGAAATGGTAGAGAATACAATGATAGCAGAAGAAGGAGAATGAGTAAGAATTTCTGATGGGAGAAATTAAGTGCTTTGACCTGAGAATCAATTTATACACCCACATCTAGGAAACTCAAAGAGGTCCAAACAGAACAAAAACCCAAATTAAAAAAAAAAACTAATACACATCCCAATTAAAATAGCAAGAGCCAAACACAGATCTAAATTCCTAAAAGCAATAAGAAAAAATTCCCAAATCACATATAAGGGATCCCTTGTAATATTCATAGCAGAAGACCAGAGATGGTTTGGGGTTAAGGTGCTTGCTTGTCTTGCACACAGTTGATTTTTTATCCCTCACTGAATTCTAATTAAACTCTTGAACATTTTCTCTCTTGCAACTCTAATCCAACCAATATGTTGAGTGTCACTAATGATAACTTAAGAATTGGATAAAGTGTAAGCAAATTCAAATGGTGATGATATTAATAAACAGAGATATTTGGACAACTTTGTCTACAAATTTCAGAAACACAATTTTTTTTTCAAAATCTATATAAAGTTGTCTTTCTTCTCTTCTTCCCTTGTTTGTTTTAGAATTCTCTCCTATCCTCCAACCTGGTCTTCTGGCATCTGAGGTCTTCTCTGTGAAGCTATATGGTAAAATTTAGGTTAAGAGCTGCTACTTGGAGTCACAGATATGGCTCAAAGGACTTAAGTGCTTGTTTTGCATGTGACCCCAGCATGACAAGCTGAGCATCTCTTGATATGACTCTGATAAATAAAAACAGCAATATCTACTGCCTAGGGAACCAAAGAGCTTGAGCTTGGTCTTACTGGGTCTTATCTATAGTAGTGGAGGTACTAAAATATATTCAGAAAAGATGATAGGCCAATAGTCTAGTCCTACAGTCTGGTACCAGCTATCCATAAAAGGTATAGACCCCTTTAAATAAGACCCTAATTGTGATTGGCTGCTAAGTCTATAACCACTATAAACTATAACCTTCCATAATCTTCTATAAAATTCCACTCCAGGAAGGCCCAGGGAGAGAGTTGGAAGAACAGTTGAGTCAGTTGGCAATTGAAAGAGACAGAGAGAGTCTGTTGGCAGTTGGAAGAGACTCAACTACTAATTGATTATATTGAACTATTTTTACCCCTGACTAAAGCTTTCTCCCTGATTTTAGACAAACTGTTGGCAACTTTCACCTGTATTTTGCTTTAACTGGTCCTCAACCTGACCTACCCTGGTCTCCCTCCCTCTTTATCTCTCTCCTAACCTAAGGGTTTATCATAGTCCCTGGGCTTCTCTAATATATTTGTTAAGAGTCTTGCCTGCAAGGCCCCATGGACGTTAGCAGCATGGTGCCATAACCAGCAGATTGGTTCTGTCAAATAGGAAGGTCATATGGAAGTGTCCAGAGTAGCTTTAGTTTAACTGCATTGTCCAGGATGACTCTTATTTAGTTCCCATCAACTCTACTTTTTCTGAACATTCTTCAGTTTCTAGCATTCTATCCCAGTGTGTGCTTTGGGGTACTCTTAGGTTTTATTAATTACCCAGTCTGCTGGAACTATTCAGTTACCCTGACATTGTCAGGAATCTGCTTTCTGTTATGGTTTCCCTGGACCCTAGAAGAATTACACTCAACACTCTATCAGTTTACTGCAATCTTTTATAAATATCACAATGTTGATTTTTAATATAGGTCTTTTTATGATAAGCTAGAGGAGGAAGGATGACTTTTATGAGGACACATTGGTTCCTATGTCACTGAGGCATTTAAGATGTAGAAATGTGATTGCCTGACTGGTGTGGGAGCTTTTTTTTTATTGCCCATCCACACTCATTTATAAAATTCTCTAGCACCAGGCCATCCTCTTGTGCAATAAGAACATGAGCATTTATGTGATCTTGTGGTGATGGTGGTTGTGGATTGAGGGGGTTCTCTTTCCTTCAACACTCACAGATGATAGGATATATGATGCCCCCATGTGGAGATTGGTTGCTTAGTTGCAGCAAAGAAGAGACGTAGCAGCTGCCTATACATGGTGGGTGGACAAAGCGGGAACAGTTTCTTCTTGCCATTTTGGGGCACCCAGAGTGGCTGTGATTTCCACTCCAGAAGGCATGGCTGCCACTTCTAGGAAGGTGGGGTAAAAATGGAAGTTACATTGTTCAGATGAACACATCCAAGGGTTGTAGTTAATTGCCATAATGGAAACTGGAGACAGAGTTTCCAGGGCCCATGTGCCAAGTCAGGCCAATACTCTGAGCAAAGGAAGAGTCCTGGAGAATTCTCATCTCCATGCTCTACTCCAGCCTTTCAGAAAACATCAGCATCATTACACAGATGCTCTCTACATCTCTCATACACTATATAGGTTCCACACTTGACATGCTTGCTCTCCTCTGATTCTTATAGTAACTCTGACAGAGGGAGAAAAAGATGGATGTTATGCAGCTTGCCTAAATGAAATCATCAGGTAGCTATACTGAGAGAGAAAAAGGGATTTCCAGGAGCCAGTAATAGGGTTTCCAGGAGCCTTCTGGACCACTTAATTGAATAAACTAATAAGTTAATTTATTTCTATTTTGTTTTTATTAACATTTATTACTTCATTATTTTATCTATTTTTATTTTTTATATCTTTATTTAAGCACCATGATTACAAACATGTTTGTAGTTGGGTTTCATTTTGTATGAATAAGATTTTCTCCACTTGACGGGGCCGGTGAGGTGGCACTAGAGGTAAGGTGTCTGCCTTGTAAGCGCTAGCCAAGAAAGGACCACAGTTCAATTCCCCGGTGTCCCATATGGTCCCCCAAGCCAGGGCCAATTTCTGAGCGAATAGCCAGGAGTAACCCCTGAGCATCAAACGGGTGTGGCTGAAAAAAACAAACAAAAAAGGTTTTCTCCACTTGTAAATAGAAATCTCGATACAACAGCAAGAAGATAATGAAATAAAGGTTTTGTGCATTAGAAGTTTATTAGAAATAAAGGCTTTTTAAAAGAAATAAAGGAGGCACAGTGCTGGTGGTTCTAACCATAAATGCTTCACTAATCTGGTCTGATCTTGCCAAATAACAAGTCTTCTTAACACTCAAGTGTCTAGTATCAAAGTAGCCATCTCTTCTTTAATGTGGACAATGTCCTGTGGCTTCTCTGGGATTCACAGTAATATTCATTTCATGCACCATTACCTTAGTTCGGGCTCTAATCAAAATTTTCAATGGTCACTTTATCCATTGCCTCTTAGGAGTCTTCTTCCAGCCCTCTGCAAAGTCAGCTGTTACAAAAGTTTTATATCTATGAACCTAGAAAAATGGTAAACATATTCCAAAGATTCTCACTGCCTGAATAGGTACAGATGATTTTTTTCAAAAATTTAAAATACTTTATTACTGATAGTAGAATAAAAGGTGTTTTATAATGTAGTTTTACAGTATTTTTGACAGTATAGAATCTTTCTTAAACCTAAAATGTGAAGAAGGCAGAATCACACATCACTCCTACTATTAATTTAAAAGAATACCTTCTTCCATTTTTATGTTTCTTTTATTTTATAATATTTTTTTACAAGTCTCACAGTTCTATTTCAATAACGCAGTGTCAGTGAATTAGGGCCATTCCCACCACCAGTATTGACCTCTCTCCACCATAGTTCCCAGCATGCATCCCTTAACGCCACCCTTAGCCTCCTAGACTGCTAGTGTAACAGGTCCATTTTGTGTATAGCTTGTTATAGTTTAGGTCTTTTGATTCTACTGTCATTGACACTGGTTTAGGTATTTAGGGCCAACCATTTTTATTTCCACTCTATGCTCCTGGGACCATTTGGCCCCTGGATCCCATCCACTGATTTTTCCCCCTTTTTTCAATTTGTAGGGAGACATATAAATGTGAGGCAGAACCAGATGAGTCATGTACTAGGAATCTGTAAAAAAAAAAAAAAAAAAAAAAAAAAGGAGGGTGCCCCTATCTAAAAGCTATAAATATAAATAAAATTGAAAAAGAAAGCAAAAAAAAAAGAGAAAAAGGGGGACAGATGTAGCAAGTGGTTGGGTTTTTTGGTTTTTAGTTTTTGGTTTGTTTGTTTTTGCATAAGAGCAGTAAACATTGAGGAAATTAGAGAACAAAATTTCTTGGCCTAAGAGATACAAGGTATCTCTACATTTTGCAGCATATAGTCATGAGACCAAATATAGGCTCTGGGCATGTTAGTTGTCTAACTCCAATGTTATGATGCTGATTTTTCTCTTTTATTTTTTTCTGGGAAAGGAATACAACAAGGCTTCCCACATGCAAGGACATGCTCTACCACTAAGCAACTCTTTACTTGCTACCACCACTGTTGGCCTCACTAGTAGACAATTCTATCTCCCTCCACTATACAACCCAAGTGGACCATGTTTTACACAGCAAGAAATAATTTAAGGATGGGCAAGAAATTTCAACAGCTGAAATTTTTTTCTGTTCTTGCCTCCCTTTGCTTGGTCTTTTTCTCCTTTAAAATTGCATTTTAAGTAATATGATCTTAATAGTGGAAGCTTTTATGTTTTTTTTTTTAATTTACACCCTGCCCCAGCTTTTATGGTTTTATTGATCAAGAATACTTATACCTTTGCTAGCATTGGTGTGCTAGAGACCTTCTACCATTGCCCATATATCATTTTGTTTAAATTTTTTTTGGGGGGGGACACACCTAGCTGCACTCAGGAATTACTACTGACTAGGTGCTAAGAAATCACTCCTGGCAGGCTCGAGGGACCATGTGGGATGCCAGGAATTGAACCTGGCTCTGCCACCTGCAAGGCAAATGCCCTACCCAATGTGCTATCGCTCCGATCCCTCATATGTCACTTTTAAGCCACCTCTTTTTTCCTCTTCCCCATACCTGCTGCTTGACCATTTCAATTTTTTTTGTGTTTTTTTTTTGTTTGTTTGTTTTTGGGCCACACCCGTTTGATGCTTAGGGGTTACTCCTGGCTATGCGCTCAGAAATCGCCCCTGGCTTGGGGGGACCATATGGGACGCCGGGGGATCGAACCGTGGTCCGTCCTACGCTAGCGCTTGCAAGGCAGACACCTTGCCTGTAGCGCCACCTTCCTGGCCCTGACCATTTCAATTTTGTACTCAAAAAACCCAAGGGTTGGGGCCAGAGAGATAGCATGGAGGTAAGGCATTTGACTTGCATTCAGAAGGACAGTGGTTCAAATCCTAGCATCCCCTATGGTCCCCAGAGCATGCCAGGAGTAATTTCTGAGCATAGAACCATGAGTAACCCCTGAGCATTGCCGGGTGTGACCCAAAAATAAAAATAAAAAAAAACCCAAGGGTTAACCCTTGACCATATCAGTGTATTGCTACTGCATCACACTCAGGCTTTATCATCTTCATGTCCAGTATGTTGGAAAAGATAATATAAGATGTGAAGAATAATCTCTATCACACTTCTAGGTGAGATTCTAAGTTTTCAACCCTTACTATTAGGTAACCTCCCAGACTCAGTGTCCTCATCTGCAACTCTGTCCAGTCCATCTCTAATCATTGGAGACAGAATGCCCCCATTTTTGTTGGTTTCTAATGTCAGTCTGGCTCTTAAATAGTTGGCACTTTGAAAATATTAGATGATCATCTTCTGAACAGCTCCCACTACATTATCCTCTCTGGATGCAGCATTTCTCATTCATGCTTCTCCCTCTTATTCTCTAATACCACATAAGCATGTGAAGTCCCTCAGCTGGATTCTAAATCAGAGAGCAGATCTGAATCACTCATTACTAAGCTCAGAGCATTACTGTCTTTGCTTGTGATGCCCTTTTTTTTTTTTTTTTTTGCTTCCTAGTATGGAATCAGTACCTATCCCATGAGTCAAATCATGCAAAAGACAGGTCATTGGGAGTGGAAGTAAGAGGGGATCTTTGTGTGTCTCTGTGCAGTATCTGCTGTTCTTAAGCTCAGACCAAGAGCAGGATGGAATCTACTGTTTGTGCTTCTCACTATGCAGACAGATGAGATAGATGTTTAAATAAATTGTGGTATTGGCAGCAATAGCCATCATTAGAACTTTTAAAAATGAACAGTTATCCTGGACTGAACACTTGGTCCAGGAGACTGGGACCCCCACGCCAGGCGGGTCTTCATGGCCCGCCCTGGCAACTCGAGCCCTGGGGGGCGGGCAGAAGAGGGGAACCCCTCCCCTATGTATATTGGACCCCCTGTTTTGTTTGCTAGTAATACTATTTTTCAGTACCGCGTAGGTGCATTTGCGCCAGCGCGACAAATATACTTTTTAAAGCATTATCCAAAAACGTTCCTGATCCTAGACTGTTCCTAGGAATAGAATCAGGATGCCCAAGATTCTGATAAAACACTCAAATTGACCTTTATTGTCTAGTCTTTTATGTATTGCCTCTCCCCTCACTCCTGTGTCTCTCCTACCTTCTCATACCCAAAACCTGAACCATTATCTTCCCCTTATTCAACCCTCCTTATCCTTAGTTCCTAATTGGGTAGACACCAAGACTGACCTTCTGCTCCAACACCACCATCCAACTCCTCGTTGAAAGACACCCTCTTGGTTCCCAGCTCATGCCTACATAAACAACTACAACCAACACGCCTGTTGACCAATGCTTGGTGGCCCCTCATGCCCCCATCAAACTATGGACTGTTGCATCATACCAGAATCAGTTTCAGCAAAACCCCTAGTTCAAGGACAATATAGGGTTCCGTAATGCCGCAAAACATGTCTCAAACTCAACTATCACCTGTTGTCTTCAAATACCCTTGTTTTCTTTCTTTTTTTTTTAAAAACATAAAAGGGTCACATGTATCTCTTTTGTATATCTCAGATGTATTTCCTTAACATCTATAACTCTTTTCGAATATCCTCATATAGTGACAATTTTGCCCACTAGATTAGTTATTTGATTGTTTGGTTTTTTCCCCTGTGAGATCTGTTTTATAAGCAATACTGGTATAAGAGTAACTCTGTATAGATTTCACATTTATATCAAGTTACGGGAAATGTTGGACTTTATTCTTTGGCCCCCAGATGCACCAACAATATCTTGTGGCATTGCTTTTGCATAGGCACATTAAAATGGGAAAATAATACATATGCAAACAAGTTCTTATCTAATAGAGATGGGAACACAAATTTGGTAATGTAATTAGGCCTTTTACCCTGAACATTGGCATAATGATTTGGCTCAGGTCTCAGAAGAATGGGCATCGCCCACACACACCTGAACAATGGATACCATCTATGAAAACAACCACAATTGTCTTTAACATTACCAGGATCCAAGCCTCTACCAGAGAAGACCTACCACTGCTTTGGCATTGACTCCAAAGAGTGCTCCCAACACCCAGGCGACTCAGCAACAGTCTGCATGCAGGGCAGATCGCTCTGCATTTAATGATAAGCTGAAACTAGAGGATGCTCCACATCAGACTGACATCGATGAAAGAAATGCACAGAATCCAGAGTCTTTAAATATAAGAGTCTGATACCAACAATAGCTAAAGTGTGAAAAAGTTTCACCGGGACCTTGAGAATGACTGGAGTTGAATAGACTGGTATGCCTGGAACCCAGAGTCTGTCTTATGCCAATAAACTTCTGGGGTGAGGCCTTTTTGTAATCAGGTCAAGGATTTTTTTTCCATTTTCTCCATTTTTCTGGACCTATGCAAACATTGGCGATTGCCACTATCACACCTTTACTATATTTTTTTACTCTTATCCTTTAAGAAAAAAAATACAACTTACTGAACTTAAAAACAAATTACTGTAGTAGAATGCCTGTCTCGAATACAGGCAGGGGATGGGAAGGGGAAGGGGGTAATGTTGCACTGGTGAAGGGGGGTGTTCTGGTTATGACTGTAACCCAAATATGATCATGTTACTTAAATAAAAATATATTTAAAAAAATAAAAAATAAAAATAAGTATCTAAAAAAATGAACAGTTATTACTATCCTTCTCATCTTCCAAATACATCTTTACAGAGACTGCCAGCTCCTCTACAATGAATTTCACCATTGTTCAAAGCTGTGTTGTGGGAATTCATCACTCCACTCATCCTCTCAGCTCCATAGAAAGCTACTGACAGCCCAAAAGCTGTGAGCTACTTTATTTTGCTTCCCATTTCTTCCTTATCTTTCCTGCAAGATTAGAAGGTACCTGAGGACCCAGTTTCTAGAATAGCCATCATCTTAACTTCTGTCTAAATTTGGCACAGTGCTTTGCATACATATAATAAAAGACTTGGAGATTATTGTTATGGCAATAAATTTTTGATCTCTATGGATAGCCTCAAAAAAGTATTAATTAGACCACAGAAATAGCACATTGGATAAGGAACTTACTTTGCATGCAGCCAACCTCAGTTGACCCTTAGAATTATACATGGTTCCCTAATCATTGCCTGGAGTAATCCCTCAATGCAGAAATCAGGAATAAGCACTAAGTATAGCCTGATGAGCCACTACCTGCATCCCAAAAGTGCTAACTGAAGAGAGAAAAGTGGAATTTTAAGTCCAATTGATTTGTAACATTTTAAGTCCTTTTAGACATTAGGAAGCAATTCCTATGAAGGTGAGTATTTAGCTGCATTCACTACTACTTTCCTTTCCTCGTGCCCAGAGTTAACAGTAAAATACATATCTTGGGGGTTTTTTTTGTTTTTGTTTTTGGATCACACCCAGTGGTGTTTAGGGGTTACTCCTGGCTTTGTGCTCAGAAATCGCTCCTGGCAGACTCAGGAACCATATGGGATGCCAGGAATCAAAACCAGGTCCACCCCAAGTCAGCTGTGTGCAAGGAAAATGCCTTACTGCTGTGCTATCTCTCCAATCCCTAAAATACATATCTTAAAGTTTAATGCTTGCTATGCATATGTTGACCATTGTTTGATTTCTTACAATGCACAGAATCTTCCAAGCATGTCAGGAGTCATTACTGAACCAAGAACAGCCTCTGAACTACTCCATACTGGGCGTCAACTCCATAGATCAACAAAATATAACAAAATTAATTAAAAATACCATACACTTGAGTTAAAGAAATCAGAGTTAAAAGGCATCAACTGGAGCATTCCCCAAATAATACTTAAATAACATGAAATAGAATTGTTACTTATGGAATGCTTCCTACATTCCAAGCACTGTATTCAGGATTTTATATAATTATCTCATTCAATTCTCATTGTTTGATTACTTCCACCAGCTCCCTGGCCTGCAGGACAGGTTATTCGTGGTATAGCCTGAATATATCTATCTATCTATCTATCTATCTATCTATCTATCTATCTATCTATCTATCTATCTATCCTGAAAAGAGAATGGGGAGAAAGAAGGGGGCCAAGCAAAACGAGGCTTCTCAAGGCTCTGGTTTATTGATTGGTACAGACTCTTTTTAAGCATGATTTTACAGAGGGTGGAGAGAGAGCAGGATGGAACAGCCTGCATTACAGAGGTAATTTTTACATGCCATCTTTACATATGGAGCACAGGAACACCTGTGAAGTTTCAAGGATGTTACAGGCTTCCTGGAATGTATGCCTGATAGGAAACTGATATTTCTTTGGGCTCTGGGGCTAGCCAATGCCTTAGGTTATGTACTATGGCCACACAAGACTGGTTTGTCCTGCTGAATTCCATATTAGAGTTTGGTCTCTGACAGCTCCCATTTTGCAGATGATAAAAACAAGGTCGAAGAAATGAGATTATATATCAGAGTCAAAAAAGAGCATTTTATTCTTAATCAAAAGGTCCAGATTCATCAACACTTCTCAGCTCTAGCTGGAGAAAATGAAGTTCAACAACGAGATTAATGCCAAGAATAGGAGGGAGCTAACTAAATTGGCTTTAAACATGAGGTTGGTACATTTAGCTAAATTTCTTTCTTCTGCCCATAACAACAAATTTCAGCTGATGGCTGCCTCTGCCTCAGGATCAAGGAGTAGAGTCAATGAGCACTTCCTCTTGCCTGCTCTCTTCTGCAGTGGCCCATCTGCCTAAACTGCACCTTATTCTTGGGTCTTCTGGATAAAATAATTCTAACCTAAAATATAACCACCACTAAACATGAATCCAGGAAAAGCTGAGATGGGGAGATGAGGAACAGCAGTGAGCTAAAGAGTGGAGTTTCACATGGACAATCAAACCACACACGTTATTTGCAAACTCACCAGGTCTAGAAGCACTGAAATGTGTAAAGACTCATGTAGTCGATATGCTCATGTTGAGTCTCTCTTGCTTTATTCTTTTTTTTTTTTTTTTTTGTGGTTTTTGGGTCACACCCGGCAGTGCTCAGAGATTATTCCTGGCTCCAGGCTCAGAAATTGTTCCTGGCAGGCACAGGGGACCATATGGGACGCCGGGATTCGAACCGATGACCTCCTGCATGAAAGGCAAACGCCTTACCTCCATGCTATCTCTCCGGCCCCTCTCTTGCTTTATTCTTTCTTTTTTTTTTTAATTTAATTTTAGTTTACTTAAGTCATTGTGATTTACAGACTTCTTCAGAGTTGAGTTTCAAACATACAATGAATCAGGGTCAATCCCACCACTAGAGTTGTCCTCCCTCCACCAATATACCTCAAGTGCATCCCATACTCCCTGCCCCTCAGCCTGCCAATATAACAGACCTGTTTTAAGTTTATATTGTTAAAGTTTGCATCTCTTGATTCCATTGTTGTTGCCTTCAGCTTGGATATTTAGTTCTGTCCTTTTTTAATACCACTAATGCACCTAAGACCATTTGGTCCCTGGCCTCATCCTTTCAAATTTGTTTTTTTTCTTCTCCACTCATTTCCTTTTCTTCTCCTTGCTATACTTTGGGAGCCGATGCTATTTGAGACAACTCCTATTTAAATCATTTTAACAATTGCATTTGGGAAACGCCCAAGCAGGGAGGAGCTTGTTGGTCACTGCTTAACCCCATTCCAAGGCGCTGCAGCAGACCATAGCTCTGGGTTTTGAGACCAACCCCTGCCTAGAAGACCTTGCTGAAGATGTGTAAACAGAGATGAGCCGGAAACACCCAAACAGGGAGGAGCCAAAGGAGCATCTTCTAACCCATCAACTCCACCACAGTATGCAGTAAAAAGCACACTTACAAGCATGTCAATTGGGAAACAATGCAGGACAATAGCATGCATAGAGAATGAAGATGGCAACTCTGATGACCCGAAAAGTACCAACCACCTAGTTAACCTCTCAGATAAGGAGTGTAGAGTAGAAATATGGAGGATGCTCATAGAACTCAAAGAAAGCATAGATAGAGCTGAGCAGACCACAAAGATAGAAATCAGAAAATTCCAAACTGAAATAACGACTGAAAATCTCAGTAGATGAAATGAAAAACTAAATGAAAGCCTCTTCGACAGAGTTACAGCAGCTGAGGACAGAATGAGCAAGCTGGAAGATGAGATGCAGAGCAACTCCATATAGCAGAGAAGAGTCTGGAAAGAACCGTAAAGCAAATGATCAGACAATGAAAAAAATAAACCATTGCATTTATTCATGCAGTTATTCTAAATATCACATGTAAGTAATATTATACTGTTTTTTCTTCTTTATTTTTTTTATTTATTTATTTTTATTTTGGGCCACACCTGGCCATGCTCAGGGGTTATTCCTGGCAATGCACTCAGAAATTGCTCCTGGTTTCGGGGATCATATGGGATGTGGGGGATTGAACTGCAGTCTGTCCTGGGTCAGCCTCGTGCAAGGCAAATGCCTTACTGCTGCACCTTCACTCTGGCCCCATTGTGTTTTCTTCTTGAAGAAATTTTTATTGTATTTTAGGTAACATAGTTACCATCATATTAAATTTTATTGACATATAAATTTACTATACGTTCACCTTATTCAAGTGCCCAAGACCTTCCACTATTATACCTATGTTATCTCTAGTCAACCTCTTTTACCCCGTCCATTCCTTGTATCCACTAGTCGATAATCTCAGTTTTGTAATCAAAGACCAATGGCTTATCATTGTTATCTTCTATTCCCCTATTTTTTCTCTTTGTATTCTACAGAGGAGTTAGATTATTGGTACCTGTTCTTATCTTTCTGACTTATTTAGCTTATAATGCCCTCATTCACATCCATATTGCATTAAACTGCAAGAGTTCACCTTTTCTTACAGCAGTATATGATTCCACTGTGTATATGTGTTACAATGTCCTTATTCATTTATCTTTGGGGAACAGGATGTACATCATCTGACTGTGTTTGGGGTTGCTGGGGTTGCTGCCAGTAGATCAGCAACTCCAGTACATCATGTGGTGCTAGATATCAAAACCAGATCTTCTTGCTCAAAGCATGCACTCAACCCTTTCAGTTATCACCACTGTTGTTTTAATATATAAATTAATGAGTCCAATATTGACGTGGGGTTGGTGAGGCCTGGCTCCTGCAGTCCCTATGGTCAGGCGGGTCTGAAGGTTTTCAGGGTGATGACAGAGAAATTCACAAAGCAGTCAGATGAAGCTCCAGGAGTCAGCCAGCTTTATTCACAGTCCTATCCTAACCTTCACGTACATTTCCTCACATGGCTTCTATTCTAAGCCTTTTCCAAGAAGCTACTTCTCTGCTTCTTCTCTGGCTCACTCTGCCTCTGTCTCCCTTTCAGCTGCTCTTCAGTCTTCATTGCTGACTGACTTCCTTTTGCTGATTCTCTTTGTAGATTCACCTTGTTGATTCACTCTGCTGATTCTTTCTGCTAATTCTGAATCTCTCTTCTCCCTCTAACTCTCCTTTTTACCCCCACTTTCCCCCACAAAGAGACTCCTCTTCCTGCCCATTCCAAGTGTGGGTGTTTCTGATTATTCAGGTGGGATTAAGAAGTTAGGGGAGGGGGACCCACACACCACAACTCCTGTAATTCTGCTTTCTTGACTATAAAATGATAATAGGTGCCAGAGAGATAGCACAGCAGAAGGGCATTGGCCTTGCACACAGATAGATGGTGGTTCGAATCCCGGCATTTCATATGGTTCCCTGAGCCTGCCAAGGGTGATTTCTGAGTACAGAGCAAGGACTTACCCCTGAGCGCTACAGGGTGTGACCCAAAAACCAAACAAAAATGATAATAGGTAAATTTGCACACTGCATGCCAGGTATTATTCTTAGTATTTCACATATATTAATTTATCTTTGTTGCAGCAACTCCATGAAGTGGACACTTAAAAGTTTCCATCTTATACTTGAGGAAAATGAGACACCAGAAAGAGAAATAATTTTGTCAGGATTCATAGGTCGTATGTGATGAAATCAGGAAATGAATCCTTAACATTCCATTTTGAATACTAATTGTATATTACACAGAAGATGTAATTTGAATCTATTTTATTTGCTACTAAATTCTTGGTATTTAACAAGGTAGCAGGCCGTAATAGGCAATTGTTTGGGGGGAGGGTATTTCTGGAATAGAATTATTCTTGATTCTGTATTCAGGAATCCTAACTAGTGGGCTCACAGGACCATATGGGATGCCAGGTATTGAACCCAGGTCAACCTCATACAAGGTAAGGCAATTGCTGTACCATCACTCAAGATGCTAATGGATAATTGTTGAATAAATAATGTAATAAATAATGTATTTTATTCAAATAAAATATTGTCATTTTGTTCTGCTCCTATTAATTTCTTTTTCAAATTATTTATAATGATGTAAACCCCACCAGAAAACATTCCTTGGTCTTGAATTCTATCTATATTTGGTATTATTTCTCTTCTTTAAAATAGAATTTTATTCCATTTTATATGAGCCAGTCAATGTCCACTGGTCCCCTCTTTGTTTTTAGGGTATCAAAGAATACATATAAACCAGGTCTAAAATTTACTCCAAAAATGGATTAGATGATAAGTAAACCATAACTATTTTGCCTGCCATTATAATTGTAAGAGATTCTATAAAGGGGCTGGAGTGATAGTACAACCATAGGGCATTTGCCTTGCACACAGCCAACCCAGGACAGACCTGGTTTGATCCCCAGTACCCCATATATCCCCCCAATCTGCCAGGAGTGATTTCTGAGCACAGAACCAGGAGTTATCCCTGAGTGCTGCTGAGTGTGGCCCAAACTCCCCCCTCCCAAATCTATAAAGACAGTTTGACCCAGATGTGCAAGCAATTAGTTCTTCTGCAAAGGAAGCTTCTCCTAAAGGGAAGTAGACAACGGAGATCAGACATAGTATGTAGAAGCATTTCAGCAGATGAACAGCGAAAGCAATGAGCTGGGTTACAGTGTAGACAGTCCCAGGTAGACAAATATAATTCCAGTACAATTCAACAGCTAGCTAGGGAACTGGAGGCATGATGAGATGAGTTGGTAAGAGACTTGCAAGCTGAGAAATGAGTCTTCTTTCCCTTGAGCATCAGGAGCTATCAGATTCTAAGCAGAATGGCAACATGATCTGATCTGACTTCTGTAAAGATAAGTATGGAAATAAAGATATTTGTAATGGTTATTTCTTTTAACTACCCTTTTTTTTCTATCTTTAAGAAGACCTAACAGAATGGCAAGCACTGTTAGAAGATCTGAGTAAGATAGAGTCCCGCCTGATTACAGAGCTTCTGACTATTTCTGATAGTGTCATAATCTTATGGGGAAATCATATGATTCAGCTTTTGTCTTTGTCAGAGTGTCTAATCCCCACTTTGGTGCTGACTCTGTGCCTCTATTTAATCTGCAGAAGGATTTATGGATCAGGCACTTCTGCATGTGATGAGCTCATCTGATGTCAGTTATCATACACAGAGGCTGGTGGGGAGAAAACTGGCTACTGTTGAGGACATGTGATATGTCTGATTGAAATAAAGTATGGGAGGGAAACATGTCTTTGGGGAAATAACTTGGCATTTCAACTTTATACAAGGGCCCATTGGGGAAAAGAGCGGATGAGATGCCAATTTGCTAATGGGAATCTACAACCTTGAGACCCCTCTCTGCAGAGAGTTTGAATGCACCCTGGCACAAAGTTGTTTGCATTTAGTTACATCTCAGAGGCTTTGGTGGAAATATAATCTCTAAATATTGAAGACAAAGCTGGAGACACAAAAATCACTTTGCTTCTATTTGCCTCAAACCATATACTCAAATAGATGAAATATGTATGAAGCAAGAACCATCAGTACTACACAGATAGTGAGTCCCCATGAAGTATCCAGGGCCTCACTTGGGGACACAAATACCTGGGTGACTCGTGACAAAGAAGGGGAGAGAGACAGAGAGAGAAGAGGGAGGGGAGAGGAGTAAAGAGAAAAGGAAGGAAGGAGACTAAGGAGGAATAGAAGAGAAGGAAAGAGAGAAAAGGGAGACAGGAAGGAAAGAGAGAAAAGGGAGACAGGAAGCAGTAGGAAGGTGCTGCTCCTTTGTTTTGGGTTTTTCTGTGGCAAAGTC
The DNA here is from genome assembly GCF_024139225.1 of Suncus etruscus. NCBI lineage: Eukaryota > Metazoa > Chordata > Mammalia > Eulipotyphla > Soricidae > Suncus > Suncus etruscus. Next base: position 44,893,654 of record NC_064863.1, on the reverse strand, counting down.
TTTCCCTAGTTAGTCTCAAAACACACACTAAAAGTATACCTGCTCATGTGTGTATCTCGAATCTCTCAGCCTGCAAGATTCTGCTCTGAGAGTGTCATTTCGTGACCAGGTGACTGAGACCAGAAAATAAATACTATTGGGGACCATTCTGGATAGGCAAATGTTAGGAAGAAATCATTGAGTTTCAGTGTATCTATAGAAATAGTGTCTTAATCTAGTTTCTATACAGCACCAGATGACCTAACTGGGGTTTGTTTTCACAATGAGGGGAACACTTCTTAGAAGGAAGCCTCCAAATCTTTCTTCTGGCAATCTGGGATCAAAAGGAAAAGACAAAAACTGTCTTTAGATAAGGTTGATGCCTGTGTGGAGAGGATGATATATCACAGAAGCAAGTACCTCAATATTACCTATCCATTCAGTACACTTAACGTGTGGTATTTGCATCCTTCAGGATAGCCTCCCCAATCTCCTGGTCCCACAAGCAAAAGACTATCTTCTATCAAGTTCTTTACTGGAGTTCTGTGGATTCCAACAGGTAATCATGATCCCCTCTGATCTGGCTCCTGAGAAACAGGAATCCCTTCTTCTTTTCTGAACCCCTCACAACTTCCCTACTCTCAGGAGAATGTTTCTCCAAGGGTCCTTTCCCTGCCTGATGCCAACCTTGGAGCTTTTCCACTTTCTTGTCCATTATACCCCAAGTGGATAGGTGCCACTCACAGCAATGAATGCAGGGGCAGTGAGCAGTAGGGATACCATGCATGAGAAAGAGTGACCAAAGGAAAGAGAAAGGGAAGATAATTTACTTCTATTGTCAGCTCTACCTAAACTGGAAAATAAAAACCTGCTCAGCTATATCTCCATGACAGGCCTCCCTTGAAGTCATAGCAAAATATGATGTTTGGTTAAATATGGTATCTAGGAGGGACTATAGAGACTGTAGAGGGGTTAAACTACTTGCCCTACATGTTGCTGACTCTTCTTTTGTGTGTGCGTGTTTTTTTTATTGAATTGCCATGTGATACAGAGCTAAAAAGTTGTTGATAATTGAATTTCAGTCATACAATGTTCTAACACCCATCCCTTCACCAATGTTCATTTCCTGACACCAATTTCCCCATTTTTTCTTTCATGCTGCCTCTATGGTAAAAACTTTAATTTTCTCACTCTTTTTCTCTATCTCTCTTTTACCATTTTCCTTTTGGGCACTATGGTTTGCAATGCTGTTACTGAAACGGTATCATGCATATTCTTTCAGCACCCATTTCTTCTTGTCCCCAGTGACCTTTACAATATTATTGTAATAGTGTTTCCTTCTCTATGGTAAATACACTCCCCCACTATTTCCTTTGAGTATTATTCTCATACCATATTGTTTTCTTTTTATTTCACAAATGTGTGCCATTATTATTTGTTCCTCTCTCTTTGACTTATTTCTTTTTTGTTTTGTTTTTTAATTTTTTATTTTTAATTATGAGAACAAAGATGCAAAGAAAGAGGACAAGGTAAAGTTACAGTGGAAGGACAATTAGCCATAACATAATTCTCAGAAGTCCTCTTGCTGATATTTTAACTTTGAAATTTCAGCCAAAGAACATTAAGATAAATAAGACAGAATCCATGTACAATTACTTTGTCCCTCAAGTCCCCAGATTGTAACCCATTATAATATTTCTTAACAGCACACAAGGCAATCTAAAGCCATAAAACTTATGTAACTCCTTAAACATTACAGGCATTGTATTTTTCTACATTTCCATGTACATGCATATTAGCTTGTTAACTTCAAATTTTAAGTGGGTGCTTTTTAAGGATTAGAGTCAAAGGAGCACAGTAAAAATGGTGTTAGAGTGGCAATTGTTGTTTGCATAAGCCCACCAAAATATGAGGGACATGGAAAGGAATAACCTTGGCCTAAATACAAAGAGACCCGCCCCCTGAAGTTTCCTGGCACAAGACCAACTCTAGGCTCCAGGCAAGCTAGATCGTCCAATCCAAGACATTGTCTGTAGTGCCAACACACTTTTATTTTTCACACAGTCTATGTTGTTGGTATCATGTTTCTGTATTAAAGATAATGGAATCTGCATATCCTACATTGAAATCAGGATGTGGAGCGTCCTCTCCTTTCACCTCACAATCAAAGGGCAATGCAGGGAGCCCTGTCCTGTAAGCAGGTCATTGTTGTTGTTAAGTCTTCTCAGAGTTAAGGGAAGTCTCTTTTGAGCAGGTCGATGTCTGAGCATTGGTAGGGTCTTCTGTGGTAGAGGATGGCTTCCAGGTGATGTTATAGACAAACCTGGATGTTTCGTGGATGTCTTCCCTGGTTCAGGGGTGAATGAAAAATGCCCTTTCTTCTGAGGCCTGTGCCAGGTCGTTATGTCAATGTTCAGGGTGTAAGGTCCCTTTGCACTACAAGATTTGTGTGTTCCAATCTCTATTAGATAGGATCTTATTTGTATGTATAGTATTTTCCCATTTTAATGTGCCTATGCAAAAAAGGAGCAATGCCACGTGGTGTTATTGGCACATATGGGGACCGTAAGAACAAGTCCAACTGATTCCCATGATATGGTTCAATCGTAAGCATTAAACTGGGGGACTCTTTCACCAAAATTCCTTGTTAAACAGCTCATAAAGAAAAGATAAAAAGTGGTTAGAATCGTCACTGTGTAAGACAACATTTAGTAAGAATTATAGCTGTCAGAGAAAAAACACAAAATATTCTAAAGAAATACGTGTTCATCTTATGTATCTTGAAACAGTTTGGGGTTGTTGCACACAATGCACGGCTTTGGTCTGTGATTAGGATTGTACAGTACTGAAGTTAAAAAGAGTAATGTAGGTTAGTAGTTTGGGGGCGTTAGAGAGTTAGGAGTAAAAAAGAGCTTGTAGGGTTGTGGGATAGGGCAGAATAAAAAATGAACATTCTGGATATGCAAAACATAACATAAGGATAAGGAATACTCTTAATGCTTAAATTGCAGTTTTTGGATGCATAGGGAGGAATTTCTCACCCCCCTCCCCCCAGGGCCTGATTAACCAGGCGTGGCCCTGAAGACCCGCCTGGTGTGGGGGGATTTCGGTCCCCTGGACTAAGTGGTCAGCCCAGGGGCCTGTGGCTAGCTGTCCTGCCCAGAGCCCCCAACATACCAGCTCTTTGACTTATTTCACTAGGCACATTTCTGAAGTTTATTTATGGATAAGAAAATTTTCATTACTTCATTTTTTCCTAACAGCTGCATAATAATCTAAGGTGTAGCTATATCAGAGTTTATTTATCTACTTATCTGTTCTCAGGAACTTGGATTGTTTCCAGATTCGGGCAATTATGAATAGTGCTGCAATGAATATAAGGGTGCAGAGGGCTTTTCTGCTTTGTTTTTGAGCCCCTACAGTATATTGCCAGGAGTGGTACTGCTTGGGTCCTATAGGACTCAATTTCTAGTTTTTTGAGGAACATCTATATTGTTTTTCTCAAAGACTAAACCAGTCAAAATACCAACCAACAGAAAATAAGTGTCCCTTTCTCCCCGCATCCACACCAGTACTGATTATTCTTTTTGATGTGTGTCTGTTTCTGTAGTATGAGATTATGTATCATTGTCTTTTGATTGGACTCTGTTTGAACCCTGGCACCATAAATGATCCTCCAAGCACTAAGAGTAGTGACCCCTGAGCACAGAGCCAGAATTGCTTCTGGGAATCTTTGGGTGTGACCCCAAGCCAAAAAGATATTAAATGTAAATTGAGAAAATGAAGGCTAAGAGCCCATGATCTGGTTTTCCATCCTAATTCTGCCACATGACACCAGCTTTCTAAGGACAATATTCAAAGCTCTGCATGTCCTAGCCTCCCTTCCCTCTTTCACACTATACCCCATCATCCACCTCTCTCTCTCTCTCTCTCTCTCTCTCTCTCTCTCTCTCTCTCTCTCTCTCTCTCTCTCTCACACACACACACACACACACACACACATTTAATTTCTGCTTCCACAGTACCAAGTATCTTAAAATATTTCACATTTTGTGTTGAAATATTTGTGTTTCACACTTGTGTTGCTTCTAGCTTCAGTACCTTTGATTGGGCTATTTTCTCTGCCAATACATTCTACAGACTGTTTTCTGACAGGTATAGAACATGAAGAACCATTCCTTACCTCCAGATTGTACAGAGAGCTCGCTCTTTCCTTATCTACTCACTAAACTTTTATCCATCCCCCAGAATCTGATTTTGATGCTACCATTTCCTCTGAGAGACTTTCTGCTTTAGCCTATTCTTGGCCATGTTTCTCCTGTAAAGTGACCCTTCTCATACAACTGCCAAGATCATTGTCTTCTGGAAATTTCTGTGCCAAGATTCTTTGTCACAGAGCTCAGTGCCAAATCCCTATTTGTTTAGCATCAGTGGATAAAACTTGACTCAAGACTTATTTGGAGCCAATATTTTTGTCCCTCCACACATTGCATACATCTGGATATAGATTTGGGCACACTGATGTGCTTTCCAATTTTTTGGAAAGATTTGGTTTTTTTTGTTTTTGTTTTTGTTTTTTCCTGTTTTTATTAATTGGCTTTATAGGCTAAAGTGCATAGTAAAGACAAAAAGGAACTGCATACATAGGAAAAAAAGAACTTTTTCTTGCTAATATTAGAAAGACCTAAGATGCCTAGGTGTCTGTTCTAGGGAACACTGGACTGAGAATATGTAGGCAGACTGCAGGCCTGGGGAGCTGGCTTTCAGCAAGGATCTGGGGCCTGCAGAAGCTGCTCTCATGCTAACCCTGCCCAGGCAAAAGCTGCAGAGGGTATTGAGACAAGTTTCACGCTTTGGATAATGTGTAACAAGTGTCTGTTCAGTTCCATTTGAGTCCCCTGTGCACCAGCATAGCTACTGCAAATCATCACCCCAAAGGGCACAGGAATCATTCCTGGCTGACTGCATAAGCCCCCAGCTGTGAATGCTCACATTCTGCCTCCCCCGCCCCAATGATGATGAGATTGGGCCAGTGTTAGAGAAGTTATTTGTTATATCACTTGCCTCAAGGAGGAAGGCAGGTAGGATACTTGTGCTCCACAAAGGATAAACAACTCTGGGCCTCTTGTTATTAGACATAAAGTTAGTCTGCAAGTATAGCCTAGGAATTATAAAGTCTACTAATTTGAAAGTCATACTCTGTGACCCTAGAGTGCTGAAGAAAGATCAAGCCAGGACTCAGAGATGCCACTAGAGAGCCCTAGGTGGAAACCCCAGATTAACTCTGGGGAATCTGTCCACTAACGAGAGGAGAAATATTAACTTTGCTCTCAGTTTTGGAGGTAAAGTGCTTATTCTAGCGCAGGGGTAAACCTAGAAATGTGGGCAAGCCCTAGAAGTGGATCCTTGAATAGGTGCTAAGATTAAAGACAATAGTACAAAGTAGGCTTTCACTTATCCCTAAGGCAGCCAGCTGCAACCAGATGGTGGCCAGGGCAAAAGGCCACAGTGTGCTGTCTTCCTAGAGCATCCTTCGGATCTCTTCAAAGTTCATCATATTGTTGGCTGTGTCAGACCATGCAGGGTGCTGAGCTCCATCCATCTCAGAAGCAAGCTGATTGCTACTTTCCAGAGTATGATTTATGCCGCCAATCACCTCCTTACAATCAGGACATGTGCTCCTCTGTGTGGCCCCTCCACACTCACTAATCACATAGATGTGGCCATTGGGGCACTTGAACCAGTGGCCTTTAGGGAAACCAATGGCTTTGACGATCTGCATTCGTTCTTCTTCAGAGATGCCCAGACCAGAGCAGGGAAGCGAGGCTTTCAGAGCTTCCATCATTTTCTTCACAAGCTGTTTATCCTCTTCTGTGAACTTACATGTTTTCTCCAGGATCTGCCTAACACTGAGGACCTCTTGTGCGACCTCTTTTGCCTTTTCTTTTGCCGTCTTACATCGGGTCAGGAGGTTCACCAGGTACTTGAGTCTCAAGATTTGTTTTTTGTTGTGTTTTTTCCTTTTGTTTTTGACTAGAAGTTGGATGGTAGCATACAGTTTTCCTTTATAAAGGACGCGTGGATTACGTTAAATGTACATTTAATGTAAATTACATTACAATGTAACGAAGTTGAAAAATAATTTAACTGACTTTTGCTTATCTCTGTAGTCTTTTAAGAATTCAAGGTGAATCTCCACCATGGATTTACCCACTTTCAGTTGACTTAGGCTGCCAGAACAAAATTTCTTATATAGGTACTTAAACAACAGACATTTTCCTTGCTCTGGGTTGTCAGGGTCAATCAAAACCCCAACAAGAGAGGGTTAAGAACAGGGTTTAATTGAGGGAGATGCCAAGCAGGGAAGACAGCCCCTAGGCAGAAAGAGGAAGATAGAGAGGGCCACAGTTGGGACCAGGGCAAGGAGTCAGCCAAGAAAAGGACCAAAGGGAAACAGTAGAAGAGGCAGCAAAAGGCAACAAGAACAGAGTCTGGTACAGTTTCTCCAGCAATTCAGCAGGGACCATTCACCAAGAGCAATCCTGCAGAGGGCAATGGCCCCTAGCACTTCAGCCCCAGCTTTCTATATCTCTATATGAGGCAAATGCCTTCAAGCAGCTACAAAGGGCGGACATCTGACTGCTTCACCCTTAAAGGGACAGTAGCCCACTTATGGTTGACCAGGGGCTAGTTCCTTATACTGGTGGTCTGAAGTTTAAGAAGCCAATCTGTCAAAATAGCGATTCATTAATTTCTACAGAAAATCTGCGTCCTTACTTTCCATGAATATCTTTTTGTGTGTCCTCACCTGGTGGAGAGCTCTTTAGTGCCTTATCTTATGTGAGACAATAATCCTATCAAATTGTTGAAGACCCTCGTGACCTCATTTAATCTTAATTACATCCTTCTCCCAAACACTGCTGTGCTAACCACTTAGGACTTCAGTCTATGAGTTTGGGGAAGACAACTTAGTTCATAGACTACATCATTTTTTTTTTTAGTCCCATTCCTCATAGTAACCTGATTTTCTCTTTCTCAGTAGGAAAGCTATGCATACCTAGTGGCCTATATTCATGAACCTAACATTGACTTACAGTTAAGCAGCATTTTTAGGGTATTATTTAAGAAAGCACTCCCAAAAAAGTGAAAAGTGGAAAATTTTCCCCAAGAAGAAAATTAAAGGTGACTGGCAAATTCCATAACTTGAATATAACTTTTTGATGGTTATCTGCCAGTTGCACTATATCTGCAATTATTTACTTGCCTATGTTTTTCATTCAAATTATATCATTGCATGATACCATATCAGTAACACTATATTGTAAACCATGGTGCCTTAAAGAAAAAAGAAAAAGTGCCTGCCATAGAGGCAGGCTGGAGGGCAGGAGGGAAACTGGGTACATTGGTGAGGGAGTGGACACTGAAATGGGATGGGTGTTGAAACATTATATACCCAAAATCCAATTATGAATAGCTTTGTAATTCATAGTGATTAAATTTTAAAAATCACTTACCCATTTCCAAATGATATAACTTTATAATGATGCTGATTTGAAACAATTTTATGCTGCAGAGGCCACCTTTACTGTTCTCATTTCTCTAAAGGCTGACTAGGAAACAGATTATATGTTCTATGATTGTATGAGCCATCTTTAAAATTTGAAGTTAATGAGGCCAGAAATATAGTATACTAGGTAAGGTGATTACCTTGTACATGGCCGACCCATATCCAGTCCCTAACATCACATATGATGCCATATGCACTGCACTGCCAGGAGTTAGTCCAGAGCACAGAGCCAGAAATAAGCTCCGAGTACCACCAGATGTAGTTCAAAATATTTTTAATAAAAAAGTAAAATTAGAAGTTTAAAGAATTTTAGAGAGTTCATTTGCACCATGATTCCTATATCCAAAAGGGTTGTTTTGGAAGAATCATCAGACTCATATACACCACTACTACCAGTAGCATAACCACCATCATCATCATTATTATTATATATATATATATATAACACTACCATTGTAATTGCCACCATCATTACTATCACCATCACAATGCTTCCCTATTCAGTGCTTTAAAATTATGCACCGACTTTATCACAGCCTGATACACATATTGGCTCTCTACCTTCTAGCTTCTTCACATGACCTTGTACCCAACTTATAGTCTTTACAGTTCTTCTCACTTCACAGTCTTGCATATGCTGAACCCTCTGTCTAGAATTTTAACTCCTTGTGCATTAACTTGATTAAACCCTTCTGATATTTCAGATCAAACATGAAGGAAGGATTCTACTTCAAAGAACTTTGTCCTGAATCCCATTGAAGCTCAAATTTCCCTTTCAAATATTTATATAACACACAGAACCCCATGTGTCTAGGTTATGATTTAACATTTATTATTATTCCTAGATACAGAAAGCTCTCTTCTTCACAATGTCTCCAGCACTTAACTCTATTCTACACTATAGGAAACTTGAAATTTGATTATAGAATTTCCACACACAGAGATTATATGTGTGCTTGTGCTTTTTTTCTGGCAAGAGAAACAGACCTCAGACCTTAAGTTACTTCCCTCTGAGATCACACTGTCAGTTAGAACCAAAAAATGTTGAGACCAGTACCAGGGACTATTCTGGCTGTATATCTGTTTTAGGATGAGGTTTCTCTGTTCAGTCAACAACTATGGGCAAGATGAGTGGCAGGTTTCCCAAATCAAACTTTTTAAGCAAGGTCAGGAAATTGGGCTTTATTTTTTCTGGGGGAAATGTGGAAACTGCAAAATTGTGAAAAGAATAAAAACTTATGACTTGCGTTTGAAGGAAATTGCTTTTCACTATAGAAAATGACTGCAGACTTTTCATCTCTGAACAATTCCTTCTTCAATTATGAAATCATATTCTTTTCCATATATCTTTTTTCTTTGCTTCTATCTATGGTATGTATCAAATAAAAGATATTTTAAGGGAGAAAAAAAGGAAGAATAAAGGAAAGAAAAAGAATAAGATAAAATGACCAAACACATTATTTCACAGAGTTCACCTTTTATCTGTTCCTTTCAAAAATGCAATGTTTTTTTTTCATATAACATTTACCACTATTGATTCTGGTTGGATTGAACAGAAAACTCTGTAGGAAGAAAAAAGTAGTAGGCAGAGATAAACATGTTCTGGGAAATATCTCTTCTGGCATGATCAGTATCTGGCTTGTTAAGAGCTAGGGTGAAGAGAGGTCCAGATAGTTATAAAAGATCTGTCTGGGACGATGGGGCAAAATCTTGATTTATATAAGATTAAATATAAATACTTAATTTACAAGATTAAATATATACTTTATTATTATTTTAATTCCAAAATTTTATTTTTACTATCATAGTTTGGTGAATATAAACACAATAGTGTTAAAATCTATATTATTAATCTACAAAGTTACTGTGCACTATCACTCTCAAAGCACCTAAAACTCTTCATCACTGTCCTTATATAACCTCTGATCATCAATCTTCCTTCTCCCTCATCCTTCAGATAGCCTCTCTGTTTGGTAATTTGTGTTTTGTTTTTGTTTTTGGTTTTGATTTTGAGTCATACCTGGCAGCACTCAAGGGTAACTCCTGGCTCTATGCTCAGAAATCACTCCTGGCAGGCTCTCGGGACCATATGGGTTGCCAGGATTCAAACCACCGACCTTCTGCATGCAAGCAAACGCCTTACCTCCATGCTATCTCTCTGGCCCCTGTAATCTGAGTTTTATAATCTAAAACCAAGGGCTTGTTATTGTTCAATACCATTTCTTTGTTTTATTTCCTTATTCCAGAGTTGAGTCAGATAATACAAAATCTGTTTTTCTCCCTCCTCTAACTTATTTCACTTAACATGATAGCCTCCAGTTCCATCAATGTAAAAGTAAATTGTAAGTTTATATCTTTTTTTACAGCTACATAGTATTTTTTGTAAATAGATCACACTTCTTTCTGGCATGTCTTTATAAGGTCAGCATCCCCTACACAGTGTTGGTGACATGATCCTAAATTTCCAGGGTATCAGGGGCTATACACAGATTAAATCTGAGTCCACATGGATGGGCATTAAGAGAGCCCTTCTATCCTGTGCCACTCTGGATATCCTATCGTTAGCCATTCTCATTTAGATCTTCTAGTCATGTTTTCCATAATAAACAAGGACCAGTCATATTGGGTATAGGATAAAAAATATTATGTCATGTCTATATGTTAACCACAAAAGACTGGAGATAGCCTTAATCCCCAGTGCCTCAGAATGTGGAAAAGAGCTTTTACCATTATAATCAAGCTGAAAAGGTCCTTCAGGGTCTTTATAAAAAGGGGGAAATTTAAGGGCTGGGGTGAGAGCTCAAAGTTAAGAACATATGTTTAGCATGTAGGAGAACTGAGTTTGATCCCCTATGCTGCATGGAATAACCTCCAAATACTGGACTGGGAGTAGCCCCTGAGTACCACTAAGTGTGTTTCACAAAGGGGGTGGAATGTAGATGATGCTCCAGATGTGACCCAGTGGTAAAACACATACTTTTGTTTTGTTTGTTTTTGGGTCACACCCGGCAGCGCTCAGGGGTTGCTCCTGGCTCTACATTCAGAAATCGCCCCTGGCAGGCATGGGGGACCATATGGGATGCCGGGATTCAAATCACCATCCTTTTACATGGAAGGCAAATACCTTAGCTCCATGCTATCTCGCCGGCCCCTAAAACACATACTTAGCATGTATGAGACACTAGGTTTAATGCCTAGTACTCTCCCAAAATAAGTCAGGGAACTAGTTTGAACAGAGACAGATACATAGAGGGAGAACATATGAAAACATGAAATTGTCTTGTGACTAGAGTGATACATCTGTAAACTAAAGGAGACCAAGGATGACAAGCAAACTCCAGCAGCTGAAGGAGATCAGAAAAAAGTCCCTTAAGCCATCAAGAAAGCGTGATTCCACAAACACTCTAAATTTTGAATTTCAAGTTTCCAGAACTCTGAGATAATAAATAAATATATATAAATATATATACATATATATATTTTTTAAACATATGGGTTTCCAAACCTTTTTATGGCTGCACTATAAAACCAAACAAAGCAAACAAGCAAACAAAACACAATGCATCCAATGTTTCCCCTTCCTCTAGCCAAAAGACTATCAATGTAAGACAATCCACTTCCCTTGAAGATTTAGGATTTTAGAAAAAAAAGATTGATCAGCCTGCAGCTGACTGCCCTCCCCAGGAACATCCATGTCCTCCAAGACATGGCCCAAGACAAGACTCCCTACCTACTTCAAGAAGGGGAAAAAAAACACAACATGGTATAGAGTGTGGAAAACAGACTCATCAATTAATACCTCAAACAATCTCCAAGTCCTATGATAACAGTAAACTCACAGCATATCAGTGTCTTAGTCCAAGGAGATCCATTGGAACACTTAAATTGAATGAACGATGAAATCATTTGCATCAAAGCAAATCAATGAAATCATTGAATCAAAAGTCAGTGTAAACATAGTCCTCATGATTCCATCCCACTGTCTAGTCTTCCTAAGGGCATTTTGAAATCATCACAGATTTCATCCTAGACCCTCTCCTTGGTACCAAATCTTCAAAGTAAGTTCTAGGCATTTACCACTAAATCATCAAAGGTGATAAAAAAAAATTGATGAAATTAGTAACAAGCATGTAACACATATACAATTCACCTTTCCTGCAGCTCTGAATACTGTGACCCATTTAAAATAATGTCTTGGGCTGGAGAGATAGTACAGTGGTAAGGCTCTTGCTTTTCAGGCAGTCAACCAGGCTTGAGCAATCTAAATGATCCTGAGCACCTCTCAGAGTAATTCCTAAGAAATGAGCATTGCTGAGTATGCCCCCAAAAATTAAAACAAAAAAGTTCTTTTAGACTATATATGATCAGTTTTCTAGTTCCCATTTCTCTCTTTCCCTGACAACTCAAGGTATCATTCCTGACTATTTTGTCACTTCCTCATCCCAGATCCTCACCTCTATTTTTTCTCAACACTACCAACTTGGCCTTCCCTGTCTTACTTCTCTGGAATTTTTGAAAGGGATCTCTTCAACATACCATTAGTCCTGTGACTGCCAATGGAAACTCTTCTTTTATTATCTAATTTTCTCTTATTGCCCTTGATAGTTTGGAATACTTCACCACTGAAAGCATTTTCTTGTTTTTACCTGCTCCTTACCTGCTCCTACTCATTTAAGGTACTTTTCTTTTTTTTTTTTTCTTTTTTTTTTAATTTTTATTTTTAATTATGAGAACAAGGGTGCAAAGAAAGAGGACAAGGTAAAGTTACAGTGGAAGGACAATCACCCATAACATAATTCTCAGAAGTCCCCTTGCTGATATCTTAACTTTGAAATTTCAGCCAAAGAACATTAAGATAAATAAGACAGAATCCATGTACAATTACTTTGTCCCTCAAGTCCCCAGATTGTAACACATTATAATATTTCTTAACAGTACACATGGCAATCTAAAGCCATAAAACTTATGTAACTCCTTAAACATTACAGGCATAGTATTTTCTTACATTTCCCTATACATGCATATTAGCTTAAGTTAACCTCAAATTTTAAGTGAGTTCTTTTTAAGGATTAGAGTCAAAGGAGCACAGTAAAAATGGTGTTAGAGTGGCAATTGTTGTTTGCATAGGCCCACCAAAATATGAGGGACATGGAAAGGAATAACGTTGGCCTAAGTACAAAGAGACCAGACCCCTGAAGTTTCCTGGCACAAGACCAAGTCTAGGCTCCAGGCAAGCTAGATCGTCCAATCCAAGACATTGTCTGTAGTGCCAACACACTTTTATTTTTCACACAGTCTCTGTTGTTGGTATCATGTTTCTGTATTAAAGATCCTGGAATCTGCATATCTTACATTGAAGTCAGGATGTGGAGCATCCTCTCCTTTCACCTCACAATCAAAGGGCAATGCAGGGAACCCTGTCCTGTAAGCAGGTCATTGTTGTTGTTAAGACTTCTCAGTGTTAAGGGAAGTCTCTTTTGAGCAGGTCGAAGTCTGAGCAGTGTAGGTCTTCCTTGGTAGAGGATTGCTTCCAGGTGATGTTATAGACCAGCCTGGATGTTTTGTGGATGGCTTTCCTGGTTCAGGTGAGAATGGAATATGTCCTTTCTTCTGAGGTCTGTGCCAGGTCGTTATGTCAATGTTCAGGATGTAAGGTCCCTTTGCACTACAAGATTTGTGTGTTCCAATCTCTATTAGATAGGATCTTATTTGTATTTATACTCTTTTCCCATTTTAATGTGCCTATGCAAATAAGAAGCAATGCCACATGCTGTTATTGGCGCATATGGGGGCCATAAGAACAATTACAATGATTCCCATGACATTGTTCAATCATAAGCATTAAACTGGGGAACTCTTCCACCAAAATTCCTTGTTAAACAGCTCAAAAAGAGAAGATAAAAAGTGGTTAGAATCATCACTGTATAAGACAACATTTAGTAAGAATTATATCTGTCACAGAAAAAACACAAAATATTCTAAAGAAATACGTGTCCATTTTATGTATCTTAAAACAGTTTGGGGTTGTCACACACAATGCACAGATTTGGACTGTGATTAGGATTGTACACTACTGAAGTTAAAAAGAGTAAACTAGGTTAGTGATGTTTGAGAGGGGGTTAGAGAGTTAAGTAGTAAAAAAGAGCTTTGTACGGGTATGGGAAGGGGAGAATACAAAATAAACATTCTGTATACGGAAAACATAACATAAGAATAAGGAATATTCTGAATACATGAAGTACATGAAGTACTTCACGCCCCCGCGCAGTTCTCTAGTTTCGGGATGCCTAGGGAGAAATTTCTCACACCCTCCCCCCAGGGCCCGATTAACCAGGCGTGGCCCTGAAGACCCGCCTGGTGTGGGGGAAATCATGCTCGCCTGGACTAAGTGTCAGCCCAGGGGTCCTATGGCTAGCTGTCCTGCCCAGAGCCCCCATCATACCAGTCAAAAGCCCACGAAATCCTGGCATGTGGAGTGTTCTGAGCCCAGCCAAGCCTCTGTAGTTTTTGGATGCCTAGGGAGGAATTTCTCACACCCTCCCCCCAGGGCCCGATTAACCAGGCGTGGCCCTGAAGACCCGCCTGGTGTGGGGGGAATCTTGTTCCCCTGGACTAAGTGGTCAGCCCAGGGGTCCTATTGCTAGCTGTCCTGCCCAGAGCCCCCAACATACCAGGCAAACACAACAAGAAATCCTGGCATTCGAAGTGTTCTGAGACCAGCCAAGCCTCTGTAGTTTCGGGATGCCTAGGGAGGAATTTCTCACCCCCTCCCCCCAGGGCCCGATTAACCAGGCGTGGCCCTGAAGACCCGCCTGGTGTGGGGGAAATCATGCTCGCCTGGACTAAGTGGTCAGCCCAGGGGTCCTATGGCTAGCTGTCCTGCCCAGAGCCCCCATCATACCAGTCAAAAGCCCACGAAATCCTGGCATGTGGAGTGTTCTGAGCCCAGCCAAGCCTCTGTAGTTTTTGGATGCCTAGGGAGGAATTTCTCACCCCCTCCCCCCAGGGCCCGATTAACCAGGCGTGGCCCTGAAGACCCGCCTGGTGTGGGGGGAATCTTGTTCCCCTGGACTAAGTGGTCAGCCCAGGGGTCCTATGGCTAGCTGTCCTGCCCAGAGCCCCCAACATACCAGGCAAACACAACAAGAAATCCTGGCATTCGGAGTGTTCTGAGACCAGCCAAGCCTCTGTAGTTTCGGGATGCCAAGGGAGGAATTTCTCACCCCCTCCCCCCAGGGCCCGATTAACCAGGCGTGGCCCTGAAGACCCGCCTGGTGTGGGGGAAATCATGCTCGCCTGGACTAAGTGGTCAGCCCAGGGGTCCTATGGCTAGCTGTCCTGCCCAGAGCCCCCATCATACCAGTCAAAAGCCCACGAAATCCTGGCATGTGGAGTGTTCTGAGCCCAGCCAAGCCTCTGTAGTTTTTGGATGCCTAGGGAGGAATTTCTCACACCCTCCCCACAGGGCCCGATTAACCAGGCGTGGCCCTGAAGACCCGCCTGGTGTGGGGGGAATCTTGTTCCCCTGGACTAAGTGGTCAGCCCAGGGGTCCTATGGCTAGCTGTCCTGCCCAGAGCCCCCAACATACCAGGCAAACACAACAAGAAATCCTGGCATTCGGAGTTTTCTGAGACCAGCCAAGCCTCTGTAGTTTCGGGATGCCTAGGGAGGAATTTCTCACCCCCTCCCCCCAGGGCCCGATTAACCAGGCGTGGCCCTGAAGACCCGCCTGGTGTGGGGGAAATCATGCTCGCCTGGACTAAGTGGTCAGCCCAGGGGTCCTATGGCTAGCTGTCCTGCCCAGAGCCCCCATCATACCAGTCAAAAGCCCACGAAATCCTGGCATGTGGAGTGTTCTGAGCCCAGCCAATAAGGTACTTTTCTTTCACACTTCTCCATCCTCATTCTTTTCTCCCTCACTCTCCTTTGTATGAACAATGTCATTAGTAACTACAATGGCCTCCCCACAAAGAATTTTTCTACAAGAGAAGCCTCATATTTTATAGCAAGCTTTCTTAGCAAATATTTCCAAAGTCTTCCTAAGTTTATACATACAAAACTGAGCGTTACTTGCCTCCAATTCTGGTCTCCTTTGATGCATATTCTAACTCTGCAATAGGCAGCACCATTCACTCACTCATCTAAGCAAGACTCTGGGAATCACCTGCAATTTTACCTTCCTCCTAACTCACTGGCCACTAACATACAGATTACTAAAAGGCACATATCAAAGAATTTAGTTACATATTATTATGAGATATTAATAAAAATACAATGAATTATCTCACAACAGTGAGAATGGGCTATATTGAAAAAGAAATGGAAATAACCTATGATGGTGAGAATGCAATGAGAAAGTAAAATCTCATTCTCTGCTTGGCATATACTCTGGTTCAGACTCTGAAAATAGAATGGCAATGTCTCAAAAAAAAAAAAAGGAAAACATACCTTTCATATTAACCAGGAATTCCGATCCTTAGCATCATACCAGAATACAAAATCACTAATTCAAAAAGAAATATGCACATCTATACTCATTTCTGTGCTATTCACAAAAGCCAGGATCTGGAAACAACCCAAGTGCTCAACAACAGATGAGTGAATAAAAAATGTTTGGTTTATATACAGACTCACTAAGAAAATATGAAATCATATTATCATTTTTATATTTTATAGATGAATGCAATAATTCTATGTCTATACCTCTCCCTCTGACTCATTTCACTCAGCAGAGTATGTCCATCCATATATAAACACATTTCATGACTTCAATTTTAAAGTATTCCATTGTGTATATGCACCATAGTTCTTTATCCACTCATCTGTTCTTAGGCACATGAGTTGTTTCCATATCTTGGCTATTGTGATTAGTGCCGCAGTGAACACAAGAGTGCAGGTGCCTTTTCTGCATGTGTTTTTTGGGCCCCTAGGCTATAATCCCAGGAGTACTATTGCTGGGTCAAATGGGAGCTCAATTTCTAGTTTTTATGTAGGATGTCTAGAAAGAGAGAGAGAAAGAGAGAGAGAAACAGAGATAGAGATAAAGATAGAGAGACATTTGCCATAGAGGCAGAGGCAGGTGGGATGGAGGAGGAAGGAAATGGCCAGAGAGCAATGAGAGACATTGGTATGAAGAAAATGTGTGTACTGGTGAAGGGACGAGTGTTAGACATTGTATGACTAAAACTCAATCATGTACAACTTTGTAACTGTGTATTTTATAATGATTCAATTAAATTTTTATTAAAATAGCACAAGAAATATTTAATCTTGCATTTTGCTGCAATTCCAGTGAATCTTGGTATTCCATGTCTCTGAACATTCACATATATATCTCCCCCTTTTTACTAATTGGCTTCCAATTGTTCACTAATACTCTGTTAATCAGGACACCTTTGATTGTAAGTAGAAAAACTCAAAATAAAACTCAAAGCCCCAAATTAAACTCAAAATATACTTGGTTAAAAATAGAAATTTGCCATCAAGCTATGTTCTGTCCTCCTAAAACAGAAATATGCTTGCATTTCAGAAGTGTTTGGATCAGAGTCTTGTAGTATTTTTCTACAGTTTCCATAAATTATTCTTCAAAATTAACAACTCAGTAAATTGAAAAGTAGCACAGAAGCCAGGAGAGCTCAACAAAAACAACATAAAATGTCCAACTAACAGGCAAACAAATGAGTAAACCTTCAGACAATGACTTAATGACCCCATTGTGAAGTATAACTATTTTCACAACTTTTCTTTAAATGAAATTTTTAAAAATAATTTTATTACTTTTTATTTGTAACAAGCAATATAAAATAAATTTATTTTGTGCCTGCCAAAGGGTCTTGGTTGAGTGCGGGTGGGAAATGGGACAATGATCAAGGGAATGTCATACTGGTGGTCAGATTAGAGTTGGATCACTCTATGCCAGAAACATCTTATTATAAACAATTTTGTAAACCACAGTGTTTAAATAAAATAAAATAAAACATTATAGACTATTGCAATAGCCAACAAAATTTTTTTCTCCTAGTTCTAGAAACTAGAAGTTTAAGATCAAAATGTCAGTGATATTGATTTCTTCTCAGGGCTTTCTCATTAGTGTGTAAATAACATTTTTCATATTTTTACATCGTCTTCATTATTTAAAAAATGTCTTGAAGCTGGAGTGGTAGCACAGTGATTGGGCATTTACCTTGTACATGGCCTACCCAGGACTAACCTGGCCTTGATCCTCAGCATCCCATGTAGTACCCCAAGCCAGGAGCGATTTCTGAGTTCAAAGCCAAGAGTAATCCCTGAGCACTGCCGAGCGTGGTTCAACAACAATAACAACAACAACAATAATGTCTTTAAATACTGTGGTATTACAAAGTAGTTCATAATACAGTTATATTTAGCATTCAGTGTTCCAAAACCAAACCCACCACCAGTGGGTTTTTTCTCTACCATTGTCCTCAGTTGTCAACCATGCATTCAAGAAAGTTCCTTGACAGGTATGAACAGTTTATGTCACACTGCTTGTTATAACTAAATAGTATTGGAGTTACCAAAGAACTTCATAGAAAAAAAAATTGTGAAAATTTTCCTGTCTTGAAATGGAATCATTAATTCATTATTGGAAAGTTTACTAAGCTATTTGTTGCTAGTTGAACATTCTGTTGTTGGTTTTATTGAGGTTACATGGGTTCTATGATAGAAACAGAAACATGGCAGCCAACTATCTGAATTTTTCTATCATATGACTCAGCCACTAGAAAGATACCAAAGATTTCACCCAAACCCAGAAAATCATTTGGCCCCTATGAGATCAGAGTTATCATGGTGGTAACTCTTAATTTCAACTTCCTATTTAATGCAATGGAATTTCTCTCATTTTCACCCCTCAATTTTGTTCAAAATGTATGCAAGGGAAACCAAAGTTCTCATTTTTATAATTATCTTAAAAAATCCACTTTTTGTGTCACGCTTCTTTGTTCTTTTCTATTGATTAAGAGAACATCCATTTTTGCATAGCTGTCTTGTAAAGTGTGCATTCCCTAGGGCTAGGATATTTTAATTTTGACTAAATGGAAAAATTGGAATCTGAGAAGAAAGAAGCTATGCCTCCAGATGCCCATATAAATAATTATGCCCATCTGTAAAATCAATGGAAAGGATATTCTCTTCTCCAAAACATACATACTGCCACACACCTCCAATTCAATCTTTAAAAAGGTGGAACATTCTCCTCAGATCCTAGAACAGGGGTCTCAAACTCAATTTACCTGGGGCTGCAGGAGGCAAAATCAGAGTGAGGCAAGGGCCGCATAAGGGATTTCAAAAAAAAAAAGTCCTCAAACGTCATTATTAACAGTTTTAATTATTTTATCTAAACATGAATAGAACATTGAGTGAAGATCATGAACAGTTCTTCTGAACATGGCATCTTTTGCCTATTCCTTGCTGCCAGACACTTGACAACACTTCTTCTCACAAATCTGAACCACATTTGGCTTTAGAGAGGAAGCAGTTGAGACCCTCAGTATGGCTTGAAGATGATCATCATTAAGTCTAGACCTGTACTTTGACTTATTGAAGTTCAATGTGGAGAATAACTTTTCACACAAATATGTGCTCCCAAAAAGGCACATGGTGCACTTGAACATTCAGGAAAACTCAGGGAAGCTGGGGGGCAATTCTCTCAAAAATTGCCCATGCATGTCTGCTTTTCCACTAATCTCCCTGAACTTGGCTTTGAGATCAGAGTTGCATTTCAGGTCAATGAGCTCCATTTGAAGCACAGGAGGGGCATCTTGCACATCAAAGGAAAAGGGGTCCACAAAAATTTGGAAAGTAGCTCTGTGCTTTTTGAAGTCTGCAAATCTGTGATCAAATTCCTTCTCTAGCTTAAAAATAGCAGCAACATATTTCTCACCACTGAATGGTATGCCTGCATCCACAAGTTCCTTCCTTGCATGCTGGGAAATGGCAAAGGTTTGTCTGAGAGAGCTGGGATTTCCATAACACAAATTTTGTGGAGAATGCTCTCACATTGTCATAGGCAGCACTGATAACATCTTGATAACTAATAACGGGCCTTGTAACATCTTGTTTACTATATTCAGCTTATATGTGATGTCAACAAGAAAAGCTAAGTCCATGAGCCATTTGTGATCACTTAACTCAGAAACAGCATTCCCATCCTTCTCCATGAAGGCTTTCACTTCTTCTCTCAACTCAAAAAATCTTTTCAGGACATTTCCCCTGCTGAACCATTTCCCTCAGTGAAATAGAGCACATTCAGCTTATGTGTGATGTCAACAAGAAAAGCTAAGTCCATGAGCCATTTGTGATCACTCAACTCAGAAACAGCATTCCCATCCTTCTCCATGAAGGCTTTCACTTCTTCTCTCAACTCAAAAAATCTTTTCAGGACATTTCCCCTATTGAGCCATTTCCCTCAGTGAAATAGAGCACATCTCCATATTCTGACTCCATTTCCTCTAAAAAAGCATGGAACTTCCTGTGTTTAAGCCCCTGGATCTGATTTGGTTGACACATTTCACAACAACAGACATCACATTGTCACATGACAGGCATTTACTGCAAAGGGCCTGCTGATGGATAATGCAGTGAAGAGCAATGGCCTTCTCTACACCTTCCTCTTCAAGTTTTTATTTTGAACAAGTGCCACCAGTCCATTTTTCCTCCCTGTCATCGATGGCGCTCCATCGGTTATTATTCCAACAAATCTCTTCCATGGCAAACCTGCATTCTCAATGGCATCACACAGATGCTGAAATATCTCATTAGTGGTGGTCTGGCCATTCATTGGAATTATTGTGATCAGCTCCTCTGTCAATTCAAAATTGCAATCAACACCACGGACATAAATTGTGAGCTGCACAGTGTCTGTTATATCTGTGCTTTCATCAAGAGCAACTGAGTATGCATCAAAACATTTGGCTTTCTCACACAGTTGATGATTAATGTCACTTGACATGTCAGAAATGTGCTCTGCCACAGTGTTGGCAGAAAGGCTGATTTTGCTAAACTGACCTTTCTTTTCCAGACAGATAATACTTGCAGCCTGTAACATGCATTTTTTTTTAACAAACTCTCCTTCTGTGAATGGTTTCCCTGCCTTAGCAATCATTTCACTAACCATATAACTAGCTTCGACTGATGCAACATTCTCTTTGGTTGCTTTCTTGAAGAAATCTTGTTGCCTTATTAGACATGCTTTAAGACTGGCAACCCACTTGGCGCTCTCATTTCCTTGGTATTTTGCACATTCCTCAGCATGTTTAGTTGAATAATGGCGTTTCAAGTTGTATTCCTTGTGCACTGCAACTTTCTCTGAGCAAATAAGACATGTGGGGATGCCCCTGTGCTCAACAAAGAAATATTGCATCTCCCACTTTTCCTGAAATTGTCTGTGCTCGTCATCAATCTTTCTCTTCACTGCAGGCATTGATGAAGTCATGATGAAGGTATGACAAAATTTAATTCTGTAATAAACTTCTCTCCCTTCTCTCCATTAGGCCTCCGATAATGCAAGGAGCAGCAGAAATGACATCTGTGCTAGGCACATAGTATTCATGATTATTAGCTTACCAAATATTCACAATAAAGAAATCACATTAGTAAGAAAAAAATCGCAAAAAATCGTATTAAACATTTGCATACCCTGAATGGAAGTGCTCGGGGTATGCGAATGTTTAATGCAATATTTTTTCTTACTAATGCGATTTTTATTGCAATTATTCGGTAAGCGAATAATCGCGAATACTGCGATATTTGAAGGCCAGCTGTGGGCCACAACATGTTGTACGGAGGGCCGCAAACGGCCCACGGGCCACGAGTTTGAGACCCCTGGCCAGAAGGATGCCCTTTTTAACACACAGCATGTCCCACCCTATTTGCTATGCCTATCCACTCTTAAGATAGGGTGATGCTGAGGGAAAATAATTTTTCGGGACCCAATTATGCTATAGACTCAATGTATCACTGCAAATTTATATGTGAGAGCCTTAACTTTCAAAGCAATAAAATCTTGAGATGAGTGAGATCCATCGGAGAAAATCAAATTTACACGAGGTTATAAGAGTAGGGAAACTTTTGGGGCTGGTGGAGTGCATAAGAGGAAGATGGAAATATAAGACAATGGGTAAACTGCTTGTTTTGCATGCTGACAATTCCCAGAACCACATATGGTCTCCTGAGCTCCACCAAGAATGATCCTTGAGCACAAAGCCAGGTGTAAATCCTGAGCACTGCTAGATGTATCTCTAAAACATAACATACAAAATGAAACAAGAAGACACAGAACTCATTATTTTCCCCCACCATCAACAAGGAGAGACCAGAAACCAGCTGTGTTGGCACTCTGATTTCTGACTTCCAGCTTCCAGCACTATGAGAAAATTCACTTTGTTTTTTGAACTACTATTTAATCTTCAGTGATGGTAGGACAAGTTAAAATAGTGATATACAATTGATTGATGTTTTGGGGGGTGTGGTTTGGCATGTGTGGTTCCAGAGATGCCTTCTACAAGTAGAAACTAGTCTTGAAAACCAGACTATAGAGTTTTCAAATAGACAGGTGTCAAAGATATAGCTAAGGTATCTATACGCATCCTGTTACCTTTTTCTAAAGTTTGTTTTGTGTGTATGTGGGAGTAATAAGGCAGAGTTCAAATCCAGGGCTTCAAATGGGCTAAATATGCAATGTGTCATATGTTCTGAACTATATGGTGGTAATTTGGAAAGTTGTGTGAAAGTGGTACATCCAGTTTGTTTCAATATGGTTTAATCTTGCTGCAAAGTGTGTTTCAGATATTGACAGCATCAACATTGTCTGAAAGTTTGTTAGAATTACAGAATCTCACACTCTCTGAAATCATAATCTGCCTCTTTCTTATTTTTAAAAATTACTTTATTTAAACACCATGGTTTGCAAGGCTGCTCATAATAAGTTATTTATTTTTCTTCATAGTTACAAAGTTATTCAACATTGAGTTTCAATCATAGAATGAACAGCACCCTTCTCCAGTGCATCAAAGTCCCCAGTTTCACTCCTTCCCTCCTCCCTGCCCTTCAGGAGAAGCCCTTGTATTTTCTCTGGTGTGCAAAATCCTGCTATCTGTCCTATGTTGTCCCACTGATTCATTTTTCTCAGTAGAAGACTCTCCATATCCATCCATGTATAAAAAAAATTTCATGACATCATTTTTCCTAGCAGCTGCAAAGTATCTCATTGTGTATATGTAGCACAGTTTTTTCGCCCACTCATATATTTTGGGCATCCACTCATATAATTTGGGGCAGTTGAATTGTTTCCAGAATCTGGCTATTGTGAAAGTATGATGAACATTGAAATACTGAGTGCTTTTCTGCATTGTTTTTGGGGTGCTCCAAAGGTGTAATCTTATGAGTGGTATTGCTGGATATATGGAAACTCAATTTCTAGTTTTTTGAGAAATATTCATATTGTTTTTCTAAAAGCCTGGACCAGTCTACATTCCCACCAGCAGTGAATGAGAATTCCTTTCTTCCTGCATCTGTCCCAGCACTGATTGTTCTTGTGTCAGAGTCTGCCTTTTAAATTTTAAATTCTCAGGTCATTCCTTTTGCATATTAAACTTTGAGGCACAGTGGTTTAGATGTTTAGTTTTAGATTGACAAGAACTGC
The DNA here is from genome assembly GCF_024139225.1 of Suncus etruscus. NCBI lineage: Eukaryota > Metazoa > Chordata > Mammalia > Eulipotyphla > Soricidae > Suncus > Suncus etruscus. The sequence continues at coordinate 44,870,443 of NC_064863.1, read as the reverse complement.
ATCTTGATGAAATTCACTGAGGAAAACTTCATGGGACATTTTAGATCAGAGATATGACAGACTCCTTCTATTTAACAGTAACTGTTGTGTTTTCTTTACCATTTCTTTAATCATTGTGTTTTCTTCACCATTTGGTTTAAAAAAAGGTTAGGGGAAGTTACTCCAAGAACCTCCACATAGCTTTTAATCATATCTTAAATAAACTTAGCTTTAATCCCTGTCAATATCAAATTGAACATAAGTAAAATGTGAAAATTAAATTCAACAAGTAGGCCTGTCATGCAGGGTGTATACTTCCCTTGACCTTGATTTACATTAATTACAACTCATTAGGACATCCATTCCACCACTTATTGTAACACTAACCATTTTTTAAAAAATATTTACCCGCGGGGCCGGGCGGTGGCGCTGGAGGTAAGGTGCCTGCCTTGCCTGCGCTAGCCTAGGACGGACCGCGGTTCGATCCCCCGGCGTCCCATATGGTCCCCCAAGCCAGGAGCGACTTCTGAGCACATAGCCAGGAGTAACCCCTGAGCGTCACCGGGTGTGGCCCAAAAACAAAAACAAAAAAAAAAAAAATATTTACCCGCAAGTTCCTTGACACAAGAACTTCTGACATTCATTCTATTGTCCCTGAAATATAACACAGTATACAGAGTTATAAAGTGCACACAGATGTTGAAATAAATATTCGGTTAAATAATAATATTATTTCTGTTCACATCCTCCATTCCATTCTATTTTGACCTGCAGAAACAAAATGTGAGACTATACGACATTTAACAGTGTCAGATTAACTTTAGAATTTATATTCTTAGCAAAACTGCAGAAAGTTGATCTAGACATTGAACATAGACTTTTTATAAATCCAAAAATGATACAGAGAACAGTTTATTAGGGAAAAGAGACTTTTAATTGGTCATGAACAACCAAGCAACAATTTCTAGGAGGAAAGTTTTGAAAACTTTGATAATAAAGTAAAGAAAGGTAGGTCCCTCTACAGCCTGCCAAATACAGTGAATTATTGGAAATTACTCATGCTTGGATCATTCAGATTGAAAGTAGGCCATGGAGAATTCTGGAGTAATTTACAGCTTTCTTGTAATACATGTTATTTTTCTATGTAAATAAGGGGATCCTTGTAGTGTGTGTTGCATTTATTGGGAGAAAACATTGTCTGGAACCCAAACCATGTCAAAGGACTAAATACCTCTGAAAAGTAGAATCCCTCTAAGGAGTCCTTTGGGATGCAGAAATTCAGTCCTAGTGTATGACTAGATCCTTTTGGGGGAGAGATTTCAATGAAGTAACAAAGGCTATGCAAAGAATATCAAAGAAGACCATCAACAGTTATAAGTTCTTCCCCTTAACAATAACCCTAGCAGCAAACTGGAAAATGGAAGTGCAATTTGGGAAAACTATATACTGGTACACTAATATTACAGAGGAAAAAGTATATTACTTTTACAGAAGAAAAAGTAATTCTAAGGATCCTGGCCATAAGGGTGCATGAGATATATACTTTCTTTTACTTCATGGTGCACATTCTTCGTTCATCTTGAGATTCATTTACAACTTGACTTGGGATGTCTGCTTGGATCTCTACACTCTGTATTTTGTATTTTCTCTTGTGCACAAAACCCTTCCTTGCTTCCTTCCTATTTTCCAAGTAAGTTTAATTTACTTAGGAATGATTTTGCTTCAAAGAGCAATTCCTTGCTCCAACCTGAATTCCACAGAATTCATTAGAAATCAAGTGGCAGGGATAAATTTCCATGTGAAGTAGATTAAGTAGAATTGAGGTACAGTTTGGCAGCTGTCATGTGGAGCTGGTGATGTATAAGGTCTGTATATTTGCATCTGCAGATACTCAAAACATTCATCAAATTTTCCTTGGCACTTCACAAGTGACCAAGGTGTGTTTCTTGTACCCAGTTTCTGTACACAATTTCCAACTGATTTATAAAACCAAACAATCTCCAACAGCAACTGTGTGTCCATCAATGCAATTCTATTTCAATACTCTCTACCTAGAGATAGCATCAGCTTCCACAAGTTCAGAACTCAGAGTCACATATCTGCTTTCCTTTCCTCACTCCTTAGCTTGCTACTTGTACTCTTGACCTTCCTGTTGACTATAGAAGGTAAGTTCTGATTACCCCTTTCAGGGATTCATCTGCTTACAGAACTCAGAGAAACATTTTACTTACTAGATGACTGGCTTATTATAAAAGAAAATAACACCTATCATGAGATGAAAGAAATATACAGAGCAAGATACAGTGAAAGAATTCTGAGCTCACATCCTCTCTTCAGCTTGTCACATTCCCCAAATCTCTAAATGCCCACCAACTTATAAAGTCTCTGACCCCCTTACTCTGTGTTTTTTATAAAGGTTTCATGAATAGATGTGACCAAATAGTCATTGAGCATTAGTAGTCAATGAAATTTCTAGTCCCTCTCCCTGCCAAGAAGATTAGAAGGAAGAGACTCAGTGCTAACCTCCTAATCACGAGGTTGGTCCACCTGATAATCAATCAGCCCCTGTCCTTGGGTGCTTTCCAAAGGATGCCTCATTATTATAAATATATCTGAAATATACAAGGTATTGGCAGAAATATACAAGAAAAAATCTAATCCCATCAAAAAATGGGGAGAAGAAATGAACACTTTGTAAAAAAAAAAAAGAAAGGCAAATGGCCCAAAGGCACATGAAAAGATGCTCCACATCACTAATCGTCTGGGAGATGCAAATCAAAACAGCTACGAGGTACCACCTCACGCCACTGAGATTGGCACACATCACAAAGAAGGAAAACAAGCAGTGTTGGTGGGGATGTGGAGAGAAAGGAACTCTTTTTCACTGCTGGTGGGAATGCCATCTAGTTCAACCTTTATGGAAAGCAATATGGAGATTCCTCCAAAAACTGGAAATTGAGCTCCCATACGATCCAGCTATACCACTCCTAGGAATATACCCGAGGAACACAAAAATACAATACAAAAATCCCTTCCTCACACCTATATTCATTGCAGCACTATTTACAATAACCAGATTCTGGAAACAACCAACAATCTGCCTTTCAACAGATGAGTGGCTAAAGAAACTGTGGTACATATACACAATGGAATACTATGCAGCCGTTAGGAGAGATGAAGTCTAGAAATTCTCCTATACATGGATGTACATGGAATCTATTATGCTGAGTGAAATAAGTCAGAGGGAGAGAGACACAGAATAGTTTCACTCATCTATGCGCTTTAAGAAAAATGAATGACATTTTTAGTAGTATCTCAGAGATAAGAAAGACATGGGCTGGAAGGTGCAGCTCATGACATGAAGCTCACCACATAGAGTGATGAGTGTAGTTAGAGAAATAACTACACTGAGAACTATCATAACAATGTGAATGAATAACGGAAGTAGAAAGCCTGTCTCGAGTACAGGTGTGGGTGGGGTGGGGTGGGGAGGAGGGAGATCTGGGAAATTGGTGGTGGAAATGTTGCACTGGTGAAGGGGGGTGTTCTTTACATGACTGTAATCATACAACTACAATCATATTTGTAATCAAGGTGTTTAAATAAAGATAATTAAAAAAGACTCCTTAATTCTTCTCATTGGACCTTCTGAGGATCTGAAAAGCTCTGTAGCAGAAATATGATGGCCAAAGAGAACATTTTCATTACAGATCACATTATCACACATGGCATGTGTTTTCAAGGTATGAGATGAATCTTGAATTTCTTATAGTTATTGCAGTTGTCTGAACTGCTCGCTTTCTTTGTTTTTCTTCTCTTCTTTCTTCTTTCTTTCTTTTCTTTCTTTCTTTTCTTTCTTTCTTTCTTTCTTTCTTCTTTTTCTTTCTTTTTCTTTCTTTCTTTCTTTATCTTTCTTTCTCTTTCTTTCTTTTTTCTTTTTTTCTTTTTTTCTTTTTCTTTCTTTCTTTCTTTCTTTCTTTCTTTCTTTCTTTCTTTCTTTCTTTCTTTCTTTCTTTTTCTTTTTTTGTTTTTGGGCCACACCCTGTGGCACTCAGGGGTTACTCCTAGCTCTGTGCTAAGAAATCACTCCTGGCAGGCTCAGGGAACCATATGGGACATCGAACTCGGGTCTGTCCAAGATAGCCACATGCAAGGCAATTGCCCTACCGCTATGCTCTCTCTCAGTCCCCTGCCTTACTGCTTTCAAGAACACTGAACTCTACTCTTGGAATGCCTCTGTTCCCTTAATCTCCATATTCTTCCCCTTATGGCGAAAAGAGCCCCAAACTTGAGGGTCACTTGTTCAATAAACATTATGATTTTTCTGTACAAAAGAAAATAAGATAGATGAGTCACACAGATGAAAATGAGTGATTACATCAAAAGTTATGTTGACTGACCTGACTCAATGTCTACTAGATAAACTAGACTTTTTTTTGATTCATTTAATTCCACTAAACCACAAACCTAAGTAGTTAATGTTTAATTGTTAAAAATTCCTACATAGACAGGGTCTGCTATACTTAGTGTCTGACTGGTAGCCATTATAGAATGCATCTCCTCTTCAGTTAGAACCCAAGACTTGTTTTAACTGATGGGAACTAGTATGGCATCAAATGCTCCCTTAATATTGGGCAGAAAAAAATTAAGAATGTTACCATACTGTAAATTACCAGTATATGTCTATGGGAGCAATAATGCCACTGTCCTGTAATAAGTTCTATTTCCACACCCATAAATCCTCTCTCCACAGCACTAACCTAATTTCTTTATAATGTTTTCATGACCTACAGGTAGAAGTATATATTTAGCTACCAATTTCACAAATGCATCTAATCAGTACATTAACCCAAGGATAATAATTCACTCCTTTTTCTATTTTTCATACTAAAGCATGTATTCTAATAGTACTTATCAGATATTCTGAAATCAGATGTTTTGACAATGCAAATATATTCCAATCATTAAATAGCCTCTGTATTACAAAATGCTTAAAAAGAAATTTAAGTCCAAGGATTAAATTCTCTTACAAATTAAAGTCCAAAAAGATCAAGCTTCTAAAACAAAATACATTTCCTTTATGAGTCTAAACTCCAAAACAGGTAAAAATTAAAGAGAGCTCTTTGTTTATTCTGTTTTGTTTTGTTTTTGAACTATGCTCATCAGTGCTTAGAAGCTAAGCTTAGCTCAATGTTTATGGAGTTGGTCTCAGCAGGAGGATCATGTGGTGCTAGGAATTGAACCCATACCTCCAGCATGCAAAGCTGCCCTTTAAGTTATCGCTCTGTCTCCACAAAGTCATAAAATTCTTGATACAAAAAAGGAGAACATGGGGCTTCTTCAGCAGCTGTCCCTTATCTTCCTTCTCATTTAGGATGGATTATATTTTTTCATGTCTACAAATCTCTCATGAGTGTCACTTTAGAGAACTGAAAAATTTAATATAGTTATTACAGCAAAAGTTACATACTCAAAATTTCAAAAACAAACTATCTCTGCAATTCCAGGAAAAATATATTCCTAGGATTAGTGTGTGCTGTTGCCAGAGACCATCACAGAGAAGCAATATCTGAGAGGAAAACAAAATTGGAGTGTCTGTCTTCCCGAGGCCTTCCCCAGATGCCTGGAGCTTGAACATAAATTCAGCTGAGAGGCTCTTAGGTTCAACAAGCTTTAATTGTGGCACAATTTATTTACCATGTCTAGGAGGGCAATGTCTCTATTTGGAGTGAGTTCTTCCTAGAACATAAGATTGTGGCAATCTCAGGCCTCATCTGTGAGGCTATTCTTTGTGTTGAAGCATATTCAAAGCTTCTGACTATCCATTCCCATATGTCCCGAGTGTCTAATATCTTAGTCAGAAACAAAGTGTAGGCCCTGGGATTGACAGTGTCAGACCTAGTACAGGGCCAGTGGTACTCCATATGATCCTCAGTACAGAATTGTTGAGGTAGGTGAAACCAATTTCCTGAGAAATTGTCGTCCTTGCCTTCCTGTTTGCTACCAGTCAACAACCACCATTGGGAGATACTGAATGTGTTTGCTGTTGGTGGTGCCCTGAGTTGTTAGTGAGAGCCAAACCTTTCTCTCATATGTCGTATATGCATCTTAGGATGCAATTGTCCTCAAGTCTTATGGTTCCAGCTTACAAATACTATCAGCCTTAACTTCTAGTGAAAGAACCTACACTAGGGTTCCATTTCCATCTCCTCTTCCTCTGATCCTCTCCTATTGCCTTTGAGGTCTAACACTAGCTATACAAGTCATATTATTCATTACTGTTTTACAAAAGGTATAAAATAGCTCTTTTATTCTGTTCCATTTTGAATTTTCTGCCTCCAGACAGAAATGAGAAATGCAATAAAGGCAGAAAACATTGTTCTTTCTGCCTACATCTAAACCTCTGTTACAACCTTGCTCCAAAATTAGTTCTTTTGCCAAGCAGCACCTGGGAAGTTTAAGGTCAAGTGCCAGCACTTAGGATAGATACTGAAGTTACCTGTATTCATTCAGATCCAATACAGAAGCCCTTCTGTAGTTTTTCTAGGTAGCAATGTTCTTTTCAGAGAGAAATTCTAGTGTCCACCACATTATAAGCAGAAGGTTTATAAAATTACCCAGAAGTCTCTAAGCCTTCATGGTCCTGCTACTTAATAGCAATAGAGGCAGCCCTGTGCTTCTCCAACACCAGAGCACCTGAATAGCATTGTGTCTTTGGGAATTTGCATTGAATGGTCTGGTCCACTTGTCCAAATATCACCAGGGTTGAACCCCTTGTGAGCACCCCCAAATTGAAATACCTACCCCAAAGCAAAATAGCGCAGAACCCCACTACCCACCTGCAATTTTTCTTCAAATGTCAATAACTCAAGGTTTTATGTCCATACAAGTAGTGTCAGTATTTTAGGTACCTAAATAATGCCTATTCTCTTACCCATAATCAGATAATGAGCTCAGAAAAAAGATGGAGATCACAATATTATTCTCATCACCAAAAATGTTGATCACAAATATATGACCAAGTTCTATAACTAAGCACATACTTTTCCAATTATGGATTGGTTTGACCAGTTATATCACCTCTCTACTCCTACCTGAAATAGTGAAGTTAGTGTTAGTGAAATAATGAAGTTAGTGAAGGGGGAAGTTAGTCCTTGTGTTCCTGCCACCAACAGTCCTGGGATGTTTTACCTCCATGGACCTCAATTTGAACTAGAATATTTTCTAGAGATGAAGAAACAGTGAATCTAGCTGCAGAAGATCCAGATCTCTTTTATTTTGCATTCCAGCCTTGACTGTTAGCCAGTTTCAACTTCGTATAGTACAAGTTCTAAAGTGTCGAAGAGTTCATTCAATCACTCTCCAGTTCCAAATCTCCATTTCTACCTCTGACTCTTGTCTCTGGCCATCTCATTTAGCCTCTCTCCCCTTTCACACACTCCTTCCTGTCTTTCTTCTCCTTTCTAACACTATTGACTTTTCCCTATTGTCTCAGGACCCCTGGACCAGGTCTCTCCTTAAACATACTTCCAGAAATTTTAATTCCTGTTGCTCCACTCCGAGAGTTCCCCCTTCTCCCCATGCATGTAAATATCATTGCACATCCCAAGGCCTTAGGGCAAAAGAGAGATTAACAACAACAAAAATTTATCACACATGTCACTCATAGAAAAATATTTTTCTTTAACCCATGATCCTGCCTAAGAGTGCTTTGTCCCTTCTCTGGTTGCTTGCCCAGGGCATGAAACTGACTGTCTCCCTTCTCCAAAGGGGGCAGTTAAACTTTAAAGACCCTCATCTGCCCTGTCATTGGGACCCTGGGGGAAGCTATTAGTATTTCATTTGTTTGAGGAGACTTCAGCTCTCTGATGCTTCCTACTAATCCCTTGCTTGCTAGTAACATGATTTGTACAACCCCTGCTGGCATTTCTGTAAAGTGTTACTGCTATTCAAATGTTAATAGATGATTTATAAATATCTATCAAATTAATCTAATGGTTGTAATACTGGTACCCTAATGACATGGCAGATAATGAGTCCTTAAAGTTGAAGTTCTTCTAGCAAATCTCAGAAGTGTTCCCCTAGGTGGAACATGGTTTAACCATGCTGCTGTTCAATAGAGAATTTCCTTCTGACCTCAAACTTCTGTGGCCAAACAAGAAGTCCGTGTGGATAAGCACTTAGCTAGGATGTTTAGTGATGATTTCAAAATATTAAGTTTTATTATTTGTATTTGCTCTTATGCTTTCCAATCTCTATTTCCTATGCCCATCTCTTTTTTCCTTTTTGTTTTAGGTTTCACATATAAGACAGTATTTGGAGACACTGAGTGGTTGCAAATGACAAGATTCCCTCATTTTATGGCTGAGCAGTATTTCATAAACTGTCTACTACCACATTTCCTTATATATTCATTCTTCAATGGACAGTTTGTCTACATGTCTTGGGTATTGTTAAAACTGCTACAATGATGATGCAGCGATCTCTCTCTTTTTTTTTAATTTTATTGAGTGATTGATTGATTGATTGGTTGGTTGGTTGGTTGGTTGGTTGGTTGGTTGGTTGGTTGGTTGATTTTTGGGCCACACCCAGCGGTGCTCAGGGGCTACTCAAAGCTTCTGCACTCAAAAAACTTCTGGCAGACTGGGGGACCATATGCTGGGAATGATGCTGGGAATCAAATCGGGTTGACTGCATGCAAGGCAAATACCTGATGACTGTGCTATCTCTCTGGCTCCAGAGATCTCTTCCAAGTTAGTACTTTCATCTCCTTCCCTAATATATCCAGAAGTAAGATATATTTGTTGGATGGAAATTAATATTGCTATTTTTTATTTTTTTAAAAATTGTATGTGATTTTCCCATAGTTGCTGCATCAATGTGCAGCTGTTCATTTCTGAGCTGTATTTTAGGTTCTTTGATACTGAATTACAAGAATTTCTTATCTACTTTGGATATTGATCACATATCAGATAAAAGCTTGAAAGTATTTTCTTCAATTCTTCAGACTATTATTCATTTTGTTGTTGGCTTCTTTTGTTGTGTAGGTTTTGTTTTTGTTTTTGTTTTTGTTTTGATTTTTGGTTTGTAAACCACACCCGGTGACACTCAAGGGTTCCTCCTGGCTATGCACTCAGAAATTGCTCCTGATTCGTGGAGGGTGGGTGATATGGGATGCTGGGGATTGAACCCATGTCCATCCTGGGTTGACCGTATGCAAGGCAAATGCCCTACTGCTGCGCTATCACTCTAGCCCTCTTGTGTTGGGTTTTATTTTTAACTTTGATTTTGACCATTTTGTTTTTGTGTCAGATTCAAAAATTCTTTGACAAGAAAAATGTTTATGATCCATCCTCATAATTTCTTCTAGTAGTTTTATACTTGAGTCTTTCATCTAGTTGGAGTCCATTTTTGTGAACAATACAGCTTCATTCTTTTACATGCACATATTTAGTTTTTTCAAACAGTGTTTTTGTTTTTTTTGTTTTGTTTTGTTTTGGGGCCACAACCGGCAGTGCTCAGGAGTTATTCCTGGCTCTGTTCTCAGAAATTACTCCTGGAGGCTTCAGGGGACCACATGGAATGCCTCAAATCAAAACTGGTCAGCCACATGCAAGGCAAGTGCCCAACCAAATACCACTTCTTAAAGACACTATCTCCTTTCTGAAGCTTCCTGGCTCCCTTGTCAAATATTAGAAACCATCTATGCATAATTTATTTCTGGACACTTAATTCAGTTCCATATAACTTCAATTATCATTATTTTGCAATCAAACTTGAAATTGGGAAGTATAATGCTTCCAGCTCTGTTATTTTTCTCTTAGGTTTGCTTTGACTATTTCATTTTATGAATTCATATAAATTGTATGGGTCTTTTTTGCTTTGTTTTGTAAAAACTCCCAACAGAATTTTGTTGATAGACTTAATTTATAGATTGAATTTACAATTTTGTATATAGACATTATGAAAGAATTGACACTTCTGATTCACGAACACAGGATATTTTTCCAATGTGTATGTGTAAGTGTTCACCATTTTCTTTCAAGTTTTATTGTTTTCTTCATAAACCAGTTTTACCTCAGTGGTTAAATTTTTCCTAAATTATTTTTTTGGGGGAGAGGTAGAGGAACCATACCTAGAGGCAGTGCTCAGGGGTTACTCCTGGCTCTCCACTCATAAGTCACTCCTGGCAGGCGTGGGGGACCATATGGGATCCCAGGGATCAAACCATGTGCAAGGCTTGTTAATGCCCTATCCACTGTTCTATTGCTTTGGCCCCATAAATTCTTTCATTGTCCTTACTTTAACTTTACTGTCCATGAATTTGCTTCCTTTTTATTTTCCTCAGGTATTTTTATTTTTTGCTACTGTATAGAAATGCAACCAATTTTTGTATATTGATCTTGGATCCTGAAGCTTTGTACATCTTTTTCTTTTACCACCTGGAATCTTTAGAATTTTCTATTAAGATTTTCCTCAATGTATAATGGGGTTAAAATGTACCCTACAGGGGCCAGACTTTTAGCACAGTGGTAGGGCATTTGCCTTGCATGCAGACGGATGGTAATTTGAATCCCGGCATCCCATATGATCCCCCAAGCCTGCCAAGAGCAATTTCTAAGCTCAGAGCCAAAAGTAACCCCTGAGCTCCACCTGGTGTGACCCCCCCCTGAAAAAAAGGTACCCTATAATAGTCTCTAAAGTATAAGTAAAAAGGACAGCATGGAAATCATAAATGAGAGAATCTCTAAAGTCCTGAAGCTCATGGCTGGAGCCTCCAGTATGGCCTCAGGATTATCTAGTCATGGAAGGGTTCCTTCTGTTCTCTTGGACAACACATCTTTAGTCGTTGTTTTATTTACTGTCTGTGTTTTATTTTTCATCAGAACGCTCTCTTGGCAGCTATGTAAACAACAGAGCCAAGGCCCATTGTGAGTAATTTTCCAGAGTAATTCCCGAGCCAGAAAAGCAGTGACCCAGATTCTGACAGTTCCCAGAACCTTCCTCTAGTCAGGGCATTGCCACACCCACCTACTGTTAACTACAATGTTGTAAGTCTTCCTACTCCTTTTCCAGCCTACCTGATTCACCCTCCTTGCTTTGTCCTTTTCGACTTCTGGCTTCTCTCACTCCCCTTCCCAAAGTCATCTATGATTCATTTCTTTTTCGTTTTTAAATAAATCCCACTGAGCTACTTTTGATTAATATTTTGATGAATATTCAACATAGAAAATTTAATTTAGCAGAAATAGAAACTTGTAATATGTAATAATTGAGGAAGAGAGTCATACCTACATGCTTTTTGAATCTTGACTCCACGCCTATTATTTTTCCAGCATCTGTCATTGTCAGTTTGAACTTTGTTAATTTTTTAATGACAGAGGTATGTCTTTCATCTCAAATTCCTGGGACTGAGCACAGAACCTGGAGTCGATAGCTATTTGCAGTGAGTTTATGTCAGGGAAGTTGGAAGAATGTTAGAGCTAGGAAGAGAGAGGGTGAGAAACGGCTTTAAGCTTCTTTAGAATTATGTATATTTGGTAAACCATACAGAAACTGATCTGTTAAGCTAGGTCCTATCTAGATATGGTTACAAAAGCTTGGTTGAAAATAAAAATTCAATTCATCAATGTGCACCGTACTGAAAGCTAAAGTTTTTAAAATAAACAAAAAGGATCTTTCATATGCATGAAACCCTTGGATCAGAGCCAGTTATCTAAAAAAGGAATAAAAGAAAAAGAAAAAAGGTGCCAACTCAGACAATTCAGGACACAGGAGCACATGCCTAAAATGCAGAGAACTTGAGTTCAATTCCTGGGACCACAGAAGACCTCAAATACTTCAGGGTATAGTCACAATAGCCTCTAGCACTTCTGGGCCCATGCAACACCGAACATCTAACTATCCTTTTCAGTTCGCTGGAACTGGGAGAGACCTCTGGTCCCCCTCAATACTGCATAGAGGCTTTCCCAAATAAATAAATAATAGATGAATAAATAAGAAAATATAAAGGAATATTTTTAATTTTCAAAGCATTTATAATTATACACTGTAATTTACCCCAAAAAAGTTAACAGTAATAAACACACAATGTTTCTATATTACACATGCCATCATACATGCCAGCATCCTCCCAAATATGTCTAAGTGCCCTCTCAATGCCCCTCCTTTATTAGCAAACTCAGTCCTATAGGCTAACTCTCAGGGACCATTATCTTGGTCCCTTACTATGTTTCTTTATCCTCCATCTCTGATAAATTCTTCAATATGTATTGTCCCTTTGAATCACTTTACTCAGCATCGTACGATATTATACCACCTCAGTATAAAGTTGAAGAAGACAAACCTTCATGGTCACTTGTTTCTATTATTCTAAACCTTAATCTCTATTGAGAAGCCACATCAGTTAGGCTAGCAGTCAATTCCATAACACCAAAGAGCACTTACATATTGATTGTGATCCTCTAATACAGATTTTGTGAAAGTGAATTTTTAATGTGCTAATTTAGTTAATAATATAGAAACTTTATGGTTGGATACTTCCCATTCCCTTGTTTTATTTCTTTGTAGCCAAATATGAGAGACCCTCTGGTATTTGTCCTCTCTCTGAATTGTTTTGCTTAATCCATATTGTAACAAAGAACATGATTATGTCTTTCCTTATTGCTGACTAGCATTTTATTGTGCATATGTACCACAATTACTTTATCCACTCAACTGCTGTTGAATACCTGGTTTATTTCCAAATCTTAGCCACTCTTAGCTGAATATAGGTTTGTACACATTTTTTCACATTGATTATTTCTTGTTCTTGGAGTAGTTGCCAGGGAGTGGAATCACTGGGCCATACGAGAATTTTATTTTGTGTTAGAGAAGTTTTGATATTGTAAATAAAAAATGGACTTTGATTGTGGAATTGAGTACAAGAAATAGTGAGCAGAAAGGGATTGAAAGGTGTGTGTGTGGGGGGGGGGGTTATAGACTAAAGTGACAAAAGTAAAAGTGTTTAAATGCTCCTGCATTTTTTTGGAGGGGCCACACCCGGTGACGCTCAGGGGTTACTCCTGGCTATGCGCTCAGAAGTCGCTCCTGGCTTGGGGAACCACATGGGATGCCGGAGGATCGAACTGCGGTCCGTCCTAGGCTAGTGCTGGCAAGGCAAACACCTCACCTCTAGTGCCACCATGCCGGCCCTGCTCCTGCATTTTTTTATGATGTTTTTGTGGAACAGTGACTTCATATGCCACGGACATTAATAGTAAGAGCACGGTAAAGATATTTCAAATGCAATTTTAGAAAATAGAAACTAAAGAAACCTTCAGAAATATTGTACACACATTCTATAATTTTACTCTGATAAAATCGTATTCCAAAAATAACTTTCACAAATGTATATTCACTACAATAAACATGATATGGCAATCTAGACAATTTTTAATTAAAGCATATCCCATCAGTAGTTCTGCTTAAAGAATTTTTATCAGCTTATTTTTTGCTATTATAGTGACGTAAAAGGAGATAAAGTAAGGGGACTGGATAGATGGTGCTAGTTAGTTCAAGTAACAGAGCACATGCTACAACCTAAATTTTGATTCCTGGCACCGCTTGACCCCCACCTTCACTGGGTATAACCTAAGAACTGTTAAAGGTGGCCTCTATAGAAAAATAAACAGTTTTAGCTCAAAATTATTATCAATTTAAAATCATAGTTTCTCTTCCCTATCCTCTGCTGCCTCCTCTGAGCTGAGGAGATTTTTACTCTCTTTCCAGACAGTAAGAAGGAGCCTCAGGAACCACATGTCAACTCAAAAGCAACAAATCCCTGGCAGAAAGACAAGGGAATCTGTGACAAGGAAACCAGGAGAACAGTCTTAGCAACATATTCCAAACTTCCTGCAGTTGTTTATATCTTCAGACAGATGAGAAGTTTCTATATATAGCAGTGCGTGAACAAGATTCTTTTCAGCTTTGCTATAGTAAAAAAATAAAATCATAAGTAAAACAATGGAATTTTTGCAGCCAGAAAGCATGCATTTTTTTTTTCAGGTTGATGGATCAGATATGGAGGCTATTTCAAAGTGACAATTCTTTTCCAAAGTATGCTATCCTCTTGGGTGGGGTAATGTTAAACATTCAATTATTGTTGTTGATTTTGTGATGCTCAGGGGTTATACTTAGTGATGTCCTCAGAAATTATTCCTAGAAGTGCTCAGGGGACCATATGGGAGGCTAGGCACTGAATCCTGATTGACCGTATGCAAGGCAAGTGACATACTTGTATTATCTCTTCAGCCTCTCAGTAATTCAAGCAGATATACAAGAGTAAGCGATTCAGTATTGGCCCAAGACTGTGTGGCTAAGAGAACCTTGACTTTATCCCATTGCTTGGTCTTAAAGATCTGAAGATGTTCAAACAACCTCTCCTAACAAAGAGGATGCAAAGCACAGATGCATTCTTCACCCTCATTTGGACTAAGATTCACTAGATGCTAAATCTCAAATCTGAGTGATTTCAATACTCTTCATCATCTTTCCAAGGATCTCTGACTACTGGGCCCTTCAGACTTTCTTTACCTAAAGTCCTTGTTTTATTTGCTTGGTTTTCTTATGTCTTTTCTTTTGGAGTATGCAGGGTAGGGTGGGGTGGGGACACAGAATGGACCATATTCAGCAATGTTCAGATCTTACTCCTGATTCTGTGCTCATGGGACCATATGCAGTACTCGGGATTGAACCAGGGCTGATTGCATATCAGGCAAGAACCTTACCCCCATACTATCTCTCGAGTCCCTCCCTATGGCCTTTTGTCCCTTGATATTTTAAACATTTGTGCTTTCTTTCTTAATTATAGAAATGACTGATGAGAGATACATATTACTATAATGATGACACCTTATGTGAAACCCATGTCAAACATGTCAAACCTATTCTCCATATCAGTCAAGGACAGCCCCATCTGGCTCAAAGCAAAAACTTTGCAGTCAAATCTCTCTCTCTCTCTCTCTCTCTCTCTCTCTCTCTCTCTCTCTCTCTCTCTCTCTCTCTCTCTCTCTCTCTCTCTCTCCCCCCTCATTCTCATCCCCACCTATGAACTCCCAAAACTTTGAGTCTCATCCATGCTCACCCTCCTACTTCTTTCAGGGAGTCCCAATCCCAATCACCAAGGTGAACAGTTGGCAACATCTGGAAGCAGTGAGGAATTGCACCAGTGAAATTGACAAAGTTCTACTGGCATCTAGTGGGTGTACTTCAAAAATGCTGATAATGTCCCACAAGATAGGCAAGACAATTTGTCCTGCCCACCTCAAAGAATGATTCAGCCTAATTTCTCAGTCGTAGAGAGATCAACCCTAATCCCTTCCATTATTTTGCACCCCATTTAATGTTGTAGCCTTCTCTCTTTCCTCCCTGCTTCTCTTGTGACTTCCACCCACCCATTCATCCATTCCACACAAATAGCTTGAGTTTTCCTGTTAAGATATGTCAAATTATGGCAACTGTCCCCCGAAGTACTCATCCAGTTCCCATATTACTCAACAATATTCAAGTCTTCCCACTTATCAGCCAGTTAGAAGACTTGAAAACTTTGACCCCTTTTTCCTTTGACTTATTCTCTTCCTGCTCTGCCCAATTTTCTCTGCACATTAGTCTCTCTGGCCTCTGGGGGAAATCCTTGGATGCTCCAGGTATCTTCTTTATTTTGCTTATTGAGGATGGAAGACTGGGCCACACTCTGTGAAGCTCAGAGATGCTTTTGACTTTCGGACTCAGGAATTGCCTCATAGGATACCACGATTGAACCTGAGTCAGCAACACACAAGATAAGACCTTAAGCCCTGTGTAGCTTTCTGAACCTCCAACTGTATTCTTATCGCCAAACTTTTAGTCTTGCCTTTTCTGCCCCAAACACTTTATCCCTGCTTTTCTGCATGACTGACTCATTTCCTAAAATTTTCTTTCATGTCTCTACCCGTGGAGTCAATACTGTTTCATTCTATTCAAAATCTGTCTAAACCACTTCCATGAATGACTGTTCCAATGCATCTTAAAATCCAAATTTACTGTATTTTTATTTATTTGGTGACTTTTTTATTAACTTATTTGGCTTATTTGCTTCACATCTAAATGTGAACTTCATCACAGTAAAAATATTTGTTTTGCTCTGACTTTTACTCTAGCAAAGCAATATATAGCTATAGAAAGCTTTCCATAGTATTTATTACAGACACCAATGAAAGAAGAGAAAGCAAGAGGAGAAAATAAAGAAAATATTGTTAACCAAAGTAGATTATAAAGGGGAAAAAAGAAGTAAATTAAAATAAGCTGTTATCCCAACAGCCAGAATTAGCAGCAATGAACACCATGTTATATCTTTTCAATGTCCTTCTGTCTCTTTGAACATGTTTATATTTTAAGCCAAAAAAAGCCAGACTGTGGGAATCAGAGCTTGAATCACAGCTCTACTCTTGGCATGTGACCTTGGGCACACATCTTAGTCCATTCAGGCTCATGGAACAGTGATCCATAGATTCACTGGCTTTAACAACAGAAACATATTTTGTACAAATCTGGAGATTGAAATGTTCAAGATCAAGGCACTGGCAGATTCAGGGTCTCATGATGGAGCTCTCTGGTTCATGGATATACTCAGAAGGCAGAAAAGACAAGGGAGTTCTATAGAGTCTCATACTGTCTTTTCTAAGCATTTAGCCACCACAACCACCTCCAAGGGTTTCGTCACCAAATCCCATAATATAGGAAGATAATAAAATCATCTGGGAGTACATAGGAATACTAACTCTAGACTCAATTCATTTAAATCAAGCCTCAGTTTTTCACTTTGGAAATGAAACTTATTCCTTCTAACTAACTAAAAAAATATTTAGGATAATGCAAGAAAAGCTTATAACATGATTGGCATATGATGAGCACTTGATACATGATGGGTTTTATTATTTTCACAGTGTGATGCCATTTGGCATTAATATACTTTAAAAAAGTATATTTAAACTTAGCACTTCTAAACATAGTTGTATGTCCATAAAATTTTAATAGCTACATTATATTTCATCATGTAGATGGAGCTTAACTCAGTTAATCAATCCTCTATTGATACATAAGTGATTCTAGTGTTTCTTTCCTCTATTAGTGTTGAGGTGAGTACTCTCAAATAATCTTTCCAAAGCTCCTTACTTATGTCTTGTGGGTAGACATACCAGGTCAAATGTTTAAGGCATTTGTTATTACTTAAGATGATATACTTGGGATCTTGCCACTGAAAACCTCTTAGAACACTGTATAAGCTTTAACGTTTTGGCATTGAGTATAAAGAAAGCAAACACTCACAGGGCATTAACCATCTCAGGAAAAAGACCAGCAGGGATTCATCATAATGGAAGAGGCTAGTTTAGGGAAGTAAAAGAAATCCCATAAACAAGACAGTGCTGAAGTGCTTAGGAGATCAAGGTTACATCGATTCAGACTCATAAGTCTCCATCCAAGCCCACACCATCAGTCTTAGAGAAACTCAGTTCCAAGCACAACTGAATGACAAACTCTGGTCATTTAGTTATTAGGGGTCAATTACTCACACAATCTTCATCATCTTGCTCATGGGACCTTCAAATAAAATGGTCAGAGAACAAAGGGTACTGTAGAAAAGAAGCAATTTGACTATTGCTTCATCCTACAAATTAGCCTGAGGCTGGTATGTCCTGGGGTGTCCATTTTCTTTTTGTTCCACTGCTTTTGGCACAAACATACTTTAAACACTCTAAAAAGTATACTTGCTGCCAGCCAGGCTTTTTAGTAGTCTTAGTTAATAATATTAAAAGGACATTTACATTTTTTGTGAAAATTATCCCTCCATTCTTGCATTATAGTTCTTTGATTTTCTTTTAGTTAAAAATAACAGTCTGAGTGTGCATTTGAGAAGCCACTGGGAAATTAGAAGATTCCCTGTGAATGGTTGCCACCCTTGGGCAAGTTGTAAGACTCACTCAGTAATAACTTTACAATACTTGCTAACTCTCCAAACTGTTGAATTTTAAAATAACTTGGGAGAAAAGGAAAAAGCCAATCTAAGCTGCTAAGGAGTTACTGCATCTTCCTTAAAGATATTCCCTGAATAAGTCAACATCCAAATTAAACAGTGAATTGAGGTAGCTATAGAGTAGCTCACAGTCGATAGTTTAATTATAAACGATGAGATTAGATTAACCAACCCTTCAATGGGATTTTGAATGAAGAAAGGAATCTGCATTGAAGGCCCTTCCCTGAAACTTCTGCAGCTCCGGAGTTGGGAGGCGTGTTTGGTTTTTGCTCACCATTTTCCCTCCAAGAGAAAGACACAGAAAAGAGATAGGGCACTGAGCAAATTTCTACTTTCAGTCATTCACAGGTGTTGATCTCATGCAGAAATAAGAGTCCAAGGAGTTTTTCAGAATTTGCTGCTGCAAAAGCCCAACAGTTTTTGCCAGTCTCTGTGGTTCCAGCTAAGTTCAGTTGTTAGCTGGATACCTCTCTTCATTTCCATATGCTAATATCACCTGAATGGTCAGACCCAACTACAGCTAGGAGGGGTCTGCAGTTGGG
This sequence comes from Suncus etruscus, assembly GCF_024139225.1. Lineage (NCBI taxonomy): Eukaryota > Metazoa > Chordata > Mammalia > Eulipotyphla > Soricidae > Suncus > Suncus etruscus. Next base: position 44,851,870 of record NC_064863.1, on the reverse strand, counting down.
AATAAAAGGTGTTGCCCAGTGGGGGGAAAGAGAAGAAAGGCAGCAAGAATCATGGAGGACAGCAGGAAAGAGGCTGCATGAAAATCTTAGCTTAGAAGCCCTGTGGAGAAATGCACATGGCAGTTAGGGCCATGTAATAAAACTAGCTATCTCCTAAAAATGCATCTGACTGCTTGTGAATCTCTTCTCCATTATCCTGCAACCTTCAGACCCACTGGCCAAGGGGCTACAGGTACCATGCCAAGAAAGGCCTCACCCCTTATACAAGGACTCTATATTTTATATTTATACAATAGTAAGCTTTTTCCAGAGAAGTGATTGGTACCTCTCTTTAGAGTTTAGTGTGAGCTAATAAGGCCCACGCCCACCCTGCCCACTCCCATTCCTTTATATATTTTCACCAGACTCTTCTACCCTTGTCCAACATACTCTTTTCTGGTACTTGGAATTCAAAATTAACAGTGTTATTTTAGTCTATATATATTTTTAAATTAATTCACCATTAATTACTACATTATTCATGATTGGGTTTCAGGAATACAATAGTTTAATACCTATCTCTTCACCAGTGATAACTTGCCTCCACCAATGTTGCCCTATTTCTATCCCACTCAACCCCTGACTCTCTGAGAGGCACTTTTTTCTGACATTTGACACTGCAATTTAAAGTAATATTGCCAATAGACCTTTGTGCATAGCACTTTACAATTCCTAATGATTTTCATCACTATTATAACCATTACTAATAGCAGAGCTAATATTTGTGAGCTTTTACTTAGCGGCAGGCCCTAACCTAAAGATTTGTTGAACCCTTACACAAGCCTTATAAAACTAGAAGTGTGTAGTGAGATCTAGGAGGTACTGGCAGTATCTGGCAGCTCTGCTTCCTATTAGATAGGAAGACAGATAGACATAGGTATTCTGGGAGCTAGAGACATAATACACAGATTATGGTGGTTACCTATTGTGAAGCCAAACCCAGTTTTATCCTCCTATACCACACATGGTTATACAAGTACAGCCAGAAATGATCCCTGAGCAAAGAGCTAGGAGTAAACTTTGAGCACCACTGAGTGTGGTCCAAGTCCACCCTCCCGCTGTCCTCAGAAAATGTATAGCCCCTGATTTGAGTAGGAGAGGAATTAGAAGTGATACATGTCCACTCACTCACCTCATATCCAAGAATTTGGGGGGGAACCTACTCTTGTCCCTCTGCCCTGTCTGACAAAGTCCACATATTTCAATATGGTGTGGCCTAGATATTTTAGACACTTTTGAGTAAATCTATGAATAAATGTACATATACATGAATCTTGGGAAATTAATATTTCCCATTGCTTTCATTCCTTCTCATTTGTTTCAACTGTGTCAAATCGTATAATAATCCAGTCTTGATTACAGAGTGTGCTGAGAGTTCCAAATCTACTCAGAATGGAAATTAGAGAAAAGCAAATGAGCCGGTAAAAGGGTCTTGCAAGCTCCAGCAGCTCCATTCCCAGTCCAATGGGCAGAATGAGCTCATGTTAGTATAGTTCAAGCACTCCACAGTCAGCCCATACATGGGGGTGGGGGTGGCTGGGGCAGGACAAGGGCAGAACAATTTTTTTTACAAAAAGTTGAATTTACCATAGATGCTGTAGATTAGAGAAGAGTCAGGACACTTGAGACAGCCCTAGAGAGAGGCTAGTAGAAAAAAGAAAGTTGATTTCAACTGACTAGAGATCTGGGATAGCTTCTCATCCTAGAGGAACATAGGATAGATTTATAGAAGTGAGAGTGGAGGGAGGCTAGGCCTGTACATCTGGGATAAGCCAAGCACATGGAGGGCAGATAGGAAAGCAATATAGATGACTGAATGAGGTCTCTGCCCACCCTTCTGGGTCTAGCAAAGACAAAGGCAATCTTCCAGCATTCCCTGAACTGGTTCTCATTGACTCAGAACAGACACAGACAACTCTGCTCTTACTGATGGTTGTGGGTATAGATGCAGCAAGTATGATTATATTATTTCCAAAAGCTCCTTTTAAAAACATTTTAGGCACCATGCTATTAATAGCTATTACAATACTATTAATAACAAAGTTTCAGGCATACAATGTTTCAACTCCAAACCCACCACCAGTGTCAGTGGTCCTCTACCAATGACCCAAGTTTCCTATTCACCTACCATCTCATCATCTTAACAAACACATTATTTTTAGTTAATATGTTTGGGTTAATTTGATTACAATTGTGTTGGTTTGAATGGTGTTGATTAGAGTTACCTGCCTTCTCCACCAACCATATCCAAGATTCCTGACCAATGCAGACTGGTGGTAACATGTGGCAGTGCTCAGAGGCCTTGGACAGTTTGGTGGTATTCAGGTAACTGAACAGTCCTACATTTTTTAAAGGAGATGATATAAATACCATATTTTAACCACATGTAATCATTGCACATGCAATAATCTTTAAGTAGTAACTGGTACTGTAATATTTTAAGTTTCACAAAATGGTGGCTCATACTTTTTGTTTGTTTTTTTTATATAAAAACAAAATCAACTTGGCATAAAATCTGTAAAAAGTATGCAGATAAATCTGGTCATTACTAAAACAGATGATTGAAAATATCAACTCTTCTAGTATTTCCCCCAAAACATTTGCCAAGCCTACCTCAAAGCAGCAGGCTGACTCTAGGAGCAGGTGCTTCTTAATGGAAAAAATGATTTTTTTGTTTTGTTCCTCTCCCAATGCAGAAGTAAACCCTGAACAACACCAGATATGACCTAAAAAAATGTCAAACCAGAAGCCACTGGCAGGGAGACCATAGAACTTACTGATGCACAGATTCAAGAGAACTTGGTGACAACTATCATAGAGTAAGCTAAAGTCATTATCCACTACTGAGTCACAAATTATCACAAAATATTGCCTTTGAAACAACACATACCTGTTTTGGAATTTCTGTAGCACAGGAATCCAGGCATGTCTAGTGGGGAATTGTGACTTAGGGTCTTTCATTATTCATAAACACATGATCAGGATCAGCCAGGGCTAAGCTCTCACTTCCAAACCTACTAAGTCTTTGCATTCATTTGGATCAATTTCTTGCTGACACTTTCTGAAAAACTCTTTACCATGTAAGTATCCCCCAATACAAGAGTTTGCTCCATACAAATCAGTGAGAAAGTCTTTTCTCAAGAATCTTTGTCATCCTCATTGCAGCAATGAGACCACATCACCTTTACTACATTCTCTCAGATGGAGGTGTGACTGGTGGGACTTGGAGCACTACAGAGAAGGGAAATAGCCTCCAGAAAAAAAACTGCTATCACCTACCTGCATGGCCACCATCATTAGGTAACTCAGGACTCACAAAATTTAGTGTTGGCTTGTACACAGTGTAAATACTGGAATCCTCACCACCCAGGCTTTCCAGAACATTGTCTCTTTCCACAGAAAAGAATTCCAGGGAACACTGAAGAGAATATAGAGAGGGAACATGCTTGCCTTGCATATGGCTCACTGAGATCAACCCCAAGGCATGACAAATGGTTCCCGAAGATAGCCAGAATTGATCCCTGAGCATTAAAGAACCATCAGTAAGCCCTGAACATTTCCAGCTAAAGCCCAACAATAACAAAAAAAAATTTTAGGAGAAAACAGAGATGGAAGCAAAGTAATACTTCAAAGATATGACGATAAAATAGAGGCAAAAGAACATATTCCCTAGTTAATGGAGGCTTTTCTAAAGAATTACACAAGAAAGCACCCTAAAACTAAAGAATTACAGACCTTTGAGAACTACATCACCTCACCTTGAGATGCAAGTGACTCCCAGGATCAAGAGTGCCCTACCACATCAGAATGAAAAAGGATGCACATCCAGAGAAGCCAGATGTGGGAGACTCAAGGCCAATGGAGGTTGTATACCACACTCTTTCAAAGCTGGTATCATAGAGATTTCTTCATGTAGACTCCATACCATGCAGTCTGCTGTCAGGGTGTTGTCAAAGACGGGCCACTAACTCCTCCCTGAATGGGTCTTTAATGGGCTTGAATTAATTCTGACTCTATAAAATTTATTGTCCAGTTTCCCCCATCCTCACCCCACCTTGCTTGAGTAGCAAACCAAAGACCCTGACTATACTCATGGGACTGGAATACAAGAGCCACTGAGAATTTAACTCAGTCATTTATATAGAAAAAGAAAGCCTTAAGTTTTGGGGGCAAGGATAGATTAAACCTGAGTATTCTGAAGGAGGTTCTTCTGAGTCTCATCATTTTCTCAGAAAATCAAGTGATTAGACAGACAATTCTATATAACCCGGTTAGAGGGGGAAAATATTGGGATGACATAAGAATGTGCTGTTAAGGGCGAGAGAGAGAGAGAGAGAGAGAGAGAGAGAGAGAGAGAGAGAGGAGAGAGAGAGAGAGAGAGAGAGAGAGAGAGAGAGAAAACATGCCTTGCATGCAATTTGGGTCAACTTAGGTTAGATCCCAGTACCCCAAATGGCCATCTGAGCACTGATTGGAGTGATTTCTCAGTGCAAAGACAGGAGTAAACTCTGAACATTTCAGAGTATGACCCCAAAATCAAACAAAAATTAAAAAAAGAGAGTATGTGGCCACTTTTACTGAGAGACCAAGGACAATACCAAAGGTCTTAAATCTAAATTTTCTCCGAATAAAAAGACTTAGACTTGGGTAGGAGAGATAGTATAAGAGATAAGTTTCTTGTCTTTCATACAGCCAACCCCAGCTCAATCCCTGGCAAGGTTTATGATCCTATGAGCTCTGACCTAGAAATAATTCCTGGGCACAGAGTTAAGAGTAAGCCCAGAAGAGATAACCCAGAAATATAGAACAGCAGGTAGGACACTTGCCTTACATGCAACTAATCCAGATTCAATCTCCAGCATCCTTTATAGTCTCCTACGAAGTGACAGGAGTGATTAAAGTATGCAAGAGTAAGCCTGGAGACAGCCAGGTGTGACCCAAAATTCAAACAAGACAGTTTTGTGTAGGTTTTATTTGTTTTTGTTTTTGCTTTCAGAAAGAAGCTTGACATCTCAGAAACCACAGGAGAGCCTAGAAATGAATGTTCTAGAATCAGAGAGAAGACACCTTATGGAAATGCTAAGTAATAGAATCAAGTTACAACTCCTAAGAGGAAACCTGAAAGTCCCTACTCTCAACCCCAATCCATTTTGACTATAGCTTTGTTACTGAGCTATGTTATGAAAGTTATGAAAGTCCCACCCTAACAACTTTGCTCTCTAACACCCAGGCCACCCTAGATCTCCTCCAGCCTGAGCCTGATATGCATAGAGATGGTCTGTGAGCTCAGCCTCCTGAAAAAGTCCTCCTGCATTTGAGAAGGCACCTACCATGTGTAAGACCTAGGAGCCACCACAAAGTGAGAAGAGAATCTGGTCTGTTTCAGTTCTTTACAGGTCTGTAGATGTGATGAAGTTACCTTATAAATGAGAAAGTTGCCATTAAATACAAGAAGAGACCCAATGAGATCCTGATCTGTTGGCCAGAGTCAAGTCCTATCTTTTATGCAAAACAGGATGAGATGCCTAAGATTCCTAAGATGCCTAAGAAATGGCTGAGATAGTAACATAGGCAATGTTTTCTGACATGACCAACCTTTCAGCAGTACTTATTCATTCTGGTCCTGAATAAGCAGATCTTGATGGTTTTTGAAACAGGCAACAAAGACTAACAAATGTGCATGCTGTGGAATAATGCCCCAAGTCATTTGGCTTCACATTTTCTGCTTCTGTAAACTAGAAAGGATAGCAATATTAAGATGGAAGTAAAGGTGGTGTGTGAAGATAATCTAGAAGAGTCAATTGGTCATTTTAAATCTCACTTGACTGTAATGTAGCAAGGAAGAGATAAGATAGAAACAGAGGACTGAATAGTATGCTCTCACATATGCACACAGACAGAATGAACTTTCAAGAACCAGCAGTGAATCCTAAGAAATGGATACAGATAGACAGACTGACAGCAGGGTCCTCTATGACTCAGAGGAGCAATTTTGACCCCAGGTCAGTGTGTCCTGAGAAGAGCTTGACAGCTACACTTTGCTCTGCAGCCACACATTTCTAATCAATAAACCCCAACACAGCACATAAAAAAACATCACCGCACTGCAAATGTCACAATGGGGAAGCAATAGAGAAATCCAATATGCTTTGTACATGAAGGTGGTAATTCTGAAGACCCAAATAGTATCATCAACCTGTGTAGCCTCTCTGGTAAGGACTTCAGAGAGAAAATGTTGAGGATGTTCAAGGAACTCAAAGAAACCCTGGAATGAATAGCCAAAAATACTCAAGAGGATATGAGAGTAGAAATGAGAAAACTTCAAACAAAAATGAAAGAACTGAAAAACTTGGTAGGCAAAATAAAAAACTCACTGGAAAGCTTCTCCAGTAGAGTAGCAGCTGCTAGGGCAGAAACAGTGAGCTTGAAGATGAGAGCAACATAACATCTCATACTGTAAGGGCTGGAACACAGTTCCAGGAAAGGAGTTTGACCCTTCTAAAAGGCGGGTGTGTGGAAACTCCCCAGGGCAAGGTAGAAATTCCCGTAAGGACGGGCTCATTGTAGGAAACTTCCTGGTATAAACTATCATGTGGACTTTTCCACTGCCTCAGAATGTCCTTAGCAGATGTCATGCCCTTATAAGGAAATGTTAAATCGTCCCCCTACCCCCCTCTCCCCTCCTTATGGTATATAAGGATTGACAAAGAAAGCCACGAGGTCCTTTGCCTGAGCCTGGTTACAGCCAAGGCACTGGACCCTGGCCGGTTAGAATAAACTGGTGCTGGGGCCGGAGAGATAGCATGGAGGTAAGGCGTTTGCCTTTCATGCAGAAGGTCATCGGTTCAAATCCTGGCATCCCATATGGTCCCCCATGCCTGCCAGGAGCAATTTCTGAGCATAGAAGCCAGGAGTAACCCCTGAGCACTGCCGGGTGTGACCCAAAAACCACAAAAAAAAAAAAAAAAGAATAAAACTGGTGCTGTACTTGTGTGCCTTACAGAGGTGTCCGTCTCTTCACTTCCCCACACTGAGGACCCTTATAGTAGGCCTGATGAACCATTGCAATACAACAGCAGAAGATAGAAAGAAATCTTAAAATTAATGACAGAAAAAGGAAGAACCAACACGGAGGCAAGCAGTAGAGCACCAGTTTGCCAAGAAGTTGCACCAATACTGCAGATGGGTTCACATTCAAACTAATGATGACAAGAAGACAATGTATTCATTTATGCAGATAGCTTAGCAGTAATTTTTATACTTAGATGTAACTTTTATACTGCAAGGATGGGTGTCAAAACAGACAACACAGACAAAAAAAAAAAACAGTGAGGCATTGGGGTAGATACCCACAACCAGTAACTGGATATCTACAGGGGAGCTGGGAGCAAAGAGTGCAAGTGAGTACCATGTGGTGAGAAGAGGCGAGCATTTCTTGCCAGCAGTCAAGGGTGATGAGGTTGCAGTTCCAGAAGCAGAAGTCTTTTCTAAGGTCACTGCTACAGTGCATGGAAGTGTAACGCTGTTAAATAAAGAGCTGTGATAGTAAAAGACATATGGAATTCTTTTTTTTTTTTTTTTTTTTTTTTTGGTTTTTGGGCCACACCCTGTGACGCTCAGGGGTTACTCCTGGCTATGCGCTCAGGAAGTTGCTCCTGGGCTTCTTGGAGGGGACCATATGGACGCCGGGGAGATCGAAGAATCCGCGGTTCCCTTTCCTAGGCTAGCGCAGGCAAGGCAGGAACCTTACCTCCAGCGCCACCCACCCCGGCCCCATATGGAATTCTTATTACAGAGTCCCCAAGAACTCCCTTGTATCACTTTACCTCCTAAAACAGCAACAACAAAGGAACCCCTCAAATGTGAGACTCCAGAGAGGATATAAAAACTGACTTTATTTAGGACTTTAGACTTTTTTTTATATTAAAACAGCACACTGGTAAGAAGTTTTCCAGAGTTGAAGGAGTATCCAAGAATTCTCAAGGGTCCCAGTCAAAAATTAGATTCCAACTAGAAAAACTCCAAGACACATTTTACTCTGAATTCCAAAACTTAAGGTAGGAAACTCAGAAGGAATTCACATACAAAAGGGCATCCCAGACGATTCACAGATCAATCAAATGGAACTTTGAAGCCAGCAGAATGGAGGGATACAGAAAAAAAACACCATGGAACTCAATGGAGTGAACTAGTCACAGAGAATATTCTATTCCAATGAGGTTATTGTTTCTGACTTTAAAGAAAGCTATACAGAGCCCTCATGTTACAAACAACAGCTTAGACAGTTCATAGCCTGGAAGAGGAACTCCTTGAATGGAGTCCCATTGGGGAGGCTATTACAGAGGAAATGAAGACGGACCAGATAAGGCACGCCCAAGCAGCCCGAGTGGAAGAGTATGTATGGCCCCCACAGGCCTCACCCACCATTGCCCTGCCCCTCATTGGCATTCATGATGTCACTGGATTGACCTCATAGAGCAGGAACCTTCAGGGTCTCTCGTTTGAAGAGGTGAGGAGCCAAAATTATTTCTGTGCTCTGAACATAAACAGGAGTTTCTAAAACAAGAGTTTCAGTTGAAGCATGGAGCTGTCGACCACAAAGGTCGTGCAGCTCATTCTTCTGCCTGTTCTGTACCTGGATGTACTGTGTTGCTTTCCGCTCATGGAATGGAAGATTGTGCCAAAAAGGACTCGCTCCCCGGTTCTCCTGCTCCAGAGGGGAAGAGCAGAACACCCTGGCCCTTCTCCATCCTCCCCCCCAACCCCCCACCCCCAGACCAACAGTGAGAGTAAGAGGGAGGCTCTCTGTTGAATTAAATATTAATTATAGACGTTGGCCTGGCAAGGATCGTGCCTAATAGCCCCTTTAGGCAAGCGGGTATGAGGTTATCAGATAATGGTGAGGAAATGATCCACAGCAGTCATGAAGTTTCAGAAGAAATTTAACTTTATTTACAAGCTAATTGTCATGTGTGAGGCTTCTAAGCTAAACAGCCTCTTTCCTGCTCCTGCATCTATCCTCTCATCCTCTCCTTGCTGAGTCTTCCATGCTGAGCCTCTGTTACTGAATCTCTATCTCCCCTCCTTCAGGCAACCCCTTAAATTACCAACCAGACCCCTCCCAGCTATGGGTTTGGTCTGACCATCAGGTAAGATTAGCATCTTTGCTTTGGGAGGGATAGCAGCTCTCAATGGACAGCAATGCCAGAATTGGCCCTGAAAACAACAATTACTCTGGACCCAGCAGTCACCTGGGCATTTTCCTGGGACTCAGAGTCCCACAGTCTTTCCTCCTGAGCACGAAGCCCATTTCATGAGGCCCCACAGGGCTTCATGGGCGACCACGTACAACCCATTTTCCCAGGTCTGGATTGCTGACTCCTCAGGGGCCTGGGTTGCTCAGACGAGGCTGGGGACACGGCGCTGCCCATGCTGTCCCTTCAACTGGACAGTTTACAAATTTTCATCTACATTATAAAGGCAGTTTTATGTGACCTTTTTTTTTCTTTTTTTTACAAAAATGTCCTCTGATCTGTGCTCAGTGGATTTTACAAAGACAAAATAGGCATGGGAAAGGGAATCATCATTATTCAAGTGGGTTTGTCCCAAAACCATTCAGGGCCATGACTGGCTTGGCCTTCGCCTCAGTCCTAGCTGGGGTCCCCAGGTCAGTGTGGAGGGTAAGTCCTGGGGGGACAGAGGAGAGTCGGGAAGGGAGAAAGTCGAGGGAGAGGCCCCAGTCAGAGGAGGAGGAGTGTCAAGGTGGAAGGAGGGAGGCTCCAGATGGAAGGACATTGTCCTGCCCCTAGCCAGTCCCCATTCCAGAGTGGGGTGTCCAAGCCTTGACTGGCGCAAAGGGAAGCCTTGAGCTCTGCACACCTGATAGAAATATCGAGAGGATGTGCAGCTATGAAGCACATCTTGGGAAGATCCCTGGAATTCTTGTACCCACTGGGCCAAGAGATCACCCCCACTGACCCTGCTCGGGGTATGGTGCCAGTGGGGTTACCTGGCTGCCAAAGCTCTAGAGAGGGTACAAGGAGCAATGAACGGCACTGGCCAGTGGGTCCTGCTGAGGGTCCTCCTGGGACTCTCATACCCCCACACCAGCCCCAGCCACCACTGGCTCCACAGCCCTAAGGCTAAACTCAGCTCCAACAGGAAACCGAGGCAACTGTGTGGCCCATGCCCAGCCACCACATGGAGGAAAGTCTGGTTTTTCTGGAGCTGCCTGAACCTGAGGTCCACACTGCCCTGGGCATCCTTCAATCCCCTTTCCTGCACATGATGATCCCCATGAATAAACCACGTTCATGGGTTAATAATCCAGTTACAGAGCAGGAGATGCTCACCAATAACAGAGCAACCCAGCTCACCACCTACACTGTGTGCACTGATGGCCAAGTCAGCCAGGAGACTGTTCAGACCCCAACATGACCAGCCCCTCTGCATGTCAAGGGAGGTGCTTGCTGTGGCAATGGGCCCCATCGAAGGTACTAGTCCAGGCTGAATGCGTTCCAGCCAGTGTCACCTGGGAAGACAAAGAGGGGACCCTCTGCACAACACCCCAAAGAAGAGGCAGGACCTATTTCTGGAGAGTGCATAGCAAGGAGTTACCGTTCAGCTAGTATTAAAAAAGCATGCTCAGTGTATGGACCTCTTGCAGTTGAATACCTTGGTACCTGGAGTGATGGTAGGTGTTGTAACCAATAGGACTTTATCACTGTAGAAAAACCTATTTGAGTACCTCAATACTTACAATGGAAAATGTAGTTTGATGAAAATTTTAAGAGTAAAAGTATTAGTCTAGATCACTCTGGAAGAAGAATTTCAGGAGTCACATTATCTTATGAAATGCTGATAGGTGAAGGACAGTACACAGAAGAAAATAGGTAGGCAAGATTACCCCAGGCAGTTTTAAAAACTTGTCAGGGAACTTGAATTGGTCTCGGGGAAAATGAATGACTCAGGTACCTAGTTCATGGGGAGCTATACATAGATTATACATGGATCTATGGGGCCAATATGCAGAATTTGTGAGGAAATCGACAGGCAATTAAATGGCAGGTTAGAAATATGGAAAATTCAATATTCCTGACAAAATCCTTAGCCTTTGATAATGCATTGGAATGTTGTCAGGCTATCTACATGCCCAATTAGACAAAGAGAACATGCCATGGGGATTTCTACTTGCTCACCAGAAATGCTGGGACTTAGAAATGTCCCTCCTCTTCCCCACCTCTAATAACATATGATATTCAGAGGCAAACTCCAGGAAATCAGATCAATGGCTTTCACCCCAGATAAATAATGTGATCTTTGCCCAAGGTGTTGGGAGGGATTTCATTGAGCAAGTGACTGTCATTCGGCACCTAACCGTCCAGAAACTATCTCATGAGGTCAGGCCATAGGTTTTAAGTGTGGCAATATATGACATTTATGAAAAACAATGCAGGTCACAACCTCTTTTTGTACTCTCTCAAAGATCCATCTGCTTGAGAACAAGACTTAATCAACCTACCTCGGGAAACTGGGTCAAGGGGCCAGTCCCTGGCCTCACAAAATCAGGGAACCTTTCTATCAATAGTTCAGCTTCCCAGCCCAGACCAAGAGAACTCTGCAGTTTAAGTTCATTAAAGCCTGCCACTTCAGAAAGCTGCAGTTTCAATATTCTCTACCTGGAGGACTTGACCACCCTTCCAGCTCAATGCCCATATAAAATTAGGTCTGGCATAGCAGGCCGACTCCCTCAAAGGACTCAGGGACCCACCCTCAGTCTTCTCTCCATGGGAGTACCCCTGGCCCATCTACCCTAAACTCAGTCAAGATAGCTCCATACTGGGTCAAATCCCTCCTAGCAAGTCCACCAAGAGGGAAGTGATGTCTTCCACAGAGGCTACTTCTTCACTTAGGAATGCTGTAACAGGCAGACAGAAGTGCTCAAGACAAGGCTGTTGCGATAAGGTCCCACAAATGCTCCACCACTCCAGAATCCCACCAGGATCTGAGCAGAGTCCCAGGAAGAAGAGATACAGCTGTATAAACCCAAGCAGGAAATGATACTTTAAACAAGGACAAGCACCACCAAATGCAATGGACCCAGCGATCATGGACTCTGGAGGGTGGGAAACGAGTTAGTAACAACCAACTTCAGAGTTTGACAGTGGCCACAAAACAAGTTCCAATGCCCCAAGCAACTTGTCCACAGGAAACGAGGTCCTTAACCTTGCATTGACTGCTCTGCTGAGGACAGAACTTCAGGCTCAAATGTCAGCTAACAACTGAGAAGCTGGAGGATGGAGTGGGCAAGGTAGGACGTGGAGGCAGGCAAAACAGAAGCAGCCACAGCCATGGCAACATCTTGGGAAGAGTGGCCAGGATTCCTGGTCCTGCTGCCCAGAGAACTGCCCCGAGCCCCGGCTTTGGGGGTCATCCCTAGAGTAACATGAGGGTCTCTGGAAGATGCAAGACCAGGCCTTTAGTGCAAATACTGGGAACAGAGTTTACAGGAATTCTGGGGATGCCTGGGCCTACCACCCTGTCCTTCCCCAGCCCTGTGTCCAGGGGGTTGCGCCTTGGGCAGGGCCTGCCTGTCCAGCAAATCCGTCATGTCCTGCCCTCACGTCCATGAAGGCCTGGTCTGCTGGGCCCAGTTGGAGCCCACACAGCACAGCTCTAGTGAAGCAGAGGGATCCCCAGCCTGGCCAGCCTGGGAACAGAGGCCCAACCCAGGGCGCTGCGCCTCGATGCCCCAGGCAGTGAGGCCAGAGCACACGGCTCAAGCGACCTGAGGTCCAAAGACACAGCTGAGAACTTTGCACTTGCCCTGATGAGGTAGAAAAGGCTCTGTGGCAGCATCCTGGGCGACTGGTGGTCAGGGTGGCTATAAAATTGACTTTTTACTCTTTAGATTTAATATACTTCTGTAAGTCAGAGAGCACCCATTGTGTTTGAGAAAGCTCCATCAGATCATGCTGCCATGGTGCAGCTGCAGTTGACATTGGCAGAGAACTTAATAATCACTGTCAGGAGGGTCAGAGCGAGTGATAAGGCGTTTACCTTGCATGTTTTAATCTAGGACGGACCACGGTTTGATCCCTAGGCGTCCCGTATGGCCCCCCAAGCCAGGAGTGATTTCTGAGCACATAACCAGGAGTAATCCTTTAGCGTCATAAGGTGTGATCCAAAAACAAAACAAACACAAAATAATTACTATCTGGATTGAGTCCGTCACCCAGATACTATATGTAGCATCCTGCTTCTTCCTGGTGCTATTGAACAATAATAGCATGAAGCATGGCTATTCAGGTAATTGGCGTATCCAAATCTGTGGATGAGTTGAAAAGGAAACGTCAACTCTAGTGTCTCTGCTTTGGTTGTGGTCACAGACAACATTAAAAGAGCACATAAGGGACCACACTGATGATTCAATGGGATCGAGTGAATGTTTGCATGAAGGAGGCTCGGATTTGATTCTCAGCATTGCATGGTCCCCTGAGCACTATCAAAAATTGACCCCAGGGACCGGCGAGGTGGTGCTAAAGGTAAGGTGCCTGCCTTGCAAGCGCTAGCCAAGGACGGACCGCGGTTTGATCCCCCGGCGTCCCATATGGGCACCCCCAAGCCAGGGGCAATTTCTGAGCGCTTAGCCAGGAGTAACCCCTGAGCATCAAATGGGTGTGGCCCAAAAAAAATTGACCCAAGCATTAAGCCAGAAGTACATCCCCAAACAGCATTGAGTGTGTCTCCTGTACCCAATGTCCCACCCAACTCCTAAAAGACACAAGACAGATCACCATGATTATAATATTTTCCATTTCTCTGCTGACCTGATCATCAAGAACTTCAAAACTCTCATAGGTTTTGGGGAAAAACTTGGATCTCTAGCCTCCAAAAACCTTCATATGAGTTATAAAAACAACATGAACAGATTAAAAAGGTATGCCAATTAAATATAAAGCATGGGCATAAAATTTACTTACCCTTTTGCTTTGCCCAAATTACATCTTTTTCCTACCATTTTACATAAAGCCTGGTCTCTTCAGGTAAAGAAGGAAACCCAGGTGTTTGTTGACAGCTTCTTTTCTCTAGTGGCCAGGCTTGTCCCAGTCCACCAGACCTTATCTGGTTCCTCTCAAAACCTTCTCTAGTCTGTTTTAATTTTTTATTTTATATAGATCATTTTACTAACATTAATTAAATAAAATTAATTTAATTTATTGAAATTAAGCCATGGTTTGACAGCTTCTTCCCTTTTACTAATAGGAATTTCCTAGTTATCACATTTTAGCCAGAGCCTAGGGCCACATAGACAGAAAAATAATTGTGCATTACCCAAAGCTTCCCTGCACCAACACAGCATCTGACTACATCTGTTGCCAGTGGAACTGCAGTATTTCCTTTAAAGAAAGAGGACCTAACTCACAGGACACCCGCTTTCTGCTTCTCTGAAACTAGAATTTGGAGAAGACTGGTGTTATTCCAGTTTTTATCATGTAGACAAAAACACTCCCTTAGACAAATGGAAGAAAAATAAGACAGAAGAAACATGAGCTGTTACCTCTCCCCCAACTTCATGTCTATCTTAACCTGATAGTCAGACCAGCCCACATCTGGGATGGGTCTATGGTTGGTAAAAAAAGGGGTTACCTCAGGGGTGGAGAGGGAGAGGCACAAACTAAGAAGATGCAGGAGGAAGAGAGGAATCAGAGACAGATGGATGCATAGAAGACAGCTTAGAAGCCACACATGGTAGATAGGGCCTTAAAATAAAGCTACATGCTCACCTGACTTGTACTGACTGGCTGTGGGTCATTTCCTCACTGTTATCCTAAACCTCAGACCCCCGCTTGCCTAAAGGGACATCAGGCGCCTAGGTCAACTCCAAGACCCTCTATATATTACTATTTAATACAACAATGGGTCTCTAGATGACAGAGGCCACAAGTCATCCTAGTAACCTAGACTTATCCTTTTCCTTTCCAGACTGTCCTAAAACACATATGCCTCAATCATATTTAAGCTACTCTATCTGAGTATTTTTGTTATAGTGCTCTAAAAATGTGCAATAACTCACTTTTATGCATTTGCAAAATGCAAAATAAAATGCAAAAATTCTTAAATGCAGGAGCCCAAGAAATAGTAAGACATTTTTACATTTTACATTGCCCTACATTTGGCTGACCCTGGTTGATCTCTTGGTACCACATATGGACTCCTGTAGTGGAAGCCTCATGCCCCAAAGATGTGGCTCTAAAGCAAACAATGCCATATCTACACACAGTTAAGGAGATTAAAACAGATTTAGGAATTCCACACTCAAGTCTTCCACTCCTATGAAGGAGATAGATTCAGTGTAACAAAATGAAACCCACAGTGGTCTCTTCCTGAGACCCAGGGTCTCTTTATTAGAATGCACAAGACAACCACCCTTGGAGGAGAAGAGGTGATCTAAGGCATCAAGCCAATGGATGCTTCTATTCCAAAGGTTGCTTCTGGCCAACGAGTATAAAGCATAATCCTGAATAGGATAACCAACTCCTCCCCCTTTTTTACTTTATAAAAAACGCAGCAGAATATGAGATAAAACAAAGTTATTCCCATCCCAAGATTCTAAGAAAAGGCAGATGCCTCTGTCTAAAAGATAAAAAGGGGTGTCAATATTTTGCATAGACACAGTAAAATTGAAACATAAAAAAAGCTTTTGACCTGAAAACAAGGTGTCCCTACCCATTAAGTATCCAGCCATAAACCAACTCAAGACAAACTAATTTGTCCTTATCCCAAAGTCTCTTTCTTCATGGTTCCAGAAAAGGTTCTCCTCAAACACATTTGTCACCATCAGCTTCAGTAGTTAGAGATCTTGGTGTTAGCTAATTTACTAATTCAGAATGTCTTGAGGCATCTCCTGGTTTCATCTCACTGTGAGGTGGTAAAGCAAGGAAAATATGCTTTCAAAGCAAGTTGTTGTACTTCCAAGTTGTAGTCCAGGGTAGTGTATGAGCACACCTGGAGGCAAATAAATGCCAAGGCAGTTTTAGGTCCTATTCTGCTAGAAGTTCGATACCCTAGTGTATGCTAGATATCTAAAGATGGACCCAAGGTTCAGGGATAATAGGCCAATGTCAGAGCAACTGAAGCCTAAGTCAAGTCACTGTGGCAAATGTTAAAGATGAAAAGCTTCCCTATAACAAATATTTTAGAGTTCCCATCTCTATTGGATAATGACTCTTCTATGTACCTAAAATTTTTGATTTTAATGCTCCATGCAAAAAGAACAGTGCCACAGAATATTATTGAAACCTAAGGGGAGCATAATATCAAACTGAACAATTGCTATGAATTCCTAATATAAACTTTCTAATAGCAAACTAAAGAGAAGGGGGGAAGCTATATCTATATAATAAAATATACAATAAAGAATTATACATATCTAGAAAGTTTACTTAAGAACTATACAGGGATCCGGGCGGTGGCGCTACAGGTAAGGTGCCTACCTTGCCCTGTGCTAGCCTAGGACGGACCGCGGTTCGATCCCCCGGCGTCCCATATGGTCCCCCAAGCCCAGGAGCGACTTCTGAGCGCATAGCCCAGGAGTAACACCTGAGCATCACCGGGTGTGGCCCCAAAAACCAAAAAAAAAAAAAAAAAAAAGAACTATACAAAGGAGGTATTCATAGACCCTAAGTATTTTGAAATAGTCTGAGGGGAGGATAAATTCTTGATCACAATTTCAGCTTGGTAACATGGTCTTGTGGAGTCTAAAAACCTGGCTCATAGCAGTCATGGATCAGAAAATGTCCTAGAGCAAAGGAACTCTCATAAGCCAAAACCAATTGCTTGGGCAACTATGGTATAGGGAAGTGGGGAAACAAGTTGACAGCAGAGAACACATAAGCAGTGTGTGGGGCAGCATCTTCTTCCTAAGACAGAAACAGAAGTTGAGGGCTGGAAGTGGAGCTTCCTGAGGAGTTACGAACAGAGGGTTTAAAATAGAGTAAACTTCGGAGAAATTGGTTCTGAGAGAGTGAAAGAAAACAATAGAAATGGATTTAATGTGGAGTTACAACGTTGGGGAAAGTAAGGGGCTGGCAGGGAAAGAAAGGGCCTATGTACAACAGAAGGACTATATACAAACATAGACAAGCATTATGTACAACAAGGATGGACATTAAACAGACGTAGAGGTGGCCACCCACACAAACACATACAGATAGATGGACAAAGATGATCGATTCAAAGTTTGTAGTTGAGAAACTGACCCAAGTGGAACAGGTTCAAAACCGCTTCAAACTATAAAGCCATCATATCAGGTGAAGAAAGTCTTTCCAATTCCCTTGTAATAATCAAAATTGATGGAGGAGAACTTTGCTGAAAGGTTTCATGGTCTAGAATGTGCACAGAAATTACCCCAATTGTAATTTTCAAGTCTAGAATACTAAGAAATGTAATGAGCACTGTAAAGGAAAGAGTCTACACCTCAGAGTATAGTATTACAGTTTCGAACATCCAGGTTCCTTTTCTGAAGTCTAACTGAGAACAAAGGCATATATGATATAGAGAAGTCTAGCATGAATTAAAAAATAATTATAAAAAACATACTCAATGGACTGAGTACTGTAGCAAGTGTATGAAGAGTCACATTCTCTAGGAGATTGGTTGAGGTTTGATTCCCACTGAGCTCCCAGACAGGAAAAGCAGTTCCCATTCCCTGTCTAATTAGGGCAGGGGGGAACAGTTCCAGTTGTAGAGATCAGCAAGAAATAATTCACACAGTGAAGAGGTACAAGAATGGGTTCAGGAAATCCAGTGCTCAAGCAAGGAATTCACAACCATGAAGCTTTCTGCTCCTAAGATGGATCACAGTTCAGTGGAAGAATACTGAAGAATGAGACCCTGCCTTTCTCAGATCCTTGCTTTTATTAACAAGAATCAGATTCCCACCCTAGTGGTGGGAAGAAAAAAATGCAAGTAAGGAATAATTTAAATATACTATCACCAGATCACACCCTAGGGTGGAGAACAATTATTTGATTAGGATAGGATGAGTAACCACAACAGTGTCCCATGGCATTCAAATGCCTTATCCGTGGATATCTATGGAGAGAGACAATAGGTCATACAAGCAGGTATAATCAAATAGAAAATAAATAATTTAAAATAAATGCATTATATATAATGAGCACTGCTTTAGGAGTCAACATATTATCTCTGTAGTGCAAAACTATGGCATCCAAACTATATCTCCAAGATCACCATGAAGTAGTTCAAAAGGATTTTTTGATATATCCTGAAAACTGGTCATTTAGCTTTCCAATCTTAAAGTCATCTTAAAGTTGATATACCTGTGTTGTCCTGCCCACAAGATTTTTATGATCTTACAAAACTCTTCTGCCACTTTGCCTTTATGAAACAATGGATTTGACCTCTTAATGTAACAAGTGTTTCCTAAATTATGAAGTCTGGTGAGAGCAGGATGAGTTCTTCATCTACAGAACCGAGGTTTTTGGAACTGGTCATTACAACTCTCAATAGTCTCTGCCTCAGTGTGTGTTGTTAACTTAGTTTCCTGTTGAGGTCACAGTTTATTTCCTGCTCTTGTCCTTTTTGAGTAATCTTGTTGAGTCTGAAAGGTGGTTTGCAGTCTTGTCATTCACCAATGTCTTGAGTTTTTCATTTGTGAGAATCCTTCTTCTGACAAGGCATAGTGGGGCCCAGCGTTTTTTGGTAGGTTTTCATCTGTCAAAGCATAAGCATATCCTTTTCCTCAAATGAAGAGATTACCAGCAATACATTCATTATTCATTTTTACCCAAATAGGTGAATTAATTGAGTTTTTTTTTTTGTACCTGGTATCTTTTTAAAAATGTCTTTCTGCAGCTGTATAGAACTCTCCTTGGGATAAATTAAAGAAGTTTAATGAAAATAATGTTAAAGATAAAATGTTTGTTGGTGGCATGTCCCGTTTCCTGTATTTTAATAATTTAATTTTCAGTGTTCTGTGAGCTCTTTCAACTATGCCTTGTCCTTGTGGTTTATAGGTTATTTCAGTTATATGTTTAATTTGCCATTCTTTGCAAAGTTTTACTGGTGTAGGTAGGGCCATTGTCCATCTTTATGGGCCTGGAGATACCCATAACAGAAAAACATTCTAACATGCAAGTTCAAACAACTTTAGCTCTTTCAGAAGATATTGATCTTTCCCCCATGAAATGCTAATATATGTCAAGCACTACATGGAGAAATGTTTTCTTTGGAAAGAAGTCAAGATGTATAATATCATTTGCCATGAATTCATTTGTCCGTTAAACTCAGGAGTTGGCCCCAGTTACATGTGCTATCTTATTCTAAGGTGCACAAATGGTACATGCATTGACAATCTGTCTGGCTTGCTTCCATGGAATATAATGGTTCACATGCAGGTGGCGGGTGTTTGTATGCAGGTGACTTAAATATTGGCATGGCCAAGTGGTCAGCAGTTTCATTTCCTTGAACCATAGGTCCTGGGAGGCCAGAATGAACTCTTATGTGAATGATAAACATTGGCTCAGAACACTTTTACAGAAGGACATGTAATTATTGCAGCAAATCTTGAACAACCAGGTGGTTATTGTTGCATCAAAGCCCTTTGAATGGGCTTGGATGGTGATGGGATGAATGGAGGGGCCTTTCTCTGCCATCCCAGGACATGTGTCTCCAACCCCTTCAGCTGGTGGGTATCTGGGTTCAGGAAAACGGTGGGTAGAAAACTCACTTGCAGTCAGGCTTCTTCAAGAGATAACATCTTTATTTGTCCTGGCCAACATATGTGACCTATAATCTTAAACCTATTTAAGCATGGTTTTATCAGCTTGCCCTGCTTCTAGCTTCTTTCAGCCATCTCTCCTCCAACCTCCATCTATGCAAATTCCCCTTTAGACCTTGAGGTCAAACCTTTTGAAACCTCCCCAAAGTCCCTCCCAGAAATGGGAGGGTCTTTCTTGTAGGTAAGCTTACACAAATAATAGGGGTAGAGTTACAGTTATGAGCATTTAAAGAGGTGGTTACTATGCCTGGGAACAATCCTACCATGTAAGCTGAATTTCTTACTACATTATTTGGCTTTGATACATGCGATAGTAAACAACTTAAAGTAGCAAGTTCCACTTGTTGAGCAGACTTGTAATTTGTATGCACTGTTGTGGTCAGTGAAAAACCAGTGATACTGCCTTTTCCTGATAACTACCCATCAATGTAAAGCACTGGGGCATCAGGTATAGGGGCTGAAGGAATAATAAACAAAATCATGAAATGTAGTTCTTTTAAAGAAGTCCTGGGCCTTTCCAGAGTATAATGGGAGGAAACTTCTCATGAAAAATCAAATAGAACTCATTGAATGGGTTCTCTGAGAGGTAATGTGCATTCTCTTTCCATTTTTGTAATTGGAAGCATTATTATTTCAGGATCAAAACCTAACAAAGAAACTGCTCTGAGCCTTGCTTTGATGATAAGAGTATCTATCAATTCCAAATAGGGTATAAATGTGCAAGGTTGCTTGTTGTGTAAATAAGCCCATTCTAGAGGCCCAGACATCTGAGTACTAGCACCCATAAGAGAATGAGAGGTTGCAAAAATTAAAAGTCACACCTTCTCTCCAGGTATGAACCTGGAAATATGGGTCTTTTGGAGCTGGCTTGTGAATATGCAATTCTTGTTGGGCCTTCTGAGTTAAACACCTGGGACTATTTAATTAAGATTTCCCTCCAGGGTAATACTGAATTCAGATTATGGAATCCCAAGGGAGAAACAGATCCAAATTATATCACCTAAAAGTTTTTGAAAATCATTAAAAGTCCTTAGATTTTTCTGATGAATAGAAATCTTTTCAGGATGCACTTAAGTATGTTCCAATATAAAGCTCAAGTTTTGAAATGTAGGCAAAGTCTGATTTTTCTGTGACTATTATTAAACAAGCACCCTGCAAGCAGCTGATAATATATTCTACAAGTATTATAATTTTCTGTGCATAGAGCAGACCATCAAAATTTCATCCATCTAGGGGACTAAATATGAGTGGGGAAACTTTTTGTGAGGTGATGTAAGACTACATCAACAAAATATTGATACATGGTTGGTTAGTTCGCCATGCTCTGAGGCAAAATGGTGTGTTGAAATCGCTGCATGGGGGCTCTATTATTGATAGAAGATACTGAAAAGGCAAATCAATTTCTGCATTTTGGGTGAATGGAAATATTACAAAAGCAGTCTACTAAGTCAATTTCTATCAAAGGCCAATCTTTTGGGATGGCTACTGATGAAGATAAATCATTGACAGCTCTTAAGTCTGATAAAAAAACATTGTTGAGCTACCTAATTGCTTTTGCAAAACATATATTGTGTAATTCCATTCAGAAAAAAAAATGTTTCAATGTATTCCAGTCTCAGTTGTTCACCAACTATGTGTTTTAGTATTTTTTTGTTGATGGGCCACCAGGATATCCAGACTGAAATATTGGACTTCCATTCTATTTGGATGGGCTATGGGCATTTTAACCCAGTGGCCTCAATTAAAAAGGCAAAATCACAAGGCTGGAGAGATAGGATGGAGGTAAGGAGTTTGCCTTGCATGCAAAAAAAAAAAAAAAACAATGGTTTGAATCCCGGCATCCCATATGGTCCCCAGAGCCTGCCAGGAGCAGTTTCTGAGCATAGAGCCAGGAGTAGCCCCTGAGCACTGCCGGTGTGACCCGAAAACAAAACAAAACAAAAAAGGCAAAACCTCTGAGCTGATAAGCTGAAAGTAAGTTGGGCATTAAGGTGACACATCTGAGCTGGTGAAATAAGAGGGGGTTGGGCATAAGATGTGATATTCTGCCCTCCATTGTTTACACAACTTGTACTCTCAGATGGTCATCAAAACTGGACCTATGTTTGGTAGAGAAACAGTCTGTTGAGTTTCTGGTCCTATACACTTCAAAAGCCTAGCACTTTGGTGAACATAAACTGGAGGCAGAATGTCACCTATTGCCTCCAGGCTGTAAGGCATACAATGCCCAGTTATGTGGTCAATATTCTAAAGCAATTATAGATACTTCAGCACCAAAGTCAAATATTCCTTCAGGCTTCTTGCCCTGAATTTTAAGGATTAACATTATTTTCCCCTTTAAGTTTAGCAGTAAAAGCTATTAATGGATTAGCAAAATCCTCAGGGTTTGTACTTCCAATAACCCCATTCCCTTATGAGTTCTGATTTGCTAGGAATAGCATAAAAATATAAAAATATAACAAAATTTGAGCTGTATTTTCTTTTTTTTTTTTTTTTTTGGTTTTTGGGCCACACCCTGTGACGCTCAGGGGTTACTCCTGGCTATGTGCTCAGAAGTTGCTCCTGGCTTCTTGGGGGACCATATGGGACGCCGGGGGATCGAACCGCGGTCCATCCTAGGCTAGCGCAGGCAAGGCAGGCACCTTACCTCCAGTGCCACCGCCCGGCCCCTATGCTGTATTTTCACCTTTTTTAAAAGTCCAAGCTATGGGCACTGGAATAAAAAATATTATTTTTCCAACATGGTCAGAATCCATCATTGCCGTATGAATAAGTATGTCTTGCATTGGGCTGGAGAGATAGCATGAAGGTAGGGCATTTGCCTTGCAAGCAGAAGAATGGTGGTTCGAATCCCATCATCCCATATGGTCCCCCAAGCCTGCCAGAAGCAATTTCTGAGCATGAGCCAGGAGTGATCCCTGAGACTGCTGGGTGTGACTCAAAAGCAAAAAAAAAAAAAAAAAAAAAAAGATGGTAGTAATATGCATGAGGAGAAACCAGGGTCACTAAACCAAAAACTGAGCCATTATCATAACTTTGAACCAAATAGAAACTAACTTAAATATACACAATGGAGAAAACCACTTAAGCAGCCATAAAAGTACCCCAGGAAACCTCTCACCAGTCATAGGCAGAGTACTTACACTGGTCGCCAAGTGTAGCAGAAGCCTCATGCCCCAATCTTAGGGCATTTAAGAGATCAGAGGCCTGGAAGCAAACACAACAGCACAGAAAACAATCCACACACGGTTAAGGGGATAAAAACAGGTTCAGGAACTTTCACATGCAAGCCTTCCATTCCTATGAAGGAGATAGCTCAGTTGTGGAAAACCACAACCACAACCACAACCCTGAGAGCTGGGGTCTTTATTAGGAAGTGCAAGACACTTTTCTATCCTCGGTAGAAAACAGGTGGTCTAAGGCAGTGTTTTTCAACATTTTTGTGCAAAGGCACACTTTTCTCATGAAAAAAAAATCACAAGGCACAGCACCATTAGAAAATGTTTAAAAAAATTATGTTAAAAATGTTATGCTGAAAAAAGCTGGCTCCCTGTGTGTGACACCAGGCGGGGAAAATCCGCAAAAGTACACCGGCCCAGTGGGGCTCAGCTGTGAAAGACTGTGAGTGTGACCTGTCTATGTCTGTCTACTGTCCTCTTGCGTGAAACTCTTGCGAGTGGGGCAAAAAGAGCCTCCAGAAACCTCGCTCGCCCAGACGCCATTTTCAGGGAGGGACTTCAGAGCATAAAAACCGGCTAACCTTTGCAAAAGCTGGCTCCCTGTGTGTGACACCAGGCGGGGAAAATCCGTGAAAGTACACCGGCCCAGTGGGGCTCAGCTGTGAAAGACTGTGAGTGTGACCTGTCTATGTCTGTCTACTGTCCTCTTGCGTGAAACTCTTGCTAGTGGGGCAAAAAGAGGCTCCAGCGGAGCACGGCCGCTCCGCTTAGCTACGCGGCCATGCACTCTTTCTAAGGAAAGAAATCCATTGCAACAAGAAGGAAAAATCACACTAAGAACGGCGCTATATCACAGAAGCAAACATTTCTCTCTGGACTGTCTTCTCTGTTGCATGCTCTGGCCTAAGATTTGACCCAGTGTGAGACTTCATCCACGGAGGACTCCCCTCCCTTAGAGGCAAGTCAGCCCATCCAGAAAGGGAGGAGCCAGAGGAGTGTGCTGCCTACATCATATAGACAATGAATACCACTACAACACGTAGAAAAACCCACAATACAAGTGTGACAATGGGGAAACAACGCAGGCCAGCATCAGACATAGAGAATGAAGATGACAATTCTGAGGACCAGATAATGACTGAACAACTAATCAACCTCTCAGATAAGGACTTTAGACTAGCAATATGGAAGGTGCTCAACAGACTCCAAGAAACCATGGATCGAGTTGAACAGAACACTAATAAGAACCAAGAAAATATGAAGGAAGAAATGACAAAACTCCAAACTGAAATAACATGTCAACTAACAGGACTGAAAAAGTCAGTAAATGAAGTGAATGACAAAATGGATAAGCTCTGGGACAGGGTATCAGAAGCTGAGAATAGACTTGGTGCTGTGGAAGATGAGATACATAACAATTCCATACAGCAGGAGAGATTGGACAAAAAACTTAAAGCAAATGAGCAGACAATGGAAAAATTAGTCAAAGAATGGGAACAGACGAAAATAGAAGTCTATGATAAGATCAACAGAAACAACTTAAGAATCATTGGAGTCCCAGAGACCCAGGAAGAAAATTTCCAGGAAGAATCAATGGTCAAGAACATCATTAAAGAGAAACTTCCAGAGCTAAAGAATATATGTGATCAAATCCTGCATGCCCGAAGAGTACCAACCAAAAGAGACCCCAGAAAAACCACCCCAAGACACATCCTAGTCACAATGACAAATCCCACAGATAGAGACAGAATTCTGAAAACAGCAAGATCAAAAGGGGAAATCATGTTCAAGCAAGCTTCCCTGAGATTTACAGCAGACCTGTCACCAGAAACGCTCAATGCCAGAAAGCAGTGGTGGGATATTGTGACAAGACTGAATGAAATGAATGCTTCACCCAGAATACTATACCCAGCAAAAC
Organism: Suncus etruscus; assembly: GCF_024139225.1. NCBI lineage: Eukaryota > Metazoa > Chordata > Mammalia > Eulipotyphla > Soricidae > Suncus > Suncus etruscus. Next base: position 44,826,930 of record NC_064863.1, on the reverse strand, counting down.
TCACTTTCCGGTTTGATGGAAGAATACATGGTTTCACAGACAAAAAACAGCTCAGAAACTTCACAGACACAAAACCAGTCTTAAGAGAAAAACTGAAAGACCTAATCTAAGACAAGACTACCCAAAAGACACACCAAATTTTGAAATAAAGATGGCGTTAAATCCCAGGACAATTCTTTCTCTCAACGTCAATGGACTAAATGCACCAGTTAAGAGACACAGAGTGGCTAAATGGATCAAAAAACTCAATCCAACCTTCTGCTGCCTACAAGAAACGCACCTGAATAGTCAGAACAAACATAGACTCAAAATAAAAGGCTGGAGAAAAATCATCCAAGCAAACAACACCCATAAAAAAGCTGGAGTGGCCATACTAATATAAGATAATGCAAACTTTATACTCAGGAAGGTTGTAAGGGACAAAGACGGACATTTTATATTAATCAAGGGGTACGTAGAGCAGGAAGAATTCACTCTCCTAAACATATATGCACCGAATGAGGGGCCAGCAAAATATTTAATACAACTGTTGACAAATCTGAAAAATAATATCAACAACAACACAATAATTGTGGGGGACCTTAACACGGCTTTGTCAACACTGGACAGGTCAACCAGACTGAAACCCAACAAGAATATACTAGACCTGAGGAGAGAAATGGAAGAAAGAGGCCTAGTGGATATATAGAGGACACTCCATCCCCAGAAACCTGGATACACATTCTTCTCCAATGTACATGGGACATTCTCCAGGATAGACTACATGCTGGCACATAAAACATACCTCCATAAGATCAAGAGGATAGAAATTTTGCAGACTACCTTCGCTGACCACAAGGCTCTGAAATTATTTGTGAACTCCAAAGGGACTCAGAAGAAACACTTTAACACCTGGAAGTTAAACAGCCTCATGCTCAATAACCAGTGGGTCCGAGATGAAATCAAGGAGGAAATCAAAAGGTTCCTGGAAACAAATGACAATAAAGACACAAACTATCAGAACTTATGGGACACAGCAAAAGCAGTACTGAGAGGAAAATTTATAGCTTTGCAAGCACACATCAGGAAGGAAGAAGGAGCTTACCTGAGTAGCTTAATGACACAGCTAATAGAACTAGAAAATGCTCAACAAAAGGACCTAAGAATAGGAAGACAGAAGGAAATAACAAAGCTGAGAGCAGAAATCAACGAAGTGGAAACTCAAAAAACAATCCGAAAGATCAACGAAAGCAGAAGTTGGTTCTTTGAAAAAATAAACAAGATTGATAGACCACTGGCAAACCTAACAAAGAAAGAGAGAGAGGGAAACTTGATAACTCGTATCAGGAATGAAAAAGGAGAGATCACTACTGATATGACAGAGATTCAAAGGGTAATCAGAAACTACTTTGAAAAACTCTACGCCACTAAAAATGAGAACCTGGAAGAAATGGATAAATTCTTGGACTCTTATAATCTTCCACGGTTGAAGGAAGAGGATGTAGCATATCTAAACACCCCCATCACCATTGATGAAATTAAAACAGTAATCAAATGTCTGCCGAAAAACAAAATCCCAGGTCCAGATGGATTCACTAATGAATTCTATTAAACTTTCCAAGAGGAACTACTGCCAATCTTGGCAAGACTCTTTCATGAAATTGAACAAACAGAAACACTTCCAAATAGCTTTTATGAAGCCAACATCACCTTGATACCTAAACCAGACAGACACGCTACCAATAAAGAAAATTACAGACCAATATCACTGATGAATGCAGATGCAAAGATCCTCAACAAAATCCTGGCAAATAGGATTCAATGCCTCGTTAAAAAGATCATCCACTACGATCAATTAGGTTTCATCCCAGGAATGCAAGGCTGGTTTAACATCCGTAAATCTATAAACATAATACACAACATCAATAACAAGAAAAATAGAAACCACATGATCATATTAATAGATGCAGAGAAAGCATTTGATAAGGTCCAACACCCATTCTTGATCAAAACTCTCAGCAAGATGGGAATGGAGGGAACCTTTCTCAATATAGTGAAGGCCATCTACCACAAGCCAGTGGCAAATATTATCCTCAATGGAGAAAAACTGAAAGCCTTCCCTCTAAATTCTGGCACAAGACAAGGCTGTCCTCTCTCACCACTCCTATTCAACATAGCACTGGAAGTACTTGCTATAGCGATTAGGCAAGAAAAGGATATCAAGGGAATCCAGATAGGAAAAGAAGAAGTCAAGCTCTCACTGTTTGCAGATGATATGATACTCTACTTAGAAAACCCTAAAGACTCTATCAAAAAGCTTCTAGAAACAATAGACTCATATAGCAAGGTGGCAGGCTACAAAATTAACACACAAAAATCAATGGCCTGGGGCCGGGCGGTGGCGCTGGAGGTAAGGTGCCTGCCTTACCTGCGCTAGCCTAGGAGACGGACCGCGGTTCGATCCCCCGGCGTCCCATATGGTCCCCCAAGCCAGGAGCGACTTCTGAGCGCATAGCCAGGAGTAACCCCTGAGCGTTACCGGGTGTGGCCCAAAAACCAAAAAAAAAAAAAAAAAAAAAAAAAAAAAAAAATCAATGGCCTTTCTATACACCAATAGTAATAAGGATGAAATGGACATTAAGAAAACAACCCCATTGACAATAGTGCCACACAAACTCAAATATCTTGGAATCAACTTGACTAAATATGTGAAAGACCTATAAAAAAAAACTATAAAACTCTGCTCCAAGAAATAAGAGAGGACACACGGAAATGGAAACGCATACCCTGCTCATGGATTGGCAGGATTAACATCATCAAAATGGCAATACTCCCCAAGGCATTATACAGATTTAATGCCATCCCTCTAAAGATACCCATGACATTCTTCAAAGAAGAGGATCAGACACTTTTGAAATTCATTTGGAACAATAAACACCCTCGAATAGCTAAAGCAATCATTGGGAAAAAGAATATGGGAGGAATTACTTTCCCCAACTTTAAACTGTACTACAAAGCAACAGTTATCAAAACAGCATGGTATTGGAATAAGGATAGGTCCTCAGATCAGTGGAATCGGCTTGAATACTGAGAATATGTTCCCCAGACATACAACCACCTAATTTTTGATAAAGGAGCAGGAAATCCTAAATGGAGCAAGGAAAGCCTCTTCAACAAGTGGTGTTGGCACAATTGGATAGCCACTTGCAAAAAACTTGAACTTAGACCCCCAGCTAACATCATGTATGAAGGTAAAATCCAAATGGATTAAAAACCTCAATATCAGTCCCAAAACCATAAGTTATGTGGAACAGCACATAGGCAAAACACTCCAGGACATTACAGGCATCTTCAAGGAGGAAACTGCACTCTCCAAGCAAGTGAAAGCGAAGATTAACAGATGGGAATATATTAAGCTGAGAAGCTTCTGAACCTCAAAGGAAATAGTGCCCAGGATACAAGAGCCCCCCACTGAATGGGAGAAACTATTCACCCAATACCCATCAAATAAGGGGCTAATCTCCAAAATATACAAGGCACTGACAGAACTTTACAAGAAAAAACATCTAACCCCATCAAAATGGGGAGAAGAAATGAACAGACACTTTGACAAAGAAGAAATACAAATGGCCAAAAGACACATGAAAAGATGTTCCACATCACTAATCATCAGGGAGATGCAAATCAAAACAACGATGAGATACCACCTCACACCACAGAGAATGGCACACATCACAAAGAATGAGAATAAACAGTGTTGGCGGGGATGTGGAGAGAAAGGAACCCTTATCCACTGCTGGTGGGAATGCCATCTAGTTCAACCTTTATGGAAAGCGATATGGAGATTCCTCCAAAGACTGGAAATCGAGCTCCCATACGATCCAGCTGTACCACTCCTAGGAATATACCCTAGGAACACAAAAATACAATACAAAAACCCCTTCCTTACACCTATATTCATTGCAGCACTATTTACCATAGCAAGACTCTGGAAACAACCAAGATGCCCTTCAACAGAACGAATGGCCTAAAGAAACTGTGGTACATATACACAATGGAATATTATTATGCAGCTGTCAGGAGAGATGAAGTCATGAAATTTTCCTATACATGGATGTACACGGAATCTATTATTGCTGAGTGATATAAGTCAGAGAGAGAGAAAAAGCAGATATGGTCTCACCTCATCTATAGGTTTTAAGAAAAATGAAAGACACCCTTGTAATATTAACTTTTTCAGACACAAAAGAGAAAAGAGCTGGAAGTTCCAGCTCACCTCAGGAAGCTCACCACAAGAGTGATGAGTTTAGTTAGGGAAATAACTACATTTTGAACTGTCCTAATAATGAGAATGTATGAGGAAATTGGAGAGCCTGTCTAGAGTACAGGCGGGGGTGGGGTGGGGCGAGGGAGACTTGGGACATTGGTGATGGGAATGTTGCACTGGTGATGGGTGGTGTTCTTTACATGACTGAAACCCAAACACAATCATGTATGTAATTAAGGTGTTTAAATAATTAAAAAAAAAGAAAAAATTCACTTTATCAAACAATACAATTCTTCAGTGCAAAATTTGCCTTCAGTTGAATAACTCTCATCTCTTCTTCCTAGCTCAGATCAAGGCAAGCTTTGAGCTTAGTACACATTAGCTTCTCCATGAATGTTTAATTTTATCTACTCCCCAGACCCAGACTTCAACAGTGAAGAAGACAAGAACATCTGCCCTCAAAAAGACTTTGTTTTGGGTGGAGGATACTGTCAAACCTTAAATAAATGAAAGAGACCATCACACTGCATGATTTGTTGTGAAAGGTCAAGAGGCCAAATTATCCAGATCTATCTGTTGGACACCTCCCAGACATACCTGACTATTGCTTTCTGCTCTCTAGTTCATTTGTTCCAACTACAAAGCTTTTGCCTAAATGCTCTGAATTTCCTTTCTTAAATATTCCTTTAATCAGACCCACTCTCCTCCTCACCTCCTTGATCTTGCTTACCTCAAATATAGTTGCTAAGATGTGTGCATGTGCCAGACTAAGAACAAATGTCGAACTGCAAACTGCTCTGCGTCTGTTAATTTCATCCTCACGTGGAAGCAGGGATCCTTGAGTTACAACAGATGCTGCTTCCCCCGGGCTTTAGACGCTCATCGATCAGCTTTGTTGATGAGGAAGGAAAGGCAAGTTTCCCACTGTGACTGCCATTTGAATAAATTTATTGTGCTCTGAAAGAAAAGTGGGGAGAGAATGAAAGGTTCTGATAAAGTGATCACACCCATAAATTGTGGTGGGAATACTAAGATTTTTGTTTCAAGGTTAACATGCTTGGAAGCCAACACATGACAGCAATAAAGGTGAAATTCTTCCGTCCTTGGCCACATGGACTCCTGAAATGACTGGGATGCCTTTTGGAGTTCCATGGAAATCCAGATGAATAGTAGAATTAAGGAAAATAGTAAACTAAGCACAGCACTTCAGACTAAGAACTGGGGCCGGAGAGAGTAGCATGGAGGTAAGGCGTTTACCTTTCATGCTGAAGGTCATCGGTATTGAATCCGGCGTCCCATATAGTCCCCCAAGCCTTGCCCAGGAGCAATTTTGAGACTGGAGCCAGGAATAACCCCTGAGCACTGCCGGGTGTAACCCAAAAACCACACACAACACAAAAAAAAAAGAGTAAGAACTCTAAGCAGACTGGCTGTGAATTTGAATTGCAGCAATGTTAGTTAACATTTTCTTTTATGCAAACGAGACGTAACACCTTACAAGGTAGTGGGGAAGTTTAATGAGTTAATGCAGAAGAAAAAGCGATTCTAAAGGAGCCTGGCACGTGGGAATATCAACATTTCCTCTGGTTATGGTTATTAGTCAGGAAAGCTCAGGTTCCTGACCTTTGTCTGTCTGTCTGTCTGTCCACAGCCTTAGGCTGCTCTCAGTCATCTCTGGCCAGGACAAGAAATTACGTTCATCCTTTTGAGGATGAATGGTGGTGAACTTATCTTTCAAATCTACTTGAATATTTTAATTTTGCATGTATGAGGTTCCATATCAGTGGCATCTAATTAGTTAATTTGCATGTCCAACTAGTTATAGGGAAAAAAACTTAAATGGTCAGAAATAAATTTTCCAGAACTCTTCTTTAGATTGCAAGACTATTTTTCTTCCTTCTATTTTTTAGTATTTTACTAATTTTCTAAAATTGGGTATGTGTGTTTTTACAATGGAGTATTTAAGATAAATGTAAAAAAATTGAGAAAGAGCAGACCTTAATCCATTTGCCCACTTAAAACAATTTCAACTCCTCATCAGAGCATATTCAAATGAAATCAGGAATTGAATGCTTAATACACTGCTACCCCGGCTGATTACAATAATTGCAGTTTGCTGAAGGGTTGCTGCCTCAGTCTGAGAATTTGCTTAATCTGGAAGGTGCCTGAGCCCAGGCGACAGCACAATGTCACATATTGTACTGAGAAATACCACATCTCTTAAATTAAAAGTGCACATGTAACCCTAAATCATTTAACATTAAGAACATAAATAACAGCATCAACTCACCTACCTAAAGATGAATTGCTTACATCTCAGGTAGTTTTTATTTATTCCTTGTGTATGGGACACCTGCTATTCCCAGGGTCCAGGCCTGTTTTAAGGTTAATTAGATGGTACCTTGCAGCTATAGATACCGTTTTCTTCTTTAACAATACCTCTCAAGCTTTCATTGATCTTTTCCAGTTTCCTGCACACGTGAAAATCTATTGAGCAGAGATTAGAGACTTGATAGATTGTATTTTAAAAGAGGGAGAAATCAAATAAAGGCAATTCTACCTCACACTCACCCCTGTCAGGGAAAGCTGAATGAGCAGATTAAAGCACCTCTCAGTAAATCTAGGGCCTCTACAAATCACTGGCCCTTTCCTGGAAGTACGTGATGGGAACAAAGCATATATCTACAGTATACTGTCCCCCTCCCTTTCTAACATTGACAACTTACTGTCACAGTTGAAACCCAAGAAGGAAAATTAGATAATCTAAAATGTCAAATTGTGATTGAATTTTATATCTGTAGTACCTTAAAAGTGAAGTACTAAAAAAAAAACACCCACACCTTACTCATTTAATAGTCACTCTGGGTGCCAAGGAGGTTAAAGCACTTGCCTTTGCAAGCAGCTCCAGTGATTCAAACCCTGGTTTGAATCTACACACAAATGGTCCCCTGAGCTATTACCAGGGTCACACCTGAGTACATTGCTATAGATAGTACCTGAGTATGGCTGGTGTGTCAGCCTCAAAACAGTAATAACAATAATCATAAATAGTATCATTAATACGCTAAAACAGCTACTTTGTGTTGTGACTTCTCAGCTAAGCACTGTGCTCATCTGAGTAGGTTCAGCTCTTCCTTTCCTTTGCATCTGTAGTTGACTTACAGTTATCTGAAAACTGGCCCTATTAATCCTCCAGAAGGATAGCCAGGCTGGTATGGAGCTGAGCACCATCCTCTGAGTCCTAAATTCGAAACCAACACTCCACCAAATCTGCTCTTTTCCATTGGCCTGAACTTAACTCAACCTCAGCTCAGATTCCAAGCACTAGAGAAGAGATTCTCTTCTTGAAGGAAAGTATCTGCAAAGTCAGGAAGTCAAGTGCGTGAATGCAAAGAGGTGTGTTCAAATTGGAGTGATATTTTCAGTCTATATGACAAATGTGAAATATGATGTAGGTTGAAATACATTTTATTTTTGTAATTCTTCTGAAACAGCGTAAAATGTAGCTAAAGATCTGAAAATACTCACTGTTTTAATCCAGGACCATCTGAGCTAGTATCAAGCACTACAAAAGCATATCTTGCCCCCAATCACAAAATCCTATTCACCCAAACCCACCATTGGTTCTTTTCAGGCAAGATCCCCCTGATCTTCGGATCTTTCTATAGCATAATCAAGTTTGTGTCAAAAGTAGAAAATGTGGGGTATTTTCTTCTATATCTGAAAGCATTCTCTTTTAATGCAACACCAAAAATTCTTATTCAAAATCATGTGCATACCCATTATTTCAACCATGGGAAATTGTATATATGAAAGTAATGAAGATGAATCAATAATACACTAAAGGATAATATTTATATTAGATAAAGAGATGACTGGTGTTTTCTTCAATTTTTCAAAATGATCTTTAATTCTGGGGTTATACTGACTTATAATTTTAAAAAAGCAGGATCTAAATAAGTTGAAGAAAAGATTAATGAGCATTTATCTTCAAAAGTACACACATTGTACAACAGCAAAAATTCTGAATTGTCTTTCCATTTTATAATCCTCAAGTGTGTGACAATGAGAAATTTAAATGCCCAAGAAACACAACAGCAGTTGAGATTATACTTGAGGAAGAGTTATGTATTCCACTATCATTATTTATTCATACAAAGTGCCTTATATAAGTGGTTTTTATCCTTTATCTTGTGATTCTTTTTATTTAGTAGATTTCTATGAATGTGTCTAATGATGACAAGCCAGCAGGGTCCATGTGCTGAAGCATATCTAACCATGCAATCACAGTAATTTGAAAAAATAACAAAAGAAGACTTGTGACTCTATATTCTCTGGGTGGCTTTGAATACAAATGCTAGAATTTTACTAAATGTCACAATTATTGTATATGAAGCCAGAACGAATAGCCTGTTTCAGGAGGAAACATTTTTAACTTAGAGTATAAAATAAAGAAGCCTAACTTAATACACAAGCACAGGAAATATGTTTAATACTTGTGCTTTTCAAAGCTGAAGACCCAGATTTTCATTTTAATCAGAAATTTGATAAAAAGAATGTTTTGCTCTCTAAACCATAAGAGGACCTGACACACCTCAGAGACAGTGAAGGTTTAGCTCCAGACTGCTGCACCTAAAGAAAATGTCACATAAAACCAGTTGCAAATCTCTGGAATTTTCCAGTGCATGTGGAAAGTCTACACTACCCCTATCGTCTATTAAGTATGCAACAAAATTATATGCAAATAAAACAATGCACATGGCATAAATTTAAAATGTTTTATTGCTCAAAAATGCTAATATGCTCAGAGTCTTCATCAGGTTGTCATTTTCGTTCTTGTGTGTGAGTGTGTTCGTTTGTGTGTGTGTGTGTGTGTGTGTGTGTGTGTGTGTGTGTGTGTGTGTGTGTCTGTGGAAGGAGGGTTGTCTACCAGACAGTGCTCAGGGTCCCATCCAGGTAATACTCAATTCTACACTTGAGCATGGTTCTACTGCTTTAGCCTGGGATATTAGGGCTTCTAAGGACCACACTTAGCTGTGCTGTGTGGGGGAGGAGATGAAACAGAAAAGTAGGGTACTTGGAAATGACACTATTCCCTATATTCCTTTTATTATTGAATAATAGATTATTATATGCCTGTTGGGAAAAAGGCAAAACACAAAAAACAAAGCAAAGACCATTTAAAATGCCTGAAATCCCAGTTATTGGGAAACACATATCATTTTGAAATGACTCCTACCAGATAGTGTTCTTGCCTTTTGTATTTCACTTAACAAATAGAAACATTTAAGAAATTACACTATTTTCTTAAAAATTTATTGGACTCTTACATCTGTGCCCACATATTCTGTCTTCCCTGGTGCAAAGGGTAAACTTTATTCCACTCTAGCCATTTTCTATTCCTTCTTATCTCCTCTTTCACCTATGAAGTTTTTTGTGCAATTAGCAGTTATCTTATTATCATTGATCCCTCTTGTGCCAGGTTCATTTACATCAATAAGTAAAACATTCTATCATTTCTTCACTGAGAACAAATTACAATGATCTAAAAACTTTGGAGACCCCATTTCCCCTTTCTCACACCAGTTCCCCTTTTCTATTTCCCTTTTTAGCACCACCCCTCCTTTCAAGGAGTTATTTAAACTCTCTAACCCTATTTCCCCTTGTACACATTTCAAGCAGGCTTGACTGGTATTCTTTTAAAAACTGTCTTTGTCAGGGCTGGAGTGAAAGACCAGAGATAGGGCAGTGGCACCTTGCATGCAGCTGACTCAGGATGGATAGTGGTTTGAATCCCGCCATCCCATATGGTCCCTGAGTCTGCCAGGAGCCTATTTCTGAGCACAGAGTCAGGAGTAACTCCTAAGCACCTGACAGGTGTGGTTCAAAAAAAACCAATAAATAGGGGTTGGAGAGATAGCATGGAGGTATAAGGTGTTTGCCTTTCATGCAGAAGGACGGTGGTTCGAACTCCCGGCATCCTATATGGTCCCCCGTGCCTGCAAGGGGCGATTTCTAAGCATAGAGCCAGGAGTAACCCCTGAGCGCTGCCCGTTGTGACTCAAAACAAAAAAATAAATAAAATAATAAAAATTGTTCTTATCAAAAGCCCATTAATGACCCTATATTTTTCATTTGTGATGAGTCCTTAATGTCATAACTCACTGCAACATGTAGCATTGTCAATCACTAAATCATGTTCTTCTGGTCCTTTAGGACATCACCTTCTTTGGTCTCCCTTCCTACTTCAATGGTCACTTCTTAGTTTTGCATGCTTCTACTCTCTTACCTTTAATGTTGATTAATTCTCAACCTCTCTCTCTTGTCTGACACTAAACTTTGCTCACTTGGTGGTCTCAACTTTCAATTACCTTCTGCATGTTGACTGATTTTCACATCCTATTCAACAATCTTGAGCCTCTCCCTGAGTCCCTATAATCACAAATTTTTTTTCAGACATTGAATAGACAGAGCTAATACTTATTAAAATGATCCCAGAGGGCCTCCCCTATGTCTATGAGTCACATCAACCTGAAATATAGTAAAGAATTCATTCTGAAAGGTCAGTGTTCATTGCACACCAGCTGAAATTGTTTCTATTATGACTGCTATGAAGAAATCTTAACTTTTAAACAAACCTTAATTCAGTTTATATCAAGAAAACATCCAGCATTTTAAATTACTTGGGTACTGGTCTATCTCCAAGTATTTCTTTCTTTCAAAAAGAGAAACTGTTCATCTGTCACTGAATTTTCCTTCTCTGCCCTCAATACCCTAGTGTGGGGCCACAAAGCTCTGATCAAACATAAAAATAAATCTCCTCATCAGTGCCCTACTTAAATAGAAAACACCTCCATCAACCTTACTTATTTAGTGTTTACCTACTTTCTTTCAGCCTTGTCTTTTCACATTAGAAGACATAAAGTTAATGAAATATAGAAGAATTCAATATATGATATGATGAATCATAGGTTTATTTTTAATCTTCTTTTACAAAAAAAAAAATAAAGCCTCAGGCCAGAAGAGACCTATTTTATATTTTGGTTCAATGTCTTTATACCCAGAACTACAATAACGCTTTACAACCAGTTGTGAGAATATGTTTTCTGGGAGAAGATAGAAAATATACAAGTGATTGGGTAAATCTATTATGTTCAATGTCATATAATTGAATGATTTAAGCTATAAAGAAAAAACATAAATAAAAAATGATAAAGGCAAAATGGGGTCTATTAAATACATGTGTATCTCTATGTACACATAAACAATCTTGAAAATAATAGCAAAATACTATCATTAAACCCACTTATCTCAGTAATATATGCCCCTGATATAATTCACATTAATTAATATTCCCTTAAGCATTATGTTTAAAGGCCTTCATCAGCTTTCATTGTATAAAGGAACTACTGTTTATTTAAATAACCCAGAAACTGTCAAATACATAAATGGTCTCCATTTTTTTCACCCATACAAATACTTGTCAGATTTACTCAAGGGTCTGGACCTGTTTCCCAATACGTAGCACTAGCCACATTGAGTTATTAAACACCTGAAAACATGATTTCTCATAACTGAGAAATGTTATAAGTAGAAAATATCCATCAGCGTTCAAAGAACGTAATGCTTCCTATAAATAATGTAAGATATCTCACTATTTTTCGGTTAATATTTGTTAAAAATGACAGCAATTTAGGTACACTAAGTTAAATAGCTATTAATTTGTTTTACCTATTTCCTTTGTTGGCTTGCTAGAAAATTTTTAATTACCACATTGTAGACGACATTTGTGACTCTCATTATATTTCTTTTTATCAGTGTTAGCCATAGACTCTTGAGGGAGGACACTGCAATTTCATTAATTATTCATTACTTTGAGCTAACAAGCCATTCTTTTAGAAAATCAACACAATTCAAGGCTCCCAGCTTTCATATTACAGTCTTAATTTGTAGATTTGATGCTTCTTTCCAATAATCTTAGGGATGGGAACTAAGAATTTTAATGTAGTTCTATTAAAGAAAAAGAAGCCTTTACAATTTTCCCGAGTTTATTCTGATAGATATTTCCTGTTGATACCCCAATCTACCCTGAGATCTTCTAGGCATGGAGTGAGTGCTTTCTGAATTGGTAATACAGGTAGGAAGACAGAAAAGAGGATGAGTTTAGAATGTGGGACCCCACTTCTATACACCAATAGTAATAAGGTTGAAATGGACATTAAGAAAACAACCCCATTGACAATAGTGCCACACAAACTCAAATATATTGGAATCAACTTGACTAAATATGTGAAAGACCTATACAAGAAAACTATAAAACCTCTGCTCCAAGAAATAATGAGAGGACACACGGAGAAATGGAAACGCATACCCTGCTCATAGGATTGGCAGGATTAACATCATCCAAATGGCAATACTCCCCACAGGCATTATACAGACTTTTAATGCTATCCCCTCTAAAGATACCCATGACATTCTTCAAAGAAGTGTGATCAGGCAACTTTTGAAAATCATTTGGAACAATAAAACACCCTCGAATAGCTAAAGCAATCATTGGGAAACGAATATGGGAGGAATTACTTTCTCCAACTTTAAAACTGTACTACAAAGCAACTAGTTATCAAACCAGCATGGTATTGGAATAAGGACAGCCTCAGATCAGTGGAATAGGCTTGAATACTCAGAAAATGTTCCCCAGAAATACAATCACCTAATTTTTGATAAAGGAGCAGGAAATCCTAATGGAGAGGGAAAGCCTCTTCAACAAGTGGTGTTGGCACAATTGGATAGTCACTTGAAAAAATTGAACCTTAGACCCCCCAGCTAGCATCATTTACAAAGGTAAAATCCAAATGGATTAAAGGACCTCAATATCAGCCCCCAAAACCATAAGATATATAGAACGCACATAGGCAAAACACTCCAGGACATTATAGGCATCTTCAGGAGGAAACTGCACTCTCAAGCAAGTGGAAAGCAGAGATTAACAGATGGGAATATATTAAGCTGAGAAGCTCTGCAACCTCAAAGGAATAGTGCCCGGATACAAGAGCCACCCACTGAGTGGGAGAAACTATTCACCAAATACCCATCATATAAGGGGCTAATATCCAAAATATACAAGGCCCTGATGAAACTTTATAAGAAAAACAATCTAATCCTATCAAAAATGGGGAGAAGAAATGGACAGACACTTTAACAAAAAAGAAATACAAATGGCCAAAAGGCACATTAAAAAGTGCTACCACATCACTAATCATCAGGAGATGCAAATCAAAACAAACGATGAGATACACCTCACACCACAGAGAATGGACACATCACAAAGAATGAGAAAAAACAGTGTTGGCGGGGATGTGGAGAGAAAGGAACCCTTATCCACTGCTGGTGGGGAATGCTGTCTAGTTCAACCTTTATGGAAAGCGATATGGAGATTCCACCAAAGATGGAAATCGAGCTCCCATTACGATCCAGCTATACCAACTCCTAGGAATATACCATACGGAACACAAAAAATACAATACAAAAACCCCTTCCTTTACACCTATATTCATTGCAGCTCTATTTACCATAGCAAGACTCTGGAAACAACCAAGATGCCTTCAAACAGACGAATGGCTAAAGAAACTGTGGTACATATACACAATGGAATATTATGCAGCTCGTCAGGAGAGATGAAGTCATGAAATTTTTCCTATACATGGATGTACCGGAAATCTATTATGCTGAGTGAAAGAAGTCAGAGAGAAAGAGAAAAAACGCAAAATGGTTCACTCATCTATGGGTCTTAAGAAAATGAAAGACATTCTTACAATAAAAAATTTTCAGACACAAAAGAGAAAGAGCTGGAAGTTCCAGCTCACCTCAGGAAGCTCACCACAAAGAGTGATGAGGTTAGTTAGAGAAATAACTACATTTTGAACTGTCCTAATAATGAGAATGTATGAGGGAAATGGAGAGCCTGTCTAGAGTACAGGCGGGGGTCGGGTGGGGAGGAGGGAGACTTGGGACATTGGTGATGGAATGTTTGCACTGGTGATGGGTGGTGTTTCTTTACATGACTGAAACCCAAACACAATCATGTATGTAATCAAGGTGTTTAAATAAAAAATATATATATATAATTTTTATTTTGAAAAAAAAAAATGAATGTGGGCCCCAGAGAAGTAGATGGGGTGTTCTTTATTTTATTTGTGAAAATGCTTCCCAATGTTTTCCTGCCTGTGACAATGATTAGAAAAAGAAGGATCTCCTAATGGAGTCACAGATAAATGTAAAAAAGGTACAATTTACAGCCTGGCCAATCTGATTCCTATTACTGTTTAATTAGCTCTAGTTTATTCTAAACCTGTAGAAGATCTAGTCAAATACTATAGTCAAATATCTTAAACTCACTGTGGGATAACAAGGGAAATGGTTGGTAGAAAGAGGGTAGTGGTCCTCTAGGTCCCTTGAGGCCATATACAAATTTTTGACCAGAGTGGGGAGTTAGAGGGATTGAGGAATGGAGAAAAGCAGAAGACTTAAGTAAGGAAGCATGAGCTGATTCAAATAAAAGGTTAAGATACCTGAGCAGTACAGAGATTACTGAGCACCATTAAAATGAACATATTTGAATTAACCCTAATCTTCATTTATTTATTTATTTACTTTTTGTTTTTCTTTTTGAGCCACACCCAGCAGCTCCCTGGCTCTGCACTCAGAAGTTGCTCCCTAAAAAAAAAAAAAAAGTTGCTCCTGGCTCAAGGGACCATACAGGATGCCAGGAATCAAACTGGGATTAGTCAAGTGTTGGATGCATGCAAGATAAATGCCCTACGTTGTGCTACCATTCCGGCCCACAAATGGACACTCATCTATGAAAATTTTCTCCTGAATCCCTTAACAGTTTGGGAGTAGACACAGAGAAGGCATATGTTTTAGGGTTTTGTTTTTTTTTTCCAAATGATAGGGAGGTTGTGATAAGTGAGTTTGGTGTGAGGGAAGTGACAGAAGTTGTGGTATTTCATGACAATAGCTGCAAAAATGGATCTGAAGAAGATAGGTAAAATTTGTGGGAAACAGAGGGGTCTTGGGTAGAGAGATAAACTGATGTCAAAGATCTGCTTTCATTCAGATGGCCTTAATAAGTTCAGAGGAAACTGTGCAGAAAGTGAAAGTTTTAGATTAAATTTCAGGTGTGAACTAAGATTGTTGCATTATTTTGGGATTCCTATCTTTATCCATGATTCTCTGGCTGTTATAATTGACAACACCAACCCATTGAGAGTCACTACTTGCCTAACAGAACTGAACTGGCAATCAGAACTCACTGTTTGAATACTATATGACTAGAAAATGTTTTTGTTTCCCCATTTGAGGCTCCTGTATAGTTCCTTATTTGTCACTATTAAATCAAATTTGCAAAAAATAAAATTACATAAAAATATCCTATGTAAAAATAAGCAGAAACAACAATCTCTGATAGGGATATGCACCCCCTATGCAAATAGCACTACCTACAGTAGCTAAGATTTAGAAACAATTCAAGTGTTCAAGGATATATGAATGCATAAGGAAGTTGTGGTCTACAAACACAGAGACATATTACATACTAAGTTCTAAAAAAAGATAGATGAAGCCCTGCCTTTGGATACAACATGCTCAGAACTGCTGGCAGTCATGATGAGTGAAGGAAGTTTATAAAAAGAAAGATAAATATCCAGTGATCTTTGTCATGTGGAATATACAGAAAGAAAGCAGATAATAAACAATGTGCAAAGGAAGCAAATTTTCGGATTCTGATTACAGAATTGTGGCTACCAAGGAAGCTTTGAATTGGCTGAAAGAATCCAATAGACATTGGTATGGGGATATATGAGCTCTTTGGTGATCAGTGTGATATGGTAATAATATAAGCTTAACATGCATAAATATTTGCACTTTCATAAACTAATATTACCTCAGTATAAATAAATTTTAAACTTTAAAATAAACCATATAAAAACTAAAAAAATAGAGACATAATGAGTATTTGTTCAATATAATGAGACATATAAAACCCAATATTAGTGTATTTGATGTTCATTCAGATACACATCTGAAGTCATATATCAAAGCATTTATAGATGTTATATGTATTGGATACATAAAATTAGCATTTATAGATATCAATTTATATGTATTTTACATAGACTTCTCAGTACATAAAATTCTTTACAAATGGTCTTTGAGTCAGTCTATCAAACACACACAACTAATCACCCACCTTTTTTCACACTTAAGAAAATAAGAACCCATTGATTTAAATTTTAATCCTCCACCAGCCCTCATGCCTTAAGAATTGAGACTTTCAGACCCTGGGAAGCCTTCTCAGCCTGCTGGGAGACAGAACCAGTAGTGTGACGATTTCCCAGCCACTTGGGTTGCATCAAACAGATGCCCACAAACCTTTCATTCAGGCCCCTGGGCCAGAGCTGGGGAGAAGAACAGCGTGGAAATAAGCAGGCTTTTCATGCACTCAGACACTCAATAGAATTTCTGTTTTTTCTCTGGGAAGGCAGCTCTTGACTTTGCAGCAATCAATTTCATTGTTTTAATATGAATATCAATTTAGAAAATATAGAAGTACCCAAGTCTTACCCAGTGTCTACCCAAATTGTCCTCACTGAGTGGTATTTAGACACCACTCATGACACATCTCAGCCTGGCAGTCAGGAGGCCAGATTTTCTGGATAGGCCACTTCTGTTTCAAATACTCTCTCTCACTGAAACCCTTATTTCTTATCAGTCAGACCTTAATTCAGGTTAAAATCTTCAAATCCAGGTCACCAGGTAGAGACAGGAGAAAGCAGGAAAGAAAGGTTTTTTCTTCTCAAACTTTGAAGGAAAATTATTTATGATAATAAAAGCATCACAGCAAGTAACATGATCAGAAAGTTTACTAGAAGAAAGATTAACCCCTGAACCAAACATACCAAGAAATCAAAATGTTTTCAAGAGTAAAGGTGGTGTGAAGAGAATGTACCCTTCACATTCTTTAATTTATGAAATATTTGTGATGGTAGCACAAAAATTAGAAAAAGAAAAACAATGCAAAGCAGTGTGAGCTCCATGGCCTGCACTCTCCCACCCTTTTGCATGGCATATCTCTCCAGAAACATAGCAGCAAACCATGGGGTGCTGTTCCCCTCAGCCAGCCCACCTGCAGATGGCCCAAATGAAAGCCTACAAACTCTCAATCAATCAATGCTCCCAAACATCACCTACTGTGGGTTAAGCGCTCATCTAGACACAAAAGCGGGAGGCAGAAGCGGGGAGAAAAAAATAGAAGGTCTGGTCCTAATTCTCCAGGAATGTTGCCCTGGCAACGGTAGGGGGGGTGACAGGGAGGGTGGAAAAAGGGCGAGATGACAGTGAGAAGCCTGGACCCAAATGGGGTTCTCACCCTGTTTCATGTGTGCAGGATGCAGCTGCCTGCTTTGTCCTTTGTGAATGAAGTCGCAGCTTGTAGATTCTGGGGCAGTTTCCCAAAAGTGTGTCATGAGAAAAAGGCAAGATGTGTGTGTGCTCAGCGGAAGGGAAGAATTCTGCGGCCAGATGAGTTGGAATGCAAAGTTCACAGAAGGAAAACTCAATCATTTCTTTTGGAGAAGTGCTCAGACCATCTTCTCAACTAACTCCTTTTCAGTGATGGAGCTGGTGGGGCTGCACAAGCTTGACAGACACAGAGAACATTTTGAAGAACTATCCGTTGGGTTACTTTCAGTCATGCCTACCTGCACACCAGAGATCTAATTCTTCCAAATACATCCAGCTCAGTGGAATTCTGTTAAGTGCCTTACTTCCTAAGCCTGAAAATGGCAGGAGGAAAGTAAACTTAGAAGCCCAACATTGAGTGAGAAGGAAAAGGATCCAAAAAGAGACACTGTTTACATAGCATCTTCTGCTTTCTATAGGGCACATACAAGACAGGTCCCGACTACTATCATGCAGTACTTAACGACATGGTTGCACCTTTGACTTACAGCATTATTGCAGAAGCCTATAACCAATAGCTTACTGCACACCTACATTAAATATTGGCACCACCAGGATTCAAAGTGATAGTTCAGTGAGTAAGTATTCAGTAAGCCCTGAGTACAGCTGGGTGTGACTCTAAAACAAATGAGAAATAATTAATAAACACTGGCATCACCATCATAGATATTATCTGTTACTTAGGAAAACTTACATGGCTTATTAGTTACATGTTACACAAGTTATATGGCTTATTCACTTACAAGTGACTGATATAACCAAGACTAATGGCATTCCCCAAGGAAAGGACTTCACAGCCCTTTTCTGTGGTCACCTTCCTGGGGTTCTGGAGCAATCCTACCTTTCTATTGTGTCGATCTTTGGAACCTATGGAAACCCTAAAGATCAGTCTTCAAAATCTATATAGACTGTTGTAGGTCATTCTCCTTTAAATTTCCTTCTGTAACTTTCTTATGTAAGTTCATTCCTCAACCTTAAGTCCACTGGTTCCTAACATTGAGTGCACATTAGACTCATCTGAAATATGAAAAAAAAAAAAGTTCTGGGACTATATAGCTCAAAGTATTGGAGCACATATCTGGCACACACAAAATTTGATTTCCAAAACCTCATGTTCCATCACTACGCCTCATACACACACACACACCATTGGGTTTAACCTTAGTGTCTCCAATACCACAGGGCATGCACCACATTGTCAATTTAATTTTTCCAATTCCCAAGTTCTCTTACAAATCCCAGTCACCATCTTTATGTCTTAACCTACAACACTGCTAGGAATGATTCTCTCCCCTCTAAGCACCCCCCAAAAAAAATTATCTCTAACCAGTGTCTACTCAGAGCTAGAGGGCTGAACATTAGCCCCCTTCAAAGATTTTAGTCCTTGGGACCAGACAGAGAGTAAAGTAAATAAAGTGCTTATCTTGCATTCAGATAACCTGGGTTTGATTCCTGGCAGCCCTGATCACTGTCAGGTGTGGCCCAGAAACAAAAATAAAAAAATTTCAGACCATGATGAATTAACAGATAAAAATTTTATAATCACAGGATACACCACTATAAAACTTTTGATATTTTTGTTCAAAATAATTCTGTTACAAAATTTCAGAGAACATAAAAATTCAGTGGAATGAGAAAGGGTGGGTGAGAACAGGAAGGCTGGGTCAATGTTTATCCAGCAGTGTTGAGAAACAGAACCAAAGGATGCTTGTCAGATATTTATCAAAGTGTGTCCAACTTAACTATCAATTTTCTAAAATTATCTCACAAAGCAAGTTTTTACAAGTATAGGACTTCTCATTTACACTTTTCTATAGAGGCCTATGCATCAACCAGCCTAGTTCTGCATCTAAGTCTGTTTGTACACATTGTCAAATCAGCTTCCTGACTTCTTAGCTTTTCAGGAAATTCAGTGCTTTGAAACTTACTAGGGTTTCTATAAATTTGGTAAATATTGGGCTTGAGAGATGGTACAGCAGATTGGACACTTGATTACATGCAGCCAACCCAGGTTCTATCCCCAATATCCAATGTGATCTTCTTTATTTTTTATTTGTTTATTTATTTAAAAAAAATAGTTGATCATAATACATTTGTTTCCAGATAAGTCAAAGCAAGTTTATTGAAAGTTTATTAAAAAAAAAACTAGAAAGAAAAGAGAAGGAAAAAATAAGAAAGAGAAAATAGTAGCAAGCACATTTTTAAAAGTTTTATTGAGACCATTGTGAATTACAAATTCTTCATAGTTGTATTTTAGGCATACAGTGACAGTAATTTAGTCCATTCCCACCACCAGTGTTGATCTCCCATCACTAAAGTTTTCAGCATACATTCTATATCTCCACATTTAGCCCCCTGGCCTATAGTGTAACAGGTCTATGTTGAGTTTAGATTGTTATACTATGGGTCTATTGATTCTACTGTCATTGACTTTGGCTTGGATATTTAGTTCTTACTTTTTTTTTCACCTACCAGTGCACCTGAGACCACTTGGTGGTCTCTGGGCCCTATCCATTTCTTTTTCTTTTCTCAATTTGTAGAAAGACACAGAAATTTGAGGTAAAATTAAGTAATTCATGTCCTGAGGTTTAAATTAAAAAAAAAAAAAGGCAGGAGCCCCTACCTAGAAGATACAAATAAAATTAAAAAGAAAGAAAAGGGGTGGGGGTGGTTTTTGGTTATGGTTTTTGTTTTGCATAGGTGCAGCAAACTTCAGAGAAATTATAAAGGAAACACCCTTGGCCTAAAATAAAACAGGATTTTCTATATATGAAGCATCCTGTAATAAGACTGACTATAGGCTCTGGGCATAGTAATTGTCCAACTCCACGGTCTTTCTTAATGGTTCCAGGAAAAATTCTACTCAATCGCAGTTGTTGTAGTCAGGCTTCTGTAGTTAGAGATCTTGGTTTTTGCAAGATCTTATGTCAAAGCCAGAGTGTCACAGAATGTCTTCTGATTTCATCTCACTGTTAGGTGGTGATGCCCTGAAAGCAAGTTGTTGCTGTTTCCTGGTCGTCAGAGTGTCATATGAACTTACTCTGTAGCAAGTCAGTGACAGGGTGGCATTAGGGCCTCCCCCAGTGAAGTTTGATTCTTTATTCCAGTGTAGAAAACCATGCCAGTTCCAAGAATGGGATCCAAGGTTCGGGGATGGATGGTAGATGTCTGATCAACCAAGGCCTAAGTCAAGTCACAATGACAAATGTTCAGGGTGAAAGGCGCCCTTGCATTATAAAAGTTATGAGTTCCTATCTCTATTAGATAAGAACTTCTTTCTATATGTAAGATTTCCTCATTATAATGTATCTATGCAAAAAGAAACAATGCCACATGATACTAATGGTGAATATGAGGGTAAAAATAATTAATTTCTTTTTTTTATTTTTTATTTTTTTTATTTATTTTTTTAACAATTTCTATAACCTGGTTTAACCTGAACTCAGATCCCAAGAGAGACTTGTTTACTAGAATTTCCTACTAAGCAGATCCAATAAAGGGATGAGGAAAGCTACCTCTACATACAGAAAATATATTCTAATAATATACCTATTAAGTAAATGCATCTAAAGAAACATACAAAGAAAATATACATGTCCCCTTTAAATTTTTTTAAATAGACTCTTGTGTTTCTCCTCTTCACTCAACTTGTTTCCTTCAAAATGCTATAGTGTTCAAGATATCTACCAAACCATCTTACCTAAATGCAATCCCTATTCAAATTCAGACATAATTTTTCAAGGAATTAGAACAATCAATTATAAAGTTTGTGTAAAATTATAAAAGACAAAATTCATGGGATAGCCAAATTCATATTTAAAAAACAAGAAACTTAGAGGCATCTCATCACCTAATTTGAAGCTCTACTACAAAGCCATCGTTATTAAAACAACAACAACAAACAAACAGGGTATTGGACAAAGACGTAATTTCAGACCAATGGGTCAGAATAGAACAACCAGTGACAAACCCCCAAGTATATGGTCAACTAATCTTTGACAAAAGAGCCAAGAACAGACAGTCTCTTCAACAAATGGTGCTGAAAAATTGGATAACCATGTGTAAGAAATTAAAGATTTATCCAACCCATGGGCCTGGGATGTTCTTCCATTTTCTTCGGTCCTCTTCAATATCTTTTTGAAGTGTTTTAAAGTTTCCATGGTATAGATCTCTCATCTTTCTTGTTAGGTTGATTCCTAGGTACTTGATAATTTTAGACACTATTTTAAATGGGATGTAATCTTTGATCTCTTTCTCCTCTGAGTCTTCTTTTGTATAAATGAATGCAACTGTCTTTGTGTATTGACATCTTTGCTATATTGCTTTATTGGTTCTAGGAGCTTTTCTGTGAACTCTTTAGAGTTTTCGATGTATAGCATCATGTCATCCTCAAATAGAGATAGGTTGACTTGCTCTTTCCCTATTTGAATTCCTTTATTTGCTTCTCTTGTTTGTTTGCTATTGCTAGGACTTCTAATACTATGTTGAGTAAGAGTGGAGACAGTGTACAACCTTGCCTACTGTCTGATCTTAATGAAAATTCTTTCAGTTTTTTGCCATTAAGAACAATGTTGAGGAGGCAGAGAGATAGCATGGAAGTAGGGTGTTTGCTTTGCATGCAGAAAGACAGTGGTTCAAATCCTGGCATCTCATATGGAGCGATTTCTGCACATAGAGCCAGGAGTAACCCCAGAGTGCTCCTGGTGTGACCCCTCCCCCCCCCAAAAAAAAGCAGAATGTTGGCTGTGGGCTTCTTATAAATAGTTGCTACTATCTTGAGGAAGGTTCCTTCCATCCCTATTTTGCTGAGGATTTTCATCATGAATGGGTGTTGGATTTTGTCAAATTCCTTCTCTTGTTCTATTGATATGATCATGTGGTTTTTGTCCTTATTTTACTTGATGTGGTATATGGTGTTGATTGATTTGTGTATGTTGAACTATCCTTGCATTTCTGGAATGAAACCCATTTGATCACGATACATAATCTTTTGGTTGTGTTGTTGGATTCAGTTTGCTAAAATTTTGTTAAGGATTTTTGCACCCATGTTCATTAGTGAGAATGGTGTGTATTTTTTTCTTTTTATCTTTGTTGGCTTTGGGAATGAAAGTGATATTACCTTCATAAAAGATATTATGGAGGATTCCCATCTTTTCAATGTTTTGGAAGAGTCTAAGGATCAATTGTAACTCTTCTCTGATTGCTTGATAAAATTCACCTGCAAACCCATCTGGCCCTGATTTTAATTCTTGGGGAGTTTATTAATTATTGTTTCAATTTCCTTCTTTGTGATTGGCCTGCTTTTATCTTTCTATTTCCTCCCCAATAAGTGTTGGAAGATAATATTTCTTGAGACATCTGTCCATTTCTCTTGAATCTTCTAGCTTAACTGAGTACAGTTGTTCATAATAAGCCTTCATGATATCATGGATTTCTTGGGGTTCTCCCCCTTTCATTTTTGATCCTAGTAAGTCTTGCCAGCAGTTTTCCTATCTTGTTTACTTTTTCAAAAGGAAACCAGCTCTGGGTCTCATTAATACTTTGTATTGTTTTCTTTGTTTCTATATTGTTGATTTCTGCTCTGATTTTTTTTTTTTTGGTTGGTTTTTGGGTCACACCTGTTGGCAGTCAGTGGTTACTCCTGGCTCTGTGCTCAGAAATCGCTCCTGGCAGGTATAGGGGACTATATGGTATGCTGAGATTCCAACCATCATCTGTCCTGGGTCAGCTGTATGCAAGGCAAACACCCTACCGCTGTACTATTGCTCCAGCCCCTCTGCTCTGATTTTTATTATTTTTTCTTCTGCTTGTGTTTGGGTTTCTTTGCTGTTGGTTTTTCAGATATTTAAGGTGTCCCTTCAAGTTATTGATTTTATCATTTTCTTCTATATTCCTATGGGTTTCCCGCTAATTACTGCTTTTGCTGTGTTTCATAAAATTTGGCAATTTGTTTCTTCATTATAATTTGTATCAAGGAATCTCATTATTCTTTGATTTCCTCTTTGATCTATCTGTTGTTGAATAACATGTTGTTTAGTTTCCAGGTGTTAGATATTCTACACATCTTCTTTTTACAATCAGTTTTTGTTTCTGTTACTTTGTGGTCTGATAGGATGCTTTGTATAATTATTATATTTGTGACTTTATGTAAGTTAGACATGTGTCCTAAATGTGGTCTATTCTAGAGAAGATTCCTTGTGCACTCTAGAAAAATGTGTATTCAGCTTTTTGAGGAAGAATGTCCCTGTAAAGTCCAAATTCTTCTAGTTTCTCATATAGGGCTCTTTTGTTGTTGCTAGAAGATCTGTCTAGTGGTAATAATGACATGTTGAAATCTACTACTCTCACATTTTCATCCATATGTTTCTATAGGTTTGTGAGCAAAAGCCTTACATATTATTCTGGCTCTACATTTGTGAATCAATTTTGATTAAAGTTAGCACTCCTTGGTCTATTGTTCCCCTAATCAATAAGCAGTCTCCATCTTTGTCTCTAACTACTTTCTTGAGGTTGAATGCAATTTGGTCTGATATAAGTATGGCTGTCCAGCTTTTTTTTTCTAGAGGCTTGTATAATTGTTCTCCATTCTTTTACTCTGAGCCTGTTTCTCTCCTGAACTTTTTAGTGTATTTCTTACAGCAGATATCTGTGTTATTTTTCTGATCCAATTCTCTACTCTGGCTTTTGATGGGAGAATTTTGTTCGTTGAAAGTAAGGAAATTATTGACATAGAAAGCTATTGTGCCATTGTACTGTGTAGGGTTATTGTTGTTAAAATTGGGTATTTAGTTTGTGTAATTGATCTCTGAGTAGTTTGTTTAGAGTTTGTTTAATTATTGTAAATATTGTGAGATTTGTCAGAGAATGTTTTAGCTCTCCCTCCCAAGTAAATATGGGTTTTTCTGGGTAGTGGACTTTAGGCTGAAAGTTTCTTTCATTCAGTCATTTAAATATTTCATTCTTTCTATGCTTTTTTTGCCCTGGATTGTTTTAAAAGTTTCAAAATATCTGGTTTAATTCTTATGGTTTTTTTTCCTTTATATTTGAGGTTTTTCTTCTTTACTGCTTTAAAGATTTCATTTCTCTCTTTGAAATTTTGCCATTTGGGTGATTTTATGTCTTGGTGTTGTTCTGTTAGGATCTATTTTGTTTGACACTCTTTTTGCCTCTTGGATTTGAAGAGCAGCCTTTTTCCAGAGAGTGGGAAAGTTCTATGGTATTATCTTCCTCACTACTTAGTCTTGCCCTTTTTTTTTTTCCTCCCTTTCTGGTATTCCTATAATTTGTAGATTTTTTTGGTCATTGTTCATTAATTACCTTACATGTTTCTTCCAATATTTTGTTTCTCATTTCTTTATTGAGCTCTTTATTGCTGCTGGCTTGTAATTTGTCTTCGAGTTCATCTGCAAATCTCATGTGTGTAATTCTACTATTATGGCTTGTTAACATGTCTTTAGTTCCCTTAGTTTCATTTGTATGGGTCCTCTCATCTTCTAATATAGTTATTTTTTGAGTTGGTTCAATGTTCACCTATAGATTTCTTAATTTTGTAGGTTAGTGATTCCTTAATTTCTATTGCTAAGACATTAAATGCTGATTTTAGGTCCTCACCTATAAGGCTCATGCTTTTTGGTGGACTTGGAATTTTGTAAGGATTTCTCTCCATATCTCCACTGTAGGCGTCCACTGTTCTTTGCATTTGGTGTGTTGGAATGCTGGAGTTTCAGGGTGTTTAAAAAAGTGGTCTATTGTGCACAATAAGCATGATCCCCAGTCCCAAAGGTCCGGCAGAGACAATTGTAACGGAAAGGGGCTTCTGGAAGAACAAAGAAAGACGCTATCCTAGATGCCTTCCTAGGTTCAGCGCAAAGACCAAGATCACCAACCACAGAAGATGGATTAAAATGGCACTGAGGTAACAGAACCTCCAGATTCACAAAGACTGACTTCACCATAAGTCCCACCTCAGGATATGTACAGATACTGGGACTGCTAAACACAGAGCTCTGACGGTATCACACTGGACAGAGCAGAAGCTTTCCACACACCAAAAAAAAAAAACAAAAAAAAACAAAACAAAAAAAAAAAAAAAACACAACCTGGAGAGTAATGATCCTGAGCAAAGACTAGAGCTGATTCCATGACAGTACCAAGGACGGAGAAACCCCATATCTTATAGGGCAAGTGAATTCCTTTTCGAATGACCCCAATATTTACTGTGCCAGGGCAGGAGGGAAAAAAAAAATACAAAAAACACAAAACCTTGGTTATGTATATATATATATATATATATATATATATATATATATATATATATACCTTACCTTCATTTATTATTGTTATTATTATTTTTATTTACCTAGCTATTTTGGTCGATTCCTCAGTTTGGATGTGATTATTGAAATTGTTGGCCCCAATTATTCTTTTTTTTTTTTTTTTTTTTCTTTCTTTTCTTTCTCTTCCTTTCTTTTCTTTCGTTATGTGCTACGCCATGTTTCTTATTTCAAGACCACGGCGTGTTTTTTGTTTGTTTGTGTTTGTTTTTAGCTTGTTTTGGTTTATTTTTTATCTGTTTTTTTGTGGTGCTTATCGTTATAGCTGGAGTCCTCACTGGATATTTGACACTTCTTTTGGTACTGGTGGAGTGTTTCAACTTCTTTTTCTCCTTCATTTCCCAAATCGATGATGAGAACCTCTAGAAGGATTCTGCCCATTTTCGGGGTATTAAACTCTTACCCCGGTTTATTTATTTTCTCTTTTTCAGGCAAAACCACGCAACTTGAACTAGCTACCCCTGCCCCTACTTAGAGGGGGGAAATAAGGGAGGCATCAAGACCAAACTGATGCAAGACTACTAAGTAGTTGGTTAGAGACAGAGGGGACCACATATTCTAGCCGCCCTGGGGGTGAGGGAAGAGGAAATGGGAGGTAAGACAGAAACGGGGGAGTAGGGAGGACAATTTGGGGATGGGAATCCCCCCTGATTTTATGTAAATATGTACCTAAAATATTATTGTCAACAATATGTAAGCCACTATGATCAAAATAAAAATTATATTAAAAAAAAGTGGTCTATTGAACTGTTTGTATAAGAGGTGGTTAGATATTTATCTGTTTTAGAGGTTATTTATAGTAGACAAGCAAGGTTATCTAAGTATAAGAGAAATATTGCAATCTAGTTCAGTGGTTTATTCTTCTGAGTTTTAGGCTGTACATTTTCTAACGGGAAGAAATGCTAGGTCTGATCTGCCTAGAAATATGCATTATAAATTGAAGGCAGAGGGTGAATGGGCAGGGCCCACAAACCTCTCCTGGGAGCTGGAAGCTTGAGCTCTAGCAGCTGCTGCTGTAGAATCCCCAGCAAGTTCATTTTTGAAAATTATTATATTGCCAATGAAGTAATTAATACCACAGCAGAAGGTATAGTAAACTTTTGTTGTTAGCTGTCCATTTTATTAAATCAAGGTGCTCCTTTATGGATGACAGCATCAAACAAATGTTGTCCAAAAAATCAAAGCAATATTACTGATACTATGACTTTTAGGAGTTTGTACTCAGCTTCCAGGCCTCCTGGAAAAAGGAAGATTCGGGGGTGTTGTGCCCACTCTTGCTTTAAGAGACCTGGTGATATCAGTCCAAAACGCAGCATAACTGAAGTGTGGTCATATTGGTGTCCCTGTGGGAATTGTAAAGGGTTAGTAATGAAGCAAGACCATTGCGAACAAAGTAATTCTGGGTGATGAATGCATGGCTTCGGCAAGACAGAGACTTGGTCCAGCCTCTCCTCATGAGATGGCCAGCTTTTTGCTGCATTGGCTGGTGTAGCCATAATTTTTCACAGTTCAGTTTACATACCTTTGAGAAAAGATTTAATCTGTGAAGCTGGCCCTGTTTGAACATGGCAACTCCTAATATGATCTTTTGTGTACATTCAGGAGTAATTCTATTTATATATGTGTGTGTTTGTGTGTATTTTACTTTATTTAAGGAAAATGCATCACATCAGTGACATAGTTGACCATAATACATTTGTGTCCAATTAAGTAAAAGCAAAGGGTTCTATGTCATTGTCAGTGTTCCGCCTAGTGGTTCTGTCTAGTGGCAACAATGGCTTGTTGAAATCTTCCACTAATATCATATTTCTGTCTATAAGTTTCTTTAAGTTTGTGAGCAAAAGCCTTACATATTTTGCTGGTTAGACATTTGGTATATAAATGTTGATCAGAGTTAGTGCTTTTTGGACTATTATACCCCTGATCAATCAGTATTGTCCATCTTTGTCTCTATATAATTTTTTGAGGGTGAATGCAATTTGATCTTAGTATGGCTGTCCCAGATTTTTATTTTTCCAGAAGCTTGTATAATTGTTTTCCATCCTTTTACTCTGAGCCTGTGTCTAGACCAAAATTTTAAGTATGTTTCCTGCAAACAGAAAATTGTTGGGTCTTGTTCCTAATCCAACCCACTTTTCTGTGCCTTTTGATGGAAGGGTTTAGTCCATTGACATTTAAGGAAACTATTGACAGAAAGGGCTGTTATTGTGGCATTATATTGTATAGAATAGTTGTTGTCACAATAAGGTCTTTGGCTTATAAAAATGACTTTTGAGTAGTTCATTTAGAGTCAGATTGTTTAGCATTAATGTTGCAAGTTCTTTCTTGTCTGAGAATATTTTTATCTCTTCTTCCCGTATAAATGTGTGTATTATAAGATATGCAAATTATCTTAACTATATCTCTTTATATTTTGGATGGATACCTGGCAGTGCTCAGGACATATTCTTGGCCCTACACTTAGAAATCATTCCAGGTAGTTCTCAGGAGAACAGGAGGCACCAGGGGTTGAACTCAGGTTGGCCTCATGCAAGGCAAGTGCTATACCTGTTGTACTATATCTCCAACCCAAGGATTCTCTTTTTTAAATTACATATTAGTTAGATTTATCAATAGTTCCTGTGGATCTAGATCACTTTTTTGTTTCTTATAATTATTATCTTAGTGTAAAAAAAGAAAACAAAGGTTCATGAGACTTAGAATTGTCACAGAGGCCCAAAAGGGTCGTCTTTGGTAGCTGACAACTGACACAGTAGAAAAGGGAACTGTGATAAGAGAAATCCTGATCCTTTTCTCACACCTTTTTCAATATAGTAGATATTTCAGTTTCAATCACCAGTAAAACTCAAACAATTAGGGAGGGACTTCAGAGCATAAAAGCCGGCTATCCTTTGCAAAAGCTGGCTCCCTGTGTGTGACACCAGGCGGGGAAAATCCGCGAAAGTACACCGGCCCAGTGGGGCTCAGCTGTGAAAGACTGTGAGTGTGACCTGTCTATGTCTGTCTACTGTCCTCTTGCGTGAAACTCTTGCGAGTGGGGCAAAAAGAGGCTCAGAGGAGCACGGCCGCTCCGCTTCGCTACGCGGCCGTGCACTCTTTCTAAGGAAAGAACTCCATTGCAACAAGAAGGAAAAATCACACTAAGAACGGCGCTATATCACAGAAGCAAACATTTCTCTCTGGACTGTCTTCTCTGTTACATGCTCGGGCCTAAGATTTGACCCAGTGTGAGGCTTCATCCACGGAGGACTCCCCTCCCTTAGAGGCAAGTCAGCCCATCCAGAAAGGGAGGAGCCAGAGGAGTGTGCTGCCTACATCATATAGACAATGAATACCACTACAACACGTAGAAAAACCCACAATACAAATGTGACAATGGGGAAACAGCGCAGGCCAGCATCAGACATAGAGAATGAAGATGACAATTCTGAGGACCAGATAATGACTGAACAACTAATCAACCTCTCAGATAAGGACTTTAGACTAGCAATATGGAAGGTGCTCAACAGACTCCAAGAAACCATGGATCGAGTTGAACAGAACACTAATAAGAACCAAGAAAATATGAAGGCAGAAATGACAAAACTCCAAACTGAAATAACATGTCAACTAACAGGCCTGAAAAACTCAGTAAACGAAGTGAATGACAAAATGGATAAGCTCTGGGACAGGGTATCAGAAGCTGAGAATAGACTTGGTGCTGTGGAAGATGAGATACATAACAATTCCATACAGCAGGAGAGATTGGACAAAAAACTTAAAGCAAATGAGCAGACAATGGAAAAATTAGTCAAAGAATGGGAACAGACGAAAATAGAAGTCTATGATAAGATCAACAGAAACAACTTAAGAATCATTGGAGTCCCAGAGACCCAGGAAGAAAATTTCCAGGAAGAATCAATGGTCAAGAACATCATTAAAGAGAAACTCCCAGAGCTAAAGAATATATGTGATCAAATCCTGCATGCCCGAAGAGTACCAACCAAAAGAGACCCCAGAAAAACCACCCCAAGACACATCCTAGTCACAATGACAAATCCCACAGATAGAGACAGAATTCTGAAAACAGCAAGATCAAAAGGGGAAATCATGTTCAAGCAAGCTTCCCTGAGATTTACAGCAGACCTGTCACCAGAAACGCTCAATGCCAGAAAGCAGTGGTGGGATATTGTGACAAGACTGAATGAAATGAATGCTTCACCCAGAATACTATACCCAGCAAAACTCACTTTCCGGTTTGATGGAAGAATACATGGTTTCACAGACAAAAAAACAGCTCAGAAACTTCACAGACACAAAACCAGTCTTAAGAGAAAAACTGAAAGACCTAATCTAAGACAAGACTACCCAAAAGACACACCAAATTTTGAAATAAAGATGGCGTTAAATCCCAGGACAATTCTTTCTCTCAACGTCAATGGACTAAATGCACCAGTTAAGAGACACAGAGTGGCTAAATGGATCAAAAAACTCAATCCAACCTTCTGCTGCCTACAAGAAACGCACCTGAATAGTCAGAACAAACATAGACTCAAAATAAAAGGCTGGAGAAAAGTTATCCAAGCAAACAACACCCATAAAAAAGCTGGAGTGGCCATACTAATATCAGATAATGCAAACTTTATACTCAGGAAGGTTGTAAGGGACAAAGACGGACATTTTATATTAATCAAGGGGTACGTAGAGCAGGAAGAATTCACTCTCCTAAACATATATGCACCGAATGAGGGGCCAGCAAAATATTTAATACAACTGCTGACAAATCTGAAAAATAATATCAACAACAACACAATAATTGTGGGGGACCTAAACACGGCTTTGTCAACACTGGACAGGTCAACCAGACTGAAACCCAACAAGAATATACTAGACCTGAGGAGAGAAATGGAAGAAAGAGGCCTAGTGGATATATATAGGACACTCCATCCCCAGAAACCTGGATACACATTCTTCTCCAATGTACATGGGACATTCTCCAGGATAGACTACATGCTGGCACATAAAACATACCTCCATAAGATCAAGAGGATAGAAATTTTGCAGACTACCTTCGCTGACCACAAGGCTCTGAAATTATTTGTGAACTCCAAAGGGACTCAGAAGAAACACTTTAACACCTGGAAGTTAAACAGCCTCATGCTCAATAACCAGTGGGTCCGAGATGAAATCAAGGAGGAAATAAAAAGGTTCCTGGAAACAAATGACAATAAAGACACAAACTCTCAGAACTTATGGGACACAGCAAAAGCAGTACCGAGAGGAAAATTTATAGCTTTGCAAGCACACATCAGGAAGGAAGAAGGAGCTTACCTGAGTAGCTTAATGACACAGCTAATAGAACTAGAAAATGCTCAACAAAAGGACCCAAGAACAGGAAGACAGAAGGAAATAACAAAGCTGAGAGCAGAAATCAACGAAGTGGAAACTCAAAAAACAATCCGAAAGATCAACGAAAGCAGAAGTTGGTTCTTTGAAAAAATAAACAAGATTGATAGACCACTGGCAAACCTAACAAAGAAAGAGAGAGAGAGAAACTTGATAACTCGTATCAGGAATGAAAAAGGAGAGATCACTACTGATATGACAGAGATTCAAAGGGTAATCAGAAACTACTTTGAAAAACTCTACGCCACTAAAAATGAGAACCTGGAAGAAATGGATAAATTCTTGGACTCTTATAATCTTCCACGGTTGAAGGAAGAGGATGTAGCATATCTAAACACCCCCATCACCATTGATGAAATTAAAACAGTAATCAAATGTCTGCCGAAAAACAAAAGCCCAGGTCCAGATGGATTCACTAATGAATTCTATCAAACTTTCCAAGAGGAACTACTGCCAATCTTGGCAAGACTCTTTCATGAAATTGAACAAACAGAAACACTTCCAAATAGCTTTTATGAAGCCAACATCACCTTGATACCTAAACCAGACAGAGACGCTACCAAAAAAGAAAATTACAGACCAATATCACTGATGAATGCAGATGCAAAGATCCTCAACAAAATCCTGGCAAATAGGATTCAATGCCTCATTAAGAAGATCATCCACTACGATCAAGTAGGTTTCATCCCAGGAATGCAAGGCTGGTTTAACATCCGTAAATCTATCAACATAATACACAACATCAATAACAAGAAAAATAAAAACCACATGATCATATCAATAGATGCAGAGAAAGCATTTGATAAGGTCCAACACCCATTCTTGATCAAAACTCTCAGCAAGATGGGAATGGAGGGAACCTTTCTCAATATAGTGAAGGCCATCTACCACAAGCCAGTGGCAAATATTATCCTCAATGGAGAAAAACTGAAAGCCTTCCCTCTAAATTCTGGCACAAGACAAGGCTGTCCTCTCTCACCACTCCTATTCAACATAGCACTGGAAGTACTTGCTATAGCGATTAGGCAAGAAAAGGATATCAAGGGAATCCAGATAGGAAAGGAAGAAGTCAAGCTCTCACTGTTTGCAGATGACATGATACTCTACTTAGAAAACCCTAAAGACTCTATCAAAAAGCTTCTAGAAACAATAGACTCATATAGCAAGGTGGCAGGCTACAAAATTAACACACAAAAATCAATGGCCTTTCTATACACCAACAGTAATAAAGAAGAAATGGACATTAAGAAAACAACCCCATTCACAATAGTACCACACAAACTCAAATATCTTGGAATCAACTTGACTAAATATGTGAAGGACCTATACAAAGAAAACTATAAAACTCTGCTCCAAGAAATAAGAGAGGACACACGGAAATGGAAACACATACCCTGCTCATGGATTGGCAGGATTAACATCATCAAAATGTCAATACTCCCCAAGGCATTATACAGATTTAATGCCATCCCTCTAAAGATACCCATGACATTCTTCAAAGAAGTGGATCAGACACTTTTGAAATTCATTTGGAACAATAAACACCCTCGAATAGCTAAAGCAATCATTGGGAAAAAGAATATGGGAGGAATTACTTTTCCCAACTTTAAACTGTACTACAAAGCAACAGTTATCAAAACAGCATGGTATTGGAATAAGGATAGGTCCTCAGATCAGTGGAATAGGCTTGAATACTCAGAAAATGTTCCCCAGAGATACAACCATCTAATTTTTGATAAAGGAGCAGGAAATCCTAAATGGAGCAAGGAAAGCCTCTTCAACAAGTGGTGTTGGCACAATTGGATAGCCACTTGCAAAAAATTAAACTTAGACCCCCAGCTAACATCATGTACAAAGGTAAAATCCAAATGGATTAAAGACCTCGATATCAGCCCCAAAACCATAAGATATATAGAACAGCACATAGGCAAAACACTACAGGACATTACAGGCATCTTCAAGGAGGAAACTGCACTCTCCAAGCAAGTGAAAGCAGAGATTAACAGATGGGAATATATTAAGCTGAGAAGCTTCTGCACCTCAAAGGAAATAGTGCCCAGGATACAAGAGCCACCCACTGAGTGGGAGAAACTATTCACCCAATACCCATCAGATAAGGGGCTAATCTCCAAAATATACAAGGCACTGACAGAACTTTACAAGAAAAAAACATCTAACCCCATCAAAAAATGGGGAGAAGAAATGAACAGACACTTTGACAAAGAAGAAATACGCATGGCCAAAAGACACATGAAAAAATGTTCCACATCACTAATCATCAGGGAGATGCAAATCAAAACAACGATGAGATACCACCTCACACCCCAGAGAATGGCACACATCACAAAGAATGAGAATAAACAGTGTTGGCGGGGATGTGGAGAGAAAGGAACTCTTATCCACTGCTGGTGGGAATGCTGTCTAGTTCAACCTTTATGGAAAGCGATATGGAGATTCCTCCAAAAACTGGAAATCGAGCTCCCATACGATCCAGCTATACCACTCCTAGGAATATACCCTAGGAACACAAAAATACAATACAAAAACCCCTTCCTTACACCTATATTCATTGCAGCTCTATTTACCATAGCAAGACTCTGGAAACAACCAAGATGCCCTTCAACAGACGAATGGCTAAAGAAACTGTGGTACATATACACAATGGAATATTATGCAGCTGTCAGGAGAGATGAAGTCATGAAATTTTCCTATACATGGATGTACATGGAATCTATTATGCTGAGTGAAATAAGTCAGAGAGAGAGAGAAAAACGCAGAATGGTCTCACTCATCTATGGGTTTTAAGAAAAATGAAAGACACCCTTGTAATAATAATTTTCAGACACAAAAGAGAAAAGAGCTGGAAGTTCCAGCTCACCTCAGGAAGCTCACCACAAAGAGTGATGAGTTTAGTTAGAGAAATAACTACATTTTGAACTGTCCTAATATTGAGAATGTATGAGGGAAATGTAGAGCCTGTTTAGGGTACAGGCGGGGGTTGGGTGGGGAGGAGGGTGATTTGGGACTTGGGTGATGGGAATGTTGCACTGGTGATGGGTGGTGTTCCTTTTATGACTGAAACCCAAACACAATCATGTATGTAATCAAGGTGTTTAAATAAAAAAAAAATTAAAAAAAAAAAAAAAAAAACTCAAACAATTACAGTAAAAGTTATTATCTAGGTTTTTAAACAGGTAAGGACTTGGGCCATGTGTGGTACTGCTCATAACCTATTTCTATTATTCTCTGTGCTCAGTCAGGAGTTGTTCTGAGAGGAGCTTGGAGAATATATGGTGCCAGGAATCAAACCAGGCCAATCATCTGAATTAGGTAATGCCCACTCAATTGACATAGTAAGCCTTAAAATTATAAATTTCCAGACCTGGTATGTGTCACAAAATTTCATTCTACCACTGCATGACCTAGAATATTTGGTGAGCTTTCTTTCTACAAGGCATGAAAGCAAAAATCTTCTCTCTCATACACAAATCTACATATTGAATATCTATTGCACACTTTCTCCCAAGATTCTTTGCTTTGTCTTACATTCTTCTCTCCAGTTCTTTCTAATAATGCAGAAAGTTTGGAATTGCCTTCCTGTATTGGCAGGAAATTTCTAACTAGTTTATAGGAAAAAAATAATGTTTGGTCATCTAAGCTCTGGGTCTGACTATTAAAAGAAAATTTGGAAATTTGGAAAATGTTGTTTTTCTCTCAAGTGCCAAGGTCATGCAATTTAATGTGTGGCTTTCCCAACTACTGTGGCTGAAATAGGCATTAAGAGTCTATTTTGGTCTTCAGAATCACAACTTTAATTTCATATTTCCTTTAGCATTTCAACTATAAAACTCTTTAACCTCCTTGAGAGAAACTGACTTTGGTGGAACATTTAGAAATAATCACCAAAAGTGCATTTTGGCAACATTAAAAACTTTTAAAAGGTTGAGAGCTGAAACTTTTTATTCAGACATTCTGTAATTCTACAACTTTAACAACCAACCTGGGTCTCCTGTGCATCTGTGACAATAGTGACCTTTTCCTACAACACCACCACCACCAAGTCTTCATTCTTTCCATAAACTCTTGCTTCCTACTCTCTTCCTCCTCTTTAGTTTAGTTGAGGTTCTAAATCATCTCTCTGGGAGATGCCAAAAGTGGAATATAATACCAGCAAGACCCCAAATTCTGCATCACAGCCTGAAACAAGTCTAAAAATTCATTGAGAACACTAATTTTTCTCTTAAAGGTTTATGTATTGTTCCAGTAATTCTCCATTTCTTTTGAATATTATGAATAAGTAATAAAGTCAAAAGGACTGAGCTTGTTCTTCCAATCTCTGAAAAAAATTGACCCTCAATCTGAAGCATTGTTTTAGTTCTTTGACTTTGTATATGCCCTAACAATTGCTGAGTGCCACCTAGTAAGGGTGCTGATTTGCTTTACTACATACGTCTATATTGCCAACAGATATTTTAAGCAACCACAATACTGACCTTATTGAGGAGGTTAAACTATATTTGTGAAATAAAATTATTTGAAAGAGAACATAAAGAATCAGCAACAATAAAGATTTAGTCAGTAATGTCAGGAATTACCATTATTTAAAGGAACCACTAGCTTTCAGCATATATAACAATCGTAAACATTAGCATTTTTATTGCATACAAAAGAGATAATGCTGGGGGAATGGGCAAACAATTTTTTTGTTTTCAGTTCCAGATCTTTCTAGATTATCCACAAAAGGATTTTTTTTTTCAAATATATTAGGATTGTTAATCTCCTCAGAATCACAATATATATGTATATGTAAATATATATATAATTTTCTACAAAACAGTAATGTTATAGGCCAGGTGTATTCTGGGGGAGAAAAAAAATCTAACTTTAACTAACCTTAACTGACATACAGGCTAAAAAAAACTAAAGCAAATTAAATATTTTAATAAACTTATTCCAGTTGTTAAAATAATTATTTTCTTGTAGTCCCAGGATTATAATCATGCTGTCTTACTGTCACCCATACATGGCTTTCAGCTATAGAACCTGCCCTGAGCTTATTGCCATGTGTCTCCTTTACAGAATGTTGACCACCCAATCTTTCAGATTTCTTCATTTCTTATTCTCACACCCAATTATAGGTCCTATGTGATTAAATCTGGCCCAAGAAAAAGGTGACTTTTTTCTTTTCTGACCTGCAAAATTTTCTCTAGTAGTACCTCTACTAATGTTGGTGATGGTAGTAGTCATTCCCTCTCCCCTCCCTTGCACTATTGATATAGTATTTGCAGTATCAAGGAAACACACACCAGGCTTTGGTGCTTGTATACTTTTAGCTGTGATGTTCACTAGGCCTTCCTTGCATACTTAGCCCCTGAGCTCCCTGATGTTTGTCCTTTAGTTGCAATCAAAAGATTATGCTTTCTGGGGCCAGACTCTTAGCTAAGACACACACGTTGTGGTTGTGGTATACACTGGGGATCACTGTGGTATTCACACACTTGATTCCCAAGGGTGTACCCACTTCCTAGCCTTGTTGCTCATACATCATTTACTGCTTTAGTAGTGTTTTCACAGAGAAGGTAATCATACCCATTTTATGTACATGCTTCCATATCCTAGATCTGCAAAGGAACAGGATGAATAACATTGTCCACTTGTATAAGAGAGAGAGACCTGGACAGTGAGGAGAACCATTCAATTACACTGTTCAATAAACTCCAATTTCATTAGCATGGAGTTTTGTCTTTCATATACCACTCAATGACTCATGAACTCAGGAATAAAATATTCTTACTCAAGCCCCCTCCCCTCTCCGAAGTCCCCTCCTGGACAATGTCACTCATCCTGCCCTTTGCAGATCCAGCCCAAGAAGTCCTGAGCTGAGATCTGTGGCTAGAACCTGTGACCCCTTGCGAGCACTTAATGCTCTGTAATCTGTCACTGGGCCTCTCTAATGCTTCAACCTAGGGCTCCCTGTCCCCTTAGCTTCCCTTGACCTCTGCCTGTGCTTGTGAGTGAGAACTGCTGACACTCTTTTATCTCTTAATTATTCTCACCCCCATCCATTCAATGATCTATTTTGACAAACTTCCTCTTCAGCACCAGAGAGATTTAAAAGAACCAATTTAGTGAAGCAAGTTACCTGGCACCCTTCCACTTCTATTGTAACACTAGCCTTAGGAGAAGAAATAATAATACAGAGATTTCCCAGGACTCCAACTCTTCTTCACTTTTGTGAGTAAGACGAACTTCCCCCATTTCACTGAAGTTTTCTTCAAGAAAAGATGAGAGCAGGGTGGGACTGGTAAGCCTGAACCAGAGTCTCAAACAGCCTGAGAGAGAGGCCCTAGCATTGAACTTAAGGTATTTTGGATTTTGTTTCTTGAGAGAGGGAGAAATGCCTCTGGAAACACACCTGGTAGTGCTCAGGACTTACCCTTGGCTCTGTGCTCAAAGATTACTTTTGCCTTGCCCAGGAAACCATATAAGGTGCCAAGAATAAAATTGGGGTTGGCCATATACAAGCAAGTGTCTTACCCACTATTCTTCTGCCCCTTGGTTGTTTTTTTTTTTAAATAGGTGCAACACCCAGCAGTACTTAGGAGGTCATGCACAGCCTGAGATGGAATTTTGAATCTTGCAAGAGCTAGGTCTGTGCTCTGCCACATGAGCTATGTGCTCAGCCCATGATTTTGGAGCTTTAAAACTGGGACAATCTCACAAATCACCACTGTTGACCTAAGGTAGAGGTTTCAGTAATTAAATTGCAACACACACACACACACACACATACACACACAACCTACTTAAGAAACATAAAGGAAACACTGAGCTGCATTTTCTTTCCTTGCCTAAATGCTTCTACTAGTAAATTCTGGTTTTAGTTGACAATTTTTCTAATTTTTCTCTGTGTTTTTGTTCTATCCTCATATATGTATTATAATGCAGTCAGAAAGAAACTGTAAGGACCATATGAACTATGAAGGCTAAAAGACTAACTCAAAAGTACATTGTGCCCCCTGATAATTGTCGCTATGTACCTAAAATATTACTGTGAAAGATATGTAATTCACTTTGGTCAAAATAAAAATTATTATTAAAAAAAGTACATTGTGGATGAGTTCACTGTTGACCCAGTATAACAACCAGTTTTCCTGATTCCTATTAAGAATTTGCCATCTAAAAAAACAAAAAAACAAAAAAACAAAAAAAAAATTGCCATCCAGACTTAAAGGTGGCTTTCTTAGAGGTTTGCTTAATTTCATTCATAAGTTAGCTCCTAAATGTTCGTCATAGTCAACTACTCCCCACTGCATGTGCGTTGACCACACAGCATGGTCAAGACCACAGAGTGTAGCGGTCACCACGGAACAAAGATTACCAGCCTCAGGTCACCTGCCTTTCCTTTGTAGCTGACAATAGAAAATCCCAAACAAAGAGCAGGTTGGCCTAGAGCATTAACTCTGTGTGATGCTTCCCTCTTGTGGCCAACATGCTGCTTTTGTCAGAAGTCCAGAATCTTCCCAAGTTCTCCCTTGCCTCCTAACTTGAAGTAAAGGTCAGAAGCCTGAACCTGGGCCTGAATGGCCTTAAATATTTCACATAAAATCTTAGGAAGATGGGTACTTGTCCATGGGAAAGCCAAAGAAATCCAGTGTCCAAAGAATTAGTCACATCTGGAGCATCTGACATGAAAGACACCAGCTCAGAACCAGGATTCCCAGTGGCAACATCCTGAGCCTTTGAGGATATTAGTGAATGGTATGCTGTAGCTGAAAGACCATTTATGACAGATCAATCTGATTTTTCTAACTTAAAAACACCTAAGGAAGATTTTCACTTAGTGACAACAGTTGAAAAGCAACACTAATATACAGTATTTCGCATCTGAGCAGCACAGGGGGCTGTAGCCAACTCTGTCTTTTTCAGGAACTTCATGCAGATGGACATCTATAGAAGCAAGCATGCTTTGATGAGATGTCTTTTTCATTGTAGGTTTTAAGTGTTATTTGATATGACTTGATAGATGATTTAGAGGAGGTCTAAGAAAGCTCCAGATTTTTTCCATATCAATTAATGATAACTGTTGCTTGCTTAATGAAAGGGACTCTAATTTCAGATGTCAGGAGAACTTGCATATTCCTGAAATTTTATATAGATCTCAATGAAAACATTCTAGAAAACCCATTTTTATTTATCTTGGCAAGCAAAGAGATCTTGAAGATTCATCCCCTTGAACTCCTTGCCAATTCTTCTGCCCTCTCTAACTCCTCTTCACTCATATTCCTAGACCCAGCACAGATAGTAAGCTCAAAAAGACTACAGCTTTAGTCAGCCATGAAGATCTTATCCAGGAACCTGGGAGTTCAAGGATGGTGGCAGAGGTGGGAATGGGAGGGGGTGGAGGATGGGCATATACATATATACCTAAGCTAGCAGAGAGAGCCTGGCAGAGGGCAGCAGCACTCAGAGATTACTCCTGGCAGGCTTGGGAGGACATAGGGTATGCCAGAGATAGAGCCCAGATTGACTTCATAGAAGGCAAATGCCCTACAGTCTGTGCTATTGCTCTGGCCCCTGTTAGTATATTTTAATAAAAATCAACTTTTCATTCTCCCTCTATTCCTCCAGGACAATGTCAGAGCCTACTTTATACAAACTTGAAAGCCCTATCTTTATAATACCTATCAAAATCATATAAAGAAACTATTCAGGTATTAGTTGTATTGTCTCTCCATACAATCCTCTAACCCAGGATCCATCTACCAGTATAGGGAGGACAACAGTGAATGAAGAACTGTGTCAGGGAATGGTTTTGTGCTAAGAGCTAGCAGAGAAGATATGGGATTTAAAAGGAGAGGAATATGACTTCAAATAATTTACCTTTGAGCAAGTTATTTTAAGGCTGATGGTGAATGCTTCAAGGGATGAAAGCAACAAGCTATGGTAGCCAACTGCAATCTTGTATGGTTAAGGGATGCATGGATCTCATACCTCAAAGAATGCCTAGAAATTCAGATAAAAAAGAAGCAAAGCGAACAGCCCACGCTGAGGGTTAAGAAAAAAAGACTTAGCTCATTAGTGAGACCATTTTCGTTAGTCTGGAGTGAAGAGGAGAATGATGCAAAATTACATGGACAGGGGCCAGATCACAAAAGGACCTTTTAGTCTTGTAATTGAGTTGGACTTTTCCCTAAGGGCAATAAGAAGCCTTCAATTATAATGAAGCTGTGAAATGATAGGATCAGGTTTGTGAGTTTTTGGATACCAGTTTCTCAGACTGTTGTGTGGGCTGAGAATTGGGAAGAAGGAAAAATGGAAAAGGGTAAAGGAAGCAAGAGAAATGGCTATGGAAGCAATGTGGGTTTGACATTGGTGCATTAGTGAAGATGGGAAAAAAGGAAAAGACTCACACATGACTTTGAAATTAGTACCAGCAGTGTGGACCCAAGAGAAGGTGACAGGGATGGATTCCAAGACAGATACTTGAACAGCTGGTGTGTGGACATTAGAAAAGGAGCATATTAATTTGGGGACTTCTTAAATTTGGGGTCCTTTGTGTCCTCTCTGA
Source organism: Suncus etruscus (assembly GCF_024139225.1). Classification (NCBI taxonomy): domain Eukaryota; kingdom Metazoa; phylum Chordata; class Mammalia; order Eulipotyphla; family Soricidae; genus Suncus; species Suncus etruscus. Next base: position 44,785,877 of record NC_064863.1, on the reverse strand, counting down.
AATGGTTAGTTGCCTCAAGTCTGGAGCCAAGAAGTGAGGACAGCACTGGATAAAGAAAGCTTTCAAGTGAAGCTAGAATAATTTTGCAAAGATAAGACAAGTCATTTAATAGCAATAGAAAAAAAAAACATTTAGTAGGGGGTAGGGGTAGGACATTTGCCTTGCATTCGGCCGACCTGGTTTGATTCTTGGCTTGCCAGGGGTGATTTCTGAGTGCAGAGTAACCTCTGAGCACTGCTGGGTGTAGCTCTAAAATCAATCAATCATTAAAGTTTAAAAAAACCATTTAGTAACCATATGGAGACAAAGAGACAACATTTTATATTGAAAATTCTCTTACATTTTAATGTCTAGTTTCTAATATCCTTTGCGGAAAGAAATGGCTGATGGGATACATGAAAGTTGTTGAATAAAACTTCTAAAAAATGTCTTGCTGTGAAGACTAACTCAAATCTTGTGCTCTTCAACCCTTTTAATTTAGCTTATATTCTTCCCAGGAAATTGAGCCTGATAGCTTGTGCTCCAACAGCTACCTTAAACCAGGAAGATAGTAGCCACACTTAGAGATGGAAATGAAGGGATAGAAGCAAGGTAGTTTCAGGGTTCTGATGACTATAGAGCTACTAAGCCAGCCTAAGAGATTTCCACAAGTCCTTGATATGGAATACAAATAATAAACCTCTATTTTGTATAAACTACTTATACATTCATTTTGTTCTATGCAGTCAAACATAATCTGATTGATGGATAGTCCATTTGCTAATTAGATAAGATAGTGAATTCAAGAGAGAGACCATGTAGGATTGCCCAGGAAAGAATAAAACAGATTAGGCTGGTGCATAAATAATAAAAATGCTCTTTCCTATATCATCAGAGAAAATTTCCTCATTTCCTGCAATGTCTTAAACTGGCAATGCAACAATCAAAGTAGATTATTTTAAATACCTCTCCCTTGGGAGTCTATTAGTAATTGAGCGTCTTTGAATCACAAGGGAATGCTAATTTCATGTTCTGAAAAGAAATAGAAAAATAGTGTTCATTGTGATTAAGATCTAATAACTATAATTGAATAATTTCAAAGTTTAAAATATTTCAAACACTTTATGAATCTCAAGCATCTCAGCTGTATGCATATGAATACTTATTCTATACACTTCCCTTAGAAAATCTCTGAAAAAAATATACATAAACATATGTAAATATAATAAATAAATAAATATAACATATAATAAAGTTCTTCACTTTCTGTTATTTACTAATTTTTCTAGAATTTTGTTTCTAAGTTGTCTTACCATTTCAGCCTGAGATACCCAGCTCCCAAAGACTGTCTTGGATTGGGTCAAGTCATTCTGGAAGTAAAAACACTTTTTGTAATTTGAACAACCATGAATATCTTCCTTGAGCAACAGAAACTATGTATTATGTGCTAGCTGGTTCTCTGGATGCAGGGAATACCTATTTTTTTGCCTCTGAAAAGTGCACAAATTTCTGTGGTACTCAAGAGTTGAGGAATAGGAAAGAACTTAAGGAGCTCCTTCAAAGAGTAGAAAAGACAGATGAAGTACAGATTGGTAGAAAGAAAATGATTACAGGAAGAAGAATGTGGAAAACCCAAAATCGCGATGCCCACAAATAAATATCACCCCAGTGGAACATGTCTTTCTTACCTACCACCAAGACTTAGGAAATGAGAACTGTCCTCAGAAGAAACTTCAAAAGATGTTTTAGAACTTTTGTTGCTCTCTAGCAACCCCTTGTGGTACTTGCAATAAACTGCAATCCAACCCCTGTATACCAGACTCCACTCAGCTATAAGAGATTTCAACTATAAGATCTGATTCATTATCTCTGGCTCCTAAGAGGGGTAGGGGGCAGAATGGGGAGAGGATTATAAACTGAATGTGCATCTCCCTAAAAAAAGGAACTTTCAAGGAACTCTCAAAAAAAAAGCTTAACAGTTACCCAAATAAACTAGCATCTCCCTCTCACACTCATTCAACTCTATCTTCATCTATTTCTCTTCATTCTTCACATATTGAATAAGATCCTACTATATACCAGTCCAGAGATGATAGCTCAGATAAATACAGGGGGAAATTTATCATGATTTTGTGTGAAGCAGACAGCTAAGAGATGGGCAATGGTATAAATAATGAAAAACCCTTCCATTCTTCTGAGAAATGGAAGATTATAAGGAGGCATAACATATCCTTAAACAAGGAAATGATGTATTCATACTTATTTTTTTAAACAAAAAATTATTCCAGAAACAGAATGGAGCCAGTTTGGTGTGAGTATGCAATAGATGGTGGATCAGGAAAGTAAGGGTTAAGGCATAATCCTTACATAAAGCTAATCTAATTCAATCCCCAAAGTAGAATGGTTTCCTGAGAATGGCAAATTGCAGTCCTGGAGATCCTCAAGTCATTGAATGACATAGCAAACTTAAGAGTGTAAACTAGGGCAGGGGTCTCAAACTCGCGGCCTGTGAGCCATTTGCGGCCCTCCATACATTTTGTGGCCCGCAGCCGGCCTTCAAGTATGGCAGTATTCGCAATTATTCGCTTACCAAATAATCGCTAGAAAAATTGCACTAGTAAGAAAAAAATCGCATTAAACATTCACAAACCCCGAGCAGTTCCATTTGGGATATGCAAATGTTTAATGCGATTTTTTGCAATTTTTTCTTACTAAAGCGATTTTTTATTGCCAATATTCGGTAAGCAAATAATCGCAAATACTTTGCGCCTAACTCAGATGTCATTTCCGCTGCTCCTTCCCGCTGTCCCTTGCATTATCGGAGGCCTAAGAGAGAAGTTTATTACAGAATTAGATTTTGTCATACCTTCATCATGACTTCATCAAAGCCTGCAGTGAAGAGAAAGATTGATGACGAGCACAGACAATTTCAGGAAAAGTGGGAGATGCAGTATTTCTTTGTTGAGCACAGGGGCATCCCCACATGTCTTATTTGCTCAGAGGAAGTTGCAGTGCACAAGGAATACAACTTGAAACACCATTATTCAACTAAACATGCTCAGGAATGTGCAAAATATCAAGGAAATGAGAGAGCCAAGCGAGTTGCCAGTCTTAAAGCATGTCTAATGAGGCAACAAGATTTCTTCAAGAAAGCAACCAAAGAGAATGTTGCATCAGTCGAAGCTAGTTACATGGTTAGTGAGATGATTGCTAAGGCAGGGAAACCATTCACAGAAGGAGAGTTTGTTAAAAAAAAAAATGCATGTTATAGGCTGCAAGTATTATCTGTCCAGAAAAGAAAGGTCAGTTTAGCAAAATCAGACTTTCTGCCAACACTGTGGCAGAGCGCATTTCTGACATGTCAAGTGACATTTATCATCAACCGTGTGAGAAAGCCAAATGTTTTGATGCATACTCAGTTGCTCTTGACGAGGGCACAGATATAACAGACACTGCGCAGCTCACAATTTATGTCCGTGGTGTTGATTGCAATTTTGAATTGACAGAGGAGCTGCTCACAATAATTCCAATGCATGGCCAGACCACTGCTAATGAGATATTTCAGCATCTGTGTGATGCCATTGAGAATGCAGGTTTGCCATGGAAGAGGTTTGTTGGAATGGAGCGCCATCAATGACAGGGAGAAAAAATGGACTGGTGGCACTTGTTCAAAAAAAAAAACTTAAAGAGGAGGGTGTAGAGAAGGCCATTGCTCTTCACTGCATTATCCATCAGCAGGCCCTTTGCAGTAAATGCCTCCCATGTGACAATGTGATGTCTGTGTTGTGAAATGCATCAACCAAATCAGTTCCAGGGGCTTAAAGCATAGGAGGTTCCATGCTTTTTTTAGAGGAAATGGAGTCAGAATATGGAGATGTGCTTTATTTCACCGAGGTACATTGGCTCAGCAGGGAAAATGTCCTGAAAAGATTTTTGCGTTGAGAGAAGTGAAAGCCTTCATGAAGAAGGATGGGAATGCTGTTTCTGAGTTGAGAGATCACAAATGACTCATGGACTTAGATTTTCTTGTTGACATCACACATAAGCTGAATGTAGTAAACAAGATGTTCTAAGGCCCAGGGCAGCTTATCAGTGCTGCCTATGACAACATGAGAGCATTCTCTACAAAACTTGTGTTATGGAAATTCCAGCTCTCTTAAACAAACCTTTGCCATTTCCCAGCAAGCAAGGAATTTGTGGATGCAGGCATACTATTCAGTGATGAGAAATAACTTGATGCTATTTTTAAGCTAGAGAAGGAATTTGATCACAGATTTGCAGACTTCAAAAAGCACAGAGCCACTTTCCAAATTTTTGTGGACCCCTTTTCCTTTGATGTGATGCCCTTCCTGTGCTTCAAATGGAGCTCATTGACCTGCAATGCAACTCTGATCTCAAAGCCAAGTTCAGGGAAATTAGTGGAAAAGCAGACATGCATGGGCAATCTTTGAGAGAATTGCCCCCGCCCCAGCTTCCTTGAGCTTTCCCGAATGTTCAAGCGCACCATGTGCCTTTTTGGGAGCACATATTTGTGTGAAAAGTAATTCTCCATATTGAACTTCAATAAGTCAAAGTACAGGTTTAGACTTAATGATGATCATCTTCAAGCCATACTGAGGGTCTCAACTGCTTCCTCTCTAAAGCCAAATGTGGTTCAGATGTGTGAGAAGAAGCATTGTCAAGTCTCTGGCAGCAAGGAATAGGCAAAAGATGCCATGTTCAGAAGAACTGTTCATGATCTTCACTCAATGTTCTATTCATGTTCAGAAGAAATAATTAAAACTGTTAATAATGACGTTTGAGGACTTTTTTGTGAAATCCCTTATGCGGCCCTGCCTCACCCCAACTTTGCCTCCTGCGACCCCCAGGTAAATTGAGTTTGAGAACTCTGAACTAGGGTAAAAGACATGGCTAAGTCTGTGAGTACAGAGTCGGGAGTAGTCTCTGAGCATTGGTGAATGTGACCCCAAAACAAACTAAAAAATAAAAAGATATGGGAGACCAATATTTGAACAGAATAAATAAGTTCATTGCTATCATTAACCTTCAAGAAATTTTAAAATAATATCTTTATTTAAACACCATGATTACAAAGATGTTTGTAGTTGGGTCTCAGTTACATAAAAGAACACCTTCTTTACAGTGCAATCTGCCCACCATCATTGTTCCCCATCTCCATCCTCCCCCACAAAATAGGCATTCAAAACAGGCATACTACTTCTTTCACTCACTACCATTGTCATAATAGTTGTTAGTTATTTAATAGTTGTAGTTATTTATCTAACTGCACTCACCACTCAGCCCTCAAGAATTGGATTTGCGGGGTCAGAGTAGTGACACTTGAGGTAGGGCATCTGACTTGCAAGCGCTAGCCTAAGATGAACAGCGGTTCGATCCCCCAGAGTCCCATATAGTTTTCCCAAGTCAGGAGCGATTTCTGAGTGCATAGCCAGGAATAACCCCTGAGGGTCAAATGGGTGTGCCCCACCCAAAAAAAGAATTTGATTTGCTAAAACCTTTTCACAGTAAATCAGCTTTTGTTGTTATTTAATATAGTTAGTGAATTGTAGTCAATATAGTTTCATCCCTATCTAGATATGAAGTTTCTTGCGATAAATCCAGGTAAATTCATGTGATCTGACCAAAGCAGCAGATATAGAACATAAGCAGCTCAACTGGTATTACTTATTGCAATGCCATATACAAAGTTCTATAACTGAAGAAGTAAAAAGTATAACATTCTAGTATATAAAAATGATAGGATTTAGGGGCCGGAGAGATAGCATGGAGGTAAGGCATTTGCCTTTCATGCAGGAGGTCATCAGTTCGAATCCCGGTGTCCCATATGGTCCCCCGTGCCTGCCAGGAGCAATTTCTGAGCATGGAGCCAGGAATAACCTCTGAGCAGTGCCGTGTGTGACCCAAAAGCCAAAAAAAAAAAAAAAAAAAATGATAGGATTTAACATTCTAGTATATAAAAATGATAGGATTTAGAATCATTCTAGTAAGAACTTTTCAGGAGTTCAACTATGCAACTTGGCCTTTAAACTGTTTAAATCTAATAGATAAATTTATAAAAAAAATTAAATAAAATTAAAACTTTTCACCAGATTCTTAATTACTGTTATTCTAAACAAAAGTATTTTGGGGTAGGGGGAAGGAAAAGAATAAAGTTTGTAGGGGAAATTATAAAGAAAGACAGAAGAAAATTGACCTTGTCCAGTATCAAAATTATATTGCTATTCTAAGAAAAGACTGTTTCCACAAAGAGCTTTCCATAGCTTCAAGAAACTAACAAAGAAAGGCTTGTCCATGACCATTCAGAATAAGAAAATCAAAATGGTGACTCTATTTAAGGGAACAAAGCAAGAGGAAATTCTAGATTTCCTGGAGCATTGAATGTCAACTCCATTTGGTTCAGCCTGAAAACAGATTACAGCAGGACCACAACCAGGGTGAAGCCAATGAGATGCCTTAGACACAAAATTTTAAAAGGCACTTGGGATCCCTGTCTCTGTGAGTGCCCCCTAATACTCTCCCTACAGTACAGCCATAAAGATAAAGACTTTCCATTTCAGAGCCGTTAACAGAGAACCTCTATCAAGTGGTAAGCCCTCAGCTGTAGCATAATCATAATGTAGGCTATTGTAGGCCCTACTCCATGCTGGCGCATGCTTCTATGGATAGACTGGGTTCTTGCCAAGTAGCCCCATCCAAAGCTAACCAGAGTTCTAAATTTGAAGAGGAATTGAGACTACACAATGTTGGCTTATTCATACTAGAAGTGGAATAAATTATCGCAGTGAGGTAAAATCAATGTTTATGAGAAATTTGCCTGAAGTTCAACAAACATGCATGTGTACTTCTTACAAAATACATGTTCTTAATTCAACAGAACTCAGGATCAGAAATTTTCTATGCCACTTGGTTGTCTTTCTTTTGCCTGACTCTGGGCATTAACAGACTGCCAGTCAGACTGAATTTTATTTAAAATAAGGAATGTAATTCTTCCTATATTCTGAAAGGGGTGTTGTGATGGCAGATGAGTGTATTCAACAGAGTACTTGATTTTTCTGAATTGGAGTGAAGCTCTGTATAAAAAACATTAGCAATTTGCAGATTTATTTCTGCTTGAAAAGAAAAAAAGCTCTCATATCACAGTGGCAGTGGCTTGTGTCTCTAGAGAAGAACATAGTCATGATGCCATATGCACTGTATTACACTACATTTTAGATTGATATAGAGGGTGGGATTTTAGGGCTAACATTAAACTAGACCTACATCCATAGTTGCCAAAGACTTTAGTGAATTTTTTCTCAAGTAGAAGCTTCTGTAACTCTCTTTCTGTGGATATGTAATTCATTCAATTCTGCAACAAATACATAATCTAAAATAGGTATTCTTGGAAATGGGGGTTCTAGCAATGAAAAGAACAGACAAATATTCAGTTGTATGAAGCTTCCATTTTAGTAGATGAGACAGAAAATAACATAAATGCTAATTTAAAAAAACTGCAGTAATTGGGGAGTTAAAATGGAATGGAATGAGGAGAGAAAGAGCAGGGCAAGTGGAATAAGAAATGGTAGGAGCAGAAGGCAGTTAGAGTGGAATGGTGAATGGAGCCAATCTCTACATTAGAGAAGGTAGTCAGGGTCTACCTCATGGAAAAAGTGAAACCAGGAAGTCATATGAAAGAAATAAGGGAGGTATCTAAACAAATTTGCTTAGAGAAGAGTATGAAAAGGGAACAGTCTATTCAAAGGCCATAACACAGTGTTCCCTTATTGTGTTCTAGAAACAGCAGTGAGGTCAACGAGGTTGTACAAAGGGAAGAACCAAAGACTTTTATAGTTTTGTACAAATTCCAAGGGAATGTTAATGTTTAATTTTCAAATTCATGTTAAAAAAAAAAGAAGACAGAAGAACATATTAAGAAGAGTTACTGAGTGAGGTCAAAAAGGTTATACAAAGAGGAGAACCAAAAACTTTTATAGCTAGTCAAAATTCCAAGGGAGCTTAAATATTTAATTTCCAAATTCATGTCAGACAAAAATACAATAAGAGAAATTAGAAGCGAATTACAGACACAGAGAAAACACTTTAACACCTTGAAATTAAACTACAATTAAATTACACTAAATTAATTAAATTAAATTTAAAATTAAATTAACAGATCACTAAATTAAACAGTGGGTCAGAGACAAAATTAAAGAGGAAATAAAAGATTCCTGGAAACAAATGAAAACAAAGACACATTATCAGAATTTGTGGGACTCATCAAAAGTGGTACTAAAGGAAAAATTTATAGCTTTTGAAACTCTCATCAGAAAATAAAAAGGGTCTACATAAATAACTTAATGGCACAGCTTATAAAATTGAAATGTGATCAACAAAATGAACCAAAACTAGGCAGATGGAAGGAAAACAATAGAGCTTAAAACAGAAATTAGTGGATTGGAAATTCAAAGAACAATTTGAAAGATTAATAAAAGCAAGAGTTGGTTCTTTGGAAAAAACAAACAAGAATGGTGGCGCAAGTGTAGGGTATTTTCCTTGCTTGCACCAACCTAGGACAAACCGCGGTTCAAATTTGCATGTCATCCTTGATTAGGGGCCATGCTAATCTTCTCTGTATCATTCCAATTTTAGTATATGTGCTGCCAAAATGAGCACCAGACCGCGATTCAATCCCCCGGCATCCCATATGGTCCCCCAAGCCAGAAGTGATTTCTGAGCACATAGACAGGAGTAACCCCTGAGCAACAGTTGGTGTGGCCCAAAAACCAAAAAATAAAAACCTTCCCAAAAACAAAAGATCAGGCCTACATGGATTTGCTAATAAATTCTTTCAAAACTTTCAAGAGGACATACTGCCTTTTTCAGGCTCTTCTGGAAAATTGAAGAAAGATAAATACTCCCAAATAATTTTTATGAAGCGAACATCACCCTGATACCAAAAGCAGACAGAGATACCACAACACAGAGAGAGAGAATCACAGAACAATATCCCTGATGAACGTAAATGCAAAGATCCTCAATAAAATCCTAGCAAACAGGATCCAAAGTACTATCAAGAAGATCATACACCATGACAAAGTAGAATTTATTCCTGAAATGCAAGAATGTTTAACATACACAAGTCAATCAACATAATACACCATATCAACCAAAGGAAGAGTAAAAACCATATGATCATATCAATAGATGCAGAGAAAGCATTCATGATATCATTCATGATAGAAACTCAACAAGATGATAGTGGAAGGAACTTTTCTCAATATATAGTCAAGGCCATTTACCAAAAATAATATACTCAATGGAGAAAAATTGAAAGCTTTTCCTCTAAAATCTAGTACAAGACAAGGCTGCACATCTCACTCCTATTCAACATCATGCTGGAAGTATTGCCTTAGCAATTAGGCAAGAAAAATATATCAAGGGCATCCAAATAGGAAAGGAATATATCAAGCTCTCACGTTTGCAGATGACATGATAATATATTTAGAAAACTCTAAAGACTATGCCAAAAAGCTTCTAGAATCAATAAATTTATATAGTAAAGTGGCAGGCTACAAAATTAACACCAAAAATAAATAGCCTTCTTATGCACAAATAGTGATCAAAAAGAAATAGACATTAAATCAGCAATCCAATTCACAACAGTACCACAGAAACTCAAATACCTTTGAGTCAATTAAACACAAGAGGTAAAGGACCTTTACAAAGAAAACTACAAAAAAAATACTGCTTCAAGAAATAAAAGAGAATTAAAAGAGAATGGAGAAACATACCCTACTCATGAATTGGGAGGATTAACATCATTAAAATGCCAATGCTCCCCAAGGCATTGTACATATTTAATGCAATTCTTTTAAGGATACCCATGACATTCTTCAAAGAAGTGGATCAAACACTACTGAAACTCATTTGGAACAATAAACATCCACGAATAGCTAGAGCAACACTTGGAAAAAGAAATATGGGAGGCATCACTTTCCCTAACTTTAAATTGTATTGCAAAGCTATAGTCATTAAAACAGCACAAAACTGGAATAAAGACAGACCTTCAGATCAGTGGAATGACTTGAGTATTCAGAGAATGTTCCCCAGCTATAAAATCAATTAATCTTTGATAAAGGGACAAGAAATGCAAAATGGAGCAAGGAAAGCCTCTTCAACAAGTATTGGGACAACTGGTCAGCCACTTGCAAAAAGCAAACTTAGACCTCTATCTAACACCATGTACAAAAGTCAAATGAAAATGAATTAAAGACCATTATATCAGACCTGAAACTATAAGGTATACAGAAGAAAACCTAAGCAAAGCACTTCATGACATTAAAACTAAAGGCATCTTCAAGGAGGAAACACCACTAGTCAAACAAGTTGAAGCAGAGATAAACAAATTGGACAACATTGAGCTGAGAAGCTTCTGCACTTCAAAGAAAATAGTGACTAGGATATGAAGGACACCCACAGAATGGGAGAAATTGTTCTCCCAGATAAAGGCTAATATCTAAGATATACAAGATACTGGCAGATCTTAACAAGATAAAAACATCTAACCCCATAAAACAATTGGAAGAAATAAACAGATATTTTCTTGAAGAAGAAATACAGATCCCTAAAAGTCACAAGAAAACCAGCTCCAAACAAATAATCATCAGGGAGATGCATATCAAACCAATAAGATAGTATTGTAGTGTACCACTACAGAGACGGGTACACATCACAAAGAACAAGAACAAACAGTGCTTGCAGGGATGTGGGAACAAAGAAACTCTCTTTCTCTGGTGTTGGGAATGCCTTCTATCTCAACATTTCTAGAAAATAATATGTAGATTCCTCAAAAAACTGGAAATTGAGCTCCTAGATGATCCAGCAATACCACTCCTAGGAATATACCTTAGGAACACAAAGCACAATACAAAAATACCCTCTGTATGCCTATGTTCATTGCAACTCTATTTACAATAGCCAGAATCTGGAAACAACACAGGTACCTGACAACAGATGAATGGCTAAAGAAACTGCATACATATACACAATGGAATACTGTGCAGCCATCAAAAAAATGAAATCATAAAATTTTCCTAGACGTGAATGAACATGGAAACTATTATGCTGAGTAAAATAAGTCAGAGAGATAGACACAGAATAGTCTCACTCATCTGTGGGACTTAAGAAAAATAAAAGACATTATGGAAATAATACCCAGAGACAATAGAGATTAGGGCTGGAAGGACTGACCAATGATATGAAGCTTACTACAAAGATAAATATATGCACTAACAGCTACCATGACAATGATAGTGATAGAGATAAATAGAATGCCTGTCCCAAAGACAGGCAGGGGATGAAGGAGGAGGGGAAATAGAAAACATTGGTGGCAGGAAAGTTACACTTGTAAAGGGTGATGTACATTCAATAACTGAAACCCCAACTATGAACATTTTTGTAACCACAGTTGCTTAAATAAATAATTAAAAAATAAAAATACAGTAAGAACATATTGAGAAGAGTTACTGAATGAGACCATTAGTAATATCTGGTACAAAGGATTAAAAAATTCAGAAGGGCTAAAGAGACATACAAGCAGGTAGTACATTTACTTGCACATTTCTACCTAACTTCTATCCCCAGCAATTTATGTGGTCCCCCCAACCACCACCAATAGTGATTTCTGAGAACAATGCCAGGAGTATGTTCTGAGCACTACCAGGTATAGCCCAAAACAGAAAACAAAAATAGAATCATTCAGAGATAAGGACCTCATGATTTTAGTAGTAGATGAGATGTTGGGGCTTCTACGATAATTTCTCTATGATAAATAAATCAATTTTAATGACTGTGTGTCCATGTCTAAGAGCTGTATCAAGGTCACTACCATGTTATTTCTTCACTTTCACTTTATTCTGACCAATACCTAAGAATTTCACACAGTCCCTGTGCCAAATAGCACTTACTTCAAATTGTATCAGTTAAAAATATGACTTCTAAGCCAAATTTACAATCTCATCATTGCTTTTGTTATATCAGAATGACTGACTCAAAAAGCATTCAGTTTTTAGGAAAGATAGCACAGTGGTAAGGCGTTTGTCTTGTATGCAGCCAACCCGGGACGGACTGGGATTCAATTCCCAGCATTCTATATGGTTCCTCAAGCCTGCCAGGAGCGACTTCTGAGTGCAGAGCCAGGAGTAATTCCTGAGCATCGCTGGGTGTGACTCAAAAAAAAAAAAAAAAAAAAAAAAAAAGAGCACTCAGTTTTTAAACTATATATATTAACTGTTCATAATATTTATTAAAAAGTCAATTCCTAAATTCTGGCTTGCCTATAAAAATGTATTATAGGTTAAGTGACAATTATAGGTTGGTGACAATAGTACTTGAGTTTTTAATATTGATTTACCTAGTTGCTGCACACCATCACAACCAACAAGATCATGACACACCACATTGTCCTTATATCACTTCTAATTTGATATTCACCCTCTTCCTCGGTCCCATGCTTTGCTCTGTGTGGATGAATAGTTATGGTTTCAGTGCATGCAATTA